>NC_047575.1:4119135-4722885 GCF_011004845.1 Esox lucius | reverse complement strand
GGACCACTGAACATTTCTTTTTGTATTTCAAGCCACTTTTGGTGGACATATGAGCATGACATGAATATAAACTTTTCCAGCAAAGAGAAAAAGCCTCCAGCTTCAGGGACCTTTCTCACACAGTCCACAAGAAGATAACCATACCATAGCGTCAGTAGTGAACGGGTTACAGTGGCTGACTACTTTTAACATGGTTTAGCACATGGATAACTGTGCTAAAATAGGGAATTAAATAGCTTCAACAAATAAATATATTAGGGTGGTAGTAAATGTGTCAGAGAAATCATCAATCATCAGGAAGTTGTGTGAAGGGCTTGATGCAGCTCTACCAGGGGATTCACAAATAGTTTCTAAATTCTACATTCAAAAACATGTTTATTGGAGTGAAATCTGCCCTCAAGGGCTTGATCACTTCATGTTACTCTAATTGGCTGCAAGGAAGGTATTTGGGGATGTGTGATGTAAAGGGAGTTGCAGATTGTCTTATAAATATTGTAAAGAAAGCAATTCACACACACATTGGGCAGAGCCCTGCACGGCATCCACTTGTAAACTGACTATGTCTCTGCAGTGTTCTCATTTTATTCTCATTCTAGTAAATGTGATTAATAATAAGCATTAACTGTAAAGCAGTCTGTATTTTAATTGTAGTCTTAAAACCTCTTAGATAAGATTTTTATTGTAACCAAATGTCAGGTTTGATCCTATCCTATAGAGTTTAGTAAAATGTTGTGTTATCTGAAGGACTTTCATTAAAATAGGTTAAATATGTAGAAAAATGCTGTATTTTTTGTCTATAGAATGACCCATTGTATTTCACAACAATGTTGCAGAGATATATGTATATAACCTTTGTTATATGTATTTTTGTCTAAACAGATGCACATGTCCAACACAACACCCCAACTCCAGTTGCTGTCGAACAATGCCTCGTTGGCCAGTCAGAGGTTAGCAGTGCCCATAAGGACATTCATGGGCTTTCTGTCCGTGTCACCATGCCTTCTCTTCCTCTATATCAACATGGTCATGCTGTACAGTCTAAAAAGCAAACCTGTATTCAGAGAGACCCCACGCTATATCTTGTTTGGTAAATCTGACTTCTAGAAGTTTTATGCAAAATAAACACTTAATTAACTAATACTAATAATATGCTATTATTTTTTATAAAATATATACTGTATATTTTAGCTGGTTGTCCGATGTGTTGAACATGTATGTTCAGAACATTTGTTTTAACGAATCTGAAACTTTAGTGTGGTTGACAGTGTAATTTGTTTATAATAATAATCAAAATATTATTTACACTGATAACTTTTTCCGTTACATTTTTAATGTATTTAGGAGTTTCTGAAAGCAATACAATTTGCTACTGCTTATTGACTGTATTTCCAGCACATTTTCAATATGTTTATTTCTGGTAGGAAACCTCATTTTTGCTGACACCATCCTACTGATGAATGGCCAGTTGCTTTACATATTAGCCGTGGCTGGTTTGTATATAATGCGCTACACATGTGTTGTGATTGTGATGGTGGCAAATTTCATCGGCAATGTTTCCCCTCTCAACCTGTTCGTGATGTCACTAGAAAGGTATGTTGGCCATTTTTTTCAAGCAAACAATGATTTAGCTTTAGTTGAAATGGTATTTTATTGTACATGAATTTACAGTTAATGTACACATATACAGTATCACTATAGTATAATTGTTATGCAGAGAGAGATCAAAATACCTCACAGGATAGTGCATTCTATGCAGCTATTTAATTTACATTTTGTTTGATGGCTTGATGTGATATGTATAGTCCTAGAGTCCTGGGATAGATGACCAGTTGCTGAGGGCCACCACACAGAAATAAAATTTTCTGGTGGACCACTAGTGTATTACTTTTGACCTGGACTCATTTCAAATTCTCTTTCCCAGGTATGTGGCTATCTGTTACCCTCTGCGGCACAGCTCTATTATCACCCCCAGGACTACAGGCCTTGTCATCGCTGCAATGTGGGCTTTATCTTTCTTAAACATTATTACCAAGCTTACCATGCTATTGGTTCTCGAGTCTCTGCCCCTTGATCAGGTTATGAATGAATACTGCTCAGGCAATAAGCTATTCAACCTTGGGATTCATAGCCAAGTTGACAATGTCTTGCACAGCATCCTTTTCACAATTGTTGGTTTTATTATCATATACACCTACATCACACTGATGCTGATAGCCAAGTCCGCCTCCACAGATAAGGACTCAAACAACAAGGCTCGCAACACAGTTTTACTGCACTTGATCCAACTATGCCTGAGTCTCTCCTCCACTCTCCATCATAATATAGTATCAGCCTTGAAATCTATGGGCCTTGATAAAGCCTCACAGATAGAGTACATCTTGTTTATCACTGTGATTATCCTGCCCAAGTGTCTGAGTCCTCTGATCTACGGCCTGAGAGACAAGATGTTCAGACACATCCTCATATACCATCTCACCTTTGGTTTCAGACCCATATTCAATTCAAATCTAATTCAAATATATAATCATTAATAACACTATGTTTTATTAAATTTTTATTAACTACAATTATAAAAATGTATTTACTAACAGCAAAAAGAGTTCAAATTTTTTATTGAAAACCGTCTTACATTTTTTTAAATTAATAAAAACAGAAGAATACCTGCACAACACCAATCTCAACGTCAAGAGTGAATAAGTGACTCTGGTATGTTGTCCTTCTAGGTTGCATAGAAAAAGCCATATCTTAGACTGGTCAATAAAAAGAAAAGATTAGATTGGCAAAAGAACACAGACACTGGACAGAGGACGAACTCAGCCTACAAACCCAGCATCCCGAAGTTGCCTCTTCACTGTTGTCGTTTAGACTGGTGTTTTATGGGTACTATTTAATTAAACTGCCATTTGAGGACATGTGAGGCGTCTGTTTCTCAAACCTGACCCTCTAATGTATTTGTCCTCTTGCGCACCAGGGCCTTCCATTCCTCTTTCTATTCTGTTTAGAGCCAGGTTGTGCTGTTCTGTGAAGGGACACATCGTGGTACAAAATATTCATTGTCTTGGCAATTTCTCGCCTTCATTTCTCAGAACAAGAATAGACTGATGAGTTTCAGAAGAACGTTTTTTGTTTCTGTAATTACCTGTAATTGAACCCACAAATGCTGATGCTGAAGATAGTGAACTGGTCTAAAGGCCAGTTTTATTGCTTCTTTCATCAGCAAAACAGTTTTCAGTGGTGCTAACAATTACTAAAGGGTCATTGTCATTGGAACACAGGAGTAATGGTTGCTAATAATGGGCCTCTGTTTGCCTATGTAGATATTCCTTGGAAAACCTGCAATTTCCAGCTACAATAGTCATTTTGAAGTATGGTAGAAGCACACAAATCTTAAAACCAGCAACGTAAATTAAACAAATAATTTTGGCCATATTAGGCTCACTGCTACGGTACTATGGGAAGTTAGATATTTATTGACCCCCACGTCAGCCTCCATATTAGCAACAGTACAATTTATTAGGCATAACGAATTGAGGACGATCATGAGCTCAAGAATTAAAAAAAATATTGTATAATCTGCCATAATCACAAGCCTTTTGGAGTGGGTTCCCAGGCAGGTGCTAATCGCTCTGAATGGGCGATACCCCGAGATAAAAGATCATGCTCCTTGTAGATGAATGTGAATTAACTTAACAATGACCACAAAGAGGTGTACTGTTGATGACAAAGTTGATCAGTGTAAATCACAGCTGCAGGACATTCCAAATAATTAATTTAACCTTTTTTTATTAGTAAAGAAACAAAATCTCAAACATATCATCTGTCAAAATGTAGGACATTTCACTGATCATTTTATCGAACTGCAGAGTGACAATAATCCTGATTCATATGTAATAATCAAATTGTTTACACTAATTATTGGTGAAAGTAAAAAAAACTATATTTTTGACTATGTTTTAGAACTCTTAGATAGTATGTTAGCTTTATTCAAATAGTTCTTTACCTGTATTTCGCCTAGTAATAGATGGACAAAGCACAGTTTCATCTCTTAAGACTTTAACCATGGAGGATTCTCATTTTATAGGTTTTGGAGCCTTACAAACAAATGAAAATGCTATAACTTGTGTTGAAAATGATTTCTTTCATATTATAATGTTTCATAAGATCTTCAGTAAACAAGGAAGCAGACACTCTCGAGATTCAAACCTGGGTTGTCCACATGAAAGGCTGCAACGTTTACCTCTACACCATAGAGCTAAACATTTGCCAGGTGTCAGTATAGTATCTTGACGTTATATAATCTTGTAACGCATTAATGTCAAGCCAAGTTTGAATATTTGTGTTAAACTGAGTAACATTTCTTATTAAGTTTACCTCCACCACAAATAGCATCTATGAACTGTATGGCTTTTGCAACTGGCTGTTTTAACAGCTTATTAGCCGTTCGTGAAGGACATTGATACAATAACTACTGTATCAAAATGGTGACGATAACATACTATTTCGTCTAGTGAAAAGACGAGAGAATTGTGTAACCAGTGAAGTGTTTGTCTATCCTGAAGAAATCCTAAGACATATTTCTAAAATCCATCAGAAATAGTGGCAATATAACCGTAAACAGTTTTATTTTAGTCTTCCCATAATGTAGCTACTAAAACTTAGAGCCAACAAAGTTTTGTCTATCCTGAACAAATCCTATTTTGTCACTGGCTATTTTAACAGCTAATTAGCCATTTGTGAATGACATTGATACAGTATCTGCCAATATAGTTGACGATAAGTGACTTTTTTTGTCAAGTGAAAAGATGAGAGAATCATGTAGCCAAGTCTATCCTGAACAAATCTTAATATCCACCAGAACGGTTTTATTTGAGGCTTCCTTATTACGTAGCTACATATGGTTGTACAGCCAGCAAAGTTTTTGTCTGTCCTGAACCTCAGCCATAATATGTTTTGACGGTTACAGAAGTCGAACACGGGACCTGTTGTTCCGTAGCCCGTGTCTCTAACCACTACACTATTTAACAAGGGACAGTCAGTCAATCAGTGACATTTGCTCTTCTAGGCCGAGTTCATTGTTTTTACACGGTCCGGCAAAAACAATGAAATTCGTCTTCTGAAAGGCCTGGAGTTTCTAGTGTTAACAACTGATTAGGCAAGTAACAGTACCATTGTTAATCTTGTAACAGGTGCAATGGCTCATCTGTCTGTCTCATTAATTTGGAGCAATTAACAGTAATTCAGAAACTTTTGCCTATAACAAAATAAACTGATTTCATTTTTATTATTAATTCATGAAATGCTTAATTATTTACTAGTCAATATATTAATGAAACAATTACGGGTTAAACATGTAGGCTATTGCCCCTATAACAACTGGTGTTATGAAGAATTCAGTACCATACCATACCATCTTCTTCCGCTTATCCGGGGCCGGGTCGCGGGGGCAGCAGTCTAAGCAGGGATGCCCAGACTTCCCTCTCCCCAGACACTTCCTCCAGCTCTTCCGGGGGGACACCGAGGCGTTCCCAGGCCAGCCGGGAGACATAGTCCCTCCAGCGTGTCCTAGGTCTTCCCCGGGGTCTCCTCCCGGTGGGACGGGACCGGAACACCTTCCCTGGAAGGCGTTCCGGAGGCATCCGAAACAGATGCCCAAGCCACCTCAGCTGACCCCTCTCGATGTGGAGGAGCAGCGGCTCTACTCCGAGCTCCTCCCGGGTGACCGAGCTTCTCACCCTATCTCTAAGGGAACGCCCAGCCACCCTGCGGAGAAAGCTCATTTCGGCCGCCTGTATCCGGGATCTTGTCCTTTCGGTCATGACCCAAAGCTCATGACCATAGGTGAGAGTAGGAACGTAGATTGACCGGTAAATCGAGAGCTTCGCCTTGCGGCTCAGCTCTTTCTTCACCACGACAGACCGATACATCGACCGCATTACTGCAGAAGCTGCACCGATCCGTCTGTCAATCTCCCGTTCCATCCTTCCCTCACTCGTGAACAAGACCCCTAGATACTTAAACTCCTCCACTTGAGGCAGGCACTCTCCACCAACCTGAAGTGAGCAAGCCACCCTTTTCCGACTGAGGACCATGGCCTCAGATTTGGAGGTACTGATTCTCATCCCCACCGCTTCACACTCGGCTGCAAACCGTCCCAGCGCATGCTGAAGGTCCTGGTTTGAAGAGGCCAACACGACAACATCATCCGCAAAGAGCAGAGACGAAATCGTGTGGTCCCCAAACCTGACACCCTCCGGCCCCTGGCTGCGCCTAGAAATTCTGTCCATAAAAATTATGAACAGAACCGGTGACAAAGGGCAGCCCTGCCGGAGTCCAACATGCACTGGGAACAAGTCTGACTTACTGCCGGCAATGCGGACCAAGCTCCTGCTTCGGTCGTACAGGGACCTGACAGCCCTTAGCAAAGGACCCAGGACCCCATATTCCCGAAGCACTCTCCACAGGATGCCGCGAGGGACACAGTCGAATGCCTTCTCCAAATCCACAAAACATGTGGATTGGTTGGGCAAACTCCCATGAACCCTCCAACACCCCGTAGAGGGTATAGAGCTGGTCCAGTGTTCCACGGCCCGGACGAAAACCACACTGTTCCTCCTGAATCCGAGGTTCTACTATCGGCCGTATTCTCCAAGAATTCAGTGACCACGCAAATTCAGTGTGCCTCTTGAAAGTACGCAGGCAATACTATCGAATATTCCTTTCTGTCAATGGAAGCTTGTTGCAGCTCATTCTCAACAGTGTCTTCCTTCCAAAAAAGGATTCCAAAAAGTGTGTGGTTACCGAAGCTTCTTTGCTCTGCAACATGAACATTTTGATCTTTGCAATTCTCCATCCATACATTTAAAAAGAAAAAAACTGCAGCAAAAAACAAATATATTTTGTTGTTTTTATGTGTAAGTAGTACTGTTTTGCATTAGCCAGCTCAGCCAGTCAAAGCAACTGTGATTTAATGTCAACAAGCCAATTTAATTTGTTGGACTTCTCTCAATATTAACTAGCTACCCATATGGAAAATAAATGTATTTTAAATATATTATCTGAATACATTTGGTAAATATCTGTTAAAGTGTTGCTATTGGCCACTTAAATATATACATAAAAATGTTTTAGTACAAATGTATGGCTGTGATTCAAACCTGCAACCTTCAGCCATCCAGTCGGGCACCCTATCCACTGCTCCAAACAATAATTTGTATTACAGTAGGAGCTAGTAGTGGTGTTACAAAGATTGCTATGTGTATGAATAAATTTTGGCTGCAGTATATGGAGAAGGAATTGCTTCTAAATTATTGCAAATGTGCAGACCACAATTAAAAAATTTATATTACAATGTGTAAACAGAAAATACAATTTACAAATGAATGTAACATCCACTAACAAATGTCTCATGATCTGCAAATCCAAACATAATCCACAAATATATTTCACTACCCATAAATAAACTCCTTTCTACTTGTATCTCAAAGCAAGGATTTGAATATATGAAGACCTTTTAGCGATTATCCCTCACACCTTTGAACAGTAAATTCACTATTTGCGGATCACATTATATTAGTGTACATGGATGCTATTGACCACTGAACATGTCTGGGGCATGGTTTAGCACATACAGTGGGAAGTATTTGATACACTGCCGAGTTTTCAGGTTTTCCCACTTACAAAGCATGTAAAGGTCTGTAATTTTTATCATAGGTACACTTCAACTGTGAGAGACGGAATCTAAAACAAAAATCCAGAAAATCACATTGTATGATTTGCATTTTATTGCATGACATAAGTATTTGATACATCAGAAAAGCAGAACTTAATATTTGGTACAGAAACCTTTGTTTGCAATTAGTGTGTTACTAATGGTTTTCTTTGAGACTGTGGTCCCAGCTCTCTTCAGGTCATTGACCAGGTCCTGCCGTGTAGTTCTGGGCTGATCCCTCACCTTCCTCATGATCACTGATGCCCCACGAGGTGAGATCTTGCATGGAGCCTCAGACCAAGGGAGATTGACCATCATCTTGAACTTCTTCAATTTTCTAATAATTGTGTGCAGTTAATACTGGTAATGAGTGGAGAACAGGAGGGCTTCTTAAAGAAAAACTAACAGGTCTGTGAGAACCGGAATTCTCACTGGTTGGTAAGTGATCAAATACTTATGTCATGCAATAAAATGCAAATTAATTATTTAAAAATCATACAATGTGATTTAATGGATTTTTGCGATACATGTTGCCTGACAATACAGTGACAGAGAGGTTTTTGGAGTTTGTGGAAGTCAAAGATAAAACTGGACTTGGCCTCTTTAATAGCATCAAGGATGTGCTGAAACCACTGAAGCTGGGAGAAAAGCTGATCGCTCAGACTTATGATGGTGCCTGTAATGAGTGGAAACGTCTGAGGGGTACAGACGCTAATGAGTAAGACATACCCACATGCCCAGTTTGTACACTGCTATGTTCACCAGCTGAACCTGCCCTTGCAGCAACTTTGTTCAGCAAGGATGAGCATCCCGAAGGTGTTTTTTTCAGATTTAACTGCTTTTGCCACCTTTTTCTCTGGTGCTCCAAAACATATTGCAGCACTTGCTGAGGCAACACAGAGACGCATTCCAAGGCCACCCGCTGTACGATGGAACTTTAAAAGTAGAACCATCAATACAGTATGGGAAAACCGCGTTGCACTGCTCCTGTGTATGGAGGACATACACACACACACACAACCAGGATGGGATGAGGCCACCATAAGGTATACGGCCTGTGCAAAAAACATTTATACAACACTCTGCAAAAACGGAGCATCGATGCATCTGGGATTAGCAGTGCACTCACCCGTTTCAAGGAGAATGTCCAGAATATGTGGAAGCATATTCCACGATGGAACAGACGAGCCAGGCCGACGAGTAACCAACACAGCGCCAGTGATGAAGGAGGCATGCAACACAGTCATCTCCCAGGTGGAGCAGAGGTTTTCACAAAGTGACCACCTGATCGCAGCCAAGCTGGTTGACAGCTCGCTCTTCCCACAATTTGTCCTGTCATTCCCTAAATCTGAGCTTGACGTGAAACTATAGCCTCTAGAAAACGAGGAAAGGTTGAAGACTGAGCTGACAACTCTGTACTGCCACACTGAGCTTCACACTGGTAAGTCTTTTGCTGAAACCATCACTGCTGAAAATTATCATAACACCTATGACGACATCTGAGTCAGAGAGTAACTTTTCCACCTTGAAGAGGGTAAAAACCTTTACTCGCAATACCATGGGACAGCCACGACTCAGCGCCATGTTGTCCATCGAAAGCCAGCTGATTCAGCAGCTACATTAATTAATTCCCCAAGTTATTGAACATTTTCCCAGAGGAAGAACCGCCGTGCCACCTTTCTCTTCAAGTTAGCCCTCAGGCTTGGTAAGTGAAAGCATATTTTATCATCCTGCCTTTGTGGTGCTGGTCCGTGCATTGGTCATAATTTTGTGATCGATTGATATAGATGGTCACGAGTGTGTGTCCAAGCTTATCAATTTAGGTTGTTGTCATAGAATGGATCTGTATCCCTAACAAGTTGTCTTTCCGCTTGTTGTGGCCTTCAGTGGTGTTGAGCTCATTGCTGTTCGCGTATGGCCCTGTAGGCACATTGGTTCTGAGCTTGGTTGCATTCCTAATTTAGGTTTGTAAATGTGACAGTGGTAATTTTACATGTGTAGGAGAGAGAAGGAGAGCAATTACACAAGGTCTCTCTCTCTCTCTCTCTCTCTCAATCTCCAGTATGTGTACTACAACACCTGGTAGAAGCAAGCCGCTCTGTCGTTAAGTGTTTTGGGGATCCACGCTATTTGTTGATGTGTTAAATAAACACATCAGTAGCAAGAGGGAGTTTTGTAGCTTTAATGGTATGTATCCTGTGATAGTAATTTTATCGATCAGAACTCTTTAAGAAGAAAGTACAGAGATGAAATACTCTTGGCACAAATTAACAGTTTATTTATTACTTGCAAATAAGAGAGACGCATCAAACGCTTACCAACTTAATCGTCTGAGGAGTCTCTTACTCCATACAGGTCAATCAACAGTATATATCACATAGAAAATGGGTGTGGTTGTTGCCCGTCTGTCTTGTCAATGAAACACATTCCCTCTGTTCTATCACCTGTCCTGGGCTTGACACAAGTCACATGTTGTCCTCCCCCATCTGGTTAACTTTCAAGCCTTGAGGGGAACATAAAGACAACCTACAGATAGATGATTAACCCTATATTCTACTGTGACCAATCAAGAATGCCCCCTAAAACATATACCAGATCCCCCTCTCCTACATTAACAGAAAGGACTGACACCCTTCTTTGTCTAGGCAGGAGGACATGGCCCAAATACCTAATAATACTCTGATATTATACAGACATGTGTGTCCCAATCAAAGTAAAGATTTTCATACCAGCCAATGGAAAGACAGACATTTCTCAAATGCACCTTAATTCAAAATTTCCATAACAATCCTATATTTTGAAATGGTTAGTGCCCCACCAATTTTTTACATATAAAAACGCCGCTGCGTAAGACTAAAGGCACGTGCCTGATTCGCTGGAGCAAATTTGCGAAGAAAGTTTGCGAAGAGATAAGTAGGGAATAGCCACAATAGCCACAATAGCCACATAACCCTATGGTGACATCACTGAAATGGGGACAGATCACTGTGGTCGTTTTGAATGAGGAACATTGAAACTAAAAGGGCGGCAAAAACTGAAGTAGCCAAACACATTCGTAGATCACCTGTGCAGGGTTCTCCTTGGGGTGAGCATTTTCAGTTGTTAACAGACTTAGTAACAAGCTCCAGGAAACACAGTCATGATTATTAGTCGTTTCAGTGGGCAAACAGTGTAACTGGAGCAAATAATTCGGTTTGAGACTTGTTTTTGATTATTTGATATCATATTCTTAGAATCATGGTTAGGGCAGCTATAGGTCATTTGAGGCTTAATGCCATTTGTGGGGAATGTTCCAGCACTTATCCAAAATGATAGGCAAAGGAGACTACTTGAGATGCATTATGTGCAATTTATGTAATGTAAACATAGACAACTTTATCCCAAAGCTTGTTTTTAATTAACCAAGACTAATCTGAGATCATGCAGGAGAACAATGGGGAGACTGTCTTTTAAGACTGCTATTTTACCCATCAACGTGTGCATGATGCAAAACGTAGTGAAACACTTGAAGTATAGATGAAACATTAACATACCCTCCTTGAGAAGTGCTGGATATGATGCTCCCTTTAATTTGATGTACTTTCTTTCTTTGGTATTGCACTTTGAACATCATCTACTACAAAATGACAAATTGGTTAAATGCATTTTTAAATTCTGTGGAATGTCATATAGACTCAACCATTAACAGCGTAATTTAATGCGGGGGTCTGGACTTTGAAATTCTTCAAACATTAATGCATTTGCGTTAGCCAACCAACAATAAATATGTTAGGTCTAAGTAAAAATGTATTTAACCTGCTGATTGGCCAAAGTCACATATTTTCAATAGTCTCACAACAGTAAGCAACGTAACTCTCTGGCATCTGCCAGGTGGCAAACCAGTTAGCACCTAGCTAGCATGGTAACTATTTTTTATGTTCTGGTAAATCGCTCTAATTAACATATTTAACTTAGTTTAGTTATATAAATTCTTTATAAAACATTACATTATTGGACCCAGTGTATTCAGAGGGTTTTGAAGTTCACATACAAATATGAATAAATTAAAGGAGCGAGCAGCGTTTCAGGGGGCCAAGCGGGGCATTGGAAGCATCTCACTGCATGCTCTCACTAGAGAAATGTTTTGCTATTTAAAAATGCCCAATGCTGCTAGTAGTCAGGATGTCCAATCGAAGGAGTGGAAATCAAAACAAAACAAAAAGACCTTGAATCCAGAAAAGGAACCAGGCAATCCTAGTTCAGCCGATTAGGATGGATGAATATTGTTGTGGCTGGCAGGTTTCAATTCCTGGTTTTCTATGTGGCAGACTGTCATTATTCATTACACTATTTAAACAGCATAATGCAACTTTTACCTCAGCCATTACATTTTTGCTGAAATAACATGGACAAAATAACATTTATTAATGGAACTAAAGAGTAGTCTTGCAGAAAGACTATATAGCTAATAGCTATACATCCTACTTATAACGAAAACAATGACTCCAATCACTCCATGGCTGATTTTTGTCTTTGGAAAACAATAACAGTATATAAGGGTCACGTAAAACAATTATTCTAAATATATGAGAATCATGGTATTACAGAGGGTATATATATTGTTGTGCGAAGGCTGAAAAGTACAGAGTGGATATACATTTCTGAAATACAATATTTGGAACATCTCAAAGGGGAATCAAATCTGGGTCAGAATATTGCAGAACAGGGATGTCCCCACTACACTACAGGGGCTACTGGTTGTCCTTACAGCTCTCTATCCCAGTGTCTCCCAACCTTTTTCAGTTACTGTACCCCCAAAATGTTTTTGCACTGCTTTCAGTACCCCTGAAGTACCCCCTCATGTTAATTTCACTAGTAAGTATATGGTGTCATGAGTGTTTTCAAGTCCCCCTGTGGAGAGGCCAAGTACCCCCAGGGGTCCTAGTACCCCTGGTTGGGAACCACTGCTCTATCCTCTCCAAATGTACATTTTACCCCAGCCATTACAATTTGGCTGAGATAAAGTGGGCAACAAAACGTTTGTAACGAAACTAAAGTGTACTGTTGTACAAAGATTATTATAGATGGCTAGCTAATAACTATACATCCTACTTATAACAAAATCAATGACTCCAATCACTCCATGGCTGGTTCCTTTCTTTGGAAAACAATAACAACATAAAAGGGTCACGTAATACAATTATTCTCGCAAATAAATGGCAATCATGGTATTTCAGATATGTATTGTTGTGTGAAGGTTGAAAAGCACCTAGTGGAAAAGCATTTTTGAGATACAGAATTTGAAATGTCTGAGAAGGGAATCGAACAGGGGTCACAATATTGAAGGACCGGGATGTTCTCACTACACCACAGAACCAGCTGGCAGACTGAATTGTCTCATCGGGTTGTGATCTATAATACCCGATATAGCACACAAAGATGCATATTTTGAAAATCCACCAGAAACATTTACAATAATATCACATTAAAAGACAATTGTCCAGTCGTCCTATACACCAATTGTCATTCAAATCCATCCAGCTGTTGAGGAAATGTTGTTTAAGAGTGTTTTTATCAACGGCAAAATCGTGAGAAACATCGGTTATGTTTATAGCGCCCCCAAGCGGTATTTCTGTATGGGAGTTTTCCTGTCATTTCCTAGCAGACACATTTACAAGTATGTTTTGTTTCGTAGCTGTTTGATGTTCCATTTGGGTTTAATGGACATCTAAAGTCATAGACCCGCCCTGCTCAATTTCATTTGCTGATTTCGGCCATATTGTTTGAGATATCAACTTTCCTTAAATAACATTTACAGATAATGGTTCAAAGGTCCTTCTCACCAGACGGCATGCAAATCCGTTCAACAGTCTCGGAGGAGATGTTGTTAGCGAGTTTTTCACAGAAGTCAAAATGGAGGCCATATTGTAGTAAGATATCACCTTTTCTAATATAACTTTTAAAGACAATAGTCCAGTGGTCCTTTACACCAATTGTCAACCAAATCTGTTCTGTGTGTCGTTTAAGTGTGTTTCTATTAACGGCAAAAATGTGAGAAACATCTGTGATGTTTATAGCTTCCCCAAGAGGTATTTCCGTATGGGACTTTTTCTCTCTATACTTGAGAGACACATGTTCTAGTACATTTTGTTTCATAGCTGTTTGATGTTCCATTTGGGATTAACCTTTTCACGCGTGAGTTTCAAATATTCCTTACCGACCCCCCAGCGTGTGTTTTTTTTGCACGTGACTTCAGTACTCTCCAGCATTTGAACTCACGCCAGCATTTGAATAGTCACCTTGCTAGGTAAGGAACACTACATGCATTGCATTGCAAGCTTCTCTCATTGACTCGAATTCTAAGAGCTGCAAAAGTTGGTTGATTTATAACTGTAGCTAGCTAGAAAACGTCAGCTAACCGCTAACAAATGTCAGCTGCCCGCTAGCTAACAAATCGTGACCAGTAATTCAGTGCAGTGAAAATGAATAAACTATATAAAATGCATACAACGGGTAACGTAACTTCTATAAAGTTTTTGCAATGGTTTTGATCGGTAGTAGTTGCTAATATAATTTGTTTTTGTGTATTAGTGTTGGCTGTCTGTTGGTACGTAAGTAACACTTCTTGTCCTGATTTGAATGCTTTCTACCTGGTTAATATCATAGTATGGTCTTGAAACAATTACAATCAGGAAATAAAGTTATAAACACTGTTTGAGCTAAATGTGAGTAAATAACAGTGCGGTCTGACCAGCCATTGTTACGTTACTTGTAGCTAGGCATGCTAATGGTGCGTTCTAAACATGACATTCTAATCACACCGGTGTGATCGTACACTTCAGGGACCACTCTAGCCTGATCACACTGGTGTGATCGTACGCGTCAAACGGTTAATGGATGTCTAAAGTCATAGACCCGCCCAGCTCAATTTCATTCGCTGATTTCGGCTGTACTATTTGAGATATAAACTTTCCTTATATACATTTAAAAGATAATAGTTCAAAGGTCCTTCACACCAAACGGCATACAAATCCGTTCAGCGGTCTCGGAGGAGATGGCGTTAACGTTATCTGGAACTTGGTTGCATGTCTCTACGACATTCGGTTCATGAGATCTGAGCTTCACTTTTTCCATTTTCGACTGAATGCTACAGCGCCACCATGAGGAGTATGGGTACCATGATGGCCAAGGTCTACAATCAGGCAAAGATTGGAGCGTTTTGAACCAGAGGGAACCGAGCTATGGACCTCTGAAAATGGCCCTGGAGAATAATAATAATAATAATAAAACTTACAAACATAAAAGCGTTCCAGCAACTTTGTTGCTTGGCCCCTTAATAATAATAAAACGTACAAACATAAGAAGGTTCCAGAAACTACGTTGCTTGGCCCCCTAAATATATATGACATAAATACTTTGCTACACTGGCGTTGTGTTAGCGTTAGCTAGCTAATGGAAAAACAAAGTAACGTTAGCAAATATTACAGAAAAACTACTAACATTAAGGAATTAACAAATAAAGCTTAATACTCGGGATGGCACCGGGAAACTTTGTCAGCAGTGTTATGGGCATTAGTTCAGTCAAGTTGGTCTGGGTCATTACAGTAAACTAGAGTCTGCAAACAGAACATAGCTATTTTAAAATTATCATATTTGACTTGATGATTTCTTATCTGCATTCTTGCGGAGTAGCTAAACAAATACCGCCTTCTTTCAATGTTCATCCAAACTAACTGCCTGCTGCAGTTGAACTTGACGCATTCAACCCAACCAATGAGAGGACTTTCAGGAGTGTCCAATATGATGTTGAGCAGACGTAGCTACGTGAAAATGCGGACCGGAAAGACTCAACCAACAAACTAAGTCTCAGAGGAGTTCATCACCTCAGAATAAACATTAAACCAAAATGCTACTAAGAAACCACAGAGATGTATTATTCCACCCTGAGAAGTGTACATTTATCAATTATACTCCAAAGTGTATAAAAGTATACTCCGGTCATCACTACTCTGGATTCCTGAGACTTTGGCATTTGCTGTGTGAAGTACATGAGATGATGAGAAATATTTTGAGGTCCGTGACATTGCCCGGTATGGCGCAGCCGGGGCCCCACCCTGGAGCCAGGCCCGGGGTTAGGGCTCGTACGCGAGCGCCTGGTGGCCGGGCCTTTCCCCATGGGGCCCGGCCGGGCTCAGCCCCCCCACAGGAGGGACCATAAGGGGTCGGTGCGGAGAGGATCGGGCGGCAGTCGAAGGCGGGGGCCTAGACAACCCAATCCCTAGACACGGAAACTAGCTCTAGGGACGTGGATCGGCAGTGGGGATGAGAATCAGTACCTCCAAATCCGAGGCCATGGTCCTCAATCTGAAAAGGGTGGCTTGCCCACTTCAGGTTGGTGGAGAGTGCCTGCCTCAAGTGGAGGAGTTTAAGTATCTAGGGGTCTTGTTTACGAGTGAGGGAACGATGGAACGGGAGATTGACAAACGGATCGGTGCAGCTTCTGCAATAATGCGGTCAATGTATCGGTCTGTCGTGGTGAAGAAAGGCGAAGCTCTCGATTTACCGATCAATCTACGTTCCTACTCTCACCTATGGTCATGAGCTTTGGGTCATGACCGAAAGGACAAGATCCCGGATACAGGCGGCCGAAATTAGCTTTCTCCGCAGGGTGGCTGGGCGATCTCTTAGAGAAGGGTGAGAAGCTCGGTCACCCGGGAGGAGCTCAGAGTAGAGCCGCTGCTCCTCCACATCAAGAGGGGTCAGCTGAAGTGGCTTGGGCATCTGTTTTAGATGCCTCCGGAACGCCTTCCTGGGAAGGTGTTCCGATCCCGTCCCACCGGGAGGAGACCCCGGGGAAGACCTAGGACACACTGGAGGGACTATGTCTCCCGGCTGGCCTGGGAACGCCTCGGTGTCCCCCCGGAAGAGCTGGAGGAAGTGTCTAGGGAGAGGGAAGTCTGGGCATCTCTGCTTAGACTGCTGCCCCCTCGACCCGGCCCCGCATAAGCGGAAGATGATGATGATGATAAGTACAGGTGCTGCTTTTCCTTTTTGACCAGGGTTTAAGTGTTCAGGTTCCAGGAGAGGTCCTCAGAGATGTGGACACCCAAGAATTTGAAGCTAGGTGCACGCTCCACCTAAGTGCCATTGATGAGAACTGGGGCCTTTGGACTTCCTGTAATCCACAAAGAGCTCCTTGGTTTTCTTTGCATTGAGGGCCAGGTTATTGTCAGTGAACCATGCCACCAGGCACTTGACCTCCTCCCTGTAGGCTGACTCGTCATTGTCACTGATCAGGCTGACCATGTGGTTTCATCTGCAAACATGATGACAGTGTTGGAACTGTGTACATGAATGCAGTCATAGGTGAAGAGAGAGTACAGGAGGGGGCTCAGCACGCATCCTTCTGGAACACCAGTGTTCAGGATCAGGGTGGAGGAGGTGAAGTTGTCTAACCTGACAAACTGGGGTCTGTTGGTTAGGAAGTCCAAAGTCCAGTTGCAGAGAAAGGGGCTGATCCCTAGATCATGGAGTTTGTTGTCCAGCCAGAGTGGATGACAGTGTTGAATGCTGAGCTGAAGTCTATGAACAGCATTCTCACATAGGTGTTGGTTTTGTCCAGGTGGGTCAGGGCGGAGTGTAAAGCTGTGGAGATGGTGTCCTCTGTAGACCTGTTCAATTGGTAAGCAAACTGGTAGGGATCCAGTGTTGGGGGGAGGCAGGACTTAAGGTAGGCCAAGACCAGTCTTTCGAAGCACTTCGTGATCATGGGGGTGGGTGTAACAGGTTAGTAGTCATTCAGGCTTGATGCAGTCGACTGCTTTGACACTTGTCTGGGGGAGCTCAGCTTTAATGGCTGGATCTTTGTTATGCCTGTTGAAGCGAGCTTAGAACTTGTTTAACTCGTTGATGATGGAGACGTCGCTAGCTGGGACAGTTCTTTGGCCAGTAGTCTCTGATGGCTTGGAAGCCCTGCCACATGCTCCTCAATTCCGCAGTTTATGTTTAGCCATCTTGATGCAAATTTTCAGGTTGGTCCTGGATGAGCTGTAGGCCTCTGCTTCGCTGGATCTGAAAGCAGCGTCACGTGTCTTTAGCAGTTGTCGTACCTCTCTGTTCATCCACAGCTTCTGTTTGGGGAAGGTCTTTAATAGTTTATGGTTGGGGACATTGATGCAGATGTTGATGTAATCCAGAACGGAAGAAGCATATGTTTCAGTGTCTGCATGGGATTCAAGGGCATCCTGAGTGGCAAACAATCTCCAGTCCATCTGTTGAAACTGGTACTCTATTAATGAGTCTGATCCCTCTGGCCACAGTTTGACTGTCCTCACTGATGGTTTCACATATTTACTGAGGGGTAAATACTTGAGGATTAGGAACAGTGAAAGGTGATCAGACTGTCTCAGGCTGGGGAGGGGAATGGCTTTGTAAGCCTCCAGAATGTTTTCATACACGTGGTCTAGTGCACTGGTGGGGCAGGAGACATTTTGGTGGAATTTGGGAAAAACTGTTTCAGATTTGAGTGGTTGAAATCCCCTGCAACAATAAAAGCATTATCCAGATGTGCAGTTTGCTGTTTGCTAATAGCAGCCTGCAGTTCTTTCTGGCATGTACAGTATATGAAGGGAGTGGTGACATCCATTAATGACTAATTATACTGTAAAATACTTCAGAATCTGGGGTGTAAATACAACATTTAGTTTTTTCTTTAGCTCTGTGGATCCTAGGATAATGGAGAAGGAGGTGAAGGTGAGAAGGATACATTTGTATCAGTCTTTTGTTTGTTTATGTACATCCACAGAAAACGGTTTCTCCTCTCTTCTCCCCACTTCTCATATTTTTCATCACCAAGCACTCCATCTTTTCATCCCTCACCTTCCCATTTACCATCAAGTTCTTCAGCCGTAGTTAATGTGATGGGTTGTGAATGGAGGTAGGTAGGTATGGTGCAAAAGTATGTGGTTGTATTATATTTTTGGGGTCACACAAATCAGTGTTATTCAATAAAAACAAATAAACAGAAAGAAAATGAACAAGTCTATGTACCACTGATCCAATATTCTCTTTCATAGGGCTCCACTACTTTCCTCCCATAATGCAGATGATCCCCTTCTCGCAAGTAAATCACAGGTAAGTACTCCGTTCTCCTATTCCATTGGATCCCTGAGTTCTCACTCACTCTCGAGCATGTCCCCCCTAAGGGTGCCGATCTTTCGCAACAGACGTTTTAAATAGGGAAGAGAGGTAAATAGTAATTGGGCACAGCTGGCTTCATTCAGGTAAGTACAGAGGCCTACCCCCAGTAGATGGCGATAGAACTTCATCTCTCTGGCCCGTTACGGCACCAGCGGTCAACGTCATCGGTCTACTAACTGCCACCGCCCTCTTTTACATTATCCAACCCCGGACTGTTATTGTCATGTCATCCCACACACCTGTCCCCTGTCCCATCACTATCATGTGTATATCTGTTCCTTCTGCTTCCCTTGTCTTTGTGCTTTATCGTCTCATGTTGCGTGTTCTTTTTATGTTAGACAACAGACCAGCTGTTGGCTGTCGATCTGTGTCCAGGCTCTGCCTGTTGATCATATTTTGTGTTCAAAGGGCTGCGTTATTATGCAGTGCATGTTACCCGCACTACGTGTTGGAAATTGTGTAATAAAAACACATTTCTTCCTCAAATTCCTGCGACTGGCTCCTTCTCCACCTGCACTCGCAACACACTTCAGATTAGATACACAGTCATATGTGTTAAGTATTGTCATGTAAGTCATCTGAACATCATCCAGGGCCTACCACAACACATACATTCTTGCAGATTCCGGGATGCAATGGTAACCCACAAACTGTATAAAAAGAATTGAACTTCAGTCTGGAATGTACTCAAGATAATCTCCTCACTGACATTTTCCTTTGACATACAAATATGGCCAAGTTCTAGTCATGTTTTGTATAAAAAAATCTATGTTCTATGTACATTTATTAAATATTCCACTTTCTAGTTATAAAATACTTTGTCTCAGATAAAGGGATGACCTCCTAGCGTAGCAGAGTTTGTTTTATCAATGCATTAACAGATGTTGGAATCACTCCTACCACAGCCTGAAGACTTCCATACCTAATATGCCTATGCCTATTTAAGTCAAGTCAGTGTACTCCGTCTGCTGCTCTGCTGGCCTTTTAGCTTACAGTTGCTAAGCTAAGAAATGTTCTTGTCAATGTCCTCCTTGAGCTGTCCTTGCTAAATGTGAGATCCTTGTTGGGAGATGATTCAATGATTATTCCATTGGATCCTATTACAGATAACAATAGGTGTTTGGGGTTATTATCGCGTTGTTGTTTGGCGAACCAATAATTATTTTGATTCAATTTTGGGATATGTCAAGGATCTTGAATGTTTTATGCTCCCAGGAGAAAGTGCTTCCATCTGGTTCTCTCAAAAATGTTTTATTCTTATTACTGCTGGAGTTGAATTAGTTGGATTTGGTGTGTTGTGCAGAGAAACCCTGTAAAGTTTTCATGGTCCTTGTAATCTCCAGATTGATGCCGTACCTGCTGCTTTACAGGACATGAAACCATTCTTAGGTTTCATGACCTTGGGAATTACAACTTTGGATATCTTTGGGTAATGTCAATAAGGTAACTGCTGAGGGAGAACTGCTCTTCACCAAAACTTGAAAGAAGCCCAAATGGTGTGGCACCTCGTTCTGTTCCCTCTCGCATGCATACTGTCCTGTTCAGTGGACGCAAAGGGAGGATCAAGAAACGAAAGCAGGTCAAAGGCCAACATCTGATAGGAATACAGATTCTTAGGCAAGAAGGCCAAGTTAGAAGTCAGGGCCAAAAGCAACGCTGTGATAAAAGACAAAATCCGATCAGGCACCGACTGAAGAGGCTCGAACGGGGCTGAACACAAAAATCAATACTCAGCAATGTCACAGGATCTAAATGATGACAGAGGATGCTGAGCTTAGAATGTCATGCCAAGGGGTCAGAATACTTACATAGAGATTATAAGATATTAAAGTTTTTATTTTCAATACATTACTTTGTCATTATGTGGTTTTGTGTGTAGATCAATGTAAAAAAAAATATTAACTCAACAACATTTTGAGAAAATAGAGGTCCCTGAAAACTTTCTGAAGGCACTATAAACGGTAATCAATAGAAATTATTATAAGTTATTTTCTACCCATGAAAAAAATCAAACACATCCACAGTGGAGCAAAGGCACCTTGTTTGTTGAAGACCTTGCTGAGTGAAGCAGGAAGGCCACCCAACCGGTGTAAAATATATTGTTTTCCCCTGATGTTTGCACCAGATTTTATCCAATGTAACAAATTACATTATTTCATATTACCATTTATTGTGTAAATAAGCACTGCAGATCCTCTGAAATAGCAATATAGTCCATCTGGTCAACATGGTTCCCAGTGCCACAACATCATACTTTGCATTTTTTTATTTGGTTGAGTTTAGGCCAAAACATTACACTATAACTATAATGAGTTACCTAAAGCAACAGTCTGTATGTTTTCCAAAAATACAAATAAAGAAACAAATTAGATTCAGACTGATATTTAATAAAAGGAGTTTTACTTGAGGAACCTCATGATTCCTGAATTTCTTGTAATGCACTTAAAATGTCATCCATTCCAACATTTGGCCACCAGATGGAGTCAATGTGCTGGTTATGCTCTGAATCTAGCGATGCATAATTTAATGTTCACTATCTGTGACACTTTCATGTCAGTGCTAAACCATCCCCTAATCAAATAATTAGATAATCACAAACATTCCAAGGACACAAAAAGAAGAAAGAGACATCGGCACTTATTATGGTAAACAATGTGACTATTGAGTGATGTTATCCACACACTTTGATTAAAAAAAGATATGGGAACAGCATGTGTCCCAAACCATACATATTGATAAAAAAGGAACAGTACATGTGTCCAAAATGGTACCCTAGCCCCTAAGAAGGTGCATTACTTTTTCACAAACCCCCATGAGCCCTGTTCAAAAGTAGTGCATTATAAAGGGAACATAATGCCAGATGGATGCAACTGAACTATCCCATTTCAACATATATAGTGCACAAAGATATGCAGGTAGTGCAACCACATGGTTTATGTTGGAAATTGGGTTAGCAGCAACCTATTTGAACTTAATCGTATTCCATAAAAAGCATCACCAAACTCCACTGGGTCTGTCTTATCATGATACCCGTCCCTACATACAACAGGCTGCTTCGTGTACTGACCTACATTCAATATATTCACCAGAACTGGGTTTTATAAATCTGGTTTACTTAATAAATCAATATGTTGGCTCTCAAAAGTATTCACCCCCCTTGGAATGTATTTATTGTGATAACATAAAATCTAAATTGATTTAATTTATAATATATATAAACAAAATCTACAAATGTTTCTAAATTAATAGACTCCAGAGATATTCAACACCTTGGACATTTTCTTATATGCTATCCCTGATTTGTAAGAACCTTGTTCCTTTGACTTCTTAATGTAGTTTTTGTAATAGTATTAACCAACTATTAGACCTCCTAGAGACAGGTGTATTTAACCTGAAATCAAATGAAACACCTTAATTGACACAGATGGACTCATCTAATTCATCTAATTATATGATTTTGACTTTGGAAAATTGGTTGCACCACAGCTCATTCCAGTCTGTCATAGCACAAGGGATGAATACTTAGGCAAACAATAATTTTTCTGTTTTTTAATTAGCTTTATTTTTCACTTTGACATAATTCCGTTTTTTTATGTTGAGGCAAACACCCTGGATCCATTTTGATTTCATGTTGTAACAATAAAATGTGGAGGGGGATCAATACTTTTGAGAACCACTGTAATATTCCCAAAACTGCAAACCCCACCCACCTGGCACTAAGGAATACTGAAGCAATCACTCTATGCATTTGGAAAATAGAAAGCAAAGGTATCTACAGTATACATTCTTTCTCTGGCCCACACTTCTTCCTGGTCCTTTTCAGACTTGGGTTTTCTGGGAATGATAATAAAGCTATTGTAAAATAAACAGTAAAATTCAAACTGCAGTGAGTAAATGTTAAAACATTTGACAAGAATCAGTGACGGGAGAGGGAATAGACCCATCGTCAGCTTCAAAAAGGTGGCAGAGCAGATCATCTGTACATTCTTCTGATCACTGGGGAAATACAGTGGGACAAAAAAGTATTTAGTCAGCCACCAATTGTGCAAGTTCTCCCACTTAAAAAGATGAGAGAGGCCTGTAATTGCTCCCACAGTTGATTTCTTCACACCAAGCTGCAGATTGCAGATTCAGTCTTCCCAGCCTGGTGCAGGTCTACAATTTTGTTTCTGGTGTCCTTTGACAGCTCTTTGGTCTTGGCCATAGTGGAGTTTGGAGTGTGACTGTTTGAGGTTGTGGACAGGTGTCTTTTATACTGATAACAAGTTCAAACAGGTGCCATTAATACAGGTAATGAGTGGAGGACAGAGGAGCCTCTTAAAGAAGTTACAGGTCTGTGAGAGCCAGAAATCATGCTTGTTTGTAGGTGACCAAATACTTATTTTCCACCATAATTTACCAATAAATTCATAAAAAATCCTACAATGTGATTTTCTGGATTATTTTCTTCATCTTGTCTCTCATAGTTGAAGTGTACCTATGATGAAAATTACAAGCCTCTCTCATCTTTTTAAGTGGGAGAACTTGCACAATTGGTGGCTGACTAAATACTTTTTTGTCCCACAGTAAAAATGTATATAGCAAGTCAGACTATGGTTTATGTTACTGTATGTAAACAAAATGAACATTTTAGGAATTCTGATTTGTCCAAGGTTTATTTTGTCAAATTTAGCCCTACTTATTTGCTATCTACTATACATGAAAAGTCAACATGTACAGTAGATATATTTGGCTGATTAGGACTGATACAGGAAATGTGTTTTCATCCTGCTCATGGTTACATTTAGACTTGGGCTCAGGTCAGGGAGACAATAATTTTTTTGACTGCTTTTTACTGACTGTTTATAGGAGTTAGGATTACACATCTTTGAACAATCTCACCCACCTGCTCAATTGTCAGGATAATGAAAGTAACATTGAGGTGAGGGGGGATTTGTTTTTCATTGGTGAAAGTGAGAGTTGTCTTGAAGTATTTCTTTATTAACATGTTAACTATGGGAGTATGTCTATGTATAATGATGTTGGTCAAAAAGAGGAATAGGATAACATTTGATTGCAGTTATTTCTGAATTGAAGTCAAACCATGTGTTGACTAGCAGTAATTAGCAAACGCGGTTGTTAGGAATGGTTTTGCTTGTGCTATAAAATGCTCCCCTCCCAGGAAGCGCAAACACCTTTCACCAACATATAAAAATATGTCAGGAATATGTTGGAGTACAGAGTTAGTACTATGGGAAGGTGGCACTGTAAAAACTATTACATTGAGAAGGTCTGCAGTGAATCTTCAAGATGTTTTGCAAATCAATTGCATTATCAATACATCCGTAGACCTATCAAATCTTTCCTTTTCTGGGTTTTTGCCTCTCCCTAATACAATTTTCTCCTGTGGATTTCTGTGAGGGAGAGACAAGAAACCTAGAAACAACATATCATGTAGAAAGGCCAGATATTAGTTCATTTTTATATATAAAGCTGTACTGCAGAAAGGTCACAGCTTGATTTCTATGTATAAATATAGGTGAAATAACAATAAAATGTGAAAACACGCATACACACTCACACATTTACTCAAAATGTCAAATGTTGTTCTGAAGACTGTGATTTATATACATTTTGTGTTACAGGAGTAAGCTACAGGAATGGCTAATAAGTCCATGTTAGAGCATAAATATATGAATTGCTCCCCATTTCAAATAAAGACCTCAGTCTTTCTATTAATAGTAGGAGTCTTTAAAGATACACACAGTTGCGGCTAGCAGTTTATAATACAGTGCTTTGTAGGTTGCTCAGAGTATAGCTGCATGCACTGTTGGCTACAATGTCCTACAGGCCCAGGACTTGGAATGAGAGCACAAACAGGCCAGCACTCAGGCTTATTACTGTAGAACCACTATGAGACAATTGTCCAATAACACCAATCTCTTTTTTTCTTGAGATAGTGAAAAATAAAAATTCTGAACAGGTTTAACTGCTGCCCCCTTATGTGGGACTTCAGGGTTAAACATTCTTACCCAATGAACAGCAGAAACAGTATCACAAAGACGGGCACTACACTACTGATGTACAGCAGGCTTAGATCCAGATGGCTGATATAGTACAATACTTTCACCCAGACCTTTAGGTAGTGTACTATATAAATAGTGAGGGAAACAATTATTTGATCCCCTATTGATTTTGTATGTTTTCCCACTGACAAAGAAATTATCAGTCTATAATTGTAATGGTACGTTTATTTGAACAGTAAGAGACAAAATAACAACAAATAAATCCTGAAAAACGCATCTCAAAAATTTTATAAATTGCTTTGCATTTTAATGAGTGAAATAAGTATTTCATCACCTCTCAATCAGAAAGATTTCTGGTTCCGATGTGTCTTTTATACAGGTAACGAGTTGAGATTAGGAGCACACTATTAGGAGTGCTCCTAATTATCAGCTTGTTACCTGTATAAAAGACAACTGTCCACAGAAGCAATCAATCAGATTCCAAACTCTCCACCATGGCCAAGACCAAAGAGCTGTCCAAGGATGTCAGGAACAAGATTGTAGACCTACACAAGGCTGGAATGGACTACAAGACCATCGCCAAGCAGCTTGGTGAGAAGGTGACAACAGTTGGTGCAATTATTCGGAATGGAAGAAACAAAAGAACTGTCAATCTCCCTCGGTCTGGGGCTCCATGCAAGATCTCACCTCGTGGAGTTGCAATGATCATGAGAACGGTGAGGAATCAGCCCAGAACAACACGGGAGATGAGACCAAAATCAAGCTCTTTTGGCATCAACTCAACTCGCCGTGTTTGGAGGAGGAGGAATGCTGCCTATGATCCCAAGAACACCATCCCCACCGTCAAACATGGAGGTGGAAACATTATGCTTTGGGGGTTTTTTTCTGCTAAGGGGACGGGACAACATCACCACATCAAAGGGACGATGGACGGAGCCATGTACCATCAGATCTTGGGTGAAAACCTCCTTCCCTCAGCCAGGGCATTGAAAATGGGTTGTGGATGGGTATTCCAGCATGACAATGACCCAAAACACACGGCCAAGGCAACAAAGGAGTGGCTCAAGAAGAAGCACATTAAGGTCCTGGAGTGGCATAGCCCGTCTCCAGACCTTAATCCCATAGATAATCTGTGGAGGGAGATGAAGTTTCGAGTTGCCAAACGTCAGCCTTTGGCAACTCGAAAAGTCAGCCTTTGGCAACTCGAAACGTCAGCCAAAACCTTAATACTTGGAGAAGATCTGCAAAGAGGAGTGGGACAAAATCCCTCCTGAGATGTGTGCAAACCTGGTGGCCAACTACAAGAAACGTCTGACCTCTGTGATTGCCAACAAGGGTTTTGCCACCAAGTTTTGCAGGGGGGTCGAATACTTATTTCACTCAGTAAAATGCTAATCAATTTATAACATGTTTGACTAGCGGTTTTCTGGATTTATTTGTTGTTATTCTGTGTCTCACTGTTCAAATAAACCTACCATTAAAGTTATAGACTGATAATTTCTTTGTCAGTGGGCAAATGTTCAAAATCAGCAGGGGATAAAAAAAAAGTTCCTCACGGTAGAAAAGAGTGCCATTTGGAATTTAGACTTAGCAATGAACCCAAGTCATTGAAACAACTCCCAGATATTCATGCATCCATTAAAAAAACATTAAAAAACATAATCTGGAGTGTGGCATATATTTATATATATGTACATGTACATACATGAATATATAAGAAAGAATGGAACCCATCTTTTATGTGGGCTATTCTTATTTTGGTGAAGTTCATTACATGTTTTTGGAATGTGTTTCAGCACAAATACAGGTGCGCGCACGCACAAACACACACACACACACACTTTTCATTACCTGAATATAAACCAACGCAAACAGCAGAGTAGATGAAAGAGCCTTGGATCAATAACTCACATTGAGAATGAACGGGCAACATCCAACAAACAATTGTCAAGAACAGGTCATAATAAATCCATAGTATGTATAAATCAAAATAATTTAGACAAATAATGAATGTAAGTGTACAGTGGAATCTAATAAAAAGCATGTGAATATTATGTTACATGATTTGGCTTGTTTGCACTAAAATGGAGAAAGTGATTTGGCTGTTTATAGGAAGACTCCAGACAGTTTTAGGTATTTGCGGCTTTGGCCTATTTCCATCTAAGTACCATGGGAAATGAATTCCTTAGTGCTGGAATGAAAGCAAACGAGCACTCAGCACGCACACAAACAAAAAAAGAGCTATGTTGACAAAGAACTATGTTGCACACAAGCTGTAATCCCTAAATCATCAATCCATCTACACAGGTTCAACACACATATCATTACACAAACAATAAGGGCTAAGAGTGTTGTGTAGTGTTGATTAGCTTTTCCTTCCCAGACTATCCTAATGGGATGAGTAATTTCACTGTCAGAACAGGCTAAGAACCATTGATCCTGGCTGACTACTGGAGGCCAAGACAATTGGTGTGGAGGGATGAGGGCAGACAAGGACCAGGTGACAAGGGGAACGAGTCGACAGCCACACCAGACAGAAGCAAACAGACAGTGCTCAGGTTTTCAGACCAAGACGGACAGGACCTGCACTATTGGAAGCAGACAGAATTCACTGATCTAGGTATTGCAGTAAAAGTTATTTTACAATCCCATTTTGTTCATCCATTGGCAGTGATTAATAAGTACAGTATAACACGGTGCTGGCATTGCAACCTGAGCAGATACTGAAAACCTCCTGTTGCATGTACTGATGGATGAATGAATGGATGGATACCTGGTTGAACGAGGTCTATACACCAGCAAAATAAACAACACTGTTTTTTAAAAGCAGTCAAAAGGCAAACAACAAAATGAGAAGCGTGAAGATGAGAATTCACACCCTTTAGCTGGTTCACAATAGTCTATTCAAGGGATTTTTAGGAATCTATTGAATCGACATCAAAGTAAAAAATGTAAACAGTTTTTCAACTCACTCTGAAGCATTGACAGAGATAGGCAGAGGGTTGACTGGAATGTTGTTGGAGCTATTGATCGTGCGTGTGGGTGTACGTGTGTGTAGAAGATAGAGATTATATTTGCTAGTAAGCTTAAAGGACTGGTACCAACTCCACACCATCGTTTCCCCAGTCACAGATTAAGCCTAGTTCTGGAATAAAAATAAAGGAAAATCCATGGGAATTCATTTTTACTTCTGTACTAGGCTTAGTCTGTGTATGGGAAACAGCCCATACATGTCTTGTGAGAGCTGTCAGGTCATCCAATAATTGTATTATTTGACATAAATTTGAATGCTTCAGTGCCTGACATTTTGCACCTTTTTTTTTTAGATAATATGTGTGTTCTTCCTATCATCTACTGGGATTTCACACAATTCCATCAAAAAAGTTCACCCAAAATCCAGTGATTCCATTAACTAAAACTGGTTCAGTCCTACTCTCTCTCTGTGTAGTTGCACTGAAATGGTTGCAAAATGGGATGTAGGTTGCTGGACGTTGGGTTGATGTATGCCTTGCTCTGCCCTGTTGCCAGTGAATTATGGATTTAGAAATCAACAAATTCCTCGACACATTTGTTGTTTATTGAAAATATATAGCTTGTTTACCTCACTTCCAAAATAGTTTAATCTGAGACATCAAGCTCCACGTAAGTGCTTAACATTTTGTGGTTACATACAACAGTGATATAAAATCATCCTCAATGTTTTCAGAGGAAAATTTAAAATGTCTTCACTAAAGATCAATAATACTTGTTCCAAACACTAATTAATACTCTTTAAATACAAAAATTCAATGTTTCCACATTTTGTGAATTTCTTCATCAGGAACTAACTAGCTGTGGAGCAGAGAGAAGCATACATCCAAGAATCACGAGAATCGTTTTTGCAGATGTTTCAGAACAGAGCTACAGTGACAGCAGGAGAGAGGATTTTGGGTAAACTGGCAGTTGAAGAAAGAAGGCCTAAAGCATTTTTGGTTTAGACATACATTGAAGAGGACAAGTTGATCCCAGTACGTTCGCTGTCACACTGGCATCTGTTTCTTTATGATTAACTTTTTCAGGAACTGAAAGAATACATAATATTTCTTGTATTATTTCCTCTCCTGGTTTTTTTGTGGAGTGCAGCCAGAAGGTAGTGCACGCAATCAACAGTGCACATTTGGCAAAGCCACACTGCTCTGTATATCCGGTCTTTTCTAATGAGCCACAAAACTCAACCTTCTGAAGGGCGTAGTCATAATTAGGGCTCAGTGACTTCCTAAATGCCTTTATCTACACAGTTCCAAACCCCCCTCAGGGAAGGGACTTGGCAACATTGAATTTATCTAAAACTCAGCTCCATGTTCCAACTGAAACTTTCATCTCTACATAGTGCACTTGTTCAAAAGTATTGCACTCTATAGGGAACAGACTTCCATGTCGATGTCTTCGTTACCGTGATAAGGCCTTGGCTTGCAGGTTTAGTGGCATGCCTCAGTCAGGAACGGGGCATGGAAGTTGTGCGGTAATATTCCGAGTTTAGGAGAGTAGTCAGTGTGAGGGAATGCTTTTTTTTCGATGGGGGACTAGCTGGTAGAGAGACGCAAGTGGTCAATACTGGCACCAACACGCAGCTATTACTGATATAACACCTCACTGCAGAGTCATAAGCACTAGTACATAGTGACGACCACATTCAGAGTACAGCGAGAAACACTGATGCATAACGGCAACACAAAAACTTTAGAGAAGAAAAAACAACACATCGCCCACACTGGCACTGGCAAGATAGATGTACAGATGGTCTTCTCAAGTGCAAACCGTGTACTGTGGTCAGTTGGTGATAGATACAAGTGCCTTCCTTTCCCAAGGAAAGTGAGGCTCTCGTCAGCCCCTTTAGGCCAGGAATAGATGTAGGGCAGGAGCGGATTGGACACAAGAGTGTGGCCCACAGCCCACCCTCCCTCCTACCTCCGCTCACTTCTCCTTGATGATTTCCTCGTATTTAGGTGGAGGGTCGCTGTACGGCGCCGACACCTCGTCACTGCTACTCTCCAAGTGTCCTGTCACCTCCTCATAGGAAGGGGGTGGTGTCGCGCCTGACAGACGAGACGTCACCGACACTGACGGTTCCTGGACGTACAGGGAGGAACGGATGTTCTGAGGGGGATGCGAATGGGATTGGGGGTCCTGGGGAGCACCGGCACAAACCAGCGACCCTCCACGCCCTCCACCTACGACCCTCTCCACACCGCTCACCACCACGCTGGGCCGGGACGAGTCTGGGTGGGAGGCGGTCTCAGAGTGGGACGGTGTGTCCCGGTGAACCAGAATGCGCGGCAGACTGCGAGTGTTGCGGTTGTTCAGGTAGCGGTTATGGGTGTAGGCGGGCCGCCGTCGGGTGGCTTTCTGCAACTGGCACCTCCAGATGAGGAAGAGGGCGATGATAAGGAGGATGGCTACGCCCAGCAAGGGAACCACCATGTAGAGGTGGCCCTCCGAACGGCTGTCCCGGTTCTGCTCGTGGCTGCTAACCGTGTAGACACTACGTGTCTTCCAAAACTCCATCTCGAGGAGAGAAGAGAGGGAAAAACCTAAATTTACATAGTGTAATTGAATTCATCAATCCGGTTGTATCTACAGTTGAGTGTGATAGGATTTACCGTTCTCTCCTTGTTTTCGAACACTTCGTTGGCCTCCTCGAAGCTGCAGCTCTCCTCCACGCATTCCCTCTCAATGTTACCCTGTCTGAACTCCTCCAGGAAACTGTTGGCTCGGGGAAAGCGTTTGAGAACGGAGTGAGCATCCTTCCCATTTAGAAACGCTACAGAGGGATAGAGAGTGAGTACTCTTTCCATCTACGAACATTACAGAGGTAGAAAGAGAGACAGTAGAGAGAGAAAAGATAGTGACTATTGCAATTTTGGAATACGATGGACAGTCAGACAGGAGGGAGTGACGGACGTGTGGAGGAGAGTGAGCATCCTTCCCAATTAAGAAAGCTACTGATAGAGATTTGCACACTGCAAAAACAAATAATATGAAAACAGAGCTGCACTTCCAAACTTCTTGCCAAATGTATGATCACATTAGAGACACATTTCCAACCGATCGTACAGACCCACAGAGAATCTGTTAAACTCTCGCATCTGACAGTGTCACACCCTCAGGTTTTCACCTGTTTTGTGCTCCCTGCTCCCACCAGGTGTCTCCCATCTTCCTATTATCACTTGTGTTTTTAACCAGTGTCCTTCGTTTGTTCTATGCCAGTTCTTCTTGTGTCTTGTGCCAAGGATCCCTGAGTTTTATCGTCTGCCAGTTCTGCAATCCTTACTGCCTGTGTACTGAACCTCTTCTTGTCCCTGACCAAGTTCCAGCCTGCTGCCTGCCTGTTTTCAAAGATCTACCGCCTGTGTACCGAACCCCCGTCTGCCCGAACCTGCTCTTGCCCAATCCTTTTCCTAAATAAACTATTTGCACTGTTTCAACCTGACTGCATCTGGGTTTAATTTTGTACCTATGTCTTTACAGTTAGGGAAAATACCAAAATCATAATCACAGGAATTACATGCATTTGTAACTATTTTGGAAACTACTACATTTAGTATGAACCTATCAGCAGTGCTATTACATTCAATATCATCATATCCAAGTGCTATTGGTCCTTAAACAATTCATGACTACGAACAGTGTCAACATAGTGTTCTGTCTTTACAAGTTTGTTTCCAGCAAGAGGTGAGATATATTTTGTTGGAGAATTGTGTTGGTTACATGCATTTTTATGTCTTTGTAATCTTACCCTTAACCAGCATCCTGACCCTAACCTATAAAACATTGCATGGACTTGCTCCGACTTACCTGGCTGAATTGGTCCAGCCATACATACCTACAAGTAACCTAAGATTGCAAGATGCAGGCCATCTAATTGTACCAAGAATTTCTAAACAAACAGCTGTAGGCAGGGTTTTCTCTCATAGAGCTCCAATGATCTGCTGATTACGGTTAGATATGCAGACTCAGTGCAACCCTTCATGTGCCTACTAAAGCCTCATCTCTTCACCATGGTCTATGACCCAGGGGTATGAAGGTGAACGGAAAGGCTTGGATACTGTCCACCCTTGCTGTCTTTCCTTGTGGGCTCTCATCACCATTGGCATGCCCTCTCTCCAATGCCATTCAGGGGCGGAGTCACTGGCTTACTGTTATTTCTCTGTTGCTGTCCTTGTGTAATGGGAGTGAACTCTGGGCGATACTCAACCCTATTTCAGGGAGGTTGCAGTTGCTTGGTGTCCCTTTGGTGGGTGTAGTTACTTCCTGCCTGTTGAGCCCGGTCCAGAGTTACACTCAGATAGGGCAAGAGTGTCACTGGACCCCCTGTCACAGTCCCAGTGTTTTACGCTGCTATATTATTGTGCCGGGGGAGTAGGGTCAGTTCTCCTTCTCCATTGTATATCCTTGTTAATCTAAGGAATGTGCTCTCTAAATGTTCCTTGTCTCCTGCTCCGTTTAAGGACATGAGGTCTTGGACAACACCTCAGGAGTACCAGGCTTGAATGACTTGTAGCATCCTTGTCCAAAGTCCTCCTAGTGGTGTTGCAGATCAAGACGATACCTGACCAATTCAGCTGCCACTCCCCTGACCATTCCCCCCACCATGCTTCTGACCTGGATTAGGTTATATAGACTCTGGTCACAGCCCACATGCATGTATTAATTACTACAATTTGTGCTCTTAAAATGTCTACCCGGCTTTTTTTTAGCAGAACAATCTCCTGTCTTGTGGGGTGGAGCAGGTCACGCATTGCACTTACCTTTCGCCATGCTACCACGCTGCTTCTCAGACCAAGACCCTCTGACCTGGGAGAGGAACAGAAGGGAGGCAAAAATATGCAGCATTTATTCACATTATGTCAAAAACTGTAGAAATGTACAGTGCCAGTCAAAACTTTGAAACACCTACTCAATCAAGAGTATTTCTTTAGTTGTATTATTTTCCACATTTTAAAATGATAGTGACGATATCAAAACTATGAAATCTGTTCTGTTGTGACAAGCAGGTCCGGTTCTAGGCATAAGGGGAGAGAGGGACCCAAATCAGATTTTGCTTACAGCCAGCACTGGTGACAAGGCAGGGTTGGTATACAGAAGACTATCATTATATCTGTATTGTAGTACTCCATATTTTGGTAAGAACAGCTCAAATAAGTCAAGAGAAATTACAGTCCATCATAACTTGAAAGATTGAAAGTCAGTCAATCCGGAAAATCGCAAAAAAAACATCAACCACTATGATGATACTATCTCTCATGAGGACCACCACAGGAAGCCCCCCGGTTAACTCTGCTGCAGAGGATATATTCACTGGAGTTACTAACCTCAGATATCATCAATTAACTGCACCTCAGATTGCAGCCAAAATAAATCACAGAGTTTAAGTAACAGACACATCTAAACATCAGCTGTTCAGTGAAGACTCCATGAATCAGGCCTTCATGGTTGAAAGAAACCACTACTGAAGGACACCAATAAGAAGAGACTTGCTACGGCCAAGAAACATGAGAAATTGACAATATACCAGTGGAAATATGTCCTTTGGTCTGAGGAGTCTAAATTTGAAGATATTTGGTTCCAACCATGGTGTTTTGAGAGACGCAGAGTGGGTGAACGTATGATCTCTGCATGTGTGGTTCCCAACGTAAAACACAGAGAAGGAGGTGTGAGGGTGTGGGCATGCTTTAATGGTGACACTGTCTTTGATTCATTTCGAAATTCAAGGCACACCATACCAGCATAGCTAGCACAGCGTTCTGCAGCGATACGCCATTCCATCTGGTTTGGAATTATTATTTGTTTTTCAACATGACACTTACCCAAAACACACCTCTAGGCTGTGTAATTTGACCAAGGAGAATAATGTAGCGCTGAATCAAATTACTTGGCCTCCACAATCACTCGACCAAAACCCACTCCTGATAGTTTGGGATGAGTTGGACCAAAGAGTGAGAGAAACACAGTGCTCAGCATATGTGGGAACTCCTTCAAAACAGCAAAAACATTCCAGGTGACTACCTCATGAAGCTGGTTGAGAGGATGCCAAAAGAATGCAAAGGATGATGCATCATCAAGGCAAAGTGTGGCTACTGCGCTTTGTTTAACACTTTTTTGGTTACTACATTAAGTGTTATTTCATCATTTTGATCTCTTCACTATTATTCTACAATAAAAAATAGACAAAATAAAAAATACCCTTGAATGAGTAGGTGAGTCTAAACTTTTGACTGGTACTGTATGTCTTGTCCTGTGAAATAGGCCTTATAGGCCAAATTGTGAAAACAAACCATGATAAAAACATTAACATTAACCATAAACTGCTGATAATTGCACACAACAATTTGTAAGTTTGGGGAAAAAAAATCCCAGACCCATTATGGCTACATCTCTTTAATTCATATGTAGGCTACAAAAGGCTATCTCTAAAAAAAACAGAGAGCTGTGAATGTTTCAATATGGTAGGTTTCCCTTAAAATGGCAGTGACCTTTGCAATTCATGATGGAAGAGCATGCTCTCACACTATAATGGATGTATATAATTTTGTATATGTCTACAGACCACCGGACCACCATGATGTAGTCAAGGCCAACCTTACAGTAAATATTCTACGTATAAATGTGCCAGAGAAGGAACCCCTGGGAACGGGTGGTTCCCATAGCAACAGAGGTTAGAGATGAACAGTCGCGCGAGAGCTACTGCACACACTCCCAGATCCTGGCTGTTTCCAAAATTCAATAATTACGGGAAAGCGTGTGATGGAGATGGAATATTAAAACTGTGTCTGTCTAGACAGCAGGGTTTTATGTAGCCTAACGCAAGCGGCACGCACAGCAGTCGCACCGGCAATCTGCCATAAGAGCAGCACGTGATAAACGATTCCTAAATCAGTCTGGTGTAGACCAACGAGACATATGCTTGTAAAGGCATCAGTTTCCCGGCTTGCGTACACCATCTGAAATAGCCTGATCTCGTCATGTAAAAAACGGTGTAATACATTTCAGAATACGCCTGTTTGAAATTGCGCTTTTCAAAAACAAAAAATACGACTTTACATTATCCAACAAACATTGAAATAGGCCTATCAAAAAATTACATTTGATGGAAAAAAATAAAACGTGTTATTCTAGTGTTAAAAGTATCGCAGCAAAGGAGCTATAGCTGCCACAATAGCACATTAAATATTTATAATGACTCGTGTTGAGTTTGTCAATTTTTCAGAAAAGGCAGACCGTTGCTGTCCGCCTCTCTTTACTCACTCACTTTATCCACCAAATGTAGAGAACATAACTCTAAGAATAAAATAATGGATTTTTATTAAATTAGACCGTTTCTCAATATCAATTGAAAACTTGTTTAGGTTTTTTTTTTTAAATAAGAAGAAACCCTACCTTGCACACAACGTTTACAGCAAAGTATTCTCCATGTCCATCCCTGTTTCTTTTACAAGGGAGTACCCCAACACATGAGTCAGTAGCACACGGTGACCGAAATTCCACTCATCCAATAGCAGAAAAGGAATCCCCGGAATTAGCCAATGAAAGCACTACTATGATTTTTCAGACATCCCTCAATGTAAACGGAGACTGACGGGTGGAGTGGGGACATAAACGCGTCTCTGGCTACATAATATTGCTTATTTGGGGGAAACGTATATAATTTAACCTACGTCTGTGAGATAGTACTAATAAATGTTTTGCTGTTGTTTCGTTCATATGCCTATTTTGTATACGCCGAGTGAAAACCCCCGAAGTCAGTTATACGCCACACCTTATACCAAAAGACTTCCTATCCCAGAATTCCATCGGTTGGTTTTCCACTGTGTTTTCTTCATGGCAATGAGCAGGGGGATCCTTCTAGCTGACGTCCTCCAAGACTGAAATAGTCGACACGTCATAATCCCCATAAAACCTAGCGGAAAATGCGTTACTGGCGGTTACGGTTTTTTCGCATTTCACCAGTCATTTTTCCCCTAAGGAATTTAAGAATCGCTTCAAATAGGCGAATGGCTGTTTTTCGTGTTGACTTAACCCTGCTCTGCGTTGTGATAACCGTGTACATATTCTCAGGACAAGGTGAAAACCCAGTTAACAATTTTCCGTTGTCAAAATGTGGTTACGACGGTACCTGTTGACCGAAATTAGGTAGCACCAACGTTGTCAGTCACATTGTCACAACCGGAAACGTAAATTTCCTTTTTGTCGCCACCATAGACATCATATATAAAGGCTAGATACCTTGTCCGCGCTAAAGGCTAATTGAGGTCGACGTCCGCACATGGCGGCCATCTTGCCACAGGCCGCTCGCTCACTCGTAACATTGTGTTTTATGGTGCATGTACTTTTAAATAACCATAACTTGCACATTTTTCTACCGATTTTCAAACGGTTTGGTTTGTTATAAACGTCAGAGATAAAGTTATGACACTGCATACATATGAACCATTAAAACCATGGACTTCCATATGAAAATATCCTTGAACAGAACGAGATAGGTGTAATGAATATACAAACAAGGTATGTATGTTAAATCAATAAATAGGCTACAGAATGGCAACAAAACATATACACTTTTGTACTATTATAATAAAATTACTATTATAAAATAATTTTAATTACTACATGTTTTTTCTTTATGCCGGATAACAAGCATCTCTGAACTGACCACATTTCAGCCCTCTAGGTCACTTGATATGACTTTAGAAACAACTGAGCCCTAGCACCAGGTCTTGTGAAGCTGTGTGCAAAAGCAGATCAATATAGAATGAAATGTAGTACTTTCGACCATTATTTGCCAAGGTATGGTCATGCGTATTGTAAAATGCCCTATGGAAACTCTCCATAGGACTTTGTCAGACAAAATGCTGACAATAAAATGCTTACTGTGGGGCAACCTCTTCGTGTAGAAGCATAATGAAATCAAATCAAATGAAAGGTAACACTGATGTTACTTGTAGAATATTTGGATTGTATGTCAGGGGTTCTGATATAGAATGACTACAAAAAATATGTAATAATTACACAAGTCTCTATTTTTAAACTATTATAAGTGTGACATTTATTTGCACACAAAAAATAGGTACATGATTCCCCTTTACAAATATAAATAAATCATTTATATATACACAAATAAATAAATGCTGTAGAGAGCACTACACTACTGTTGAAGTAAAAGAGGACAGTACCTTGAAAACACATACCTTGGGCTAATGCCCTTTGAAAAGGACAGTTTTATTAAGTTTGTCGCATGTTGTTGCTCTGTAAGCTGAGGATTGTAAAACTTAAAAAACAGGGACAGAATTATTTTTAACAGCCTATGGTGGTGGATGTCTATCCCAACACAAACATCCTCTGAACCGATCCTTTTTCAGACAATGTAAACAACCTCAAGCAGTTTGATGGGCTGTGATTTTCTGGTACTGCCTGATGACTGCCGAATGACCCACTCTACTGCCCTGATGACACTCATGGTTCCCTCTGATGGAATCACCAGACCTCCATTGTTTTTTAAATTCAGCATGTGGTAGCTCTGGTCCTTGATGGCAGATGCAGCTTGTCACCAGGCTGGCACGGCAGACATCACACGACAGCTTCTTCAGAGCCTGTCGCACAACAAATCTTGAAATATTAGTTAGTAATATCATAACTAATAACAATAATCATTAATAAGCATGGGGAAATTAAGGGAACACTTCCCTTTTTGGACAATCGTGAGATTGTTTTCCCCAGATTGTGACTATTGGCACTTTTGGTTATAGGGAAAATCGACTTTCAGTTAGCCTTCACCTGAAATGTACATGAGAGCGTTGTCCACAAGACCATCGAAGTGGACGGGAAGGTAGCTGTGATCTTGTACTAGGACAGGAATGTCAGCAAACGGGGATGGAAGATCTTCTCCTCCTGCTGCATAGGACACATCTACAGCTGACAGGCTGGTAGAGGTGTCGATGACAGCTGGTAGGGACTCTGTGTCATCCTGTGCCGTCACATTGCCTCTGCATGGTTAAACAACCTGGGCCATCAGCTTTACATCCTAAAGATGTACTTGAACTGGCTGGCATTAGGGTTGTTATTCGTTTAAGGAAAAAAAAAGATATACAAGAATTGTACACAGATATTCAATACATGCTTTAAAATGTTTTATGCTTAAAACATTTTTACAAAAAAAGACTAATTAGAACTAGCCACCCCTGAATGATCTTTCCACATAAAATAGGTTGAATGACATTATCATAAAATTCAGACTGTATCAGTGATGATAAGTTCTGCAAACAAATAGTCAAACACAGGCATTTTTCTAAATACTCAAAATGGTTTGTGACACTTCCAGGTATTGTGTATGTCTTAGGGTTAGGGTGTATGTCTGCAGAAAACACGTTACCAAAAGTAAAAAAACATATGGACCGACAACTGAAAACAATACAAGTCACTTAGTGTTGCGGCTGGTAAATATAAATTATGAACCCTACCAGATACTCTGATGGAGTTGAAGAGAAGCTCCAAGTGGTCCTGGCTGAACCTGTAGGTCAGGACATATTGCTGTCGTTCAAGCAACAAAGGAACCAACCGGATTGAAAAGCATGTGCAACTTTGCTGGTTAGCAGCTAAACTGTAACGTTAGCTGCCATAGGTCTCACTCAAAGCTTATTGTTATTAGCCAGCAAATAACTACAACCACATCCACAAATATTGTAATTTAGACAAAAGATTAGATGTCATAAAATCGTTATTGGTGTCAGTAAAACCTCTAATCGAACAGCTCGTTTGTGATATCTGCCTTGCTAACTTGAGCAAGTAGCTGTGATCCAACTATGCTGCACGATTTAGACGTTTTTAGAATAGAAAAGCTGCAATTTCAACATTTTCAAGCATTCAGAATTATAGCCACGTTAATAACATTTGTAAGAAACCAAACTGTTTGTAAATCCGTCAAGGTTTCAGCGAGATAAGAGTATTTGTGTTAGTGCTGATCACTCACCTTATATTAGGTACCACAGAGCCCGACAGGAAGCCTGCCTGTGACAAGATGGCCGGTGATGCCGGAAGGGAGTGCGCCTTGAGACGTCTAGCCTTTAAATAAGATGTCTATGGTCGCCACAACGTAACTAATTGACGTTGTCAATTGGTCGCTAGCATGTCGTGACAACGTGGTATCTCTAAGGTTGTCGGTTGGTAACCGTGAACCGAAGTCATCCTATCCAGTTGACCATTCATTGCCATTTTACTCTTACATCTTTTTATATTCATACGTACAGCTAGAATATGTACAGCTAAATTCGTTTTTGCCCCGTCAACAACTTGACAGTTTTCTCCAACCTTGTGTTTACCTGCTCTAACTGTTCCATGAACTCTTAAATGTGCACAACACATTTCAGCAGGGTCCTACACCGACGTTTAGTTTTACACTGAGTTGTTATGTATAAATATTATACATTTATTTTATCAACCCCTTCCCAGATATAATAATGGCAATGGTGTTAGATCATCACTTTTACAATTCTGTCAAATGTTTGTTGAATCAGGACTTGTGGAACTCATAGTAAAAATCTTTACTTTAACTACTTGTGAGGTGACTCAATGTTCATCTATGTTAGATATAAACACTCAACTCCCTTCTCAGATTTCATCATTCCAAGGTCATGTACTGAGGTGTTCATCCCTCTTATACCCCAGTGGCCAACAAACAACTTAAGCAAACATTTACTAGCAGAGCAGCAGGAAGTAGGGGTGCTGGGGATACTGCATTGACAGTAACACAATGTGTTTGTCCGTTCAATATCAGTCTCCCCTCTCTGTTCAGCTGTACTAAAAATCCCCTGATCAAAATATGTTTAACTAGAAAGGATGTGTTTTTGTTTACATATTATTTGTGAATTTTGAGCTCTCATTTTTTGATTGCTAGAGACGCAACCCAGTCGTTTAGTCTTCGTTCTCCTTCTACAGATACAACAAAGTTGTTCATTACAACATTCCGTTGCCATGCTGGCTGCGAAATATACAGGACACCTAATCATAATGTGAATGCCACAAAACCACTGAAATTACAAATGATAACAACACACAGTACATAGAGTTTTTTTTACATCATGATTAGCTGTCCTTTATATCTGAAATTAATGTCCATCCATACAGTGAGGGAAAAAGTTATTTGATCCCCTTCTTATTTTGAATGTTTGCCCACTGACAAATAAATGATCTATAATTGTAATGGTAGGGTTATTTGAACAGTGAGAGACAGAACAAAAAAATTCAGGAAAAAGAATGTACACATTTTTAAAAATGGATTTGCATTTTAATCATCATCACATTCCGATTATCCGGGGCCGGGTCGCGGGGGCAGCAGTCTAAGCAGGGATGCCCAGACTTCCCTCTCCCCAGACACTTCCTCTAGCTCTTCCGGGGGGACACCGAGGCGTTCCCAGGCCAGCCGGGAGACATAGTCCCTCCAGCGTGTCCTAGGTCTTCCCCGGGGTCTCCTCCCGGTGGGACGGGACCGGAACACCTTCCCAGGAAGGCGTTCCGGAGGCATCCGAAACAGATGCCCAAGCCACCTCAGCTGACCCCTCTCGATGTGGAGGAGCAGCAGCTCTACTCTGAGCTCCTCCCGGGTGACCGAGCTTCTCACCCTATCTCTAAGGGATCGCCCAGCCACCCTGCGGAGAAAGCTCATTTCGGCCGCCTGTATCCGGGATCTTGTCCTTTCGGTCATGACCCAAAGTGAGAGTAGGAACGTAGATTGACTGGTAAATCGAGAGCTTCGCCTTGCGGCTCAGCTCTTTCTTCACCACGACAGACCGATACATCGACTGCATTACTGCAGAAGCTGCACCGATCCGTTTGTCAATCTCCCGTTCCATTCTTCCCTGACTCGTGAACAAGACCCCTAGATACTTACTCCTCCACATTAGGCAGGCACTCTCCACCAACCTGAAGTGGGCAAGCCACCCTTTTCCGACTGAGGACCATGGCCTCGGATTTGGAGGTACTGATCTTCATCCCCACTGCTTCACACTCGGCTGCAAACCGTCCCAGTGCATGCTGAAGGTCCTGGTTAGAAGGGGCCAACACGACAACATCATCTGCAAAGAGCAGAGACGAAATTGTGTGGTCCCCAAACCTGACACCCTCCGGCCCCTGGCTGCGCCTAGAAATTATAAAATATTAAAAAAATTACGAACAGAACCGGTGACAGCCCTGCCGGAGTCCAACATGCACTGGGAACAAGTCTGACTTACTGCCGGCAATGCGGACCAAGCTCCTGCTTCGGTTGTACAGGGACCTGACAGCCCTTAGCAAAGAACCCAGGACCCCATATTCCCGAAGCACTCTCCACAAGATGCCGCGAGGGACACAGTCGAATGCCTTATCCAAATCCACAAAACACATGTGGATTGGTTGGGCAAACTCCCATGAACCCTCCAACACCCCGTAGAGGGTATAGAGCTGGTCCAGTGTTCCACGGCCCGGACGAAAACCACAGTGTTCCTCCTGAATCCGAGGTTCTACTATCGGCCGTATTCTCCTCTCCAGTACCCTGGCATAGACTTTCCCGGGGAGGCTGAGAAGTGTGATCCCCCTTTAGTTGGAACACACCCTCCGGTCCCCCTTCTTAAAAAGAGGGACCACCACCCCGGTCTGCCATCCCAGAGGCACTGTCCCCGACCGCCACGCGATGTTGCACAGGCGTGTCAACCAAGACTTGAGGTACTCAGGGCGGATCTCATCCACCCCCGGTGCCTTGCCACCGAGGAGTTTCTTGACCACCTCTGTGACTTCAGCCCGGGTGATGGACGAGTCCACCTCTGAGCCGTCATCCTCTGCTTCCTCAATGGAAGACGTGACAGCGGGATTGAGGAGATCGTCGAAGTACTCCTTCCACTGCCCGACGACATCCTCAGTTGAGGTCAACAGCTGCCCACCTCTACTGTAAACAGCGTTGGTAGGGCACTGTTTCCCTCTCCTGAGGCGCCGGATAGTTTGCCAGAATCTCTTCGAGGCCAGCCGATAGTCCTTCTCCATGGACTCACCGAACTCCTCCCAGGCCCGAGTTTTTGCCTCCACAACCACCCGGGCTGCAGCCCGCTTGGCCTGTCGGTACCCATCAGCTGCCTCAGGAGTCCCACAAGCCAACCAGGCCTGATAGGACTCCTTCTTCAGCTTGACGGCATCCCTTACTTCCGGTGTCCACCACCGGGTTCAGGGATTGCCGCCTCGACAGGCACCGGAGACCTTACGGCCACAGCTCAGAGCGGCCGCTTCGACAATGGCAGTGGAGAACATGGTCCACTCGGACTCAATATCTCCAGCCTCCCTCGGGATCCAGTCGAAGCTCTGCTGGAGGTGGGAGTTAAAGATCTCTCTGACAGGAGACTCGGCCAGACGTTCCCAGCAGACCCTTACAGTACGCTTGGGCCTGCTGAGTCTGTCCAGCTTCCTCCCCCGCCATCGGATCCAACTCACCACCAGGTGGTGATCAGTTGACAGCTCCGCCCCTCTCTTCACCCGAGTGTCCAAGACATACGGCCGCAGGTCAGATGAGACGACAACAAAGTTGATAATCGACCTGCGGCCTAGGGTGTCCTGGTGCCACGTGCACTGATGGACACCCTTATGCATGAACATGGTGTTCGTTATGGACAAACTGTGACTAGCACTAATAACTGAACACCACTCGGGTTCAGATCAGGGGGGCCGTTCCTCCCAATCACGCCCCTCCAGGTGTCACTGTCGTTGCCCACGTGGGCGTTGAAGTCCCCCAGTAGAACGATAGAGTCCCCAGTCGGAGCACTTTCCAGCACCCCTCCCAGAGACTCCAAGAAGGTTGGGTACTCTGCACTGCCGTTCGGCCCGTAGGAACAAACAACAGTGAGAGACCTATCCCCGACCCGTAGGCGCAGGGAAACGACCCTCTTGTTCACTGGGGTAAACTCCAACACATGGCGGCAGAGCTGGGGAGCTATAAGCAAACCTACACCAGCCTGCCGCCTCTCACCATGGGCAACTCCAGAGTGGTGAAGAGTCCATCCTCTCTCAAGGAGTGTGGTTCCAGAGCCCAAGCCGTGCATAGAGGTGATCCCGACTACCTCTAATCGTAACCTCTCAACCTCACGCACGATCTCAGGCTCCATCCCCGCCAGCGAGGTGACATTCCACGTCCCTAGAGCCAGTTTCCATGTCCAGAGATCGGGTTGTCTAGGCCCCTGCCTTCGACTGCTGCCCGATCCTCTTCGCACCGGCCCCTTATGGTCCCTCCTGTGGGTGGTGAGCCCACGGGAGGGCGGCCCCACGTCGCCCGTTCGGGCTGAGCCCGGCCGGGCCCCATGGGGAAAGGCCCGGCCACCAGGCGCTCGCATACGAGCCCCAACCCCGGGCCTGGCTCCAGGGTGGGGCCCCGGCTGCGCCATACCGGGCGACGTCACAGAACTCAAAATCTTACGCATCATTAAGGGGGTTTTGAACCGCTCTTACCTGTCACCTAAGACCTGTTTGCCTTGGGAGACCCTACCAGGGGCATATAGCCCCAGACAACATAGCTCCTAGGGTCACTCGGGTACTCAAACCCCTCCACCACGTTAAGGTGGCAGTTCATGGAGGGGATTTTTTTAATGAATGAAATTTTTTTATTGATCCCTCTCAATCAGAAAGATTTCTGGCTCCCCAGGTCTTGCAACGTTACTTGATCTGATTTAGCTCCTGGGGAATTGTGGAAGATTTGATGACATCTAACCTAAAGCGTAGTAAAGTAAGATGGCAATATCAGCAGCGAATGAACATTCCATTGATTTTTGGCTAAATCTAGCCTTAGCAACTAATTAGATGACAGCCAGCTGGTTTGGCATTCTAGCTAACTTTACACAACGTGTGATTTGAAATTTCCATTTGTGTACACTATCCTGCCCGTGGTATTACTATATAGCTTTTTGTATACATGCCCTAGATTAGTGGCCCAAAACAGGGAAAGCTTCCTAGGATTGCCTAAGACCGAGGTAAAGTTGGTTTTATATTCAGATTCAAAAGAGTTTCTACAGAGATTTAACAGACATTCAAAGTAAACATCTAAACATTAAAAACTACTTGCATTCTTCACTATTAACTATCTAAATATTCTAAATATTGGGCTGGACAACTTTTACAAGCCTTGATTTGATCAAATAATCAAACCTATATTATATTGCAATAACCTTTTCAGAAAATATCAAAGAAACCTCATTCCAAGTTCGAAATATTCTGTATTTGGCTGGTCAACTTTTACAACCATTGATATTTGTGGAAAAAATTAATCACACCTAGATTGTATACACATTAAACCCAATATTCAATAAAAAATACCAGAAAGACATGTTGAAACTGAAAATGTGTATTGTTCCTTGAAAATATATGCCCACCTTGAATTTGATGCCAGCAACATGTTACACAAAAGCTGGGACGGGCAACAAAAGACTTGAAAAGTTGTGTAATACAAAAATAGGTGGAACATCTGGTGGAACATCTCACAACTAATTAGGTTAATTGGCAACATGTCAGTAACAGGGTTGGGTATATACTTTCAGAAGTAAAGATGGGTGGGGTACACCACTCTGTGAAAGACTATGTGGGCAAATAGTGCAACAATTTAAGAATAATGTTTATCAAAGTAAAATTACAAAGAATTTTGGCATCTCATAATCTAAGGTACATAATATCATTAAAAGATTCAGAGAATCCAGAGAAATCTCTCTACGCAAGGGACAAGACCAAAAAACAATATTGGATGGCCGTTATCTTTGGGCACTGCATTAAAAACAGACACAGTTCTGTAGTGGAAATCAATGTGTGGGCACTGCAGAAGTGTATGAATGCATGCTTGCTATGTTTAGAATACAACAGAACATCTGTTTATCCATACACAGGACGTCACGTTCAGCCAAAGCCCGACAGCAATTAGCCAGTGGGCTTACAGTACTGTGTTGTGTATTCTGGAATGCAATGTCTATAAAGTAGAGGACAACGGGCAGTTCTTTGAGATGAGATCAAGTTTGTAAGACAGAGTAAGATCGAGTCTGTAACATCATGAAAAATAGACTATTAAATGCTGCAATAAATATTTTAATTACTCCCTCCCTTGATGACTGGGTAGGCGATCATTATTTCAATATACGAATGGCTGATTTCTAACAGGAAATTGATGCAAGTGATCTCCGACATTGTCGGAGATCACTTGCATCCACAAATGCAAGTTAAAACTCTACCAAGCAAAGACAACCCAGATATGAACAAGATCTCTGGGCCCAAGTTCATTTAAGATGGACTGAGGCGAAGAGGCAAACTATCCTGTGGTCTGACAAATCAAAACTTAAAATAATTTTTGTGAATCATGGACACTGGGTCTTTTGGGCTAAAAAAATAAAGGGACCATCCGGCTTGTTATTAGTGCAGAGCTCTAAAGCCAACATTTGTGATGGTATGGGGGTGCATTAACATGGCATGGGTGTCTTGTGCACCTGTGAAGGAACCATTAGTGCTGAACAGTTAAAAAAATTATTTGCGATATAACTGTGTTTTTGTTTGCAGGATGTTGAAGACTATAGGTGTGATAAAAAAAAATCTAATTATAGGTGGTAAATGCCTAGAATATAATATATTGAAGTTGGACTGAAGTTTACATGTCAATTTTGGAAAACATTATTGCAATATGAGAAATTGTATATAAAATCTAGGTGTGATTATTTCAAACAATCTATGATTGTAAAAGTTGTCCACCCAAATATAGAATATTTTGAACTTGGAATTAAGTTTCTATGATACTTTTTGGAGAAAAAAATTGCAATATAACTGTGTTTTTGTTTGCAGGATGTTGAAGACTATAGGTGTGATAAAAAAAAAATCTAATTATAGATGGTAAATGCCTATAATATAATATATTGAAGTTGGACTGAAGTTTACATGTCAATTTTGGAAAACAATATTGCAATATAAGAAATTGTATATAAAATCTAGGTGTGATTTTTTTCAAACAATCTATGATTGTAAAAGTTGTCCACCCAAATATAGAATATTTTGAACTTGGAATTAAGTTTCTATGATACTTTTTGAAAAAGATATTGCGATATAACTGTGTTTTTCCGATTTTGCAGAATTTTGAAGACTTGGTGTGATTTTTTGACCAAATGAAAGGTGGTAAAAGTTGTCCAGCCTAGTGTAGAATAGTTTGACCTTGGATTTAAGTTATGATACTTTCTGATAATGTTATTGTGATTAAACTGTTTTTCAAAGTTTACGTAATTTTGAAGACTAGGTGTGATTTTCAGATTAAATCAAAAGTTGTAAAAGTTGTCCAACCTAGTGTAGAATATTTTGACGTTGGAATTAGTGATGAGTCGTTCGTGAACAATTCGTTCTTTTCAAAAATATATTTTTGGTGAATCGTGATTCATGATTCATCTCAGTAGGATCTTCGGATCTTAGAATCTCATTCACCGGAAGGAACGATGAACAGTGATCCATGGCTCTTTTGGATCTTCAAGTCTTGTTCACCGGAAGAAACAATGATCCATGGCATTTTCGGATCTCCGAATCTCGTTCTCCAGAAGGAATGATGAACAAAATGATCCATGGATCTTTAGGAACTTTGGATCACCTGAGAACAATGGAAGGCAAACGACTAATGAGGAAATAAGTCTTTCAATCTTTCTGATCTCCAAGTATCTCATATTATCTTCCTTAATGTTCCAAAGTAAGAAATGTTAGTGACAATATATTTTAAGACAGTTGGCTGTTATTCAGCTGTCAAGTGATTGTCATGTACATGTCTATTGTTAATTGCCTACTGTAACTGTCAGGCAAAAGATTATACTGCTCAGTTTTATTAATCAACTTTTTCTAATGGTCCTTTTCATCTTCTGACTGACTCAAATGAACGAAATTTGTCAAAAGATTTGGTCATTAATAAAAACAGCCTAAATAATTAGGTGTTTTGTTGAGATAATTACATGACATAATGCTATTCATCTCACCTCGTCAAATTATGTGGTTTTGAAATATTTTTGTTGGATAAAACATTCCTCAGCAAGTTTTTTTCTGTCCAGCTGTCTCAGTGTTTGAAAAAGTGTGTCTGCTGCATACATCCACAGTGACATATCCGTTACTGATAGTGTAACTGTTACATAAAAGAATGATGTACATTACCGTTCTGAATTTAGGGTTTGTTAAAAATTTTCCTTGTTTTTCAAAAGAAAAGCAACTATTTTGTTCATTGGAATAACATCAAATTTATCGGAAATACAGTGTAGACATTGTTAATGTTGTGAATTATTATTGTAGCTGGAAATGGCTGATTTGTAAAGAAACATCTACATTGGTGTACAGAGGCCCATTATCATCAACCACCAGTCCTGTGTTCCAATAGCATGTTGTTTATCCAACATGCTATTATAAACTTGCTTATCCAAGTTTATAATTTTAAAAGGCAAATTTATCACTACAAAACCCAATTGCAATTATGTTAGCACAGTTAAAAACTGTTGTGCTGTTTAAGGAAGCAATAAAACTGACCTTTAGACTAGTTGATTATCTAGAGCATCAGCAATTGTGGGTTCGATTTCAGGCTCAAAATAGCCAAAAAATAAAAACTTTCTTGTGAAACTCATCAGTCTATTGTTGTTCAGAGAAATTAAGGCTATTCTATGTGAGAAATTGCCAAGAAACTGAAGATCTCGTATGACGCTGTGTACTACTCCCTTCACAGAACAGCACAAACTGTGTCTAACCAGGAATAGGAGGACCCGGGACACAACTGAGCAAGAGGATAAATACATTAGAGTGTCTAGTTTGAGAAACAGATGCACACGTCCTCAAGCTTAGTAAATAGTACCTGCAAAACATCAGTCTCAACATCAACAGTGAAGAGGCGACTCCTGGGGCCTGTTGGACAAAACCAGGATAAGGGATTAAGCCAGGATATCCAAGTTATCCTGGATTAATTTAGCTTTGACTTGGTTGCACAAAAGCAGGCTGAATTAAACCCAGCCAAGTAACCATGGAGATTTATTCTTTGCAGCTAGCCTGCTCAAGAGCAGGCTAACAGCCAGGCTAAGATTAATCCTGGAGTCTTATGTGTTAAATCAGCTGCCGCTCTGATCCGAAATAAACGTCTTTAACCGTTGTTCCGTTGTCTTCTGAATGTTTTCTACTTTATTGTTAACATGCATTACTTGTCACTATTGCTGTGACGAGTTTGATTTAAATCCTACTATTGCAGTTTAGATGGTTTGTAATGGTTGATGAATTTGCAACGGGGATTTCAATTAAATCAGTGATGAGGGCAATATATGAAGTCCCATTCACCTGCGTTTCTCCCTGCACCATGGCATGCCCATTTCTGAATGACGTTTTGGATGAAGAAGCGCTGATATTTAGACGTGCTTTCAAACGTGAGAGGGTGTTTCGGGACAGATCAAACCCTTTATCTTTTCCCGACGAGTACCTGCATGAGAGGTATCGATTTACTGGAGATGGAATCGGTTATTGTGTTTTTAGAAGCGGCATGTTTTTATATGCCGTGGGACATGCCGAAATTCTAAATAAAGGCACTATTTGCCGTTGTGTCAGAAGTGTGTTTGGCACTGAAATCCTTGGCACACTTCTTTATTACATTCGCTGGCCACAGAAGAATGTGCTTCATCAAAGAGATTTCTACAAGATTGCAGGTAACATGAATTACAGATTACGTGTTACATTACAACAGTCAAAGGATATACTCAGACTATTTTGTGTTACACCTTTCCCTAATGTCATTGGTGCGCTGGACTGCACACAGATCCGCATTAAACGCCCCTCAGGGGCCCACGAGGGAGATTGTGTCAACAGAAAATCCTTCCACAGTATCAATATTCAGGTAAAAATTATTTAGTTACTGTCAACTAGCCCAAATGTATTCTGTGCATGACATGTATACTGAATAGGAAACATTGCATTGTTTCAGATGATCTGTGATGCTGCCTGCATCATTACCAATGTGGAGGCAAAGTGGCCTGCGTCCGTCCATGACTCCAGAGTTTTAAGGTCCAGTACCATTTCCCAGCGACTATCACAAGGTAGGCCACACACATTTCACTGATAAACACAATTGTGTCAAAGGTTTTACTTGTGTAGTTGTAATGATAACATTTTGTATTCTCAGGTGAATTCTCTGCCGTTCTGCTGGGAGACAAGGGTTATGCCTGTGAGACATGCCCTTCTCACTCCCCTTGCAGACACTCACTCCCCTTGCAGACCCTCAGACAGCAGCACAGCAAGGATACAATCTTGCCCATGCAAGAACAAGGGCCTGAATTTAGATGGCATTTGGCCTTCTCAAGTCACGATTTCAGTGTCTCCACCACCTGAGGGTCACCCCAGACAGGGCCTGTGACATTACTGTAGCCTGCACGGTCCAACACAATATTGCCTGTCTGAGAAAGGAAAGGGGTCGAGCAGTGGCACCGGAGATTGAGTGGGACAATGCAGCTATATTCCCAGATGACATTAATGGCAGGCTGGTCAGAGACCAATACATTATTTCAGATGAGTGATTTCATTGTCTTGTCCTTCTCCAATAAAGGATTGTTTGTGTTACTCCTTAATTAGGCCTAATGTTTTATTCAATATTATAGTAGCTTACTTTGGTTTCATAACCTCAATTTTCATCTCACCTCACTGAACTAATAACTTTGCATAGTGTAGTGTACATTCATCACACAGGGAACGCCACAATGCTTCCTAAGCTTTTTATTTTAGTGCTGTCACTTGTCAGTTTGGAGCTTGGGAGAGAGAAAGAAAAACATGATTAATACATTGTTTTACAGATGAGCTAACAGTGGGGATTGAAGTCACTTATTTTTCTAGTTTCTGGATTTTCCTCAGTGTTCTATTCTTGATTTCTATACCAAGGTCCAGATACTGGAGAGTCCTTTTACTCACAGCAATATGTGCATCTGCCAGCTCTATTTGCTTGTTCAGATGTCATGTATACAGACATCTTACAGTTTGTGAATTCTGTAAACCACCCATTGATTAGCACAGCAGGAATTGTGCATAATTCAGATTTCCATTAGCCCATACTTACTATGTTGCCAGGCTGGCTGTCATACTGTACTGCGTCTGGATCCTGTTACATACAGATCCTTCCATCACAGGCCTTCCTTGGTTCAAATCAAGGGCCATTTCCTCAGCTGGGGTGAAGTCTGGAGCTGGCGGCCCCAACCCAGTGCCAGACAAATGAGTCTTCTTAACAGCTAAAATACGTTTAGATAAAATATGTGAGCAGGAATCTTGTAAGTAGTTTCTACATACCATTTGCGCACTGTTAAGAATTAAGGCACTTACCAGCTTGCAAAATATTTTTATATTTGATCTTTACTTGTTGCAAGGTTCTTTTTTGCCCAGTCACATTTGTTCTGTATGAACATTAATTGTAGGAAGATATTTAGACTTAGACATAGCTTCTAGAGATTTGTGCACATGGTTGTAAAACATTCTCGCATGAGAGTTTGAAATTAAGCCTAGTCTTTAGGGTAAATTTCCTGAGGAACATTAATTCCCTCTGCTCACTTTTATGGCAAAGTAGGCTGAATAATATAATGTTATTTATATTGTGCTTTACATGTTGGGCTACTCAAAGACACCTACAGTACAACCAGCACATTTAGCACACAACGAGATACAGCACTGAAACCGACACATAAAACAAGCATATTGAAAGCAATTAAAACAGTGTACAACCTTTCTAGAAAGTAGATATTTTTAAATCCTTACGCATTCAGTCGGTCCGCTATTGTCTGCCAGGCTTTTTCTCAGTTTAATAACAGCCACCGTATTTCCTTTTCTGCACATTATATGCTTTACCTCCTCATAACTTTCCATAATGAGTTGCTGCTCCTCGGGTGAAAAATATGCCGCACGGGTCTTCTCCATCAGTGAATCTGTGATCGATACCGTGGTCTATTTCAGAAAGCCGTGGACGTGCACTTATCCCGACTATCTACACCTGGCTTGACATAGCTTCACCTTCTCATCCTGGCTCGGCAAACGTGCAACCGATTAAGCCGCGATGAGCGGATCACGCTAAGTCAAGCTGCGCTTTTTCAGTTATCCTGGATTTCTTCATTCTACTTTTGTGCAACAGGCCCCTGGCCTTCTAGGTAGAGTTGCAAAGAAAAAAACATATCTCAGACTGGCCAATGAAAAGAAAAGCTGGGCAAATGAACTCAGACACTGGATAGAGGAAGATTTGAAAAGTGTTATGGACAGACGTGTTATGGACTAAGCTTGAAGTGTTCAGATCAAGAAGAATATTTGTGAGACTCAGACCAAATGAAAAGGTGCTGGAGGAGTGCTTGACGCAATCTGTCAAGAATGGTGAAGGCATTGTGATTGTCTGGGGCTGCTTTGGTGGTGGTAAAATTGGAGATTTATACAGGGCCTTCAAGTAAGAAGACTATCACTCTATTTTGCAATGTCATGCCATACCCTGTGGGCGGCACTTGACTGAAGCCAATTTCTTCCCACTACAGGACAATAACCAAAAGCACAGCTCCAAACTATGCAAGAACTATTTAAGAAAGAAGCAGTCAGCTGGTATTGTGTCTATAATGGAGTGGCCAGCACAGACACCAGATCACAAATCTATTGAGCTGTTGTGGGAGCAGCTTGACCGCGTAAGAGGTACTCATCAAGCCAATCCAACTTTTGGGAGGGGCTTCAGGAAGCATGGGGTGAAATCTCATCAGATTAACTCAACCAATTGAGAACTAGAATGCCAAAGGTCTGCAAGGCTGTAATTGATGCAAATGGAGGATTCTTTGACGAAATTATTAATTCAAGAAGAAATATTTTTTTACAATCTTAATTACTATATTTCCTATTAATTTTGCTATATTTCCAATTCAAAATAATTTAATGTACAGTATGTTTTCATGGAAAACAAAGACATTTCTAAGAGACCCTAAACTTTTAAACGGTAATGTACACTCACCTAAAGGATTATTAGGAACACCATACTAATACTGTGTTTGACCCCCTTTCGCCTTCAGAACTGCCTTAATTCTACGTGGCATTGATTCAACAAGGTGCTGAAAGCATTCTTTTGAAATGTTGGCCCATATTGATAGGATCGCATCTTGCAGTTGATGGAGATTTGTGGGATGCACATCCAGGGCACGAAGCTCCCGTTCCACCACATCCCAAAGATGCTCTATTAGGTTGAGATCTGATGACTGTGGGGGCCATTTCAGTACAGTGAACTCATTGTCATGTTCAAGAAACCAATTTGAAATGATTCGAGCTTTGTGACATGGTACATTATCCTGCTGGAAGTAGCCATCAGAAGATGGGTACATGGTGGTCATAAAGGGATGAACATGGTCAGAAACAATGCTCAGGTAGGCCGTGGCATTTAAAAGATGCCCAATTGGCACTAAGGGGCCTAAAGTGTGCCAAGAAAACATCCCCCACACCATTACACCACCACTACCAGCCTGCACAGTGGTAACAAGGCATGATGGATCCATGTTCTCATTCTGTTTACGCCAAATTCTGACTCTACCATCTGAATGTCTCAACAGAAATCGAGACTCATCAGACCAGGCAACATTCTTTCAGTCAACTGTCCAATTTTGGTGAGCTCGTGCAAATGGTAGCCTCTTTTTCCTATTTGTAGTGGAGATGAGTGGTACCCGGTGGGGTCTTCTGCTGTTGTAGCCCATCCACCTCAAGGTTGTGCATGTTGTGGCTTCACAAATGCTTTGCTGCATACCTCGGTTGTAACGAGTGGTTATTTCAGTCAAAGTTGCTCTTCTATCAGCTTGAACCAGTCGGCCCATTCTCCTTTGACCTTTAGCATCAACAAGGCATTTTCGCCTACAGGACTGCCGCATACTGGATGTTTTTCCCTTTTCACACCATTCTTTGTAAACCCTAGAAATGGTTGTGTGTGAAAATCCCAGTAACTGAGCAGATTGTGAAATACTCAGACTGGCCCGCCTGGCACCAACAACCATGCCACGCTCAAAATTGCTTAAATCACCTTTCTTTCCCATTCTGACATTCAGTTTGGAGTTCAGGAGATTGTCTTGACTCGGACCACACCCCTAAATGCATTGAAGCAACTGCCATGTGATTGGTTGATTAGATAATTGCATTAATGAGAAATTGAACAGGTGTTCCTAATAATCCTTTAGGTGAGTGTATATGTTAAATACCTAAGCGACGTGAAGTCTGTGACAAGTGAGGAGGTCAATGAGCGTGTTTTGTTAACACGCAAAGTAATACCATAACTTCGTTGGGTAGTCCACCCATAACAATTTACTGTAGTAGCAGCCCGGATCTTGCATTGATAAAGTAAATATTCCAAAATCATTGTGACATTTTTTTACTTTCTCTTACTGTTTCACTTACAGCTCTTGAAAAAATTAGGGGACCACTGCACCTTTTTCTTTCCTTTCCAAAAAAGTTGGAAAGGAAGGTTCTGAGTGAGGAACAGAAGGGTTAAAATTAAGAGACCACTGAAAAATTAACGCTTCTGTTCCTCACTCCAAACTTTCCTTACTTTCCACCTTTTTGGAAAAGAAAGAAAAAAGGTGCAGTGGTCTCTTCATTTTTTCCAGAGCTGTACAAGTTGTAATCAGATTTAACTTTACTTGTTACAGTGCTGTGAAACAGCCCCCTTCTTTATTTCCTCCATTAATTGATACACAGATGAGCCAAAATATTATGACCACTTACAGGTGAAGGGAATAACAATGATCATCTTCTAACAAGGAAACATGTCATGGTCTGGGTAAATTAGATTGTAAGCAAACAGTCAGTTATTGTAGTCAACATGTTGGATGTAGGAGAAATGGGCATGAGTAAAAACCTGGGTGACTTTGACATTTGACAAATTGTTATATCTGAAACAGCAAGGCTTTGTGGGGTGCTCCCGGTCAGCAGTGGTGAGTACCTACCAACAGTGGTCCGAAGAAGGTCACCTGGTCAGATGACTCCCATTTTCATTTACATCAGGTGGACGGCCATGTACGTCGTTTACCTAGGGAAGTGATTGCACCTGGATTCACTGGGGGAAGATGACATGCCGGTGGAGGGAGTTTGACATTCTGGGCATTGTTCTGCTGGGAAACCCTGAGTCCAGGCATTCATGTGGATGTCAATTTGACACGTGCCACCTACCTAGACATGGTTGCAGACCAGGTACACCCCTTCAATGGCAGTGATATTCCCTGATGGCAGTGGCCTCTTTCAGCAGGATAATGTGCCCTGCCTGACTGCACAGATTGTACAGGAATGGTTTGCGGAACATTATGAAGAGTTCATGGTGTTGCCCTGGCCTCCAAATTCCCCAGATCTCAATCCAATTGAGCATCTCTGGAATGTGCTGGACCAACAAGTCCAATCCATGGTGGCTCCACCTCACAACTTACAGGACTTGAATGATCTGCCTCTGTCTTGGTGCTAGATACCAACTTCAGAGGTGTTGTATAGCCAATGCCTCAGTGGGTCGGTGCTGTTTTATTGTCACGCAGAGGACCAACAGCATTTAGGCATGTTTTGGCTCATCAGTGTATACAGTGGGGAGAACAAGTATTTGATACACTGCCAATTTTGCAGGTCCTCCCACTTACAAACATGTAGAAGTCTGTAAAATGTATCATAGGTACTCTTCAACTGTGAGTGACGGAATCTAAAACAAAAATCCAGAAAAATCACATTGTATGATTTTTAAGTAATTAATTTGCATTTTATTGCATGAAATAAGTATTTGATACATCAGAAAAGCAGACCTTAATATTTGGTACAGAAACTTTTATTTGTAATTACAGAGATCATACGTTTCCTGTAGTTCTTGACCAGGTTTGCACACACTGTAGCTGGGATTTTGGCCTACTCCTCCATACAGACCTTCTCCAGATCCTTCAGGTTTTGGGGCTGTCGCTGGGCAATACGGACTTTCAGCTCCCTCCAAAGATTTTCTATTGGTTTCAACTCTAGAGACTGGCTAGGCCACTCCAGGACCTTGAGATGCTTCTTATGGAGCTACTCCTTAGTTGCCCTGGCTGTGTGTTTCGGGTCATTGTCATGCTGGAAGACACAGCCACGACCCATCTTCAATGCTCTTACTGAGGGAAGGAGGTTATTGGCCAACATCTTGCAATACATGGCCCCATCTATCCTCCCCTCAATACGGTGCAGTCGTCCTGTCCCCTTTGCAGAAAAGCATCCCCAAAGAATGATGTTTCCATCTCCATGCTTCACGGTTGGGATGGTGTTCTTGGGGTTGTACTCATCCTTCTTCTTCCTCCAAACACGGCTAGTGGAGATTAGACAAAATTTTTGCACTGGCTTGAGCAGGGGGACCTTGCGTGCGCTGCAGGATTTTAATCCATGACGGCATAGTGTGTTACTAATGGTTTTCTTTGAGACTGTGGTCCCAGCTCTCTTCAGGTCATTGACCAGGTCCTGCCGTGTAGTTCTGGGCTGATCCCTTACCTTCCTCATGATCTTTGATGCCCCACGAGGTGAGATCTTGCATGGAGCCCCAGACCGAGGGAGATTGACCATCATCTTGAACTTCTTCCATTTTCTAATAATTGCGCCAACAGTTGTTGCCTTCACACCAAGCTGCTTGCCTATTGTCCTGTAGCCTTGTGTAGGTCTACAATTTTATCCCTGATGTCCTTACACAGCTTTCTGGTCTTGGCCATTGTGGAGAGGTTGGAGTCTGTTTGATTGAGTGTGTGGACAGGTGTCTTTTATACAGGTAACGAGTTCAAACATCTCCATCTCATCTCATCTTCATCCGCTTATCCGTATCAGGTCGCAGGGGCAGTAGCTCCAGCAAGGGACCCCAAACTTCCCTTTCCCGAGCCACATTTGCCAGGTCTGACTGGGGGATCCTGAGGCGTTCCCAGGCCAGTGTCGAAATATAATCTCTCCACCTAGTCCTGGGCCTACCCCGAGGTCTCCTCCCAGATGGACGTGCCTGGAACACCTCCTTAGGGAGACGTCCTGGGGGCATCCTTACTAGATGCCCGAACCACCTCAACTGGCTCCTTTCGACGCAAAGGAGCAGCGGCACTACTCCGAGTTCCTCACGGATGGCTGAGCTTCTCACCCTATCCCTAAGGGAGAAGCCAGCCACCCTTCTGAGAAAACCCATTTCAGCCGCTTGTACTCGTAATCTTGTTCTTAGGAAGGAAGATTGACCGGTATATCGAGAGCTTTGCCTTCCGGCTCAGGTCTCTTTTCGTCACAACGGTGCGGTAAAGTGAATGCAATACCGCCCCTGCTGCTCCGATTCTCCGGCCAATCTCCCGCTTCATTGTCTCCTCACTCGCGAACAAGACCCTGAGATACTTGAACTCCTTTACTTGGGGTAACGGCCTCATTCCCTACCCGTAGAAGGCACTCCATTGGTTCCCTGCTGAGAACCATGGCCTCAGATTTAGAGGTGCTAATCCTCATCCCAACCGCTTCACACTCAGCTGCAAACCGGTCCAGTGAGTGCTGAAGGTCACAGACCGTTGATGCCATCAGGACCACATCATCCGCAAAAAGCAGCGATGAGATCCCCAGGACACCGAACTGCAACCCCTCCCCACCCTGACTACGCCTCGATATCCTGTCCATAAAAGTTACAAACAGGATTGGTGACAAAGCGCAGCCCTGGCGGAGGCCAACCCCCACCTGGAACGAGTCTGACTTACTACCGAGAAAAACTAACAGGTCTGTGAGAGCCAGAATTCTTACTGGTTGGTAGTTGATCAAATACTTATGTCATGCAATAAAATGCTAATTAATTATTTAAAAAGCATACAATGTAATTTTCTGGATTTTTGTTTTATATTCCGTCTCTCACAGTTGAAGTGTACCTATAATAAAAATTACAGACCTCTACATGCTTTTTATGTGGGAAAACCTGCAAAATCGGCAGTGTGTCAAATACTTGTTCTCCCCACTGTATGTGTGCATGCATGAACTAGTCAGGGGTGTTACAATGGTGGGGGTGCCAGGGGTTTCTATGTGACAGGTCAGGTGGTTAAACTGACCTCAACAGAGCCTTCCAGTGAACCTTGACCCCTGAGAGCCTACCCTCCGACCCCAGTCCTGGGTGCCCTCTTTCTGCCCTCTTTCTGCTTTCCATCAAATCAACCCCTGCCTGAGACAACTCCTGAGTATGTCATAAATAGCACCCTATTCCCTACATTGTACACTCCTTATGACCCAAGCCCTATGGGTGGGTTGTAGAGGTCTGTTCAAACCTACATGGACCCAATAACAGGGAATCGGGTACAATTTTGGATGCAGTCTATGACACAGAGCAGACCTACTCTGTCCCCAGCCACAGAGAAGTAGCAGATTGAGGTAGGGATAGATAGAAGGGTCAAACCTGTGTGGAACCTGATTCCCTCAAAACAACAGTGATAATGTGCACACACTGAATGGCACCATGTGTAGTGGACATCTATGGCCCCCTACTTCCCTTACTGGTTTAGTTAAATTTTGCAGTATGTAGGGAACAGGGAGCCATGTGGGATTCTGAGGATTTGTAACTATGTCTTTGATCATGTTATCAACTAATAAAGATCAATAGAAAATGATCTTCTTTGATTTGATTTTCCCAAAATATAATTTTATTTCAACAGCTGCAGTATACAATATACAAATAGAAGATATAGAAAAATAGAAAATATATAAATATATTGTACGCAAGTATATACAACTGTACATTATAAGTTATAAATGTAAATAAAATGTGAATAGATTGTATATACATAAACAAGATTCAGATCCTGAGATTTGTTTGTAAACAAAATAAACTATCCCAAAGTGGGATTTTAAATCCTTCCACTACCCCCAAAGATGATTATTGACAACAGAGAATGACTGTACATATTACGGTTTACAGCTTAGTTTCCATTACATGGAATAGTCACTTCAACACATTTAACTCTTAGATTTACAGAGCCTTTGCCAACATAGCCCCAGTATAAGATAACGGTTGAAAAACCGGCTTCAGAATTCACATTTGGCTGTTATGGATTTAAGAAATGTAATCTAGAATATATAAGACATTACAATCAGTTCTCTGTGCGGCATGCTATGTACTGAACATATGACATGAATTGTGTTTGACATTCTATGACTTTGACTGACAGTCAAAGAGATCACAAAGAGAGATTTTTACACTATGATTTGTTTTATCCAGATGATCAAAACTTGTATGAAGATTTTCATTTGCCAAAAAAATATACTGTAAACAGGTGAAAATCTTAATTATTGCACACTACCTTTCTGAGGTTAAGTGGTACACTTTGCTGACAGATATTCTCTGTGTCTGTTGGAGTGGAATGAGCAGTAAAATATAAAGTCTGGTCCTGCACCATACACAAAACTGAATAAGATAAACAATTGTCGTTGGGAAGCTACTGAAAACAACTCATATTGGCACCAAAACAATTTTGCTTTCACCAACAATAGCACATGTTTGACAAAGTGCTCTATGGTATTTACCAGGAAAACAATATAATCAGGGAGTATATATATGCTTTCCAGGTCAGTGATCTGGCCTAAGCACTTTTGCATGTGTTTCGCTATGTTGGCCCAGCGCAAGTTATTTGTTGCTAGTGTTTTATTTTACTTTGAAGTTAATGTTATTTAAATCAAATTATTTTCTGTAAAACCCCCAACGTGTTAAAAGCCCCAACGGGATGTTCTGGAATTTTCAATGTCTTTCATCAGTGCCCCTTAAAACTCTAGTTATAGCTACTGAAGTGGGACTGAGGTTTTAGGCACTCTTCTTCCTCACTGTCCGCCTCTTCCTCCCACTCGTTGTCCTCATCCTCACTGTCTGACTCATCATAGAAGCTGATGGTCGCCTGGACAGGGAAGTTCCTCAGGAGAGCCTCTCCGTCACTGTACAGGTAGTCAAACGACTTGGATTTGGGCCAAAACAGTCTGGGGTGGAAAGAATTAAGACATTTGAATAAATGTATCCCTTGAAACTGACTAAAAGCTGACAAAATAAGCTATTTGACTGAAGTAAATCATTCAGGGATGATCCTGATATGTCAGTAATGTACATAGTTATAATTTGGCTATAACCAATACAGATACATTATCTATATTGACAGATTACACTGTTGTGGAGCAGTAGGAGTGTAGATTATTGGGACATGATACTGACCTGACAGGATGCTGGAAAGACTGGGACTTCCCACTAAATTGGACAACACTTGGAGCTGTAGGGTTGGATTCTGTTGGACTGGAGGAAGGCTGTAAATACGCAGAGAGAGGGAGAGAGATCATCACGACCTGACCTCTTGCTTGGTCTGAGTAAAACCAGCACCAACCACACTGTAGCTGGTTACCTTACTGGCAACTAGGGTGCTGAAAACATCCGGGCAGTCAAAAGGTGTTTCGCTGTTTGTGTAGTGCCTGTGGGAACCTATGTCAGCCTGTCTCCCAAGATGACAACCCTAGCTGAGGTGTCCATTTTACTGTTTCTCTGGCAAACAGCAGGAAAGTGCTAAGTTAATAGGCTGTATGTAATAGGCATTACTCTGTGGCTGTCACCTTAAGTGTTGGTTAGATGTGAGGTGGGGTGTGGGGTGTGGGGCCGGGCCCAGCTCAGGGGGAGAGCCGCATGGCCTCCTAATCGGCATTCCCTATAATGTGCAACAGACACCCTATGAGCCTCTTTTCATTGGCTAAGTGACAGGAAAAGAGCTAAACCCTCACACCTTCTACTTTGCCACACTGCTTCAAGTGGTAATAACTCTCCGTCAACAAGGCTGGTGGATACCACCGCCTAGAATGCTGTCACACAGCTCCTATCTTGCTTCAGTAAAATGGTACACAGATGCAGGCACAATCTTGTAGTCTATATCCACTTGCCCAAAACACACATGTAACCAGGTTTTTATTTGCCATCCCAGAATCTGAAAATAATTGTATTTACTTTACAGTATTACATAGACCCATGATGACATTCAACTCCATTCCATCTCCTACATAATATATGAATGTATGAGTGACACCACAACTTTTCTCAGTGTAGTGTCACTGTACAGGACATGTTTTTGTTCTATTAGTAGTCTTATTTAATATGGCTTGGTCCTTGAGCTGTTCTGGTCAAATACTGTTCTGTATTATGTCATATTTTATATTTTGTTGACCCCAGGATGAGCTGCTTTAGCAACAACAAATGGTGATCCTATAAAATATACTACAAATGCTAAATTAAATTCCAGGCATATACTGCTTTCTCAACTGTCATATTTTCCTGTAAAACAGGTGACCAAACTGAAGTTGAGCTAATTGTTTCTATTCTGAAAGAAACTTATGTGGAAAAAAAACATAAAAAAATATAACATAAATACATATAGACTTACACATGACTGTCTGCTTCTCTCGCATCCCCTCTGCGGAGCATTCCTGGTTGGGAGCCATGGTCTCCATAGCGAAGGAAAACTGTAGAGGAGAAAGCAAGAGCAGGACGGTTACTGTCAATCAAACAGAACTCATTAACATTCTAGGATGTGAAAGGAAAACGTGCTTTGAAGAATGCAATGCCTCTGCTGGAAGGCTAGGAATGTATCCTATTGTACGAACCCACGCATGTCAACGTTATATAAAACACTTGTCTACACATTATATAAATAATTTTAGGTTACATTAAATAATTTAATTTAGCACAATTGTAAAAAATGAAGCCTACTAATGATATTATCCGAGTCAGTATATAAGGGCTATTATACAAATTAAATTGGCCTACTGCTGCATTACGTGATCATCTAAAGCGCTTTGTTTCGTGATATCTAGTTATCTTCTTTGTGGCGCTTACCCATCGTTTGTCTGCGAGTGAGTGTCCGTCACTGCCGGTCGCGGAGCAACACAGAAGGGCATCTGTTTGACGATCAGGCATGCGGTACTCATTTCTGTAGCTTGTATCCGGTTGGCGAAAGAATAACGGTATTTCCCTTTATGTTATAAACGCGGGGTTATCTATTCTCTGCTCTGGCTCCTAAATAAGCGACAAGCTTTTGTATCCTAACACGGCGACGAGAGGAGCCTTAAAGGACTGTCCCACTGGCAACACCGCTAGAGGCTTATAAAGACCTCTAAACCTAAAGGGGGTGTGGGGGATTTGAGCTGCCAAATGACCAGTGGCAGGGGGCGAGCCTGTCTACCAAATGATTGGGGTCAGGGCAATTTGGTGTGAAGAGTTCTCCAGTTGTCCAAACAGCGGTCCGCAGCGTGAGGGTGAGAAATCTGGTACCGCAGGGTTATTGGAAAAACACAGAGGAGAAAAGAGAGACACCATCTGTGAGAAAGACAGCGGGGGACAAATGATGGGAGTCCTAAATGTTTACCAATTAACGAGGACCATTACAGAGTCTATGGCAGCATCAATTTGGGTATTGATACGCAACTGAGAGAAGATTAAATTGTCTATAAAACTAATAGGACTGAGCAGGGTACGGAATCATTCAATCGTTCATACTTTTTTACTAAATTCTGGCGCATGTCGAGATTCTAAGGTTTGCGTAACATTTGGAATTGATCAATTAAAATACTGCATGCAATATGTTTTCTGTCATTTAGGGTCACTGGTAATTGTTTCAGCATATAGTATATCCAAGGTTCATCCAAATGCCCACAAATCTGACTAAGCCTCTGAAGCACCTATATTGTTCTGTCATGAAGACAATATGCGCATACAGTGGTGTTTTACGTTCCGTATTAATAAAAGCCATGCGTGATCACGTAGTTTACAAAAAGTGTAGGCTAGTAGTATTTCACGCGAAGGGCTGCTATGATTCATTATTGTCAAAATGTGCTGCTGTTGTAGGGATCTAACTAGCTTGCTTCAGTAAGGAGAGACAACATTTCATTGCACGATGGAATTTCACTGTTTTTCAGATTGATGTAAGCTTCCTTGCCTTGAAAAAAGTACAGGACCTAGCCATTCCAACCTTAAACTGACTTGAGACAGGAGAGTTAGGACATTAAATAGTATGAGTTATAATCCCCATTACATATTGATGTAAAACTAAAAAGCGTCTAATTTCGCTTTTATACCTACCATTAATTTCTTCCGAAGGGAATTTTTAGATCAACTTCGAATAAGATCAGTTTTTCGTGTAGGCTTACACCACCTTACCATTTTGATAATTGTTAAAATAGGACAAGTGGACTTCATACAATATTGGCTAAATATAAGCAAAAATATATTTTTTAATGTTAAGTAAAGCAAATTTGACAAACGTGACATTGGCCTGACGAGATTTACACAGTTATTAAAATGCAAAACCGTAAACCTAAACAAAACACAAGTCTTAAGTTGAAGTGATTCTAAAATTCCTTATGGGATAAATGAATGGTGAAATGCGAAAACAACCAATTTGCTGCTGTTTTAAAATTGGATTATGAAGTGGCTACTACTTCAGTCTGTTGCTTGTCTCCCACGTTTTGGTGGAACATTGAAAACAAAGATAACCTGCTTGAAACATTAATATGCCTAGGACTACTGCATAAACCCACAGGAAACAATCAATTGTGGTACATACCTCATATATTTTGTTAGCCGTAGGTCGCGAGTTTAAAGTGACTTTTTCTAAAATCTCCATAGGCTCCTGGTCGTGCACAAAATGTATTTTCGAAAGCTCTACCCTACTCCACGATAGAGAGAGTTGTGTGCATAGACAGTCCAACAATTACTTCAAGCGATTTGTGACTTAGAACTTCATTAGAACGAATTAATCGTTATTCCTCTTTAAAATAAACTTTTCATATTTTCAGGTGGGCAATGTTTGATGTCGGTGTCAGGTGTTTTGTGTGTTTTCCTCGCAGCCTACAAGTCTTTCCCCTTAGTATATGTTGTAATGTCCAAATCACTGTTAAAGTTTTGTTTTATTATAGGCCTAATAACTCTCGGTGGGTACTGGACAGTCGAGAATCAAGATGTGAATCGTGAGAATATTTTGCCTACAATTTATCCAGGCTATGAACAGAATCATACGGTATAATATTAAACCACATTTGTTGGTATTGTGACACTCATACAGCCATAAGATGTGGATGCAAAATTGATGCAAATGTAATAGTAAAATGTTAGCAAGTTACATTTACCCTGTTGGTTCAAAGTTATCGCTAGCCCTTATCCTGCGTGCACGCGTCACGGCCAAAGCCTCTGGCCAGGTGTGAGAATCCTCACCACAGCGTTCTAATGAAGTCCTAATTGTTCTAACTGCCACGTGATGTACTCTGCTGCTGCTGTTTCTTTTAGAAAAGCAAACCTGAAGCTTAGCAGCATGACGTCCCATAGAGACAGCAAACCAGCGCAAACGGCACAAATGGACGGAGACATGTGGAGTTATCATTAGGCTACGCAGAACACATAAACGCGTAATCATTTGCTAAATTTCAAGAGGACCCTGTGTATTCAGGTCGCAGAATGCACACACGTTATTTGGTGAAATACATTAGCTAGTAGTTATTATGAATTCCCTTTCAAAGAGCAGTGCAATTTTAAACAACGCTAGTGACATGATTTGGACTAGATGTAGTCATATCAGATAGGATTGGTTAAAATGGCCACAAGTGCCACACCACAGTAGCCTATTCTGTATGCTACGCATATAATTTATTGGATATTTATATTATGTTTAATTTAATATTCGCAGAATATGATATTATTTGTGAGCAAAATTCCCAGCTATGGCGAACGGGTTTCAACAATTTGTAGAAAAACGAACCAAACAGACAACCCTAAGTAGACTCATCAGATTTTTTTTATTGGAACTGTCATATTCAAAGAACATTCTCAGAAGATGACCGAGGTCTTACACAAAATAGCTCGATTAATGCCGATGTGCTGTAGCGCAGTCGTTCCTTAAATATTTAGGATCTATTTTGGTATATTTCTATTCTATGATTAGAATGTGCTCTAGATGGCTGGAAATTTGTTACCAGCCCAGTTGTCGGACTTCAACCATTTGAATGGGAGCTTTTAGACAAAATCTGTCTTGGGATCCAAATGTCTGAACTCTTATATATAACTTGACAAAAACAAGGAATGGCTCAGCATGTTTACCTTGCTCATCTGTTTGTATGTGTGTCCCACTGTTTTCACATTTGCTGATAGATAGTACATGCACAGAAAGCCCCTCCCTTCTTGCCAAATGCCTATCCCCCCTCCTGGTGTGGAATGCCATTAATTGGTGATCAACTGCTCTCTGAGCTTGTGTACATATTTTTCTTTTACAATGTCAATCTGACCCATTTCTAAGAGAAAACAAAAATACAAAACGAAATTAAGAAAATAATTGTGATGGTGATAACATTTTGAGCTATACTAAGCTTAATGTACTTGTATAATCCTCTTGGTCCCTTTTGGGACATACACACTTCTGGCAGGCCAGCTACATAAAAGCATATGAGATTGGTGTAGTTGGCCTAGTAGTCTTTTAGTCTTGGCTAAAATGTGTTCAATGATGTCTGTGTATGAAAGGACTTAATTATTCTAGTTGTGAAAGTTTCAAACAACAAACTCTCCAACTTGTCCACACTGATCACCCTGGAAGGAATTTGGGTTAACAGCCTTGATCAAGGAGAGATTTATACATTTATTTTATTCATTTTGTCAGCTTTGTGATTCAGTCTAGCTACCCTTTGGTTCCTGGCCCAGCGTTCCAAACTGTTACGGTACCGGAAACACATGAGGAGGGAGATGTTTTATGCAGTACAAGGGCCTTGGCACTGAAAGAAAGGGGATTGTTTGAGCCCTACATGTAAGAGCAATTGAAACTTGAATGTCCTAGCTATCCCCAGGGCCTACACTGATTTAGGCAAAACAGCTTTTGATTACACCCCCATATTCATGGAAGGCCTTGCAGTAAACTTACGTTAGAAGCATTGATGCCAATAAGGCAAATGTCTGATACAAGACCTTTTCACTGTGATCAGTCAAATGGTCTTAAGTGACACATTAAGTGATTGCTTAATGTGTATGCTTTCTGTCCATGTGTTTTCTTGTGTTTTTTCAATCTAATTTTGGCTCAATTGTACAAGAGACCCTGGTAAAAATAATAATAATAGGAATGTTTACTCTTTCAAAATAATTTGGTCTGTTGATCTGGAGTGTTGTAATATTGTGGCAGTAATTACACATGTTTCAGGCAACATAATATGATGATATTATTAGTAATACATTTTTCTAAATAATATAACTTATAAATACAACCGAAAACATAGCACATTGTAAGCAGACAACCATCAAAGATATATACTTAAGATATTATTAGACAGATATAATTGCTGACAGATAAAATCAGTGTCCATCTGTAGCTCTGTATGTATATTTATCTTTTTAGAAAGGCAAATTATTTTAAACAAGCTTCCAGTCCAGGTGAATTATTTTATATTAAATTAATTCAGGGCTTTTAATGAAATTGAATTATTTATCTTAAAAACAGATATGTATTGAAATTCTAGCAAATGTGAATATCTTGAATTGTTTGAATAAAAAAATAAATCAATATGACCCAAACCCTGGTGACTGGTGTTACTAAACCTCTTGACCATGCTTCACACCCCTGGCATTATTTGGAGGTGGTAGGGTGTCACATCTAATTTCTTTTACCCCATTTGTTTTGCTAATGGCAACAAGGGAAGTGCAACAAGGGAAGGCAACCATATTCAATAACTAACTCCACGTACCTGGACAGTGATGGCCAATTGCATCACCCTCTAGCTGGTTCAAATCAGTTAAATTCAAGTGCATAATTGGCTTGTGAAACATCTATTTACATTGCTGAAAAAGTGGGAAAAAAATAATAATAATAAAAATGATGAACAAAAGGGAATTCTCCCTCAATCTGTCTCTGTGTCTTTTCTTACACCTTGGTAGAGCCAGACTCACCCTCAGAATAAACACTATGCCTTTCTCAGGGTTCCCACATCAGCACCTAAGCAACCCACTCTACTGTTACCTACAGAGTTTAAGAGACACAGGCATGCCTGAGCATGCTCTTTCCTCTGTGTATGACCCTGCCTCAGGCCCTCCTGACCATGCCTCACACATCAAGTCTCATCTGGGGAGGTGTTGGGGTGTCAGGTCTGCCTTAGCCCCTCTACTCACACCTTCACAGGCACCCTCCAGGACTCTGGGCCTTTCACCCTACTACTCTTCTCTTGCACTTTGTTAGAACCAGTCCCACCCTCAGAATAATCACTTTGCCTCTCTCAGATTTCCCACATCAGCGCCTAAGCAACCCACTCTTGCTCAAAAGAGGGAAGCACACTGGCAAGCCTGGACATGCTCAGAAACAACATTTGAGTCACTGCACTGATGCTGTATACATTTCAAAGATTAACAGTAGAAGTCAACTTATAAACAACAACATAGTGCATATTCTGATACCCTGGACATCTGGACTGGATAAGAGTGATTTGTAAACTAAAATCCTCAGATTTATTCATGTTTATTATTTAAGATCAGTTTGCAAATTACATTTTTTGTAGCTTTGGTACAATTATCAATAGTAGGTTCTGGCCTTCCAAAACTCTAAAACTCCATACTGATCACATTTGTAATTCATTAAATCCTGCATTTAAAACAACTGACTTTGCTTTAATTTAATCTGTAAACATCTTTCACCACAAGATCATTGATTCAATGATTGAAATTAGGTCAAATATAAGGAGTACAATTTTCTAATTTTAGTCAATTTAACAATCAGTTAGTCCAGGAACAAACTATGTAAGACACATGCTTCAAAATGACTATTTGAAGTATTAAAGTAATCTGTTTAAACAGTTTATTGCACTGGTTTCACATTAGGCAAAACTCTTACTGTACACTACCCATCACAGCTGATTCTATAATCAAAAGTGTGATCATTGAAGACATCTACAATAATTGATGCAAAAAAGTTTATTGCAACATTTGTCTAATCAGTTGTAACAAATACTATCAGAATCAAAGAAATGTCAATGTTTAGCACACTCTAAATTAATTTGCTGAACTATCTGCGCTCATGAATTTGCATAAATTCTGTCTTTGGCATTTGGCCATGACATCATGTCCATGTCACAGGGAATATCCTCATTTTTCATGCAAGGCAGAAAAAATATTTTGGCATGGTGAATCCAAACCTGACAGTGGTCACCAGTGATGTCATGACATGGCATATCAATGAGCTGAAAGGAGGGTGACATTCTCATGTGGATGCTAGTTATAGACTTTTCACCTCCAAGATGAAAAAGAGATTATGGGGCCAGACCCAGGGTCAGGAACCAGGGATTAGCCCAAAACCATTCCTTAATCAACTCTAAATTGATGATATCCACATAATTTAATTGAGGAACATGAGGTGTACAGACCCATCATTGTTATACCCCAAAAGGGGCTTATGTCCTACCATTTTCAAGATATGGCTGCACACATGGATACATTTACCCATGTTGCCCAAGCACATGGAAATTTGCCAATTATATTACACTGTCACTGTGTCGCGTTTTGGCCAGGTAGAACCTAGCTTTATCAACAAAGATGTACTTTGCACAGTTTGGAGTAATTTTGAAACACGTCTCTTACATTGTTTGCTCTTGGACTAACTGATTGTTATAATGTCAAAACTGATTGCACTGTTATTTTAACAAAATTGCACTGTTATGTTTGGATGACTTAACTAGTGTATTCATTACAATTCCCCAAACCCTTAGTGTTTGAATGAGAGCTCTTGTGGTGGAAGATGTTTACAAACCAAATGAAAGCAAAATCAGTAGTTTTGAATGCAAGACTTAATGTGTTACAAGTGCAATCAGCTTGGAGTTATGAAGACTTTTGAAAAATCACCAAATACTATTGACAATAGTACCAAAGACACAAAAACAGAGAGGTGTACTAATTTAAGTGTATTTCTTTATGTTTAGTATTTTCCACATTGTTGAATAATAGTGAAGCCATTCAAACAATGAAATAACACTTATTTGGAATCATGTAGTAATCAAAAAAAGTGTTAAACGAATCAAAATACAGTAGGTATAGAAAGAAACCACCCCCTTTTAAAATGTTCACCTTTTGTTGCCTTACAGCCTGAAATGAAAACACATAAAATAAGTCCTTTTTCCAGCTTTATTTACACACAATAGTAGTGGTTTCTTTGCAGCAAATTGACCATGAAGACCTGATTCATGTAGTCACCACTAAAAAGTTTATGTTAAGATGTGTCTGTCTTTTATCATTTATTTGGGTTGCAATCTGCTGGTAACATTAATGAACTTACAATATCTTCTGCAGCAGAAGTAACTTTTCCTTTCCAGGAGTGGTATCTAGGAATCTAGTGCTTGATGGTTTTTGTGACTGCACTTGAAGAAACTTTCTGGATGCTTTCCTGATCTGGAGCATCTTACGATTAAATGTCGCCTTTACTATCCCGGGAGTTAACATCAGTAATTTAACAGCTGTGTACATCCCAAGCCAACGCATGGGCTGCGCTTGACGAACTTTTCGAGTTATTGATACGCTTGAAAGTTTACATTGGGAGGCTGCCTTTATTGTTGCTGTCAATTTTAATGTCGCCAATCCGAAGTTTAAAAAACACATACATTTCCCGAAACGCGGGAAAAACACTCTGGATAATGGCCGTTTATCAATCTGCGTTTTTGTCCGTTCTTGTGAACTCGTATGGCATCATTTTTCCTGGCCCAAGTATGGTTCCAATCCAAAGAACGCAAGTTACCAAGAACCCCTAAAATGCCCGGATGTGTACTTGATCCGCCTCTTTTATCGAGGATGCATGGGTTGGTGACTTGTTCAGCGAGAACGCATCTGATATCCCAGAAGTCATTTAAAGATGTCAGGAGAGCAGTGAAATCTCCACAACTGTACTAAGTTTTACCTTTTCTTATTTCAGGTATATGGTACCTGGAAATCATAATCTGAAAAAAATTTGACGAGAAATGGGTATTGTAGTCGCTGAATATTTGCTTATTTTATTTAATGAATGGCTAATTTATAAATTAGCTCCGACTTTTCGATCAGTTAGCCTACGTTATTCAGGGCAGTGGAGAGGCTAGTAAACGTTAGCTAAGTTAAGTAATTACAGTACCAGTAGAGGGACAGCTTTTATCGAATTGCAGTTGATTTTCATATACAAATGTCATATCGTATGATTATGGCTATAGTCTCCATACAACCTTCTGCAGTTCATCTTCAAATTCATATTTTATTCAGGGGCTACTGGTGAGGTTACAGCCCTCATAGACAGTGTTGCCAACTCCTCAGTAAGGAAAGTCGACACTGGCTTTCCTAAATGTCGCTAGAAGTCGCTAAATGACGTCATCGTCTAATTTGCATAATTTCCATCAGCATCATTAATGTATTTTTTTTTTAACATACAAAACTCTCTTTGGGGAAAATAATATACATGCGTATTTACAAATGTTGTCCATGTACAAGAAATAATCACCTGAGCAAAAAAACTAAGGGGGCGCTATTTAAGTCAAAATCAAAAGGCTAGAAAGAAAATAAACATTTAGAGCGACACACAAGGGGAGATATCATCATTGTCATGGATTAATAGAACTGCACAAACTGCACGTGATTGACGCTGCCTGTAGGAGAGGAATAACGTCGTAGGATAGACAAAAAGTGAGTAAAAACACCCAAAATATGTTCAGAACTACAAATTAACTTTCCCCTCCTCCTTTATCCGGGCTTGGGACCTGCAAAATTTACCCCAAAAAGACACTCCGGCGGAGCGCATGCGCAATTCATTTTCAGTCTGGACGCGGAGGTGTTAACATCTCCTACTCTGACTGCAGCTCGGAGGAACTGCTGTGCGAGGACTGGGCCTCCTGTGAGTGCTTTCAGATGGGGGAGGGGCCCACGGCGGCACCCGCTGCTCGTTGAGAAGAGTAAGAACAAGTCTCCAATAACACCACAAAAAGTTGCTAGATTTGTCGCTAGTCACTTTTTTGAAAATAAGTCACTAAGGGGGTCTGAAAAGTTGCTAAATCTAGCAACAAAGTCACTAAGTTGGCAACACTGCTCATAGAGTGGAGGGGAATAGCCAAGTACCCATGCATCTCAATCCAGATAGGCGCATTCTCTGTCCTCGCGATCTTGCAAGACAATTCTCGCAAGGACGCTTGGCAAGAACGTTCTTTTCAAGGAAACAAGTATGTTCTTAGCGTACTTGGAATTGATAAACAGCCAATGTCTACTCTCCATTTCCTCCCCCGTCCTGCTTTTGGCAAATCAGACCACGCGTCGATATTGTTTTGCTCCCTTACAGGCAGAGGCTAAAACAAGAGAAGTCAGTGACGAGGTCCATTCAAGCATGGGCGGAAGAATCGGACACCGATTTACGTGACTGTTTCCTCTCCACAGACTGGGAAAAGTTCCTGAGAGGCGTCTGGAGGCAATATCAACGAATAGTCTATGACTGGTTTTATTAGCAAATGTATTGACGACGTTGTACCACGTACTACTACTAAATCATTTCCTAATCAAAAACCATGGGTCAACAGTGGTATCCGTGCCATGCTAAAGGCATGGACTGCAGTATTCAACTCCAGCAGCAGGGACAATTATAAAAATCCCGGTATGATCTCAGGAAGGCAATAAAAACAGCAAAAAGTCCATACAGAGTCAAAGTAGAATCTCTCTACCAGGAACATGTGGAGTGGTCTGAGAACCATCACTGACTATAAAGGCAATACAGGTAGTGTGGGGTGAAGTTTCGGCTTCTCTCCCAGAGGAACTGAACTCTTTCTATGCTCGCTTTGAGAACATCATCCCTGGCATGGATCATCCCTTTCCAAATGACCAGGTCAGACGTCTGTAAAGCCCTAAAAAGGATTAAAACCTGGAAGGCTCCTGGACCAGATAACATCTCAGGCCATGTTCTCAAGGTCTGTGCTGACCAATTGGCTGATGTCTTTACTGATATCTTCAACCTATCGCTACATCGGTCAGTGGTCCCCACCTGCTTCAAAAAGTCCATCATTGTTCCTGTACCAAAAAAGCAAAAGGTCCTCTGAATGAATTACTACCGCCCTGTAGCACTCACACCAATCATCATGAGGAGCTTTGAGCGGCTAGTTAAAACACACATCACAGACACCATGCCTGCAACACTTGACCCGCTACAGTATGCCTACAGACAAAACAGATCCACAGAGGACGCCATCGCTCTGACCCTCCACTCCACTCTCTCATCTGGACAAAAGGAACACATATGTCAGAATGCTGTTCAATAACTATAGCTCAGCCTTCAACACCATTGTGCCCCACAAGATGGCGGTTAAGCTCAGGGATCTGGGTCTAGACTATGTGCAGATGGATCCTGAACCTCCTGACGGGCAGACCCCAGGTGGTGCGGATGGGCAACGCCACCTCCTCCTCAGTGACTCTCAGTACGTGCTCCCCCCAGGGTTGTGTGTTGAGCCCGCTCCTGTACTCTCTCTTCACCCACGACTGCCTGGCAACTCACGTCTCCAACACCATTAAGTTTGTTGATGACACCACCATCATAGGTCTGATCTCTGACAATGACGAGTCAGCCTATAGAGACAAAGTAAGGTCACTGATTTCGTGGTGTCAAGATAACAACCTCTAGCTCAATATCAGCAAAACGAAGGAGATGATTGTTGATCACAGGAAGAAGCAGCGGGGAGACCACGCCCCCATACACATCAATGGGTCTGCAGCAGAGAGTTCAAAACATCAGGTTCCTCTGGGTCAACATCAGTGATGACTTGACCTGGTCTCATCACTCTAACATCATGGTGAAGGAGGCCAGGAAACGGCCCTTCTTCCTATGCCAATTAAGGAGATTTGGCATGGATTCCAGGATACTCACCAACAGATGCACTATCAAGAGTATCCTAACCAGCTGTGTCACCACCTGATATGGCAGTTGCACCGCCCTCGGCCGCAAAGCATTTCAGAGGGTGATTAAAACAGCAGAGAGCATCACAAGGTCAGACCTGTGACATAATATGGACTACTACAGGACAGACATAATGATGGTCTTCTGAATACCACAGGAATGGGCCCCCACCCTCTCTTTGTGCAGCCCTCAGATGAATTCGTAAAAGTGTAAAAGGATGTATACATAAAAAATCAATCAAAAAAAAAAAAACAGATATACGGTAACAAGCATCTAGTGTACTTTTAATGCTTTTTTTTAATTACATACATGGACATGTGTGTGTTACAAGTTTTCTGCGGCCCCCTGATGAACAGTACATCAATTCTTTGGCCCCCATCCAAGTTGCCCATCCCTAGTATACCAGCTTTAACTTGTCACAACACAACTGATTGGCTGAAACACATCAAGGGAACAAATTCCATAAATACACTTTTTACAAGGCACACCAGTTAATTGAAATTAATTCCAGGTGACTACCATCTGAAGCTGGTTAAGAGAATGCAAAGAGTGTGCAAAGCTGCTGTCGCGGCCAAGGGTGGCTACTTTCAAGAATCTACAGTATGAAATGTATTTTGATTTGATTACCACTTTTTTGGTTGCAGGTTGATTCCATGTGTGTTCCCCCAGTGGGTCTACTACCATAGGCCACAATTATATGCACATTTACCTATGTGTGCCAAACTCACCTTGTATGCAGGTGGAACATTGGTGGGGTGCCAGGTCCTGGAGTGTGCCTGGCGAGGTGTGAGAGGAGGGGGATAGGGCTGACCTGACACTTCAATACCTCCCCAAGGGACACCTGAGGTGTAAGGGATGGTAAGGAGGTGAACAAGCAGGGTCACTCTCTGGTTACAGAGAGTGACTCAGGTTCACATGAGAACATACTAAAGCTACCTATAAGCAAAGTTGCTTCCAAAACAGATGTACTGTATAATGTGAATATTCAGTCCTATCTTATGCTTTTGAGACTAAAGCACCCTCTGGTGACTTCACTCAGGAACTACATCCAAAACCATTTCATTAATGATGGGGAGGCAGGAGGGGCCTAAATGAGGTCATTGCTGTAGGTTTACCTTGTAAAATTGGGACATTTCTTAGACAGAAAGCAATTGACCCTAAACAAACATTTTAATAGGGCAAAATGTAATAAATTAAGCAAAACCCCAAAAACTCCCAAGAAACTATCAGACTGTCAGCAATATGACAATCAGATGAGGTACATTGAAACCTCAACTGCCTGGCAGCTTTCCATTTCTTTAGATTTATTCTCCCTGACCAGGAAGCCATTGAATACCCTCGCAGGTAAAGAATCAGAGACTTGAGTATTCAGTATTAGCTGGAGTTAGTGTAAGGACGTGGAGCTAATGCCTAATTAGCACTATGCCGTCATAGTGCTGTAATATTCCGGTAAACTTGTAACAAAAGGAGTCTGTCAGTTTCTGAGTCACTTTGGATGAAGTTGGGCTCGACTGGCAATACTGGAAGTATGAAAAAAGGATGTCATGTCGATTCACATAATGTAGTTTCCTCATACAAATCAGCAGCCAATCTTCCCTGAAGTTAATGCCCCAAACTGGTAACATATCCTGGTAAACAACCCACAGAAAACTTTAAACCCATTGAGATCCCAGCTGTGATGTGGAACCACAATGTCACCGAGCATGACTATCTTTTTATACGCTTTAGTTTGGCCATGTTGGTCCAATGGAAATACCCTTTGTGGCGCAGTATGCCCGAATAAACTCTACTGCTGGAAATGAAGCTGTGTTTCTGGTGCATTTGGACCTTGGACTTCTACAATAACTCACAAAGGTGAGTACACCCCTCACATTTTTGCAAATATTTGATTATATCTTTTCAACACTGAAGAAATGACACTTTGCTATAATGTGTAAATTGTATAAAAGTGTACATTTTCTGTCCCCTCACAATAACTCAACACACACCCATTAATGTCTAAACCACTGGCGAAAAAAGTGAGTACACCCCATAAGTGAAAATTTCCAAATTGGGCCCAATTAGCTATTTTCCCTCCCCGGTGTCATGTGACTCATTAGTGTTACAAGGTCTCAGGTGTGAATGATGAGCAGGTGTGTTAAATATGGTGTTATCGCTCTCACACTCCCTCATACTGGTCACTGGAAGTTCAACATGGCACCTCATGGCAAAGAACTCTCTTAGAATCTGACAAAAAAATTGTTGCTCTACATAAAGATGGCCTAGGCTATAAGAAGATTGCCAAGACCCTGAAACTGAGCTGCAGCACGGTGGCCAAGACCATACAACAGATTAACAGGACTGGTTCCACTCAGAACAGGCCTCGCCATGGTCGACCAAAGAAGTTGAATTCACATGCTCAGCGTCATATCCAGAGGTTGTCTTTGGGAAATAGAAGTAGGAGTGCTGGCAGCATTGCTGCAGACGTTGAAGGGGTGGGGGGGGTCAGCCTGTCAATGCTCAGACCTTACACTGCACACTGAATCAAATTGGTCTGCATGGCTGTCGTCCCAGAAAGAAGCCTCTTCTAAAGATGATGTACAAGAAAGTTTGCTGGTGGTGGGAGTGTCATGGTCTGGGGCTGCATGAGTGCTGCCGGCACTGGGGTGCTACAGTTCATTGAGGGAACCATGAATGCCAACATGTACTGTGATATACTGAAAGAGAGCATGATCCTCTTCCTTCGGAGACTGGGCCACAGGGCAGTATTCCACCCTGATAACGACCCCAAACACACCTCCAAGACAACAACTGCCTTGCTAAAGAAGCTGAGCGTAAAGTTTATGGACTGGCCAAGCATGTCTCCAGACCTAAACTCTATTGAGCATCTCTGGGGCATCCTCAAACGGAAGTTGGAGGAGTACAAGGTCTCTAACATCCACCAGGTCCGTGATGTCATCATGGAGGAGTGGAAGAGGACTCCAGTGGCAACCTGTGAAGCTCTGGTGAACTCCATGCACAAGAGGGTTAAGGCAGTGCTGGAAAATAATGGTGGCCATACAAAATATTGACACTTTGGGTCCAATTTGGTGTACTCACTTTTGTTGCCTGTGGTTTAAACAATAATGGCTGTGTGATATGTTACTTTGAGGGTACAGCAAATTTACGCTGTTATACAAGCTGGGCACTCACTAATTTACATTGTAGCAAAATGTCATTTCTTCAGTGTTGTCACATGAAAAGATATAATCAAATATTTACAAAAATGTGAGGGGTGTACTTACTTTTGTGAGATACTGTATCTCTCTTTCTTTCCCTCTCCTTAACTCACTACCTTTGCCTCACCCTTCCTCCCTTGCACCTGCTCTCTCCCTCTTTAACTCATTCCCTTCTTTCTTTCTTTCCTTTCTCACCTTCTCCCCTCATTTTAAATCTTTCAAACTCTCCTTCTCTTTCACCTTCTCTATAACACTCCCTCACCCCCCCCACCCCTCTCTTTCCCACTCTCTCCAGCTCTCTGCTCAGCTGAAATGGAGTGAGTGGATTGTATGCTAATCCCATTACGCCGTTTGGTGACATGTGAGCACAGATTAAAGCAGATTAGGAGCAGAGCACCATTCTCACTTAGACCGAGTATGAAGTCACACTTGTCTGTTCCCTTAAAGGAATAACATTTACATCTTTCAAGTAGGTGCAGGGACATTGTGACGGTACGTGTGTGTCTGATGGAAAGAGACTGTGTGTGTGAGATTGATTTTGTTTCAATCAGTAATGTAATGTTAGAGCTAAGATATTTTTTTAATGGGCTCCCGTTCCTAACATAGAAATTCTATGTTTACCCTCAGTTCCATAGAAGTGGCGGGAGGAGACAGAAGTGCTGCTCTCCTTGGCCTACCCTGTCCATCAGCTGGCCTTGTTGTGGCCCGGACTATGTACCAAAGGTCTGATTTAGGACAGAGATATGACTGCATGAATGTTTAACCAACTGTGCTAATAGGGATATCAGTGTGTGTGTGTGTGTGTGTGCGTACATGGAGAGGTGAAGGACATGATAGGTTAGAGTGACAGTGGCTTCACAAATACAGAGGGGCAAAACCTATACTTATCAGCAGAGAGACCGAGAAAACAGTAATGACTGCAGCTAGTGTAGACCTAGAAACTTTGTTATATTCACTCATTAAAAAAAACATATCTTTGACCGAGCTGTGGCAAGCTAGTGTGATGCTCCATTTAGAAGGTTTACAGGGTGGCTTAAGATTACTGGAGCACTGCTAATTCAAGTTTATAGGTAAGTTTTGTTAGTTTGTTTGAGGTTCCATGGCTAGTTGCAGTCTTGGAAATAGCATTGAGTTTAGAAGATTGCAACAAGGAACAGTATTGTGGGAGCAGTCGCTGAGGTACAAGTGTGACACATAGAGTGTGTTTGTGTGGGGGCTATTGACAGTGTATGAATTGAAAGGACCAAGATATTGTGAAAGTGAAGAGGAACAGCCAGAAGGTTTATCTACATCCTTATCACTGCCGCCACCACCAACACAGCCATGGCCAACGCTGCTCTAGAACTTATGGGCTTCTTCCTAGGTCTGCTCGGCATGCTGGGGACGCTGGTGTCCACTTTGCTGCCTTACTGGCGGATGTCCGCCCACATTGGGTCCAACATCGTTACGGCCGTCACAAACATGAAGGGGCTCTGGATGGAGTGCGTTTACCAAAGCACCGGGGCATTCCAGTGCGAGACCTACAACTCCATGCTTGCCCTGAGCTCTGACCTCCAAGCCTCTAGGGCCCTCATGGTGGTCTCAGTGGTCCTTTCCATCCTGGCCATTGCTATCTCTACTGTGGGCATGCAGTGCACTGTTTGTATGGAGGGCACGGCGGTTAAAAGCCGGGTGGCCGGTACCGGCGGATGCCTTTTCCTCACGGCAGGATTCCTGGCTCTTATCCCAGTGTCATGGACAACCCACGAGGTGGTCCACAACTTCTACCAGCCCGCTGTGCCCAGTAGCATGAAGTACGAGCTGGGGGAGTGTCTGTACGTGGGGCTGGCTGCCGCTATGCTCTCCATGCTGGGAGGCGGGCTGCTCTGTGTGTCCTGCTGTGAGATGCAGGACAGGGGGCACGGCGGAGGGAGAAGGCACGGCGCAGGGTACCCCTACCCGGGGGGGCCCACTGGGGGGGCCAGGAACAGCTCACACACCTACAGGAGCCCAACACTCCAGATGGCAGCCAGCGCTGCCGCCAAAGCGACAACTCTGGCAAGGAGTCACACTAGCACTACGACCCAGTCCAGCAGCCCCGCCCAGGGGGCCAAGAATAATCCACGACATAACCCAGTGGCGGGCTATGATGTTACTGGGTATGTCTGATCGCACGAAAACACACCACGCAGACTCTTACATGGTGCAGGGAATAACGAGCGTAACTGGTGCATGTTCGGAGCTAGCATTGTGTGGGTGGGGGGGGTTTGTGACAAACTATCGTGTGACAAGACTTGTACAGCACAAGTGAACTTCTGATGAATTATCTCAATGAACTTCTGATCAATTTGTACTACATGTACAGTGAGGCATTTTTTTTTTGATCCTTTGCTGATTTTGTACGTTTACCCACTGACAAAGAAATGATCAGTCTATAATTTTAATGCTAGGTTTTTTTTAACACTGAGGGACAGAGTAACAACAAAAAAATCCAGAAAAACACATGTCAAAATGTTTGCATTTTAAGGAGTGAAATAAGTATTCAACCCCTCTGCAAAACGTGACTTAGTACTTGGTGGCAAAACCCTTGTTGGCAATCACAGAGGTCAGACGTTTCTTGTAGTTGGCCACCAGGTTTGCACAGATCTCAGGAGGGATTTTGTCCCACTCCTCTTTGGAGATCTTCTCCAAGTCGTTTCGAGCAACTCGAACCTAAAGCTCTCTCCACAGATTTTCTATGGGATTAAGGTCTGGAGACTGGCTAGGCCACTCCAGGACCATAATGTGCTTCTTCTTGAGCCACTCCTTTGTTGCCTTGGCCATGTGTTTTGGGTCATTGTCATGCTGAAATACCCATACACAACCCATTTTCAATGCCCTGGCTGAGGGAAGGAGGTTCTCACCCAAGATTTGATGGTACATGGCTCCGTCCATTGTCCCTTTGATGCGGTGATGTTGTCCTGTCCCCTTAGCAGAAAAACAGCCCCAAAGCATAATGTTTCCACCTCCATGTTTGACGGTGGGGATGGTGTTCTTGGGGTCATAAGCAGCATTCCTCCTCCTCCAAACACGGCAAGTTGAGTTGATGCCAAAGAGCTCGATTTTGGTCTCATTTGACCACAACACTTTCACCCAGTTCTCCACTGAATCATTCAGATGTTAATTGGCAAACTTCAGACAAGCCTGTACATGTGCTTTCTTGAGCAGGGGGACCTTGCGGGCGCTGCAGGATTTCAGTCCTTTTCAGTAGTGTAGGATTTCAGTCCTTTTCAGTAGTGTGTTACCAAATGTTTTCTTGGTGACTATGCTCCCAGCTGCCTTGAGATCTTTGATCCTCCCGTGTAGTTCTGGGCTGATTCCTCACCGTTCTCATGATCATTGCAACTCCACAAGGTGAGATTTGCATGGAGCCCCAGACTGAGGGAGATTGACAGTTCTTTTGTGTTTCATCCCTTTGTGAATAATCACACCAACTGTTGTCACCTTCTCACCACGCTGCTTGGCGATGGTCTTGTAGCCTATTCCAGCTTTGTGTAGGTCTACAATCTTGTCCCTGACATCCTTAGACAGCTCTTTGGTCTTGGCCATGGTGGAGAGTTTGGAATCTGATTGATTGATTGCTTCTGTGGACAGCTGTCTTTTATACAGGTAACAAGCTGAGATTAGGAGCACTCCCTTTAAGAGTGTGCTCCTAATATCAGTTTGTTACCTGTATAAAAGGCACGAGGGCTAGAAATCTTTCTGATTGAGAGGGGATCAAATACCTATTTCACTCTTTAAAATGCAAATCAATTTATAACGTGTTTTTCTGGATTTTGTCTCTCACTTTTCAAATTACCCTACCATTAAAATTATAGACAGATTTCTTTGTCAGTGGGCAAACGTACAAAATCAGCAGGGGATCAAATACTTTTTCCCCCTCACTGTATTCAGCGCAACAATAATTTAAAATGGAACTCTAACTCTGAAACATGTTTGATAGAAAATTAATGTGTTTGTCCTAAATTGATTTGATTGCTCTCTTATATATTAAGGGCTCTTAAAAATAAACACACATTTAGAAAGTCAACACACACAGCAAAATGTACCTCTGCAACCATGCACTTCTTTCTGTCAACCTGGTATCTGTATTATGGCCCACTGGTTTGCTAACAGCAGTACAGAATCCCACAGCCAAATAGGTCTTCATGTTTTATTAAAATCACAAATGTTCATGATGAAATGCATTGTCTTCTAATACTGCACGTTTAATCCTACCTTCCAATTTGCAAATTTTTTAAAGAGATTTAATGAGATGTACAGATTGGTTTTCATGTCGGTTTGTGTTTTAAAAAAAGATTTCTAACACTGTATAAACAAACTTTCCATTTAATAACATTGCACTGCACTGAAAAAAACAATGATTGAGCTAAATAAAATATATTGGGATCTTCAAACGGTCATTCTATTGTCTTTATAACTGAAGTGACATATTGACACTGGAATATAATCTTCTGCAAAAGGGACGCTTATCTCCCTCCAATTCCAAAAACAGCCATGAACCATGGATGAAAGACAAACAAGAAAAGGGAGCATATAAACACATAGCAAAGTTTCCCTAATCAACAGTTGGTGTCTTTGTTGGTGACTCAGGGTTACTGGGGTTGAGGTTCTGTGAGAGGATATTGGAAAACAGGTTAGAGCCTGGTTTTTGTCTAGAGAAATTCTGTAGATAGACAAGACCTTTGTTTCTTTGTATCATTGGGAAAGCAAAGTAACAATGAGATTTGGTTCAAATAATTTATTGTCCTCAAAAACTGCTGCTGTCCAACAAATCCCCCAGATTGTAACCTACTGCTGGAGGGAAAGAAAATTACATTCTGTTCTCAGTATGTGATTATACTGTTACATTCAAACTTAGTGTGTTTTGAGGGTCTGGCACTTTACCAGAATACAACAACCCTGCAGCTGGTTCCTTTTATTTATGAACTGCCCTTCAATTCGAATTACTTAAAAACCAAGCATATCTTTTTACCGTTTTTAAGCAATCATCACAAATGGTAGTTCTATTTCTGGACTGATGAATCATGCTCTCATTGACCCTTCAATAACATAAGTTGTAGTTTAATTGTATGTCACTCCAACACAAAATGTCTGCTTTACTCAAAGGTTTGTATATGTAAACCCTCAAAACATAGTAAAAGCTATGATTTTGAGCTATCATGGATGGTCAGGTCCTGGCTACCATTTCAGTATCACATTTATTCATCCTCATTCCTCTGGTTTTTAAAAGCCAGGACTGTCAAACGTTGCTGTTTGAACTGCTGATTGACACTAAACACAGCAGATAAAAAACCCTAATAGTGATAACATCTGTGTAGCTCAGGTTAATTGGTAAAGCATGACACTTAAAATGCCTGGTTTGTGGGTTTGATTCCCATCGGGGCCAATATAAAAATATGCATTCAGTTATTTAAGTCGCTTTGGATAAGCACAGCGGTTACATTTTGTAATAAGAGGTACTTATTTGGACTTATAGGCTAGGAGAAAAAAAATTGTGGGAAAAGAGAAAAGAATACCATGCAAAACTCACTTAAGTGTTCCCTCCAGAGACATACATGAAGACTAAAGCCAAACAGAATCCCTAAACACATTAAAGTGGCATTCTTGTTAGTGGGACCAAGGGAGAATCACTTGTGACAAGCAGTGAAGTGTATTAGTGACCTCTAGTGAACACCAGTGGAATGACACTTTGGAGACTGGGAGCAAGATTTCTAAAACTCTTCAAATATAATTATTTTCATAATCAGATTTCATATTGTCAATGCAATAATACATTTAAAAAAATGCATGAATTCAAATTTTCATTGACCTTCAGACACCCACCAAACTGCACAATAACCAAAAATGTCAAACCAGTGGTTCCTGAAAAGCACCTAGACGTCTACCATTGTCTTCCTTTGACATGTGGTCAGTCTCTTATTCACGTCCCGACCGGTGCTGACGCTATATTGTCAGCAGCACTGGGATCAGGGAGAGACTGCTCGCTTCCTTCTTTCCTTTTCTCCCCCTCATTCTCCCTTTTCAGGTCCTGCTCCACCCTTCGCTCCCGGCTGAACTCTATAACCAGAGGTTTCCCTATTAACCGGTAGCCATTCACCATCTCCAAAGCTCTTCGGGCTGTTTCTGTGTCTGGAAAATAATAACACTTACCCCACTGTAATACGATGTAGCATGTAATAAAATGGTTTTAGGATGTCTTATATTTAATGTGTACAATGGCAAACATTTGAACAGGCATGTTGCCTAGTGATAGAAGAAGAGGGTGAGTATGTAGACGCTTGGTTAGTCAGTCACCTTAGATACAGAGAAGGAGAGTGTATACAAGCAATGTGAGCCTACCTGTGAGAACTAGAGCGTGTTTGCGTGCGTGTGTGCGTGCGAGGGAGACAGAGAGCGTGAGAGAGGGAGTGAGAGAGTAAACTCAGTCTGTCATCTGATAGTGTCTGTGTGAGTAAACTTTGTTATCTAATAGTGTGTTGGTGTGCATGTACCTGATAGTGTGATGAAGGCCTGACCCTTCAGTCTGCCAGTGAGCAGACGATATAGCACTGGCCGGTCGACGTCATGATCAAACCTGGAGAACAGCGCCACCAGCTGGGACACAGAGGCATGAGCGCTCAGATTCTTCACGCACAACACCTACAGTGACAGGGAGCGTGAGGCAACAGGTATGAGATAGCATGGAGTGACCCAGGCTGCAATTTCCATTATATTTTGGATGACAGTTATCTGTCACCAATCTGCGTGCACTGCTGCAGGGTCATGGTTGCTTTGCTAAATCACCATGCTCGTTACAGCAAGCATCAACAACCAAACATCATATAGTGAAGAATCCACATTACGTAAGCACTGACTGAACTGTATAAATCTGTCCTGTCTTTGGTCAGCTGTTTAATTTTATAATGGCTGTGACAGTTATTACACTTTCTCGATAACGTTAATATGAAACATATTAGTATGCTTTGAAATATTTGAAAAGCAAAAGTGCCAGCCATAGGTGAGGTTGAGTGCTAATTTTGGCTATTTTAGTGTTTTTAGTTAAAATAACTCGACAACAACTCTGGACAACCAGCCAACTGATGTGGGAAAAGGCTATCCAAATGTGTACATGATGCAATTGAGAGAGAACCTAAATATGAATGATTAAAAAGCAGCCTAATAGGATTTATTACTCTGTATTTGAACTACATTTTACATCAAGTGCATTCATAAAACCTTGTCCAGAGTTTTAGAAGACAAATAAAAACTGAAAGTAGATACTAAAATAGCTCCCAAAATTACAGGTGGGTTGACTTAAAAAGTCTCAATAAACTATTTTTTCATTTCATATAGATGTTCTGTATTTCATACAAGTCTACCTGATGTGTTAAGTGAGTAATATGCTCTCAGTGAATAGTTATTAAAAATTAAATGATATAAACTGATTTTTTTATGTTGGTAATCCAGTACCTTTGATGGTACCCCTGGCTGGTAGCTGCAGAACCGTGGAATGTTCCGGATCCCTTCCTCTGTTTCGCGGTTCTTCTGAATCTCTTCCTCTGAAATCTCCTCTACTTCGCCCTGGACCATCATTGGTCCCCCAGTGCCTGATTTTGCCACACCACACAGGCTACCAATTGGCTGCCTCACATTGATACTCTTTGGAGCTGCCAGTCGCTTGTGTCCAGGTCTGTCTTGAGCTTGTGATTGGCCAGAAGCCTCACAAGTTATGGCTAATTTGTCAGAGTCCTTGATCCCGCCACTCAATATATCAGATTGACAGACAGGCAGGACATGTGATTGGTCAGTGATTTGGCATGAGCTCTGTGATTGATCAAAGTCAGTCTGTGGTCGAGGTTGAGGCAAAGATGAGTCTCCTGTGGACTCCTCTGATACAGCTTTCTGTTTTCTCCTGTCAGTAAGCACATCTCTGTACAGGGAGTCCAGGGGATCTGAGGAGGATGCCCCCTGCTGGTCAGGTTGTCCATCTTCCTCTGTAAGGGACATTTAAATGTTAGTATGTCAAGTCTTTCTTTTTTTGCTGGTATTTTATGCTTTATTAGATAGTATGTGCACTAGAGGAAGCATCCCAGACCGCGGGAGTAGGCCAAGCCACAAGTGTTAGTACTCCATGATCTTTCCCACTTCCCACATTTCTATCAATGAAAGCATGAAATATCCAAAATATACAATGCTTGTTAAAAGTACTCTTTTTGATAATTCCATTTTAATGTACCGTTTATGTTTAATATGTCATTTTAAAACACTGACACTCAAAATGTATTATTGTATTCTAACATATGATGTATGATTTTTTAAATAAAGCAAAATACACTGAACAAAATTATAAACGCAACACTTGTTTTTGCCCCCATTGATCATGAGCTGATCTAAGACTTTCTCTTCGTACACAAATGCCTATTTCTCTCAAATATTGTTCACAAATCTGTCTAAATCTGTGTAAGTGAGCATTTCTCCATTGCCGAGATAATCCTTCCAACTCACAGGTGTGGCATATCAAGATGCTGATTAGACAGAATGATTATTGCACAGGTGTGCCTTAGGCTGGCCACAATAAAAGGTGTTTATAATTTTGTTTAGTGTATGTTGCTTCCATGAATATTCCATCCCCACACATTTATATTTGGTAGAGACACTTTTTGCTTCAATAATAGCTTTAAGTCAGGTATTCTGTGGTCTTGTAATGGTTTCGATTCCGGCCTATTCTTCTTGGCAGAGGATGGTCCAGTTGGAACGTTGCTTGTGTCTGCAGTTTTCAGATAGTGCCAACGATTCTCAATGGGATTGAAGTCTTTCATCAGGTCACTATAGGACATTCAACTTTCTGTTCTTGAGCCACGTTGCTTTTGCCTTGTGCTTGTAATCAGACCTATTGACAGGTGAATTTCCTCCAACGCTTCATTATTTTTTGCAAATTAAGGCAGGGTCTCTAGCATTATTTCCATGCATCTTGCCCAACCTTTCTTCCTATCAACAAGATGCCAAACACCTTCTGAAGAGAAGGATCCCCATAGCATGCTGCTGCCATCGCCATAGTTCACTATAGGAATGGTTTGTGTTGAGCATGTGTTGGGTCACATTCATGTTTTCAGATTGTGTTTTTTCAGTTGTTGGCCTCTCTGTGGTTTCTCTCACAAGTGTCCTTTGTTAATTGCTGTGCTTTGAGGGATAGTCTTTTCCTGCCAATGTCTGAGTGGTGTAACGCAGATTCCACTTTCTGATTATTGACTGTTCTCACTGGGCTATTCAATGGGGCTGTCATATTGATAATGAGCTATTCATAAGCAAAGTTTTCTCCTTCCTATTTTTTTTGTTTAAATCTCCCCACCTTGTTATCATGCTCATTCCCAATGAGGCTGTTAGCAATCTAACCAGGTTGCGCTAACATCATTCACTCTACTGTTGCTAGCATCAACTCATCAATTCTTATTTTGGTCAGCCCTGAGTGTTTTGCGTGCTGACATTCACAAAGCGGAGATGGTGTCAATTATACTTGAGGTCCGATTACTAGCTTGCCCCTTGGGGTTTCAGGCTGAGAGTTCTGTAAAAGCGCTTCATAAATACATTTGATTGAATGATTAATTGACTTGAGCAACACAAGCTGACCAGTTCTTCGTTTTAACAGCGTTTGAATTACACAGAGAAAAACAGAACCAGCATACCATCTACATTGTGTAGGTGTGGTAAATGAAATTATTTGGTATCTGGGTAGTGGATGTAGTCATAGAAAATAACGCAACATGTTTTGGAAACTGATATGGAACTTCAGCTAACTCCTTTTCTACCTTAAATGTTTTTGCCAGGCACTAGGTATAATACATTTCCTAATGCCTCACCTTGGTGATAGAGAGCAGTCAGGAAGCCCAGGCGGTCATTGCCATGGAACAGGGCCTTCTCAATCTCCATCTCTCTGCGGGACAGAGGTCGGCTGGCTGAGAAACGCTGTGGGCGGGACATGAGTTCCGACCTGGCGTCTATCTTATTCTGGATCACCTGCAAACGCTGCTGTCTTGCCCCAGGGGCTGCACACACTCCATGACTCTGTGGGACCGAGAAAAAAACATGGCTACCTATATCACATTGCCCAGAGTGCTCGCAATTGCACTATGATGTATGGAGGGAAAATGTATTTAATCTCTCAAAACGAATTAGTATATGGTTGAACATATTTGCCTCATCCACACAACCCATATTGAGGACCTGTACTAAGCCATCCTATTGGCTACTACTTCATCGATTTACGAGGACGTTACAAATTCAATCCATATAGTGAGTGATTTTTCTTTTTGATCCCCTGCTGATTTTGTATGTTTGCCCACTGACAAAAATGAGCAGTCTATCATTTTAATGGTATGTTTATTTGAACAGTGAGAGACAGACTAACAACAACATAATCCAGAAAAACTCATGTCAAAAATTATATTAATTGATTAGCATTTTAATGAGTGGACCATAGTCACCAAGAAAACATTTGGTAACACACTACTGAAAAGGACTGAAATCCTACACTACTGAAAAGGACTGAAATTGTGCAGAGACCGCAAGGTCCACCTGCTCAAGAAAGCACATGTACAGGCCCGTCTGAAGTTTGCCAATGAACATCTGAATGATTCAGAGGAGAACTGGGTGAAAGTTTTTTGATCAGATGAGACCAAAATCGAGCTCTTTGCCATCAACTGGCCGTGTTTGAAGGAGGAGGAATGCTGCCTATAACCCCAAGAACACCATCCCCACCATCAAACATGAACGTGGAAACATTATGCTTTGGGGCTGTTTTTCTGCTAAGGGGACGGGACAACTTCATCACATCAAAGGGACAATGGACGGGGCCATGTACTGTCAAATCTTGGGTGAGAACCTCCTTCCCTCAGCCAGGGCATTGAAAATGAGTTGTGGATGGGTATTCCAGCATAACAATGACCCAAAACACATGGCCAAAACAACAAAGGAGTGGCTCAAGAAGAAGCACATTAATGCCCTGGAGTGGCCTAGCCAGTCTCCAGACTGTAATCCCATAGAAAATCTGTGGAGGGAGTTGAAGTTTCGAGTTCCCAAACGTCAGCCTCGAAACCTTAATGACTTGGAGAAGATCTGCAAAGAGTGGGACAAAATCCCTCCTGAGATGTGTGCAAACTTGGTGGCCAACTACAAGAAACGTCTGACCTCTGTGATTGCTAACAAAGGTTTTGCCACAAAGTACTAAGCCATGTTTTGCAGAGGAGTCAAATACTTATTTCACTCATTTAAATGCAAAACAATTCATAACATTTTTTTAATGCATTTTTCTGTATTTTCTTGTTGTTATTCGGTCTCTCACTGTTCAAATAAACCTACCATTAAAATTATAGACTGATAATTTCTTTGTCACTGGGCAAACGTACAAAATCAGCAGGGGATCAAATAATGTTTACCCTCACTGTAACATATCATACATATTGGGTGGACGTAAGATCGTGGAGTCCATCTTTACTGTGACAGCACAGGCACCTTTCTGTTCCAGCGGTGCTGGGTGGAAAGCAGAAGTCACATTTCGGTGGGACTCAAATGAAAACAAACATAATGCAATTCCTCACTTGAACCCATAATTTACTCTTGCTTATTTACAGTTTGGATGGGTGTCTGGGTGACTACAGAGACCCACAAATCAAACCATCAATATCAAGCTACACAGCCAGTTCTTTTGTGTGTCTTGACAAAGACTTCCTGTGAGAACATCTTATTGTTACATTCCTTCCTTCCTTGATAAGAGATGAGGGATAAGGGTGTAACCCTGTAATGGTACTGAATATGATCCAAATGTTCCAAATTATACAGATTTACCTTGTCAGAGCTCTCTGCTTGGTGTCTGTTCAGCCACAGTTCTACTTCCAGGTCTGTGAGCCCCAGCTCCCTGAGACTGGCCAGCTCCCTCTCCCCATCCTGGAGAGCCTGAAACTGCGATAGACTCCTCACGCCGGCAGCCTGCTCTCCGAAAGGCTTGTACAGTGCCGCAGGGGCAAAACACTTCCTCTTTGCAAAACATCTGGGACAATATGTTAGTGGTTTCTAAGCCTATTAACGAAATACAAGAGACTAGGAGTTCTAACATTATTTTCAGCAATTTCATATGAATGGGATGGTTTAAAGGTGGGCTGCAGTCACATGATTGTTCCATTGAAATACTGCCACAAGGTGAGGGAGATGGCTTGGCAAAAAACTACTGACAGATTAAATGCATAAATCATACTAGACTACTTATTGTTACATTTTTAATTAATGAACATTCAGATCACTAGATAAGTAAGACTGGCTATATTATCAGGCTAGATGATACAGTGAGGGGGAAAAAGTATTTGATCCCCTGCTGATTTTGTATGTTTAACCATTGACAAAGAAATGATCAGTCTATAATTATAATGGATTATTTGAACAGTGAGAGACAGAATAAAAACAACAAAATCCAGAAAAACGCTTGTCAAAAATTTAAATGACTGAAATAAGTATTTGACCCCTCTGCAAAACATGACTTAGTAGTTGGTGGCAAAACCCTTGTTGGCAATCACAGAGGTCAGACGTTTCTTGTAGTTGGCCTCCATCAGGAGGGATTTTGTCCCTCTCCTCTTTGCAGATCTTCTCCAAGTCATTAAGGTTTCGAGGCTGATGTTTGGCAACTCGAAATTTCAGCTCCCTCCACAGATTTTCTATGGAATTAAGGTCTGGAGACGGGCTATGCCACTCCAGGACCTTAATGTGCTTAGTCTTGAGCCACTCCTTTGTTGCCTTGGCCGTGTGTTTTGGGTCATTGTCATGCTGGAATACCCATACACGACTCATTTTCAATGCCCTGGCTGAGGGAAGGAGGTTCTCACCCAGGATTTGATGGTACATGGCCCCGTCCATCGTCCCTTTGATGCGGTGAAGTTGTCCTGTCCCCTTAGCAGAAAAACAGCCCCAAAGCATAATGTTTCCACCTCCATGTTTGATGGTAGGGATGGTGTTCTTGGGGTCATAGGCAGCATTCCTCCTCCTCCAAACACAGCGAGTTGAGTTGATGGCAAAGAGCTCAATTTTGGTCTCATCTGACCACAACACTTTCACTCAGTTCTCCTCTGAATCATTCAGATGTTCATTGGAAAACTTCAGACAAGCCTGTACATGTGCTTTCTTGAGCAGGTGGACCTTGCGGGCTCTGCAGGATTTCAGTCCTTCACGCAGAGTGTCTTACCAATTGTTTTCTTGATGACTATGTTCCCAGCTGCCTTGAAATCATTGACCAGATCCTCCCGTGTAGTTCTGGGCTGATTCCTCACCATTCTCATGATCATTGCAACTCCACGAAGTGAGATTTTGCATGGAGCCCCAGATTGAGGGAGATTGACCATTCTTTTGTTTTTCTTCAATTGCGAATAATCACACCAACTGTTGTCACCTTCTCACAAAGCTGCTTGGCGATAGTCTTCTCGCCCATTCCAGCCTTGTGTAGGTCTACAATCTTGTCCCAGACATCCTTGGAGAGCTCTTTGGTCTTGGCCATGGTGGAGAGTTTGGAATCTGATTGATTGATTGCTTCTGTGGACAGGTGTCTTTTATATAGGTAACAAGCTGAGATTAGGAGCACTCCACACCTGGGAGCCAGAAATCTTTCTGATTGAGAGGAGATCAAATATGTATTTCACTCATTAAAATACAAATCAATTCATATCATTTTTGACATGCGTTTTTCTGGAATTCTTTGTTGTTATCCTTTCTCTCACTGTTCAAATAAACCTACCATTAAAATTATAGACTGATAATTTCTTTGTCAGAGGGCAAACGTACAAAATCAGCAGGGGATCAAATTATTTTTTCCCACACTATATCTATATGATATAATTTAAAATTATGTTGTAGGCTAAGTTACATAACTGACATAACATAGCCAAAAAATAACATGGCAACAGCTTTGATATTAGATATCAAGCAACTTCCCTCGCAGATCATCTGATAGCATAGAGGGTGACCACTGATGTGGCACACTTTGTTTAGCAGAGCATTCATTTTAAATTGCTCAGCATGACTAAGAAGAGTTGATGCAATGGTGTCTTTCAAAATGTAAATTCCAGTTACAAATTATCTTAACATTGCTCATATACCAGAATAATATTTTTTACTTTGGGAGTGACATTGTGTGAGGTTTCATAGGCCTTTTGCAGCTACATGTTAGTACTATGACATACTTGGTTAGGAAAGGAAATACCAGTTTTTTTCTGATTGATCTGCAAATGTGCATCCAAATCCAATTATTACTATTCTGCCTGACAGTGTGTGGACATATCCCCCCAGTAGATACCTGTACGTTTAGGTTATGGAAAGATTTCCATTTGACATAGTCTGCCTCCACAGGTCCAGATGGGGACTGGGTGTTTCTGTAAAAGCACTTTGTGACAACTGCTGTTGTAATAAGGGCTTTATAAATACATTTGATTGATTGATTGTCTCAACATTACATTTAGTTGTGCATTAATATCACCCCAAGTTTGAATATTTAGCCAGACACCATTAATCAGTGTTAAACTGATTAACGTTTCTTACGAGGTTTACTTCCACCACAAATAGCATCTAGGAACAGTATGGCTTTTGCCACTGGCCATTTTAAAAGCTTATAAGCCAGTAATACTAGCATGTTTGTACTTGGAATAGTCATAAGAATTGTGACTATTCCAAGAAAAGATCAACTTTACACTACCAAAGCTATTTCAGGGCACAAGAATGTTCGACATTGATTCAATAACTATCAATGTAGGTGACGATAACTGACTTTTTTGTCAAGTAAAAAGACGAGACAATCGTGGAAACCCTTCCTCTTTCACAGCGCAAGTAGTTGTGGTGTATATTACCCTAAAAAGCATGCATGGGTGCATACTTAGAAAATCCACTAGAAATAGTAGACCATCCGGGAACATTTGGGATACTCTTTTCTGCAGACAATGGTTTGAGACATACTATTCTGGCATACTATATAGTATGCGATTCAGCATATATAAGCAGTGCCTCTAAAGACCAGCGAGTTGCCACGCTTATGGCATGTCCATTCCTCAACAACCCTGTGGATAAAGGTGCTCAGATTCTACACAGAGCGTTTACACCACCAGGCCCAAGCGTCTTCAGACACAGAAGTTCTCCACTGGGCTTCCCTGATGAGTGTCAGTGGGAGAGGTACAGGTTCAGTAGGCCCAGCGAAGTTTACCTATGCAGTCTGCTGGAACCACACATAAGGAAGCACACTCAATGCAGCCAAGCCTTGACCACTGTTCAGTCTGTCTGCATAGCTCTGCGTTTATTTGTATTTGGACATTCTTGTACAGTGTTGGTGATGCAGAAGGTATTGAGAAGGCAACTGCATGCAGGTAAATAAGGGTAGGTCTTGCTCTAAAGCAGTATCTGAATATTTTCACTTTCCCTGGTCATCTCGAAACAAAAAGAATCAAGGAGGCGTTTTATTCTGTTGCAGGTATGTGATAGTTAAAATAAATGTAAAGTACACTGCGCTGACAATTATTAGGCAAGTCGTATTCCTCAAGATTTATTTTATTGTTGAACAAACACAATGCTCTCAGTTAATCCAAAATATCACTGAACCTCAAACCTGAATGTTTAACAAAGGAAAAGTGAGTTTTGATCTTTCTCAGGGGAATAAATAAGAATTATTAGGCAACAATTGGTGTGCAGAATTATTAGGCAACTAATAAAAAATAAAAAATTCTCCCAACTCATTTGTTTATTCAAACAAAATTATGTGTAACAAATAAGTAACACAGAATGAGAATTAATTAAAATGTTTGTCCTTATATTCAGTGACCAATATAACCACCCTCTTTTCAATAACTGCCATGAACCTTCCATCCATGGAGTCTGTCAGTTTCTTGAATTGTTCTCAAACAACTTTTGCTGAAGCAGCAACTCCCAAATGCTGTTCAAAGAGGTGTATTGTCTTCCCTGACTGTAAATCTCATGTTTGAGAAGGGCCCACAAATTCTCAATAGGATTTACATCAGGAGAGGAAGGGGGGGCCAGGTCATTATTCGGGCATCTTTGTGGCCCTTGCTGGCCTTTGCTTGCCTGCCAAGCAGTGGAGTGGTATGCATGTGATGGAGCATTGTCCTGCATTAATTCTGAGGATTTCTTCCTGTACCACTGTTTGAAGAAAGTATCATATCAGTCCATCTTCAACCCAAAAGGTCCAACTACTTCATCCTTAATGATAGCAGTCCATACCAGTACCCCTCCTCCACCTAGCTGGCGCCTGACTGAAGTGGTGCCGTGTGTCCATTAGTGATCCAGCCACGGGCCCGTCCATCTGGTCCATCAAGAGTCACTCATTTCATCTGTCCATAAAACCTTAAAAAAGATGTCTTCAGGTATTTCTTTGCCCAATCTATACAGTACATTTAAAATATTATTCAGTGGTGGTTGTGTTTCAGCCTTCTTGACCTTCGCCATTTGTCTCTGAGCACTTGACACCTTGTACGTCTGAACACACCAGGTAGGTTGCAGTTCTGGAATTTGATGCCACGGGAGGATAATGGGTTCTTGGTAGATTCATGTTTAATTCTTCTCAAGTCTTTTGCTGTTAATTCCCATCTTTTCTTCATGCGTTTTTTGCACCCCAGTTGACTATTCGCAACAAAATGTTTGAGTGACCGGTAGTCACGCCTCAATAGTTTAGCTATTTCAAGAGTGTTGCATCCGTCTGAAAAGCCTTTTACAATTTATTACTTTTCAGTGTCAATTCAATAACATTTTTGGCCCATTTTAGCTGAGGTCATGAAGCTGCCTAATAATTATGCACACATTGATATAAGGTGTTATTCACTGTTGCCACACCCTCCCTCATTACACCAATAAATTTTACCTGAAAATGATTCAATCCAATGAGCATTCACGTTTATATGTTTTGCAGTTGGAAAATGTGCATAGAAATAATTTATACGATCAGAAAACTCACTTGCCTAATAATTGTGCATGCAGTGTAGCCTAAAGGTTGACAAGCCTGTGTATTAACGTCATCCTCTTTTTCAGGCCTCCCCAATATTATAGGCGCAAAAGACTATGTGCATGACACAATATTATGACAATGTAGGTCCCATTCAGTCCCAATACTGGCATACTTACTATAAACTAAACAGAACGTACTACCATCACCTGCGAAGTACGTACTGTACTTGTAGTACTTAGTATGCGATTTGAGATTCAGCCATAGTCTAGGCCTATGTCAATTAACTATTGGCTTTTGAAGACAGTGAAAGAGGTAAGACATGCTTTTCTTAACTTGTTTATTTCTATTGATATGTTCTTTGGAACTAAATTAAAGACATCAATTCATGCTTGGTGACAATGACAGAAAGAATTCCGAACGTATGTTTCCGACCACGGACAGGACAAAAGTGATACGAGTGAGAAAATACATGGAACAGTCTTTTGGGATTCTGTTTCCGCCAGTTGGACATTCTTTAAAACACCACTAAATTAAGCTTGACAGTTAACTTGCGAGGGAGCAGGCTAGTTCAGAGGTATAAGTTACCTTGGTTACTGAGCAGGGACTCCTATAAGCTACAGTAATGGAACGGAACTCTAACTTAAATTAGCCAGACTTTTTGAAATATGCCTGGATTTTCCTTTATCTGCCTTGACGGAATACCCCCCTCCAGGTCATTTGGGAAGGATGTGCTGCTCTCTGTTTTACAAAGGTAGAATCTGTTGTCACGCTTGTTTTGTCATGTTAATTAACTATTTGTTTGCAAGGTGAGACAGTTCAGCTAAAAAGTATTTCTGATGGATGATCATGTGTCCTGAATGCACCTTTAAGGCAAATTCTGCAATGTGCTGATGAGTTAATGTTGCTAAAAGAGTCTAAAGAACTAGCCACTTGTGTCTTGATGTGGATAACTCACTGGCTGTCTGGCAGTGGAATGCAATGGGGGACGTCACCCTTAGTTTTAAGTGTGTAGTAAGAGAATATGCAAATAGTATGGCTGTGGCAGTAGGAGGTGGTGTATGATGTTACTTACTAGGTAAAGCTACATGAGCTTTCAGTTGGCAGAAAGCCCCTATATAAAACCAATTGAGTAGAAGTTTTGCCAGTAAACTGTGCGGTTGGTGCTATTGTAGATTTGTGCTTGAAGGCTCACCTGTCTATGTTAACATCCGTGTCCAGTTGCTGCAGGAGCAGGCAATGAAGCTGTCTCTGTCCCTCTGTCTCCTGTTCCTCCAAAACTGGACCATCCTCACATGCATGACGGGTCATACTGGAACACACACAGTATAAAAATGTTTACTATTGGTCTCATACACTTATTCCATCAAAAGAATAATAAAAATACATTTTAAGTGAATGAAATGTATGGATTGGTCTTGAGATTATAAAGAAAGGATATCCATGCATTCTCTACTAAAGTTATCCAGAGCAGTTCAGGCCTACTACAGTAGCTATGTTGGTCTATTGTACCCGAAACAACGTAGAGACAGGTTGCTTAGAATTAAAAAATACTCAAACATCCTTCTTCAATACTCTTCAGGAGGATAATGGATTTAGTGCCACCCTATTAAAATATTGTTTCTACAATGGTTTTGGTCAAAACAACTACCACACCAGCACTGCTACGCTAACAAAGGTTTTAGCACCCTTTATGTACAAAATGTTTGTTTATCATTAGGATGACTGTATTTCTTTGATCTACAGTGGATATCAAATGTCTACACACCCTGAAAATAAAGCTTTTTTTCTTGAAATCAAGATAAATCATGTCAGACCATATGTTACACTTTATTAAGATCCTGTCACCAACCAAAACAAAGTGAAGTGAATAACAAATGGATAATTTCCCCCCCAAAAATGAAAAAACACAAAACAAATGGTTGCATAACTGTGCACACCCTACAACTAACACTTTTTGGAAGTACATTTTGCTTGGATTACAGCAGTAAATCTGTTTGGATAGGTCTCTAATCTTTCTATAGGTTTGAGGTGAGGGCTCTGACGGGCTATTAAAGAACACTGATGTTCTGTTGCAGATAGTTAGGCCTATTGTAAATGTATACTGTTGAATCTTTATGGCAAAAAGAAACAAAAAATATCTTTAAGCTACATATTAATTCATCAGAAGTAATTAACTTTCCATTGATCAGCACAGCAACTGAACAAGAGGACTGTGTTGGCAAAATAGGTTCTGGGCTTACAGTGGATTGCAAAATATTCACCATTCAATCAATTGTGCACATTATGTATTGTTACACCCTGGAACCAGTGCTTGACTTGAGCCGGAACAGTCCGGAACAGTGTTCCCGGTACTTCTAATTTTAGGCAAACAGCATTCCGGTTCCTATTTTAGGCAAAAGAGCAAGCCTTATTGGTTAAGCCTTATTAACACATACATTTTGATGAACATATTCTAATGCGTGATTTGGCAGTTCCTGCACTTAAGTCAAGCGCTGCCTGGAACTATTGCAGAATATAAAAAACTACCCAGATTAAATTACAACTACAAAACTAAGGCTCAAATGCAGATATATTTCAAATAAATATTTTCCATTTTAAAACAAAATGTAATGTCGGAACTAAAGGCTCAAAATAAATGTATAACATTTGAAAGATTCAACCTTTGACCACTTGGTTCACTTATTCTGTTTTGCACTGGCCTTTACAATGTTTCAGATAACTATATCTCAGGAAATATTTGTAACGGAAATGAACAGTAGGTACATCATTTTCATGTTATACATTTGCAGACAGAGAAACCTATGGAGCAGTTACTTACACATGGAACTTGAAAAATGAATAAAAGACATGCAATAGAAGAGTTGACATGTAATGTTCAATTACCATGTATGATCTATTCCAAGAATGTATCCTTCAAATCAGGATGACAAGTCATTGTTTTGTTTAAAGTTAGTTAGAAAGCTAGCAGTACCTAGTCAGTTTACATAATGTTTGCAAAACCCTGGTAGTGGGAGGGACTGGGCTAAATCAGGAAGCATCACCTCACTAGAGTTGGAGTCTTTTAGAAAGAAGAAAAGTGTTTGTACATTTATCAAGATATCTACTGACAGGAACCTCATTGAAAGGCTTCCAATGGCTCTGTCCATCAGGGACAACCACAACGACACACAATTTGACTGGTAACACATCTATATGTCATAAAGGTAAGGGCTGCACGATTAATGAAATTATGATAAAAATTAAGATTTTGGCATTTGCAATGCCAAAACTATCACAATTATTTTGGCTCCAAAAACAGGTGAATGAGACATGCATCACACGAGCCAATGGGCACATGTTGTCCGTCTCATCTTTTCATGTAGGTGGTCTATTGAAATTTTGTTATGCCAGATATTGTCCCGCATCTCTCCACAACAGCATGGTCATTAAGATTTTCAGCTTCAAGGTCAGAGCCTGAAAACATAATTGATACAGAAGGGTTGAGAAAGTTTATCCAATTACCGGCAATGATGCAAACCACATTATATTAAATGAGTATTAGGTTTTAGACACAGGTTATACCTTCAAGTTGGTACTGATACATGTTTCAAATGTTTCAATAATTACATTAAACTATTTTGTTTATTCAGTTACGCTGTTTACACTCAGATATTTGCACCCAGGCATTTTTCTATATCTAATTAACTCTGCTGTTTCCATACTGTATATGTATATAATGTATCACATGAAGAGTGTGTAATAGATATTAGCATACTGCATAAGTATTCCCCAACTTTACTCTAACATAACCTCTGGTTCAGACAATTGTCTTCAGAAGTCAAAACAGTAATGGAAGTACAGGAGATAATTATGGGTGTGCCTTGTATATACTGTGTAGTATCCTAAAAAAAGGTACACAAGAAATGTAACATCATCCTTTGTAGGTATGGGTATTATTCTACACATTGATTTTGACAAGAAATTAAAGTATTGTCTTATACCCTACTGTTAGGATAGTGGAAAACCTTGCATAGTTGTGTTAAAATATATATATATACATCGAAAGTGCTCCTAAAATTTCAAGATGTTGTGGTTGGGCCTGGTTACATGAGTCTATTTCTATGGAAAGGCATCAGGGCATGGGTAGAGGAGCATGTCAAAGCGACAAATAAAAGGCAACAAAATTTTCACTAAGACGGCTCACACACATGCACACAAAAAGCACAAAGATTCCATAAAACTTCCTTTAGCTTTATCTACAACTGTCGTCAGCAACCAATTATACCAGTGCTACTGGACTTGCTGGCTAAGGTTAGCGAACGAGTAAATCGCATTTCAGCTATACATTGTAATTAATGCGACAATAACGTAGTTATTAGTTACAGTATTATTTAAACAGTTATATTTACACACAATAAAGTCAGTCAAATAAAACCACAATAAACATATGTAAAAACATTTGCGAGCTAGGTATTATTATTATTTTTTTTTACCGTCGCATGTTTTCGTGTGGTTCTTCCTTGTAGAAAGGAGTTTGGGACTCTGCGCGGAAACATGGGAAATGTAGTGAAAATTGTGATAGATCAGTTTCACTCTCGAGATCAAACAGAATGTTTGTAGAAATGATTAGTAATGGAAGTGGAAATTGATAAGTGGAAAACTATGAGGACAGAAGCCATCCGCGAGGGTTTAGGTTTACTGCATAAAACTTGTTTTCAGGTTTTCAATGTGTCATACTCAGTGTCCTCTCTCCTTGTCTTCCTCTCACAACCCATTGGGTGAGAAATTCTTACGGCAGTATAGGGGAAGTCAACTAAGGATTATGAGTTTTAGGTTCCTGCTCATTCCACTAATAACCTTAGTTGGCTTGTAGACGCCCAACTCGCCTGATGGATTTGCTAGACAGTGTAAGTCGCACAAGTTGCCGCAACACCAAGAGCCCCTGGAGGATATAGTCTAGAGTTGTGAAAGTGTACCCAGAATGTATATATTGGTTTAAGAACTGATGTCCATATCCACCATGTTGATTTGTTTCAATACTACAGCATTGCTTTCTAATGTACTGTATGTGATAATTGTCATAATTTAGTGTCCTGTACCTTTAAGAAAATATTTTTTCATAGGTACCACACCCTTCCTACGTCATGAATGAGGGTGTGGTAGAGAAGCCCCCTCTTAGCACATAATAGACAGGATATAATAAAAACACAAACATTTAATTTTGGGTCTTACTTTGACTACACTGAATAGGTTCCAGGCTAGTAAATGACTGCAATGCAATATTGAGGTCGGTCGCTACATTAACCTGATTGACATCCGGTACAATTTACTTTACGTCATAATTACGTTGACATTGTGTCAATGTATTTGCTTTACAGTAGCTACATGGAACATTAAGCAAATGCATGCACATTTACAGTGTGTAGTTTTCGGGCATAGTTAGCTCGGTAGTTCTCTACTCTGCGGCTGGCTGCTCAGTTTCTGATTGACAGAGTTGAGGGGTGGGGACGCAGGGTGGGGTCACAAGCAGGGAGAGGCGGAGGAGAAACGAAGAGAGCGAGAGCCCAACCCAGTAGGCTACACGGCAACAACACACCGACAGAGACGCGACTGGGGAAGGAAATATCTAGACGACGCAGTGGATATGATCTAAAATAATAACGGACGAGGCAAACAATACAACTTTGTCCCAAATAGCTAATTGATTCCTAAGGTGGAAAACTGCCAACAAGATTACTATTATTCAAATTTACCCCACCCGATCGACCCCCCCTCTACTCCACCCCTTCACCGGCGCTGCACCCTAGCCACCGAGATGCACACCGAGACTCGAAGCAAGAAAGTAAGTCCAGTCATGACCGTCCGTTAACTATTGACTTTACTCTGTTTAGCCAACTGCGGTCGTCCGATTTTTAAATGTTGACATTGTCACATCAACATGTGCCCGTTTAAACAAAACTGACGTGTGTGACAAGGGGTAAGGCAGTGGGTGTATATGGATTTCGCGTTGTACTCCATTAAATATCTGGGCAACGATTCTGACAATAATATAGCATGTTACCATAGGAGACTGGCGCAGGCTACTGAGAGATCTATCGCAGACCGGGATGTTGCCTCAATCCTTCCACATAGCTAACTGTACTCTCTTCTGTTAACGTTGACAATTAACGCGCATACAGATGGAGAAACTGGAACCGGCTAGCTTAGCTATGCAATCCTTCTTGTGACTCCCGCTCTCTATCATCCGCTCTCTGTATAACTGTACGTGCTTGTGGATACGAGTTTTGAAGCGTACTGAGTGTCTGTGTGAGCGAGGCAGGAAGGAAATAGTCACAGAAACTGCATCTAGAGGAAACCATCTTAGTTTCTTAAAGGGACAGTAAAGCTCGCTCACATCCCATTCCGAACCCTGGGAACGAGCCAGGTGCACTGCCTCGAGCTGAGGGACAGTGTATACGCACCTGGCTTGCGACGAAGTCCGGTTTAATAGGGAGGCAGGAGACACAAGACAATAATTCCTTCATAACCGAGGATAGGAAAGCAAACCCATATATCGGTTGCCTCAGTACCTGTGTAGACGGTTTTTATATCGTTTCTCCTTCTAGCTCTGGAACCTCGGTATCAGTTACCATTAGCCAATCTACAAACGTTAATATGATGTCAAAATTGTTAGTCTTTTTACTCAGAAATTGCAGAGTATTTATCGCTATTTCTGACGTTATTCGCGATATGTATTTCTAAATATTGTCATACATATACAGTTCATTATGTTGCTAGCCACTGTAATAATGCTGGATCAACTGACGTGTAGGGCAGTAAGGAATGCTTTTATTGGAGGCGAACAATGTACACATTATTTAAAACTTTTTGGGTAGTACATACTACTGTGCCTAACGGCAGTAATGGTATTAGTTGCTCTGACCAACTCCATATTTTGGTAACCAATGTATTATTGTCTTTACAACGCTAGGCAATAGTAGATTCTGTTGGAGAATACTGAGCTCAGGATAGAACCTGTTAAAGAAATCCCGTCCTACGCTCTGAAGGTACTGAGGCAGTCGGAGGTGTCAAGACTTCATCATTCACAAAATCATTATCATCCAACGGCAATAACAATAGGCATTCAATTATAATTGTATAGCCTATTAATCTATTATTGTACTGACAAAAAGTACAAAAGTCTGCATTTGCATCATCTCTATTAATCATCATGCTATCATTTTCAATTATGTATTTTCCAGCTGCTTCTTCACCTGCATGAGTTCTGGCCCCAATCCATCTTTTTCAGACCTGCTCATGGATGTGGATTTGGTAAAGGGATGGGGGGGAATGTCAATTCTCAACTAGGCACACAACTAATGTCTGTGGTTGTGGCATAGTGTTTGGCTGCAGCTAGGAGCCTGGGTAGCCAGACAATACTTCCATGGTGTGGATTAGGCCAGCTCTGAAGGTGTTATCTACTGTATAAATAGGGTCTATAGCATACTGAGCTGAGCAGGGCTGCAGCCTCAACAAGCCTGTTGGTGAGCCATGAAGCCTGTGAAGGGAGAGGCCCTGTTATTTATAAGACAGTGGTGTGTGTGCCCATGCGTGTGCTTGGGTGCCTGTGTGTGGCTCTGGCCAGGGTGTGCCAGACGGTAGGCAATGATTAACAACGGAGAACAAACTTTGCTCAAACTGGTTTAACTTGGTGACGAGGGGTAAACGCAGCAATCGTGTGTACAGTGTCTTCGGAAAGTCCTCAGACTCCTTGGCTTTCTCTACATTTTGTTGTGCGATAGATGGATGAAAAAAATTAATTAATTATGCATTAAGTCTATCTACAGGCAAATACCCAATAACGACAACACAAAAACAAAATTTTAGATATACAGCTCTGGAAAAAATTAAGAGACCACTGCAAAATTATCAGTTTCTCTGTATGTGTTTGAGTAAAATGAAACTTTTGTTTTATTCTATAAACTACTAACAACATTATACCCAAATTCCAAATAAAAATATTGTAATTTAGAGTATTTATTTGTAGAAACCACAACTGGTCAAAATAACCAAAGAAAAAGATGAATTGTTTTCAGACCTCAAAGAAAACAAATTCTTATTAATTTTTTAACAACTAAATACTAATGTGTTAACTTAGGAAGAGTTCAGAAATCAGTATTTGTTGGAATGACCCTGATTGTCAGAGCAGAAGGAAGCAGGTGTTCTTCCAGGATAACCTTGTACTTCACTTGATCCATGTGTCCTTCACAAAGACAAATCTGCCTGATTCCAGCCTTGCTGAAGCATCCCCAGATCATCACCGATCCTCCTCCAAATTTCACAGTGGGTGCGAGACACTGGCTTGTAGGCCTCTCCAGGTCTCTGTCTAACCATTAGACGACCAGGTGTTGGGCAAAGCTGAACATTTTACTCATCAGAGAAGATAACCCTTACTCCATTCCTCTATGCTCCAATCCTTATGGTCTTTTGCAAACTTCAGCCTGGCTCTTCTCTGCTTCTAATTGATGAAGGGCTTTTTTCTAGCTTTGCATGACTTCAGCCCTGCCCCTAGGAGCCTGTTGTGAACCGTCCTCGCCGTGCACTTCACCCCAGCTGCTGTTTGCTATTCTTTTTGTTGGTCACTTGATGTCATCCTACAGTTGTTGAGTGGCATTCAAATTAGTTGGAGGTCATCTCAGTCAATGGACAGTCGTTTTCGCAATCTGCAAGTCTGTATGTTTGTTGTCCCCAATGTCTGTTCCTTGATCTTGTTCTTATGAACCGCAGTCTTTGACATTTTCAGGATGGAAGCAACCTGACCCTCACTGTATCCCTCTGCCAGTAAAGCCAGAATTGAACCCTTCTTTTCCTCACTCAAGGCTTTTCTTTTCAACTCTTGTCACGCTGAATAGTTATTTTTTTATTTAAATTACCTTTGAGGTACTACTTGCACTGTTTTTGCCATCCAGCTGGTCCTATTGCAAGAGGATAGTGATGACAACAGCAGTAGTTTTTATACCTTTCCTTGTTAAATTAGATTTGGTTCAGGTAATCACCTAATCAGTACCTCATTAAGTAAAAGGAGGTGTGCCTGTGTTGGAATTTAACCGACACTGGAATGGAATGGCTGCTATACATGTAGAGATGCTGATTTAAGAAAAAATAGGAGTAGTTTCATCATTTTTTTCAGAGCTGTATGTGCATATTTATTGAAACTACAAAACATCTCATGTAGGCTGCATATGTAGTGAGGTCCTTTGTCATGGCACACCAGATTGAGCTCAGATGTGTCCTGTGATCATCCTTGAGATGTCTCTAGAACTTGTCCATCTGTGTCAATTTAAATTATTTGGACATGTAGAAAGGCACATGCATGTCTATGTAAGGTCCTTCACTTCCTTGGGCATGTCAGAGCAAAAGTGTCTTCAGGCACGAGTCTGTGAATGTCCTTGAGAGGCCCAGCCGAAGCCCGAATATGAACCGTGTTCAACATCCGTGGGGAGACCTGAAGATCACAGTTCACCAACGCTCACCATCCAGTCTGACTGAGCTGGAAATCATCTTAAGAATGGGTGAACTGCCCCAAATCCAGGTGTAGATTTTACAGTTTGTTGTGTGTTGAATCATGGCAAACGTTTTGTGTGAACAGTTACATTGATTTGATTAATTGTGTGTTACACAGGAAAATGTGGAGAAAATGTAGGGGTCTGAATACTTTACGAAGGCATGGTACGTATGTCCTGGCCAAAAACATAGGGATGAATCTATCAGAGTGACTTGTTGGTGTCAATAGGTACACAGTGATTGGTGATGCCAAGAAATTATATGCTGTAGCCAATATTGTCTTGGTAACCTTGGCCTTCCCAAAATATAAAGGCTGGAGAAGTCCATGGTTAAAAAAAAGGGTGTAAATCAGTTACATTTGCAATGCGCCAAACCTTTTTTTGGGTGGAGCTCTTACTGTGCTTGCTAGTTTAGTGTCGTTGTAGGTGCAACAGTGCATGACAATTGCTGGGACATGCCTTTTAAAACGTCAACAAAATGTTGATAGGGCACACTTCTGTCAAAACCAAATTCAGTTTTTCCTTCAGGGTTTAATCCATTTTCTGCAATGCTGCAAACCAGCATATAACACCACTCTCTGCCAGGTGTGTTTTAGAAATGTGTAAGATCCTGTGGAAATATTGCTACTGGAAGGCTTTGTTCCATTTACACCTTTTTGACTTAATTCAACATTTTCCAGACCTTGATTGGCGGCGTGACAATGACATTTGGAGGTATGGCTACGTGTGACTAGATCTAGACCTGAACCTTACTGTTCCTGCATTCAGCCTTGCCAGCTTGTCACCTAACCATACTAAACAATGACAAATACAGCACCCAGACTGATTTTCTTTACCTTTTCCATTGCTAGGACAATATAAAGGAGTCGTCCGGTCCAGTTTGTGTTACAGAACTGTGTTGCTTTATTTGGGTGTAAGACGGATAGCTATGTGAAATAACTGGGGCAGCCAAGTGCCTGTTCTGCAGAACTTACCTACTTGATATCGCCTATCGGATAGGATTACATGCAATAGCAACACAATGAATAGAACTGACCAGTCATCCACTTGAATGGGGAACTGCCGTTCTATTGATTCTATTTCTGTGCCGTTTAATCTTATTGAATGGGCGAAATCCAGCAGGTCACATTTGGGGGGGGGGGGGGGGGGGGGGGGGGGGGGGGGGGGGGGGTTGGGGGCGGCGAATGGACGACACTCTCCAGTGGGTCACACGGCATGATATTGGAGTAAGAGCGATAATCATTCAGTAGGGTTTCACAACATGGGTGGAAGATAGAGGTGAGGTGACCCTGACTATGAGATTGTTTGCGGGACACCCTGTCACCGCCAGTCACATGGTCCTGAGATGGGGGGGGGGGGCTTTACGGATGGTGTCACAGTCCCAGGGATATTCGTTTGGAGGAGAAGGGCCAGACAGGACAGCCACAGGAGGGTGGGGTTTGGGTTGGGTGGTTTTACAGCAATATAGGCTGGTTTGGAAATACAGGATGGTTGGTTGGTGCGGTTGGGGTTGGGTGGTGTCACAGGGATATTCTTTGTGGAGGGCTAAGGCAGTGCTAAAAAAATGGGAGTGTCAAGCGTGTTGTCGTGTTTAAGGTCGGTGCTTAGGGCCTGTTCAGCGTTGGTCCCTATTTTTAGGACCATGCCACCATTTTATACTATGAAGTCAGACTGGGTCTGAGGTAGGGGTTGAGTTAGAGGGGTGTGGCTAGGGCAAGGGTTGGGACCTAGGGGTGGGGTGAGTGGCTTAGGAGCTTAGGGCGAGCTTTAATGCTCAGCCAACTGGATGGATTTTTGGGGATAGGGTGTAGCTCACTTGGTAAGAGCATGTAGCTTGAAACATCATGGGTTCAATTCCCACAAGGGGCCAGTATAAAAAATGTAAGCACTCACTACTCTAGGTTGCCCTGGAAGAGAGCATCTGCTAAATGACTTAAATGTAAAAAAAAGAAGAAGAAAAAAAAATGTATGGGTTTTAGCCTAGGGTTATTGGGTGAGAGGTTTGGGTGTAGTTGGGGCACTTTTATACCTGTGTGAATAGCAACCATTTCATAAGAAATTTGTTGACACAAGTTTTCTTCTGTCCGTGCTGCCTGCTATGCCTTGAGATCCATTCTAGTTCTATTCTGGACATTTCAGTAAGGAGCAACAAAGTTTCGTCACATTGTGGTAGGCACTCCTAGACTGTCTCCTCTCTCCCCACCCTTCTCCTTTTGTCTCTGCCCCTCCCTTAAGCAGGCTCCCCCTGCCCAACACGCAGAGGAGTGGCAAACTGCAGACGTAGTGAGAAGAACACTGCCTGGAGTTTCTGGAAAAGAAACTCTCCCCAACAAATAACAAGGATAAGCCATCTTGCTAGCCTAACCCAGCAACCATCCTGGAATGCATGTGTACACCAGTACTCTGTTTCTGTCAAACTAGCTACACCACAAATGGCGCCCTGTTCAATATTTTTGGTCAAACGAGTACACGACACAGGGATTAAGGTGCCACGTTTGGCCTAGTCTTCCGAAACGTGTGAAGAGGAAACGTTGGACCCCTTTCATCTCGTTTTTCTGTCAGAGTAGTCATGGCTGTGTTCACATGTGTCAACCTGCTCAGCATGATGCTGTCATGAACGGTGTGGAATTTTCCAGCTGATTGGGCCTACAACTTTTATAGCTGGCACTGTCATCTGATATGGGCTTATTGAGTGACACAAACACACAGACACAAAAACTTTGTTTTGCCATACTGATATGGAAGTTCCTGAACTGATGTGTTTTTGTGTTCTACAAATGTGTAAAGGAATTACTGGTTTAAGTATTGAGTTAATGAAATGGTACTGAGTCCCTGTGAATAACAAAATGAAGACTGTTGGTTGTGTTGTAAATGTGGGAAAAGGTGAATGAGGTGTAGAGGTAAACATATACCTTTTGTCAGGTAAGGAACATATGTTGTTTTTGTAGTACGACCATGCAGATTCTTACCCCCACCCATTCTTGTATAAGAATTTAATATATTTCCAACTGACCCCAGAGATATCTCACGGTTAGCTCTGTAAGATTTGATACCTCCCTCCTTGCAAGAAGTAAACTGCTGATTGTGCCATGAGAATTTAGTCTCTGTACCTACTTCCAGAAAAGTTCTGTTTGATGGAATTACCAACACTATTCCGTAACCTTAACCCCCCGAAAAATAATTGTCATTATGTAGCTATCCCCAAATGTAACATTTCCCCGCAACCCATTGAATTATATTTTTTTTCTGCATGTCGACCGGCTCAATGTCTATTTTCTTTGTTTTACTTCCCTTTCTGGACATTTTGGTCCCAACCAGTATAGTAATACCTATGTACACATGCACACAGACTGAAATGTGTATAAAGAGACAGTAAGAGTGCGCTAAGTCATCCTTTTTATGTTACATTAAAGGAGTCTCCTCCACAACCTTTAGGTCTTTATTGCTGCTTCACAAATGGCCCTGTAATTCCCCTTATTTCACGAGTTTTGACCTGGGGAATAATAGGGTGCCATTTAGAACTCGCTGTGTCTCTTTCTGATTATGTGTCTGGAGACCATTCCTCACCATCAACATTCATCATAGACATGTCAGCACTTAAACAGGATACAGTGGGGAGAACAAGTATTTGATACACTGCCGATTTTGCAGGTTTTCCCTCTTACAAAAAATCCAGAAAATCACATTGTCCATCCATCTTCTTCCGCTTATCCGGGGCCGGGTCGCGGGGGCAGCAGTCTAAGCAGGGATGCCCAGACTTCCCTCTCCCCAGACACTTCCTCTAGCTCTTCCGGGGGGACACCGAGGCGTTCCCAGGCCAGCCGGGAGACATAGTCCCTCCAGCGTGTCCTAGGTCTTCCCCGGGGTCTCTTCCCGGTGGGACGGGACCGGAACACCTTCCCAGGAAGGCGTTCCGGAGGCATCCGAAAAAGATGCCCAAGCCACCTCAGCTGACCCCTCTCGATGTGGAGGAGCAGCGGCTCTACTCTGAGCTCCTCCCGGGTGACCGAGCTTCTCACCCCATCTCTAAGGGATCGCCCGGCCACCCTGCGGAGAAAGCTCATTTCGGCCGCCTGTATCCGGGATCTTGTCCTTTCGGTCATGACCCAAAGCTCATGACCATAGGTGAGAGTAGGAACGTAGATTGACTGGTAAATCGAGAGCTTCGCCTTGCGGCTCAGCTCTTTCTTCACCACGACAGACCGATACATCGACTGCATTACTGCAGAAGCTGCACCGATCCGTCTGTCAATCTCCCGTTCCATCCTTCCCTCACTCGTGAACAAGACCCCTAGATACTTAAACTCCACTTGAGGCAGGCACTCTCCACCAACCTGAAGTGGGCAAGCCACCCTTTTCCGACTGAGGACCATGGCCTCAGATTTGGAGGTACTGATTTTCATCCCCACCGCTTCACACTCGGCTGCAAACCGTCCCAGCGCATGCTGAAGGTCCTGGTTAGAAGGGGCCAACACGACAACATCATCTGCAAAGAGCAGAGACGAAATTGTGTGGTCCCCAAACCTGACACCCTCCGGCCCCTGGCTGCGCCTAGAAATTCTGTCCATAAAAATTATGAACAGAACCGGTGACAAAGGGCAGCCCTGCCGGAGTCCAACATGCACTGGGAACAAGTCTGACTTACTGCCGGCAATGCGGACCAAGCTCCTGCTTCGGTTGTACAGGGACCTGACAGCCCTTAGCAAAGGACCCAGGACCCCATATTCCCCAAGCACCCTCCACAAGATGCCGCGAGGGACACAGTCGAATGCTTTCTCCAAATCCACAAAACACATGTGGATTGGTTGGGCAAACTCCCATGAACCCTCCAACACCCCGTAGAGGGTATAGAGCTGGTCCAGTGTTCCACGGCCCGGACGAAAACCACACTGTTCCTCCTGAATCCGAGGTTCTACTATCGGCCGTATTCTCCTCTCCAGAACCCTGGCATAGACTTTCCCGGGGAGGCTGAGAAGTGTGATCCCCCTATAGTTGGAACACACCCTCCGGTCCCCCTTCTTAAAAAGAGGGACCACCACCCCGGTCTGCCATCCCAGAGGCACTGTCCCCGACCGCCACGCGATGTTGCACAGGCGTGTCAACCAAGACAGCCCCACAACATCCAGAGACTTGAGGTACTCAGGGCGGATCTCATCCACCCCCGGTGCCTTGCCACCGAGGAGTTTCTTGACCACCTCAGTGACTTCAGCCCGGGTGATGGACGAGTCCACCTCTGAGCCCTCATCCTCTGCTTCCTCAATGGAAGACGTGTCAGCGGGATTGAGGAGATCCTCGAAGTACTCCTTCCACCGCCCGACGACATCCTCAGTTGAGGTCAACAGCTGCCCACCTCTACTGTAAACAGCGTTGGTAGGGCACTGTTTCCCTCTCCTGAGGCGCCGGATGGTTTGCCAGAATCTCTTCGAGGCCAGCCGATAGTCCTTCTCCATGGCCTCACCGAACTCCTCCCAGGCCCGAGTTTTTGCCTCCACAACCACCCGGGCTGCAGCCCGCTTGGCCTGTCGGTACCCGTCAGCTGCCTCAGGAGTCCCACAAGCCAACCAGGCCTGATAGGACTCCTTCTTCAGCTTGACGGCATCCCTTACTTCCGGTGTCCACCACCGGGTTCGGGGATTGCCGCCTCGACAGGCACCGGAGACCTTACGGCCACAGCTCCGAGCGGCCGCTTCAACAATGGCGGTGGAGAACATGGTCCACTCGGACTCAATATCTCCAACCTCCCTCGGGATCCAGTCGAAACTCTGCCGGAGGTGGAAGTTAAAGATCTCTCTGACAGGAGACTCGGCCAGACGTTCCCAGCAGACCCTTACAGTACGCTTGGGCCTGCCGAGTCTGTCCAGCTTCCTCCCCCGCCATCGGATCCAACTCACCACCAGGTGGTGATCAGTTGACAGCTCCGCCCATCTCTTCACCCGAGTGTCCAAGACATACGGCCGCAGGTCAGATGAGACGACAACAAAGTCGATCATCGACCTGCGGCCTAGGGTGTCCTGGTGCCATGTGCACTGATGGACACCCTTATGCTTGAACATTGTGTTCGTTATGGACAAACTGTGACTAGCACAGAAGTCCAATAATTGAACACCACTCGGGTTCAGATCCGGGGGGCCGTTCCTCCCAATCACGCCCCTCCAGGTGTCACTGTCGTTGCCCACGTGGGCGTTGAAGTCCCCCAGTAGAACAATAGAGTCCCCAGTCGGAGCACTTTCCAGCACCCCTCCCAGAGACTCCAAGAAGGTCGGGTACTCTGCACTGCCGTTCGGCCCGTAGGCACAAACAACAGTGAGAGACCTATCCCCGACCCATAGGCGCAGGGAAACGACCCTCTCGTTCACCGGGGTAAACTCCAACACATGGCGGCAGAGCTGGGGAGCTATGAGCAAACCCACACCAGCCCGCCGCCTCTCACCATGGGCAACTCCAGAGTGGTGAAGAGTCCATCCTCTCTCAAGGAGTGTGGTTCCAGAGCCCAAGCCGTGTGTAGAGGTGATCCCGATTACCTCTAATCGGAACCTCTCAACCTCACGCACCAACTCAGGCTCCTTCCCCGCCAGCGAGTTGACATTCCACGTCCCTAGAGCCAGTTTCCGTGTCCAGAGATCGGGTTGTCTAGGCCCCTGCCTTCGACTGCCGCCCGATCCTCTTCGCACCGGCCCCTTATGGTCCCTCCTGTGGGTGGTGAGCCCACGGGAGGGCGGCCCCACGTCGCCCGTTCGGGCTGAGCCACCAGGCGCTCGCATACGAGCCCCAACCCCGGGCCTGGCTCCAGGGTGGGGCCCCGGCTGCGCCATACCGGGCGACGTCACGCTACTCAAAATGTTTTTCTTCATTAAGGGGGTTTTGAAATTGTATGATTTTTAAGTAATTAGTTTGCATTTTATTGCATGACATAAGTATTTGATACATCAGAAAAGCAGATCTTAATATTTGGTACAGAAACCTTTGTTTGCAAATAGAGATCATACATTTCCTGTAGTTCTTGACCAAGTTTGCACACACTGCAGCAGGGATTTTGGCCCACTCCTCCATACAGACCTTCTCCTGATCCTTCAGGTTTCGGGGCTATCGCTGGGCAATACGGACTTTCAGCTCCCTCCAAAGATGTTCTTTTGGGTTCAGGTCTGGAGACTGGCAAGGCCACTCCAGGACCTTGAGATGCTTCTTACTCTTTGCCCTGGCTGTGTGTTTCGGGTCGTTGTCATGCTGGAAGACCCAGCCACGACCCATCTTCAATGCTCTTAATGAGGGAAGGAGGTTGCTGGCCAATATCTCGCTATACATGGCCTCATCCATCCTCCCCTCAATACGGTGCAGTCGTCCTGTCCCCTTTGCAGAAAAGCATCCCCAAAGAATGATGTTTCAACCTCTATGCTTCACAGTTGGGATGGTGTTCTTGGGGTTGTACTCACCCTTCTTCTTCCTCCAAACACAGCGAGTGGAGTTTAGACCAAAAAGCTCTATTTTTGTCTCATCAGACCACATGACCTTCTCCCATTCCTCCTCTGGATCATCCAGATGGTCATTGGCAAACTTCAGACGGGCCTGGACATGCCCTGGCTTGAGCAGGGGGACCGTGCCATGTCCTGCCGTGTAGATCTGGGCTGATCCCTCACCTTCCTCATGATCATTGATGCCCTACAAGGTGAGATCTTGCATGGAGCCCCAGACCAGAGGGAGATTGGCCGTCATCTTGAACTTCTTCCATTTTCTAATAATTGCGCCAACAGATGTTGCCTTCTCACCAAGCTGCTTGCCTATTGTCCTGTAGCCCATCCCAGCCTTGTGCAGGTCTACAATTTTATCCCTGATGTCCTTACACAGCTCTCTGGTCTTGGCCATTGTGGGGAGGTTGGAGTCTGTTTGATTGAGTGTGTGGACAGGTGTCTTTTATACAGGTAACAAGTTAAAACAGGTGCAGTTAATAAAGGTGGAGAACAGGAGGGCTTCTTAAAGAAAAGAGCCGGAATTCTTACTGGTTGGTAGGTGATCAAATACTTATGTCATGCAATAAAATGCAAATGAATTATTTAAAAATCATACAACGTGATAGGTACACTGAGAGAGACGGAATCAAAAAAAAGAATCCTATGATAAAAAATTACAGACCTCTACATGCTTTGTAAGTAAGAAAATCCTGCAAAATCGGCAGTGTATCAAATACTTGTTCTCCCCACTGTATGTAACACAGCAGGCTTAGGACATGCAGATCAGACCTGCCTGCCCACTTATGTTGTCGCTGGGTCTGGTTGGCGGGTAGAACCACTGTTCCACCGAGTTTTAGCTGAGTCTGTGTGGTGGAGAGATGTGTTTCTTCCAAACACAGTGATTCACCAATACCGGGCCTTAAATATTTTCTTATTTGGCGGTTGTGCATATGACATAATGGGTAATCCATGTCAGCTACATGCTCGTATTGGACTCCCTGGAACCTCTGTCTGGATAAAAAGTAACATCCTCACATGCTCATTGGATGGACTGAATGCCCATAATGTCTCTGACATTCTATCCTATTCCACATCGTTCAGAAGTGTCATGGAATGAGATATTAATGACATTGTGCATACATTTATCAATGAGCAGTGCAAGACTGGCGCTCGTGAGAAACAAGCCTATTTGGACATGATTAATATGCATTATTGGTAGCCATTTTAGCATGTTCACTAATTACAAGTTGTGTGAGAAGTTTGAAATTAAGCGAACTGAGTAAATTGCCTATGGTCATACACATTTGCTAACACCTAAAGCCTTCTGTTTCCTTAGCTAGCTAGCATCACAGAATGCTCCCAGAAATCCAAGAATGTTTGGTTGAAATGGATTTAGTATTCTGTTAGTCAATTTAGCTTGTGGGAAGCTAGGAGTTAGCTTTTCAGGGCAGATGTGAAACTGACTATAAATGGTCTTGTGCAGCTTACTTGGATGGAGCATGGCGACTTCTACTCTCGGGTTCTGGATTTGATTCCCACGGGGGACCAATATGAAAAAGCATTGAAGTTTACACGCTCACTAATTCTCTCTGGATGAGAGGGTCTGCTAAATGACATGAATGGAAATGCTCAGCTGTATCTATACAAACAGAAAAAATCCTGGTAGATGCACTTGTTTCTGACTGTCGTTCTGGAATGAAAATGTTTCTGTGATTCCTATTTGAGCTAAATAGATTATTCTTTCCTCAGAGAACTCTACGTGGAACCTGAAAGTGTTCTTGCTGGCACACATTAGAAATTATTTAGAATCTTTTTTTTTTTGTTTCCAAGATTGTGGGTCTGTGTGGTGCATAGAACTACTGTTCCATTGAGTTCAAGCTGGGCCTCTAAAGACTCTGTCCTACGTCACAGGACTGTGGCGCTACTTCAAAGGGATGGGTGGCTAAGACAGACAGACACACACACACTAGATATTATCAGCCGGTTGGAGGTTTACTTAACGAGAGCCACTAGCTGGAGGATTTTGAGGAACGTACAGTATAGTGTGTGTTTGTGTGTGTGTGTCCATTAGAAGAGAATTAATGTTTTTTTTTTTGTTGAGGCTGTGCGTGTGAATGTGTTCATTAGTTCGTGGTTGTATGCGTGTGTTATGGGTGGGTGGCAGCGGTTGGGGCTGGAGTGTGTGTCGTTTGTGTGCGCGTCAATTAATGTGTGTGTGTGTGGTGGAGGGGATATTGTCCGTGTCTTTCCAGATTAGGGCTGATGTGACGGAGTGACCCCCTGCCATTCACACCACAATCATTAACCAACGAAAGAATCCTGTCCCCATAGCAACCCGTGCAGCTCTGCCAAATGCACAGAGCCAAGCTGAAAGGGAAGAGGAAGGGAGGTGTTGAGGGGGTGGGGCGGTGGCTTGGGGTGGGGAGGGTGTGTCTAAATGTGTGAGCGGTGTGAGTGTGTGTGGGTGTATGTGGGGAGATCTATGTAAGCTGCTCAGTGCTCTTATTTGTAGGGCAGAGAGAAGAGGAGGTAAAGAAAAGAGCAGAGAAATGTAATTGAAAGAGAGTGGGGCAGACAGAGCGAACAAGGTGAGGTGTTGACCATTTGTCATGCGTTTGTCCGTTGTTGTGTTTTGTGGTCATGTGCTCTTTCAAAGACCAACAGTGGGGCAGGTCTTTTTCTGTAACCTTGTCCTCCCCCTAGTTCAACTCTGAACCTGAAGTAATTCTTTATCCAAAAAAATCCTATTTATTATTTACTGTTATTTCTGTCAATTAGCCAAGTATGAAAACAACATATTATTTACAACAACAAGTGATTAAATGGTCTTGCACAAACAGAATGAATGGATTTTTCACCTTGTCAGCTCAGGGATTAGAACTTGCAACCTTTCGCTTACTGGCCCAGTGCTCTTGACCACTAAGCTGCAGTACTTTGCCACCTCTATTAAATTGAGTTATTAGGTAATAGGCTTTTGAATTTGAGTAAATTTTGTTCATAAGTCCTCACAAGTATAGTCAAACACTTGTGTGTGCTTTTTGGTTGAGTTTGTGTGAGAAAACAAATGTGTCGGACTTGTTCGGTCAAACCTCTTCCTCACCGTATGATTAACCCTCCTTTCGGTTGATACCCACATTTTCTTACATTTACATGAAAGTTGAAACAAAACCATTAAGTTGAAACTGAAACAACCAATGTACATTTGACCATGCTGATTGATAGGACTTTTAAAACCATTGACAGTTCATACAATGCCCCAACATCATTGATGATAGATGAAAACATATTAAAAATAGAATATTTCATAGGAAATGTTTTGGAAGAACACGCCCTTCCCATATGGACACCCAAAGCAATTTTTCCTTCCTGGTCCTAAAGTAATAAAATGAGTACATGAAGGGAAGTTACTGCTTACAAGTTCAATAGGAAATTGGTGGATGTGGACTTACCAACATTGACTATAGGCTGAACATTAAATGGCTCTGTCCGCATTACAGAGTTGGTTCTTTGGCGAAGCAACAGTAGCTGTCACTAGACTTCCCTTCCTGTATCCAATATGATGTCAACATGCCACATATACTGCTTGAATCCTAAATGCAGGAGTGTAGTACTGTTGACCGGAGCCCTGCGCAGGGGAGTCGGTGCTGTTTGACTTTGGGCTGTTGAGACCATCTGGGTTGGATAGGGATCCTGCTTGGGAAGGAGCCGCAGGACATTGGAAGGAGTCTATTTCTTGACTTTTACAGCAGGTTTGTGTGACTCCGTGTGCCCCCCCACTCTCTCGCTGTCTCCCCTTTATGTGGGACTTAATCAGCTAGGCAGATTGGAATTCAGTACTCAAACCCGCTGATCTCTTCTATTGAAGCCCAAACCCATTCGTAGTGTTTTGTTTGGGGTGTGGGTAGGTTTCTGTCTGTGTGGATAAGAGTGTGCTGTATGTGGCGCCTCAGTAGGGCGTGTGGAAAGTGGTGGCCAGCCTTGCGTCAGCAGGGTGTGGTGCGATAAGACCAAGGACTCCCCTCTCCTGCAGTAAGCTCCACTGCGAACCAAAAAGGGGACACTCCCATGATTTCTGTGTACACTGACCCATCCGTTTGGTGACCAAGCCTGCTGAAGCCTGGAAACAAGATGATTGTTCCATTTACGTTTTTCGATGTTTGACAAAGTGAATGCCTTTGTGAGGGTGCCTTTTCTTGTGTGTCTGTGGGTGTCTGTGGAGTCTGGTCTGTCTGGTGGAGTAAGCACTTATATTTTTTTTCTACTCTAGTTTTTTCCTTCTGCCCCTCTTTATTTCAGTCTCTCCCTGTAGGTCATTGCCAAATAAACAATAGCCAGTTGGACATTCTGACAGCATGTTGCGTAATCTGCAGCAGGTGACCTTTCACCCCTGGTGTCTCTGTTCCTGCCCCTACTAATGTAAGGAGAGAGGTGAATACCCTAGTGTTTAGAGCATCTTACCAGCAACAACAACGTTTTTGGATAGAATCCCCAACCCGGCTAGGTGAAAAATCTGTCTTTCTTTCCTTGAGCAAGAAAGTTAACCTTAAATCTTCCTGTACGTCATACTGCTGAATTCATAAATTGTTATATTATAATAAACAAATCCTTTAGCACTGATATGTCAGCTTATAATAGTTTTTTAAATTTCTGTTAGCCACAACTTATACACCGATCAACCATAACATTATGACCACTGACAGGTGAACTGGTCACTGATAATAACACTGATAAACATTGTGTCCTCAAGGTTGATCTGTTAGAAGTAGAAAAAATGGCCATGCGTAAGGATCTGAGCGACTTTGGCAAGGGCAAATTGTGATTGCTAGACGACTGGGTCAGAGCATCTCTAAAACTGCAGTCCTTGTGAGGTGTTCCTGGTCTGCAGTGTTCAGTACCTATCAAAAGTGGTCCAAGGAATGAAAGCGGTGAACCGGCGACAGGGTCATGGGCAGCCAAAGCTCACTGATGCACGTGGGGAGAGAAGGCTGGGCCATGTGGTCCGATCCAACAGACAAGCTATTGTAGCTCAAATTGCTGAAAAAGTGAATGCTGGTACTGATAGAAAGGTGTCTGAACACCCAGTGCATCGCGTTTTGTTGCGTATGGGGCTGTGTAGCTGCAGAACAATCAGGGCGCCCATGCTGACACCTGCCCACTGCCTACAATGGGCATCAGAACTGAACCACAGAGAAATGGAAGAAGGTGGCCTGGTCGGAATGAATCACGTTTTCTTTAACTTCACGTGGATGGCCGGGTGTGTGTGCGTTGCTTACCTGGAGATCACACGGCACCAAGATGCAGTATGGGAAGGAAGCAAGCCAGCGAAGTCAGTGGGATGCTTTGGGCAATGTTTTTCTGGGAAAACGTGGGTCCTGCCATTCATGTGGATGTCACTTTGACCCGTACAACCTACCTGAGCATTGTTGTAGGTCATGTGCACCCTTTCATGGCAACGGTATTCCCTGAAGGCATTATCCTGGCCTCTTTCAGCAGGATAATGTGCCCTGCCACAAAGCAAAAAGGGTTCAGGAATGGTTTGAGGGTCACAACAACGAGTTCAATGTGTTGACTTGGCCTCCAAATTCCCCAGATTTCAATCCAATCGATCATCTGTGGGATGTGCTGGACAAACAGGTCCGATCCATGGAGGCCCCACATTGCAACATAGAGGACTTAAAGGATCTGCTGCTAACGTCTTGGTGCCAGATACCACAGCTCACCTTCAGAGGTTTAGTGGAGTCCATGCCTCGACGGGTCAGGGCTGTTTTGGCGGCAAAAGGGGGAACTACACAATATGAGGCAGGTGGTCATAATGTTACGGCTGATCGGTGTATAATATAGCATAGTTGGACAGCTTCTCAGTGAAGTTCTGGGTCGATATGTGTTAAGAGGAGTTAGGCAGCCAAAGCTAAGAGCTCCAGCCCTCTCTTTTTGTAATTTACAGTCTTTAGGCCAAATCTCCCCTCCTCTTTAGAAAGTATATAAAGACACTTGTGCGAAACCTTGATTTGTCCAACGCGTCAGAACCAAAGCTGCTCGTTATCACCTGTGCACTGTTGTTTAGTTTCAGACCCTCTTCATCGTTTACATTAGGAGTGACACCTCCGCCTGAGCTTCCCCGCAAAGTCCCAGCCCCAGGGGGAGCGAGGCAGGCTGCACAAGGAGAACCCCTGGCAGGTTAAGCAATGCCAGTCAGGGTCTGCACCTTTAAGAACCAATGGCAAAGCCTGTGAGAGAGAGAGAGAGAGAGATACGTAAGGTCACAGCTGGCTTGGGGGGTGTTGGTACGCGCAGCGGACAAGGGAGTCAGTGACGCAGTGGTGCTCTCCCGGTCTGTGTTCTCCTCCTCGCTCCCTGAGAGCCCACCTCTTCCCCGGCGCTCTCCCTTTCTTGCTGTGTGTCCATCCAGTGGGCCATATGCAGGACAGTGAAAGCAGGGAGGGAACGGGGTGGGGTTGGGGGATGGCGTCGGCTGGTACAGAACGCTGTGAGCCCCGGGGCATGGCAGCACGCAGCGGGGAGGGGCTGCCCTTACACACACAATGCACATAAAACAACAACGCACAGACACAGAACCAGGCTGACAGCATGCGCACATGTTTCATGTTCTTTATTTATCACATTCATTCAAACAGCACTTCAAATGCTTATGGCGTTTGTATGCATGGACACTTAGGGGGAGTCTCTTCGACCCCTAGCACTTCAACCTTGATTTGTGTAGGCGTGCAATCTGAAGTCCACGTACTGTCAACCTGTGAACATAGTCCAGACTCACTAAGTGGCAGCAACGCACGTTTACCTTGATAACTAATGCTGTTCATGTGTAAAATGAGAGGCTGGTTTTTAAAGCCTGTCGGCCAAAGCCTTGCTCATTGTAGCGGTACACTTAGCAACCCTAAGCCTTCCCAGCAACAACCGCATTCGGTGTGTTGGAGACACCAATGAGAACACCGTCAAGCATCGTCCCAGGGAAGGTTGTGTTCTGCCTGGTGTTCTGTGGGACTGCACAGCTCCGTCTACGACTGATCATCTCTGCAGGACTTGTTGTCCGTTAACTTGTACCCCTAACTAATAAAGATCCGGTGGTCTGACTTGCTGTTGTTGTCCGTAGAGGCACAGTCGGCCTTGAATGTGTTGGATGTGTTTAAGGAGCCCTAAGTAGCCACTTGAATTTTCATGACCTTTCAACGCACGTGCATGTGCACAGAACACATGCACGCACGCGCACGCTCACGTGACACCCCGAATTTAGATGATACGGTGTGATCACATCCGTGTGTGTGTCCTTTCTGTCCTCTCGTGTCACATCCGACCCCCACCACCCCCGACCACACCGTCCCGTGGCTTTGTGCCCCCACGCCGATCCTCCTGTCACTCAGAGCCCCCACCCCGGAGAGTGAGTGCAACAGAAGGCCTGGTAACGTGTGTGTGTGTGTGTGTGTGTGTGTGTGTGTGTGTGTGTGTGTCGGCCCACATCAACCAAAAGAGCTCAGTCCTGTTCCCCTCACTTTAGCCTGTTGCAGTGGGAGACCCAGGTCCATGCACACACCCTTGGCCCACAGCCCAGTGGGTGGGGTCAACGCCCGCCCCCGGGGCCCCTCCAACAGTGGGGGTCCTCTCTGGCCTCTTTAGGTCCCAGCTGGGTAGGGTGGTGAGTGGACTCTGGCCCTTCCCTGGACCCAACGTCTCTGGTTACAGGGATTGTGCAACTGGTCGCCATGAACCCCCGCTTTTCCTGCCCCGTTCCCCCGCGCTCCCTCTTCTTCGTCTTCTGCTCTGCTGTGGTCTTTCTTCGTACTTATTTGACCATTGTGACTTCTCTCCTGACCCCACCCTTCTCTCCTGACCCCACCCTTCTCTCCTAGTGTTCTGGGCTTCGCATGGAGGAAACGATAACTGCTTACAGATTAGTGTTGTCTGGGGCTCTCCCTCCCCCTCTCTATCTCTCCTCTGTTTCTCTCTTTGGTGACTGGGCTGGCTTTCTTCATGGGCCTGTCCTACATGGTAAACAGGACGTTTTCTCTCATAATAACAGTGTGTTAATCAGCTACTGTCCACCCAAAGACTGTGTGTGTGTGTGTGTGTTTGTGTTTGTGTGTGTGTGTGACCGAAGGGAGTCCAGAGTTCCTTGAATTTATGTGTGTGTCCAGAGTGCCAACCGCAATTATGCTGTTTATTCACTATGACCGCAAATAAGAACCCATTGAGGTCAGGGGTCAGAGTGAAAGAGGTTATGGCAGCCAGAGGCAGGAAGCCGGCAGGGAGGGAGCAAGGCCCGGTCACTCTGTGTGCACTTGGTTTTGTTTATGTCACATGTGCAGTGTCTCGTAGTGTGTGTGGGCAAGACCAAGACGGGGAGTTTTATGTCAGAGTGCTTTCCTTCTCCGTCAGCTCAATGCTGTGGCATTCTATTTGTGGTAGCAGTGGTGTCATCTCTGAGTTGGGAAACTGTTTCAGTAAACACTCCAACCGACAGTGTCACGTCGCAGTTACACCAGACAAAATGCGCTGTCACTTCCTCCATTCTGGGACCACACGGGCTTCGGGACCTAACCCAGTTTCCTCTCTTCACAGTCAATGGCGATGTGCCCCGGTATCAACGTGTGACGTTGGAGCTGCGTTGCTCCCAGAAACCACGGTGTGCAACGGTGTGTCCGCGGGACATATGAGAGGAGTCTTTGCGTGTGTGTGTCCCAGATGGCGGTCCGCATTGTGCCCATGTGCTGGATGAGGACACAGGAGGGGGTGGAGCCACTGGGGTGTGGGAGCAGGAGAGGAGGGCCCTGACCCAGATAGTAACTAAACCCCCTGCCATAATATCCTCCCTTCTCTCACTCTCATCTATCATCTTTTTGTCTATTTTCTTTCTCACCGTTGATTTTTAAGTTCAGTTTGAATGGGCATTGGCACAAGATGCATTTCCCACAACGAATGAAAAAAAGTGAAAGAAAGAAATGCCAAAAATGTGTGTACTCTTTTTCCAACTCCCTCCTTCCCATCACATACCTCTTTCCCTGTAACTTCAAATGGAGGGAAAAGGAGAGTGGGACACACCTTTTTAATTCCTGGAACTCCCCAACAGTGTGAGGTCACAGGGGAGGGGGGGGGGCAGACACACCCGTCAAGCTCTTAGATCTCATAGCCCCCCTGGAGCGCTCCCTCTCTTTCTCCCACAATCCTAGATGGTTACCTCCAGTGCTCGAGAACTTTGCACTCTCGACCTGCATCACTCACGTCCTTCACTGGGGGAGCACAGGAAGTAGCCTAGAACAGATGGGAGTCAAGGGAGAGGAATAGGGAAGCGTTGCGAGGGGGTGCTAGCCTGGGTAGTCGCTGTGCGCCTGTGAGAAATCCTGACTGGTTAAGTATCGATCCAAGAACTTGGAGTATGTTGTGGTTAGCGACTGTCGCTAGCCAGAGGTGTCACATCACATTGAGCTCAGTGCTCACCTTTGTTTGTGGCAATAAAGGGGTGCCTGTCCCTTCCACAATGGCTGTTCGGAAAGGGCATTTTGTGTGTGTGTGTGTGTGTGTGTGTGTGTGTGTTGCGGGCAGTAGTGTTTCTGTTTTACTATTTAGTAAAACAAGGAAAATTAAGCAACATTATGACATTTGGCTGGTCTTCGATTTTACAATAACCTGATGTTAAGGGTTAGAATTTGTCTTAGAATTAGAGTTAACCCTAACTCCTGAACCGTAGTGTCTAAACTTAAGTTAAAGGTAAAGGTCGGTTTATAAAAATTACGTTTAAGGTCAGGTTAAATTATAATTTTTTTAATGGTACTAAATTGTTCGTCCTTAAATTGAGAGTAAAACCTTGTGTTTGTTTAGAGTGGGGGTATTTAGTTAGTGTTGGGGGCAGGGGTGTGTGTGTGTGTGTGTGTGTGTGTGTGTGTGTGTGTGTGTGTGTGTGTGTGTGTGTGTGTGTGTGTGTGTGTGTGTGAGACAGAGAGGAGCCACACCCAGGCTGATTGGGGAACCACACCTCCGTGAGGAATCTGCTGCAGCTGGGTCACATGTCCAGCCATTCCCTTGCCCCACCCCCACAAATAAAGCATTCCGTATTCCAGCCACCTCTCTACCCCCTCTCCCTCTTTCTCTCTGGGCATTTTCCATTTAATGATCTTTATTGGCATTGAACATTTGTGTATATTGCCAAAGCAAGTTCAAAATATGAAAAATGAAAGACATTCCGAATGTTATGTTATTACCTATGTAATGTTTTGTAATATGGCAAGGAAATTAAATACAGATACATATTTGTTGTGTTTACAGTGTTATTTGTGCTTCATTGGTCGTCCTCTCTCTTCTCTCGCTTTCACTCAGCTGCATGCTGGCATTCTTAGGAGCTGGGTGGTGGCACTGGGTGTGTGTGTGTGTGTGTGTGTGCGACTGCGAGAGAGAGCGTAACAGAATGTGTGTGTAGATTGCTTCTGTGTCTTACTCTCAATTCAACCCCCCCTACACTCTCCCCTCGACTTCTACAGAAGGGTGTGACCGCCTACCAAAAAGGGAGGGGACGGCTCTGTGGAGCTGCTCCTCCCTTCATCTCTCTTTCTCTTTCGCTCTCATTCCCTCACTGGCAGCGTTCGCTTTAGGTTTTGTCTCTCTCTCGCTGTCCTTCTACGTCCACTCGTCTTTTCATTTCACACAGGCGTACTCTTAACTTATAGCTCTCTCCCCTTCAAATGAGCATTTCTGCTAGTTTTCTCTCAGCTTTTCAGAGGCCTACGGTGTGAGCTGAGGTAAAGGCCGTGTGTGTTTGTGTGTGTGTGTGTTTGTGTGTGTGTGTGGGTGGTTCTGCTCTGGTTTTGTCATTTCCTCTTGTCTTACCTGTCTCTGCTCCCCTCGACTCCTTTTATGGTGAGGACATGGTGAGGTTGTTTCTTCTCTAGATCTTAGCTCTCTCTATCTGCAGATCTTCTCTATCTCTAAACTCTCTCCATCTTTCTCTCCATCTCTCTGTTTCACTCTCTCTATTATTTTAACATTGTCATCTGTTCCAATGTGGCTGTATCCTCCATAAACCAGTGCTGGCTAACAGTTGGATCTCTCGCTCCTCTCCACAGTGCCTGTCGAGTCCTAAGAAGGCCAGTGGTGGTTCCGGCTCCCAAGCACAACCCAAGGAGCCCCAGCCCAAGAAGGAGACCCAGGCCCAGCCGCCCAAGGTGCCCAAGAAGGAACCAGAGGCCGAGCCCCAGACCCAGGAGGAGGGAGAAGGAGGTGAAGAAGACGACATGCCCTCAATACAAATCAAACCCGAACCAGAGGAGGTGGAGTGTACGGTGAGAGAGATGGACAGAGGCGGAGGAGTTGGGGTGATGTGAGGTGTTTTTGGAGGGGTAGGGAGATGTTGATGATGATGATGTTCATGATGAAGAAGAAGGGTGGGATTTAAATTACGGAGAAATACAGTGAGTTACGGACAAATGGGTGTATTGGGTGGGGCTACAGGAAACGGACAGCGAGTCTGTCACTACATCGTTAGACAGGGTGGGGAAAGAGCATAGTGCAGGCAACTAGCTGGAGAGGAAAGGGAGGAGGGTAAGTAGGCAGGGTCGTCCAAAACTGGCCCGCAAAGTGGGGGTGGGGGGTTGGGGGTTGGAGCAGTTCCCAAGTATTCTCATGATTGTGCTTCCGCGTAATCAACAACTTAAGTCTATTCATGGTCAGTTTGTAGTGTACAGATATTTGGTTTTAATCATGTTCCGGACCCCCAAATGTTCGGCCCGCAAGAAAAAATTAAGCCTTAGTAAAATCAAGGGCTCAGGCTGGCTCTGCGGGTGACTAGTGAGATGGTGGGTGATGGGGGGGGGGGTGATTTGTGTGTGCATTTGAGTCAGGGGAGCCGCCCAGCAAGAACGCAGCGGGATAGACGGTTTCCTGTCCAGAGATAAGGAGTGTATCTCAAATAGACCCCTATTCACTGGAAGTGTGCCCTGCTTTTTCCCTGGAACCAGAGCCCTACAGGCCTGGGTCACAAGCAGAACTTGCTACTTGTTTAGTTTATTTGAGCACTTTTAATTTGAGAACCCAGAACAAGTACTTCCATTGGTCTTTTTCAATGGGTATCTCCGGACAAAACAGTTTTACCTCACACCCTCAAACTCAAATGCACTCCTTTTATATTTAACCCAGGAATTTTGGGGGGGAAAACATAAACATGGAAAGACACAAAGTTGAACATTCTAAGTTTGAATACTTTCTTCCAATGTATGGAAACATTATTGAGATATTGCTTTATTAAAGGAGATGAGCTGCAGGCTGGGACTAAGTTAAAGCCACAGTTCCCAGATGACCGGCTGCTGCATGAGCTCTACTGCACTCTGTTGGACTTCTCCACAGGCTCTATTGTGCACAGTTTTTTTTTTATCTATCTGGAAAAAAGAACAGAGGCCCAAAGGTTTTGGCTACATTAACTCCAGTGTGACACACAGTCTCTTAATCTGAATGACTGACTGGAGTGACTGGAGTGAAGTGCCTCGCTAGTTGGATTTGACCAAAGATCTTTAGGTTACCGGCCCGACGCTTTAACTGCTAGGCTAACTGCTAAGTTTAAAACATTTAGAGTAAGGGGACAGGGATAGAGTGAGGGGACAGGGATAGAGTGAGGGGACAGGGATAGAGTGAGGGGACAGGGATAGAGTGAGGGGACAGGGATAGAGTGAGGGCAAGCATGAATGGACAGGGGAAGCGTGAAGGGACAGGGGAAGCGTGAAGGGACAGGGGAAGAGTGAGGGGACAGGGATAGAGTGAGGGGACAGGGGAAGTGTGAGGGGACAGGGGAAGAGTGAGGGGAAGCGTGAAGGGACAGGGGAAGCGTGAGGGGAAGCGTCAGGGGACAGGGGAAGCGTGAGGGGAAGCGTGAAGGGACAGGGGAAGAGTGAGGGGAAGCGTGAAGGGACAGGGGAAGAGTGAGGGGAAGCGTGAGGGGACAGGGATAGAGTGAGGGGACAGGGATAGAGTGAGGGGACAGGGATAGAGTGAGGGGACAGGGATAGAGTGAGGGGACAGGGATAGAGTGAGGGGAAGCATGAATGGACAGGGGAAGCGTGAAGGGACAGGGGAAGCGTGAAGGGACAGGGGAAGCGTGAAGGGACAGGGGAAGAGTGAGGGGACAGGGATAGAGTGAGGGGACAGGGGAAGTGTGAGGGGACAGGGGAAGAGTGAGGGGAAGCGTGAAGGGACAGGGGAAGCGTGAAGGGACGGGAAGCGTGAGGGGAAGCGTCAGGGGACAGGGGAAGAGTGAGGGGAAGCGTGAAGGGACAGGGGAAGAGTGAGGGGAAGCGTGAGGGGACAGGGGAAGCGTGAGGGGACAGGGGAAGCGTGAGGGGACAGGGGAAGCGTGAGGGGACAGGGGAAGAGTGAGGGGAAGCGTGAGGGGACAGGGGAAGCGTGAGGGGACAGGGGAAGCGTGAGGGGAAGCGTGAGGGGACAGGGGAAGCGTGAGGGGACAGGGGAAGAGTGAGGGGAAGAGTGAGGGGAAGCGTGAGGGGACAGGGGAAGAGTGAGGCAGAAGGGGGAACTTAAGGATTAGAGAGTCAAACAGCTCCAATGGTTCCCAGGTGTGTTTGGAGTTTGTGTGTGAGTGCATGGAGGTGAAAGGTTGCTGTCTTTCTTCTTATCTCTCTCTCTCTCTCAAAAAGAAACCCATAAATAAGGAAAACATTCATTAACTCTTTGTTTGTTTGTCGGTCCCCTACTCTCCCCTCTTTCAATCTCACACTCTCTCGCACTCTTTCTTGCTCTCTCTCATGTTCTCTTGTTCACTCTTTCTCTTTCTCTCTCAATGAGTCGCATAAATAAGGTAGACATTCATTCACTCCTTGCTTGTTTGTCTGTCCCTTACCCCTGCTGGCTTCCTCAACCTTTCCAGGTCTCTTCTCTGTCATTTGCTGTCTCTCTTCTCTCTCCTCACCCCCCCTTTTCTCTCTCTCTCTCTGAGTCTCGCCTAGGCCCCTAATAGGATATATCCAGGGAGGCTTCCGCTCTCGGGTAGCCATGGCAACGGGGCTCTGGCGGGAGTTGGAAAGACTGTGATGTAGCCTGCCTGCACCCCTCCCTAGCCCCCCCCATACACACACACACACCCCCTTACCCCACCCCCTCCCCCACAACACACCACTGCAGCCAAAGGCACACACACACACACGAAAATACACACAGTTTAACAAAAACAAGCACACATACTTCCAAGCACAGAGACAGAATACCTGCTGGCAATTCACCCTGTCATTTGGATTCTCTTGTTCTCTCACACACACGCACACACGGTGAGGCACTCACGCAGTGTCCATGTGCGTGTCATGCATGCATGCACATGGACAGGGTCTTGTCCTCGAGCTAACGGGAGTGCTCATGCATACCCACTTTACCCCTCCCTACACACAAACTACTGTCATATCCCTGGGATGCAGCTAGCTCTCTCCATTCCTTCATCAAGTCCTGGTGCAGAGTGATGATGTCATCGTTGGTCGGCACTAGTACGTTTGCCTCCCGGCTTGTCGTCATTCTCCTCGTGGCACACTAGTCTCCACGTTGGGCACTAAATAGGGGGAGTGCGTTGTATGGAGGGGCGTCTCATTGGCAGGGCCGGCAGTATATGCACATGACCTAAAATCATTTCTTGTTATAACCAGTCTTATTTGCATTGTGCCTGAGTCATGCAGGGCTTCACATTGACATGCTTTGTTGTCATCGGGTTTGACTGACGGCATGCCTGTGTGTGTGTGTGTCTGTCTGTCAATCCACTTAGAATCTGCTTCTTTAACTACTGTAGCTAATGTCAACAGTGGGTTCCTCCCTGCTTTAAAAGCACAGGTTACTTGGAGGTTAAGGTAGGGTAATTTCCAGGGTCAGGTTGGTGGAGTGAAGGCCCAGCAATGGGGGATCAATGTCAATATTTTGTAAAGTCATACAAGAAAAGAAAAATAAATATCTAGTATATACCATTAAAAAGACATCCTTACCCCATTTCAATGGGTATTTCAGGATTTACTTACACCTGTTAGAAATGTAAATGAATATTATCTGCTCCCAGTTGGCGCGACACTCTAAGGCATCCTGTTGGAGGGCCCGCCAGTCTACCTCAGTCTGGCTTCAATGCGGCCAGGAGTGGCCCAGGGGGGAGGTTGACGCCATCAGCAGATCCGTTGTCTACGTACTGACACATTTTCAGGGAAAGACCTTTGCCGTGTTTGTGTGTTTTGCGCGCATGTCAATAGACACACAGGCAGATGTTGGGCGTCTGATAAAGTCCTCTGGGAGAAGGGAGGAGTTTGTTGGCAAAGCGGGGTCAGACAGGGTGGACAGGAGTGGCTGATTTATGCAGTGTGGAGGGTGCAGTTAGGGTGAAGGGTGGAGTACTGTGTGTGTGTGTGTGTGTGTGTGTGTGTGACCCACGCCCCTCATGCAGGGCAGGGCTGGCTGCGTGCTCCGCAGCTAATATCACTCCCAGCTGTTGTTTTTCCTCTCCACCTACTTTGGTTCATATCTCTGTCATCCCACCCCGCCTTTGGGGCACAAGCCTACTGGCACACACCTACAACGCACGCACAACGAGGCGCCCACTGGAGGGAGGTAAAGAAACGCACCAAGCCAGAGGTGAATGAATGTCCCGACTAGACAAGCTGTAGATTAACTGCTGTAGGTGTCAGTGATTGAAAGGCACCAGTCAATATGTGACGACGTCCGCCTTCGCTATCTAGTCCGTTCAGCTCCACATGGAACGGATACCTGGTTCACTCAGTCCTTATATGGTCAGATAGTTGACCTTGACCAGGAATGGCGCCCAAGCCACCTCGGTCTGTCCGCACCTATCCATCCCTGTCTGTAGGTCTGTCCGCACCTATCCATCCCTGTCTGTAGGTCTGTCCGCACCTATCCATCCCTGTCTGTAGGTCTGTCCGCACCTATCCATCCCTGTCTGTAGGTCTGTCCGCACCTATCCATCCCTGTCTGTAGGTCTGTCCGCACCTATCCATCCCTTTCTGTAGGTCTGTCCGCACCTATCCATCCCTGTCTGTAGGTCTGTCCACACCTATCCATCCCTGTCTGTAGGTCTGTCTGCTTCTGCTGTCTGTCCTGTCAGTTGTCCTTATCTGTCCCTGTATGTCTCTGGCAGTCCATCTATCTGTCTGTGCGTGTGAGTATTTGTCAGTCTCTCTATGTAGAATTCCAGTGATTGGATTCACCTCAGACCTGAGTCTAGACCTTCAGGGCCACGGCAGAGAGCTTAAGCCCAAAGAGACTTTTGTATCTGGAGCAAGATTAGATGGAGTCGGGGAGGGAGGTGGAGAATGAGGTTAGAGAAATAGGTAGAGTTACCCTTGCTTCTTCTTTCATTCCCACTATCTTACTCCTCCAGCACACACACACACACACACACACACACAAAGCATTGTTACTGTCACCTTGCGACTTATTGATCCTCTCTACAGAATAAGGCAGTGACTCTGAAGGAGCCTATCGGAGTTCACGCGGGTGAAACACCGTTACCACGAGTTCTCCCGCGGTTTCCCCACTGCCATAGTTCTCCCGCGGTTTCCCCACTGCCATAGTTCTCCCGCGGTTTCCCCACTGCCATAGTTCTCCCGCGGTTTCCCCACTGCCATAGTTCTCCCGCGGTTTCCCCACTGCCATAGTTCTCCCGCGGTTTCCCCACTGCCATAGTTCTCCCGCGGTTTCCCCACTGCCATAGTTCTCCCGCGGTTTCCCCACTGCCATAGCCTCACTGCAATATTAACTCCGGCATCACAGCACAACAGCATTAATGAATGAGCACGTTAGTGTGCCGTAGGGTAATGTATCTGGTAACAATACCGTGAGGTCATATAGCATTGCCATTGAGGTTGAAATTACATTAATGAATGATTGTATGGGGTGACCCATTTCAGGGGTGGGTTGTTGAATTAAAAGTGAGTGCAGGGTAAATATTTCTCTTGTCAGCCTTCCAGGGTGGCGCTGACACAGTTTTGCAGTCATTCAGTTCGGTTAACGGGACCTCAGTCGCATCCTCTCCCCTCTTCAAAACCCATTGGATGAGAAAGCCAGAGGTCACTCCTCTCTGACCTTCTCCTCCAATGTGCGATTGAGATTCTACCGAATTGTGAAATGTCATTGTCACTCTTTGCCGTGTCACCTGGTTAATGGGCTTTCTCACACTCACTCACTCGCTCTCTCGCTCTCTCTCTCTCTCTCACCCTCTCACCCTCTTTCTGTCATTTTTTGTCTCTCTGTGTATTTCTGTCAATCTCTGTCTCTCTCTCTCACCCTCTTTGTCTTTCTCTCTCTGTCTCTCGCTGTAGTGATAGTGGGTGCTGCAGTGCAGGGCTGGAGGCTTAGCTGTTATAGAGAGAGGGAGAGAGAGAGAGAGAGATGTCTAGCTGTTAGTCAGCTGTGAGCAGCCTACAAGGAACGAGAGCTAGAGAAGGGATGAGTGCTCCAAGTCACAGTACGGTGATGTAGAAAAGGGAAAGGGTGCAATAAAAGATGGGAAGATACATGCTCTGGACGATGGCTGTCAGGCGGTATTGAGAGGGATGAAGAAACGGCTAAGAGCATGCAAAGGACCAAGTACAGGGATGAAGACCGTAAAAGAAGGTTAGCGCTTGGACAGCCTTTGAGGATAAAAGTATGGCTGTGAACATACTAGTGCCCCAATGTTGTGAAAAATGAAAAGCAAGTCGAACTATTGGGTCCGTTTAGTCCCTGCTTCATGTTAAAAAAAAATCTGTAATTGGGAAGATGACGTAATGATGTGCGGCAAATGGTGTAGCGGCCTAGGGCTCTTGATTCAAATCCCAGAGCCAACGAAGGGAAACAAATGGTGTGGTGGTGCCCTTGAGCAAGGCACTTAACCCTGATCGCTTCCATACGTGTATGCGTTTAAGAGAAAAAATTGGTTGTTTCCGACATTAAGGCTCCAGTAAACGTCACTCATCTCTTTGTTCAAGAGGCTGCTTTCGTTGCTGCTGCACTAAAGCCCTACTACACATTGCTAAGCCTTATAAGAGTGCTCACACTGCATTCAGCCGTGGCTGTGAGACTGTTTACATTGAACCCTATTGCTTTTGACCAGAAAGCCCTTATAAAAATGTATATGAATAGTAACGCTGACAGACCACCCTCTCCCTGTCTGTGTCAGAACAGGGCCAGGGTGTCGTCGCTAATGGTTTTCACAAGCCCCATCTGAACCGTTTCAGCACTGATTGGTGGGCGGGTCAGAAATATGCCTGTGACGCAAACTATTGTAAAAGGGGATATCAGAGAGCACTGGATGGAGGGAAAGGAGAAACTATTGTAAAAGGGGATATCAGAGAGCACTGGATGGAGGGAAAGGAGAAACTATTGTAAAAGGGGATATCAGAGAGCACTGGATGGAGGGAAAGGAGAAACTATTGTAAAAGGGGATATCAGAGAGCACTGGATGGAGGGAAAGGAGAAACTATTGTAAAAGGGGATATCAGAGAGCACTGGATGGAGGGAAAGGAGAAACTATTGTAAAAGGGGATATCAGAGAGCACTGGATGGAGAGAAAGGAGAAACTATGGTAAAAGGGGATATCAGAGAGCACTGGATGGAGGGAAAGGAGAAACTATTGTAAAAGGGGATATCAGAGAGCACTGGATGGAGAGAAAGGAGAAACTATTGTAAATGGGGATATCAGAGAGCACTGGATGGAGAGAAAGGAGAGACGGCACAGAGGACTCACAAAACCGGCATAAGAGGGCGAGGCGAAAGGGTGTGGAACCTGAAGGAGCGCAGCGGAGGAGGGAGCAGGTGGGCGTGAACCGATAGAACGAGGGAGAAAAAGCAACTCCGCTGATAACTCCCAGTTTCCATGGCAACCGAAGGCTTTTCCCGCCCACTCTGTCTTTCTATCTCTCTCCTCCACCCCCGCCAGCGCTGTCCTTTTTAACTGGCTTGTATGCTATTACCTACCCTGACCTCCCTCAGTCCCAATTTTCGGGGTCCACCTGGGTTCACTCTGTGGTCGTCTCTGTGATGGATGTCTGGCTGGTTCACATCGAGCCTGTTTGAGAACAGCCCGTTCTGCCTAGGGCGGTCGCTCACGGAGTTCCTGGCCAACGGGACCAGGGCGATCCAAACGCAGGGACGCCGTGTTTGTCTGGAATCGGCCGCGGGAACAATCGACCCACTCGCGCAACATTCATCTCACACGCAGATGCTGTGTACTGTCAGTCACCCAAAAAATGTGTGCTCGTATTAACCCAGCATCTGCTGGCACTGATGGGGTCACAATTGGCTAGGCATCTCCATAGTGTGGACAACGACTGGCTGGGATGTTATGTGTCCTCTGACTGGGCAGGGCTGGGCCACGTGTCTGTTCTGTTCGCTGTGCAATGTCTGCTTCAGTGCTCGGCCATGGCCGATGACGGGCAGTTTCTGTTCTTTTTTGTCTCCCTGGAATTCCTGGGTGCCGTGCCTCAGTGTTCGCCCTCGGGGTCAGTCAGGCAAGGCCAGGCCTGGCTGCTCGGCTTTGTCTCAGCACAGCTCAGTTCACCGCGTCTCTTTAGGTTTAGGTGCCACGCTTTGTGGGTCTTTGTGGTTCCACGCTTGAGGCTAGAACGCTGCTGCTGTACTGCTAGCCAGTGTTGTTCTGTCCCGAATATGTTCTATACAACCCTATATGCTGACCCTTTTTTAGTACCAGGAGCCCAAGTTCAAAAATATAGGCGCAGAATTTAAACCTGCAGCTATTAAAGTTAAAATCCATAATTTTAGTTTAAAAGCCCCGCTATACAGTGCGCTCTTGACTTGGTGAGCTAAAAGACTGCTGCTCAATGTGCACTTGCTTACCAGGGCAGGGCTTGACTGGGTCTGGGCAGGGCTGTTCTGTCCTGGCCGTGTGCCAGCTCCACCTCTCCCTCCGAGCTCCCAGGGCCCTACACAGCAGCCATTGTTCCCCTCACCCTGCTTTGCTCTGCTCTGTTTGTGCAGCCAGAGAGCACAGCTGAACTGAGATGCAGGGGGAACCGGGTCTGGGGAGGGCCGCGCGTGTGTACTGTGTGTATACTGTGTGTGTACTGTGTGTGTACTGTGTGTGTACTGTGTGTGTACTGTGTGTGTACTGTGTGTGTACTGTGTGTGTGCGCGGAATCATGTGCTGATCATGGCTCTCTCTTCCTCGCCCCTCTCCGCCCCACCCCTTCCCCCCGTTCTTCTTTGTAGCAGGCCGAAGTGGGCGAGGAGCGTCCCCAGCCCACCAATCTCAAGATCAAGACGGAGAAAAGCCAGCCCGCATCGCCCCCTCCCCTCTGCACGGCCACAGACATGACCACAACGGGCCGGACGACGGACAATGCTCCTCTCCCCCCAGAGGACCAAACGGAACCTGTCGACCTGTCAATCGGCAAGCCACGCCCCTCCCTGCCCGCCTCCGCGCCAACCACGACAGCCAACCCAGCCCCTAGCTCAGTGGCACTGCCCACGCTGTCGGCAACATCCATCCCCACGGTAACCTTTCTAGACACCATGGTAACCACGCCAGTTATTAACCAAATCGGTTTTGCTAGCTAGCGCCTCTTCATTGTGTGGGGGGTGATTGGTAGTGTAGTGCGTAAATGTGAAACGCACACACACATACAGTAGAAGAGGGTTTCCAGGAACCTGCATACGTTCTAAAGGCTATGTCTTTTAATAAGTTAATTTAATACCCTGCAACTTATTGGCTTAGGTGTTGTTTAAATGCAAATGTCTAATACGGCACCCTACTCTTCTTTCTCGCCAAAGCAGAATGGGAATCTGGTGCCATTTCAGACCATTTTTGTTTAACTTCACGTATGCCCATTCTAAGCCTCTCCCCCCTCTCCTCCACCTCATCCGACCATTCATCCATCCTTCTTCCAGATGCTCACGCCTGGCTCCATCCTGGCATCCACCCAGGGGGCAGGCGGTCAGCAGATTCTGCACGTCATCCACACCATCCCCTCGGTCAATATGCCCAGTAAGATGGGCCAGCTGCAGACCATCCCTGTTGTGGTCCAGTCGCTGCCCGTCGTCTACACCACCATGCCCACGGACGGCGTGGCCACCGCCGCCATCACAGTCCCCCTTATCGGGAGCGATGGCCGTTCGGAGGGATCTGGTGAGTTTCTGCCAGTTGATGTGTCCGTTTTCAGGAACGATCACAGTTCGATTGTTGTTGAGGACGACCCTCAACAAATTCAAATCCAAGACAGAGTTCAAATCCAAGTTACATTTTGGTTGGACCCTCACAACTAATTGAAATTCTAACCCTTGAGCAAAAATTATATTAAAACAAATTGTTTGTCACATACAGGGATTGTATCATAATTAGACATTCCCTTTAATTTAATTGTTACAGGTACGGACAATAATAAATACATAGAATTAACACAAAATAACATGAACCCAATATGATGAACCCAGTATTTAATGGCAAATCTATACACGAAACATTAAAACAACAATAGGAATGGATGACCCTATTGTTTCCAGTGAACAGACCATGGCGTGAGCCACTGGAGGTATTGACAATGCCTTTCTCTGACATTGGCCCCAGGGATGAACTCTGCTGTCCGCACCTCCCTCATTGGCGTGTGGTCTTAAGCGTCATAACTTCCACACCAAACTTTTTGACAATCTGATGGTTGAATCACTATGTCATTGTCACGCATGAGCTCCTTCTGACAGACACACAAACACACATGGTCTATCTCACTGGGACTTGCTCATTCTCTCACTGTATGTCACTGTGACATAAGCATTCTCTCACTGTATGTCACTGTGACGTAAGCATTCTCTCACTGTATGTCACTGTGACGTAAGCATTCTCTCACTTCCTCTCTGGGTCTCTAACATTTGACAGAGACCCATAGACATAAAAGCACTACTGAGGGAAAGCCGTGCTGTTTGTCGCTGGGTTTTAGTAACTTCCCATAGTTGATGACAAAATTGATTTACAACACATCTCAGCACTCAAACTTCTTACAGTACTGTTATCATATAAGATGATGTTGACCATACAGAAATGAGTTTAATGTATCTAGGACATAATTAATACATTCTATGATGTTTCCATGTCATTTCTAAGTTATCAGAAATACAGGAGATGCCACACAGACAAATAAAACGGTCCATTTTGGCTTTCTGACTACGGCTCTAGCTGTGCTCTTTGACTTAGTGCTTCTACTTCGGAAATATACATTTAGAATGACTACTGCTCTGGACAGGAATGCCATCCTTGGCGTTGATGATGAAGTATCTTCAACCTAAATATCGTTTAATTTGAGAAAAATTTAGAAAAAAAACGTTAGCCTCTGTAAACAAACACAGATGAGTATGTTGATTACGTTCATGAGTAAGTACAGATTTCCAGACAAGGTTGTAATACACCACACTTATGTCTGGAATGTTACTCTGGAGTTCTCCAGAGCTCTGAGTTCGAGTTTTATTATATGTTTTTTTGTTGGGCAAATCATTAAATTAAATGTTAATACATATTAATAAGTCCTCATCACAGTATGCTGGACATTAAAGGGTGCAATTATTTTAACGAAAGATGAAAAGATGCCAGTTTGACATCTTAAATGTAGACTTATATCGCAAAGGTATCTGAAATGGATTGTTGGCAACAAAGCCCATACTAGTATTTTCTCTAACTGATCTCGTCAAAATTGTTTGTCTGATTAGTAAACGTCCCCCCTTCTGTGACTGAACTTGTCTTTATTATTCACAAAGCTTCACAAAATGCTTTTAATGCAATTATATTCTCTCAATAAAAATTTGGTCCAAAAAGAATGTATGCTTTTAAATGTTAAGGAAATTTTGAATTGAGGGTAGAAAGTGTATTCAGTTAATGGTTCTTTTATTCGGCTGATAGGTTATCTGTCATCAGCCAAATAAACTGGAGTTTCAAAGAAGCAAAAGTATGCAATGGAGATGACATTCAATGATGGTGCTGGTAGGTTTTGTCGTTCCCCAGAATTTTGCTGTGGGTGTGTTTTATTACCTGGTAAAATAAGGTCAAAGACAATTTTCTGAAATCATGTAGGAGTTGTTTATTTGCATGGACAAATTTGACAATTCGATCTTTTCCACAGAAATACAATAATTACTTTTTTAATTAGGACATGGGCTATATACAACTACTTTGTTATGACAGTATCAATTTCAACCAGTAACATTAAACTCAAAATATTCTGTTCTTTTTGTTTGAAAATCTATTTAATTATAGTAAGACAATACCGTTCCTCAAGACCTGGGTACACAAATGAATAGGGCCTAATGGATTTCTTTGTCAAGCCAGCTCATAATTACCAGAACATCTGACAACATTTTGAATAGCCAACTTATTTATCCAACAGAATACATTGCACAGTAATTATGTGCACGTATGGCAAGCTGATGACTTACAAAGAAATACAAATTCTGATTTTAAACTGAGGAATTCGGAATTTGCAGCAGCTTGTCAGATTACCATGACAACAGTTGCAACAACAGGGTCAAAGTTGAAAGTCTCTCACTCCTTCCTGTAGAAAGCAATGGCTATTCAAAAGGCAGATGGGAAATAGGTAAAAATAGGCCTGTTTTGGGAAAAGGAAGGATCCTAAAAAATACATCTGATTCTATATTAAACCTATTAATGGAAATAAATGGAAATAAAAATTAATTGATCCGGGAGGGAAGGAATGTGAGAGAGAGAGGTGAGAAAGTCAGCAGGGAATAAGGGAGAAGAAGGCTGTGACATTAGGGGGAGGGAAAAGAAAGAGGCTGAAGGAGAGGAGATGGGTCACTTTGCCTTTGAATACAGCAAGTTTCATTTAGCAATAGTGCTGAGGGGTGGGGCGGATTGTCCCCATGCACAAAAGAGTTCTTTACCCCACCCCAACCCTATCGTCACAAAACCACTTCTCCCCCCGCTCTCAACCTCAGTTAAAATCAACTTTAAACAGTGCGGCTGCCACATTCCGACCCACTGAGAGGCAGAGGTTGGGGGAGGGAGGGCGTCAGCAAAAACAATCGATGGCCATCCGCAGGGTAGCCTACCGCGCCTAACCTTAACGAGCAACTCTTTCACAACATAGGCATTCAGATTAAGCTCTGCTTACCTTTTGTGTTGCCAAGTGCTGTGCGATACAGTCGTTTATGTCTGAATGGCTAACCCCCTTCGTCTTTCTATTCCCAAACCTTTCTGTCTCCCTCTATCTGTCCCGTTTTCTTTCTCACTTTGTCCCATTGCACTTTCTCCCCAAATCCTTCATATGCCTCCCATCTGTATCTCTCCTTATCTCCCTTTTCTCTGTCTCTCTTTCTGGCCCTGTGCTTCTCTGCATCCATCTCTCTGTTACTTCAGTGCGTATCAAGCCTGGCTCGGCTTCTCCAGTGGAGTACCAGAGCGACAGCGATGTGGAGAGCGGGACAGAGTCGGGGTCAGCTTCCCTCAGCACACCGTGTCCGGACACAGGGTGAGTGTCGTTGACCTAAAGGTGGGGTACTGGGGTACTGGATGAGGCCGGTGGTTTTTGTACCGTAGCGGAGCTCAGACCTCTCCTCTGGGGAGCCCCTGCGGTTCAGTGCAGTTGAGATATTTCCAAAGGTGGCACACCTGATTCAACTTGTTCAGTGAAACAGGTGAGCTAGTTCAGGGCTTTAACATAAAGAGAATGATGAGGGTGATGAGGGTAGATGAACCGATACTTTCTTATGTGTTCCCCTGTAAGAAATACGAGCTAGAGGGAATCTGCTCCTTCACTGTGGGGGTGGGGAGGTGGGGCTGTGAGCTGGGCCTGTCCCTTCTCTCCCCTCTCCTGGCACTAATTACATTACTGCAGCAATGCTCTGGACACTTGCATAACCCCTGAATGCTGGAGGAGTGGAGGGGAAGTGTGTGTGTGTGTGTGTGTGTGTGTGTGTGTGAGTGGGGCAGCAACAGGGAGAGGCCGAATGTGCAACTCTTTATTTTATTATTTCAGTGAGAGGAAGCAGCAGCCTCAACACCCCAAAGGCGTTGCTGTGCGTGATGAGAGCTCCATCTAAGCGAAATGCAGGGTGTGCGCTCGGGAGAGTTTGCTCAGCCCGTATGTGTGTGCGTCCGAGCGGGCGTGCAGTTTGCGTGCGTGTTGCTGGGCAGGGTTGTCCGAGAACCGGGTGTAAACAAGGTTACATAACGCAGTTCGCCGTCACACCTCCTTATAAACAGTTTCAGAGAGAGGGAAAAAGAGCAGAGGGCCAAGTTAGTGGAAGAGAAGAAGGATGCGGACGAAGGAGGAGTAATACACACTCTTTCTCTTTTTGCCTGAGTAGCTTGTTCAAGCCAATGGCTGAGCGGTGGGGGGGGGGGGTGTAAGGAGTGAACTAGTTGGCAGGCAGGGTGGAGAAAGGGGAAAGCCTCGAGTAACAGAGAGGATAGGAGGGAGAGACACAGGAAGGAAGTGGGGAGAGACAGGCAAAAAAGTATGGATGGGGAGGAGGGACAGGATTGTTGAGGAGCAGAGGGATTGTGAGAGAGAAGGAGAGACATCAGCTGTGAACTGGAAGCTGTTCAACTGTATAGGTTTTTGACAGTCACTCTCTAGCGCTCCCTGGTGGCTACGGCCTCTAACTTTACCCAGCGACTGTATGGCTATGTTTACACGGGCAGCCTAATTCTGATGCCAAACTGTCATTCTTCACGTCAGATCTTTTCACTGCTCATCTAATTGAACAGTATGAACAGTGCGCCAATGGATAGAATTGGCCAATCAGGCACACTTGTTACATCCCACGCAGTCATTACATCAGTAATTGTCCTTGTGGATTAGTTGGGGCGTAGACAGTTCAGGTGGGGTTTTGCGCGTTGAAGGTCATGTAGGACAAGTCTGTTCAAGTTGTACTGACAATAGCAGACCTGAGGTTATATATTATTAGAAATATGTCATTGGGTGGCTTAGGGTGGTCTGGGCCACCGCCGACAGTGCAATGGGCCTGCTGCAGCATAGGTTCCAGTCTGGTCCACTGCTCCGTCAGCAGAACATCTCTCCTCTATATCTTCCCACTGGCTCTATAAAAGAGTCTTGCTTACCCAATAAACAGAAGAAAAATGTGTATTGTTTTATTTCTGTTTATTACATTTAGACCAGACTTAATCTCAACGATTTTTTGGTTCATACTGCTAAGCACATACACCTAATGTCTGAGCCTGCGGTTTGTCTCGTAGCAGGATTACTATTGCTACAACACATCATCACTAGGATAAAAGTAACATGCCTGATGATGTAAAATGTAAAAGCTGGCTAGTAGTAGTATAGTACAGATGTTTAATTAGTGCCTAGGGATATAGCATCCAATGATTGATGACCGGTCAACAGTGCCAAATTACCAGTGTTTTGGACTCTGTGAGTCCATCAATCCATGATAAAATATTAAATAGTTTTTGAAAAACAGGTGTGTAATAGTATTTGAACCCAGGTAAGTAGCTAGCTTCTTTGTAGTTATCCTGATAATACAAATGATCCCCTCTGACATTCCGTTTTTTTTTTACTACATGCATGACTCAACTCCTGTAAGTCCAGCCTCACCCATAATAATGTCTCTCTCACTCTTCCATTGTTCACTTCATCCATCTCTCTTTCCGTTCTTCGTGCCCTGTCGTCATGTTTTGCAATTTACAGGCCCAAAAAGTCTTTGCCAACATTGCCAAAGCAAGTAGAATAATAAAAAAGAAATTACCAGGTAAGCTGGCACAAAGAGTGATTGTTTACAGCTACAACCTGGGAGTAATTTGTGTTAACTGTCTTTCACGCGTACAGACTGTTTTTTCACCATGTCGGCTGACTGAGATTCAGACTAGCAGCCTTTGGGTTACTGGTTGAAACCCCTCTGGGCTAACTTCCGCCTAAATGAAAATTGTGAATTCTAAGTAAACATTACACAGACAAATGTTTCAAAAGGATGAAGACATCAAATTTATATTATGTAATTTTATTAGCTATGTACAGTGTTGTAACAGCCTCTGCTTGTATCTCTGTCAGGTCGGGGATGGACATGGACATGCAGGCAGATCCTGATTCGCCAGATATGAAGAGGAGGCGTGTCCATATGTGTGACTATGATGGCTGTAACAAGGTGTACACCAAGAGTTCACACCTCAAAGCCCACCGCAGAATACACACAGGTAATCTACACCCCTGTCCCGCCCTTTAAACAATGAGTATCAGGGGGCCTGCAATTTGTAGCTAATGATTAAACAATTTACGTAGATCAATTCTATGCTATTTTACAACATCATCCTGAAGTTTAGGTTCTGATTCGATAATGAAGAAATATTGGTTACCAAGTCTGCTGCAGAAGGACAAGAGAACCATGATGAAATTAGTTTTGATCAGTCATGAAAAATTATGATTAGAATAAAAAAAACATATATCTAAAAACCCCATTGAAATTGTCATTCAGGCAAATTCATTGAAAGTGCTGCTTCTTTAACCATAATTGGCACAATCCACCAACCAATCATCTTCTTCTCTAGGAGAGAAGCCATACCAGTGCACATGGGAGGGCTGTACCTGGAGGTTCGCCCGGTCCGACGAGCTGACGCGACACTTCCGCAAACACACGGGCATTAAGCCCTTCCGCTGTACCGACTGTGACCGCTCCTTCTCCCGGTCCGATCACTTGGCCCTGCACCGGAGACGCCACGTCATGATGTGAAATGTGACCCCTTTGACATTTTACCTTCCGACCCTGGACCCTACCACCTATTGCCATTGCCCTTTGACCCGTCACCCCCCCCCTCCTTCCACCAGAACTCCAATGGAACTCAGAAGGGTGGGGCTGAAGTCTGAATGCCTGGAGGTTCTCTGCTGTTTTGTTTCCTGTGCCCCTCCTCGCCTTGCATTGCCCCGCCATCCATTTTGAGCTGCAGGTTGGTGCGGAGAGCACGTAATTGAAGAGACGGAGAATGAGTAGAAGAGTTGGTTACTGTTTTCCAGTTGCTTAGGGCCTAAAAGGTGTAGTTACGCCGCTCTCATCTCGAAACCCACAGTACAACCCGTCTCCCCCACACACCCCTCACAGTGGGCGAACAGCCAACAGCCTTCTACTTCAACAGTCCCCTATCCATCTGGGTGTAAATCCAGTGAAGCCTGATTGGGATATTGAAGACAGGACAAGGCAGGACAGAGAGAATGAGAGACAGGATAGACTTTGAAATGATGCAGGGATACCCTCAGCATTGAGGAAGATGAGGAGGGAGGAAGAGGGGCAAAGAAGGATATATGGCTTCTTTGTTTCATTTGTTGATTTCGGAAGGAAAGATACAGGAAGATACTCCTCAGCTGTCTGATAGCAACTGTTTACTGTATTTGCTTTCCCGTCTTCTGTTACCCAGCGTTGCGTGCATGAGCTGGCTTTCTACATGTGTGCGTGGGTGAGCGCAAGTGTGGTGTGTGCTATTTTAAAGACAGTTGAAGATGCACCATGTCCTCTCCTTCATGTTCCTTCTCAAGTGGAGTCACTGCCCCCCCTCCTCCCCCAGTCCCCTAAAACGGGAAGCTACAAGACTGTGAATTTTATGAGACAAGACTTCTGTTTTTTCTTCATTGTTTCAATCAGAGATGAATTCATGTTGACCTGCCCTACATTTATAACTCGTTGTTCAGTAACAGTATTTGTGTTGTTTAAAAAAAAAACAAATAATGCCTTCTGTCATCTTCTTTTCCCTTTCCTTTTTGTCCTTTCATTGTCTCTTAACAGAATAAGAACCCTGTTTTTTTTGTCTTTTTCGAATCCTTAGATTTAGTGTTTGAGGCTGTGAAAGTATAAGGAGAAAAAAGTTTGAGATTACAAACCAAACTCTCGCAGGGATCTAGGGGAGCTTGTGTATGTGTATGTGTGTGTGCGTTTGTGTAGAAAACATAATCAGAACTGATGATTTTAGTTTGTTGATGAAGTGTGTGTTTGTTGGAGGCAGCAGTGTGTTTACCTCTCGCCCGTTGGAGCCTTAATGAATTTGAAGTCAATCTACGAAACTCTGTTTAGAAACGCACGTTTGTTTCGGTCTTCAGGGTCACCCGGGAAACGGGGTCTTATCGCCCTGACGACACACGTCACAAGGAACACTCTCTAGTTACAAGCATTTCTACCCAGATCAGGGTCCGTATTTACAAAGACCTCCAGAGAAGGAGTTCTGATCTAGAATCAAGTCCACAGCGAATGAGTACTGATCTAGGATGACCCCTGTTGATATGAACATATAATTATATTTAAAAATGTTTTTAAAAAGGCAAAAAACGATTCTAGATCAGTACTCCTACTAAAAGGTGGCTGTTTTTGAGCTCCTGCTCCCTGGGTTCACTTGATTATGCAACCTCCACAGACCTCGCTTCTAGCGCTGTCCTGAAGCCAGCGGCTAAGTATGTGTTGCTACTAGGAACGTCCGAAAAGCTTGCTCCAAAGTCCAGACTGGAGTCATGGGTAAAGTATGTGTTGCCGAATGGACAGACACAGACCTTGCTCCTGTAAGCGCTGTTCTGAAGTTGGTTAAATACACTTTCCTCTGGCATGCACAGCTTCTGTGGTGCATACATGCAGAGGGCATATTAAAGGGCATGTAAACAAAGTGTTTGGCTATCGCTAGCAGTCACAGCCATAGTCATTTCAAATGCTAGCTAACAAAAACACAATAGCAAATATTTAGCTAAGATCCATTTTGTCTTGACAATAGAAAACAAAACTAAGTGCAGAAAATAATGCTCGTCAGACTCCAAACCCAGCCTTGGTGTTAAGTTGAGCGCATGCCTGAAGCAGCGAGATATCTTATTGGTCCACATAGAGCAATGCAATGCAATGTTCTGCCGATTTTCTATCATTCTCCGCTTTGACTCCTAACAATGTTACTAAGCACATCTTTCTAGAAAAGTATATGCATTTGATTGCAAATTTTCTTTTTTTAAACTGTTCATATTAGACATTAAGGACTATGAGAAATTATTAAAGAAGAATAAAAAGTGTACATATTGTATATATAATCAAAAAGTCCATAATAAATGTAACCGGTGGAGTTCTATTTTTAACACTGACTAGACAATGTGAAAAATATACTTTTTTTCCCCCTTTCCTCATTTGTAGGATGTATTTACAAATGAGATGTGCTATACATTTGTATTTTATTTCGTTCTCCTTTTTTATTTCTTAAAAAAATGGTCCCACTTGTTTTGTGCTCACTGTTGTTGCATGGAGGGTTGCATTTCGTTTTTTTTTGTGAAAGTTGGTGAGCATGTTGGTGTGATCCTGGGGCTCTAACTTAACATAATGACCTGCAATAAGCACTGAAAAACCACAACTATGGCTGATTCCTAAATGCCACCATTATCCTTATATAAGGACTGGGGTTCCATTTGAGACACACGCCATGTTGGAAAGTAAAATATTTGTTATAATTGATCAAATCCCTCACTGCATGGACATACCAATGCTGGTGATGTGTACGATATACCAAAACTCAATTAAAATAAACTAAGTGCCTGGTTTTCACTGACACAGATTAAGCCTAGTCCTGGGCATAAAAACTTGCCTCGATGGAAATCTCCATTGACCTTGATTTTTTAAGTCCAGTATTAGGCTTAATGTGTCTGTGTAACCGGCCCTATGTTCCCCTTTCATGTCCATTGTACCACAAAGAAGAAAATACAGTACAACTTCAAAAAAGTATGATACAATTTACCAAAGTGGCGGTCTTCTGGCCAACAAATACCACCGTAGCTCAATTGATGGTTAAAATGTGTCAGAATACAACTATAGTCTGGATGCTGTTAAACTCTCATCCTATTCTCTATTTAGTGTCCTATATTGCCCACCATAAAAATATTTTGACCACCGTCAAAGGTGGAACAATATTTGGAAAATATGCCATTTAGGGTGTATATTATTGTACTGTATAAGCACATTTTTCCACTAGTCACCTATCACTTTCAACAATATGGCACCGTATAATGAATGTGTGACTTGGTGGTCTGCGTGTATAACTGTGTGTGTTTGTGTTTATAAACGTACGAGTGGGTAAAGGTGTGAGTGTGCCTCTAACGTATCAAAACTCTTAAGAATCAGAATTTTAGGTATTTTATATTGAATGCAGTAACTTATGGGCCAGTACTATTACTATTACTCAGTGCAATGCAGTTATCGTTATAATACAAGTCATTAATATTATTTCTTTTGTATTTGTACAGAACAAATGTGTAAGGATCAGTGAGGAAAACGTGAGCTTTTTGATACTGTGAGAAATGGTGTTCCATTAAGTCAGTTTCCCCCCTGTACAGTTGTGATTTTCCCCCACTCCTTTTATAGAATAAAATGTTTTTGGTGCAGATGATGATGTAATGTCTTTTTTTGTTGACTGAGTGTGACATTGTTCGGCAGAGTGGCAGAAAATTGCCTGGGGTTGCAAAGAGAAGTAAAGCGACAAGTGTTGAATGTTAGCTAAAGAGACTAGTTTCCACCTGCATTAGTATCTGAGCGTTAGGCGACAGTATTAATATGACATTTTCTTCTATCCCACTCAGAAAGCACTGATGCAACTGTCTATTAACCAGCTTTGCAAACAGTATGTTAAAACTCGTTGGCGTTAACCAAAATATGCATAATATGCTAAGCAAATAAAGGTCTCAGAAAGTATATTGACTGTCTTGAGTTGCACATTACCAAGCGACCCAATTGAAACACACAACACTGAGTGAAAAGCCAAAGCACAAGTTTTACTATGAAAAACCCCACCGGGTCTGAGTCAAGCACACGTACCAAGATGTCACTGCCGAGTATATTAACTGTCTAATTGTTCTACAAACGTCATTACATTCCTGGTCAAATCGCTGATAAGCAGTGCCAGGCAATCACTTTTAAACCAGACCGTCACTGATACAAAACTGACCACTATGGTATCTGTCTGAAGCTCTTGTTCTCCCAAACAGCTAGAGGTCAACAAATTCTACAGTATCAAATTTACATGGCTATAACAGTGTTAACAGGTTATACCAATACATACAGTGGGTGGGCAGAATAACAGAAACACCTAACAAATATATTAATATCAAGGATCTAATAAGGACAGTTGCTCAATACCCAAAAATAACACACTTAAAAATTACCATAGAATAGAATCAGCACATCTGTGGCTCAGTCTAAATAAGTCGTGAGCTTCACAAAATGGGAATTTATGGCAAGGCTGCCATTTGGAAACTGCCAATACTGAAAGATCCATAACTATGTGTAAAGAGCACAAAACTTGGACCTCAGAGGAATTGAAACAAATAATTTGGTCTGAGGCGTCATCATTTACCCTATTTCCTACATTCGGATGGATTTAAGTAGGGAGAAAGCATAAGTATGGCTTCAGTACACAATGCCTGCTGCCAAATGGTAAAGATAGTGGGGTATCTGTAATGGTATGGGCAGCTATCTCGTGGGAGTCACTGGGTCCGATAATTGCTCTTCATGGTCATATAATGGCAAATGAATATGAGGCCATTTTACAGGACCAAGGAGCAAACAACAGTAGTGTTGGTAGAAGCCTGCTTTATCAACAAAGATGTACTTTAATGGTTCACAGCAGCTCAGTTTTGTCACGAATGGTGTAGTGGTGGAGAGGATGGAACCAGGCGCAGGCAGAGTGGCAGTTGAAGGGAATATTTAATTGAAAATAACACAGAGCACTTAAACACGAAATGAAAACAAAAAGCTGGGAGACGACGGGGCTGTCCGTCACCTCACCCATGTCCATTTGCTTGTTTTGACCCTGTCCATGTGCTGTATGATTTACTCCTCTGCCTTATTGTCTATCCTTCACAATTTTATAAGACTTGAGCTACCAAAATTTTGCCTCCAATTAATTGTTATTGGAGTCACGTGAGTGAATGTGTCAGTGTGGTCAGTGTGGGATACATGGCAGTGCGAAGCTGGTGTGAGAGCCTCTGGATGCCTCTTCGCTTTGAGACTAGTATTTTGAGGGTACTATTTAATGAAGCTGCCAGTTGATGACCTGTGAGGCATCTGTTTTTCAAACTATACACTAGTGTATTTGTCCTTTTGCTCAGTTGTGCACCAGGGCCTCCAACTGCTGTTTCTATTCTGGTTAGAGCCAAAATTGGACAGTTGAAGACTGGAAGAATGTTGCCTGTTCTGATGAGTCTCGATTTCTGTTGAGACATTCAGATGGTAGAGTCAGAATTTGGCGTAAACAGAATGAGAACATGGATCCATCATGCCTTGTTACCACTGTGCAGGCTGGTGGTGGTGGTGTAATGGTGTGGGGGATGTTTTCTAGGCACACTTTAGGCCCCTTAGTGCCAATTGGGCATCGTTTAAATGCCACGGCCTACCTGAGCATTGTTTCTGACCATGTCCATCCCTTTATGACCACCATGTACCCATCCTCTGATGGCTACTTCCAGCAGGATAATGCACCATGTCACAAAGCTCGAATCACTTCAAATTGGTTTCTTGAACATGACAATGAGTTCACTGTACTGAAATGGCCCCCACAGTCACCCGATCTCAACCCAATAGAGCATCTTTGGGATGTGGTGGAACGGGAGCTTCGTGCCCTGGATGTGCATCCCACAAATCTCCATCAACTGCAAGATGCTATCCTATCAATATGGGCCAACATTTCTAAAGAATGCTTTCAGCACCTTGTTGAATCAATGCCACGTAGAATTAAGGCAGTTCTGAAGGCGAAAGGGAGTCAAACACAGTATTAGTATGGTGTTCCTAATAATCCTTTAGGTGAGTGTACATACACAATAATATACGTAAACTAGCAGCAATTTTAATGATTGTAGAATGGGAAATATGAACAATATTGGTAGAAGTATTGAATATTATAAATATAATATAAGTGTAATATGCCTATGAATGGTACATTCAAGTATTCTAATGTATAGTGAATGTACATAGAATGACATAAGAGCATTTGGAATGTTCATGTGATCAATCAAGATCACCTTGGACCCCTTTCCATTTTAGATTAGATTAGATCCAACTTCGTTGTGGTTGAAGAGTACAAGTACAGTACAACGAAATGCAGTTAGCATCTAACCAGAAGTGCAAAGAGCTAACCTGCTTGTAAACTATTAGGATGTGGATTTCTCTCATTCCACTAGAGTGTAAAACTCACTTAAAGTAGCAATAAAGGCAAAAAAAAGGGAAATCTCCAGGTGAATTAAATAATTCAGAGCCAATATTGAACTTCCCTTTCCTGGACAAATTTCATCGGCAAAGAGGAACAGTCAAAGCTGACCGACAGGGATAGACAGCACAAAACCTGGACCCCTGAGCAATGGAAAAAAGTTATATGGTCTGCTGAGTCCTCTTTCATCCAATTTTCGAAATCTGGATGGGTCACCCTGGTCTCAGGACACTACGTAGACACATTTCTGTACATTTTAGCGGGGGGATTTCGTAAGATATATTAGGTTCAGTAAAAGAAAATTAGAGTTGGAATGGAGAAAAAAAAGTTAAAGTCATGTTTTGAAACAGCAACCTTCCGCATTCCAGACAAGTGCTCCACCCACTACTCCAATGAGGAACCTGTCAATGGGAAGGGCGAGTGGTGTTGTCAAAACATAAATATGTTTGAAGTGATTTTCTTTGTAATCCTAACACACACCATAACCCTAACCTTAACCTCAGTGCTGTGATATCTAACCTTAACCCTAACCCCAGTGCTGTGATGCCTTACGTTAACCTAACTTTGACGGTAAAATGCTTTTATAACATATTCCAGCGACCTTGGTGTATGTCCAGTGTCATTGAGTGGATAGGGTGACTACGTTCTCATCCGAACGTTGCTGGTTTGAAACACAGGTTGAACATTGTGTGAAAAATGTGTTTGTCTATATCATATGTTTTTCTGCTGTTTGTATGTTATTATATGTTTTAATAGCATTCGTAACATTTGATATGTTGTAATAGCATTCATAAGATATGTTACATTTGAACAATTTAGTTATGTATCATATGTTTTGGTGGCGCATTGTAATGTAACCTAACGTAACGTCACATATCATACGAAATTGGATGCCATGGATTTATGTTAAATAGTCTATGTAGTGTCCTGAGACCAGGTTGCATGTGTTTACGTAGGGAGAAATCCATAGGATGGCTTCAGCCCACAATGCCTGTTGCCAGCTATTAAACATGGTGTGGTATCCATAATGATGATAATGCCCTTTAAACACCGTACATGACCCACTCTATCACCAGATCTGAATATCGTTGAACCTTTATGGAAAGTTCAGGAGCGTGGAGGGCAAGGTATTTCACCACCTCCTTTATCCCACAAAGAAGTGGTGGGTTTTCTTCTTGAAGAATGGTTGTATCCCACAACAACACATGATAGCATTTCAAGGATTGGGGCTGTCTGAATGAAAATGGTGGAACTAGTCCTAACCCTGAATTTCAACCTAACCTAAACTCCTAAACTTTCCTCTAGCCATTTCAAGATTTTATCATTTACATTTTGGACAACACAAAAAACATTATTGTTACTTTCTTGTTACTTTCATTATTGTTAACATTATTGCACAATCAGCCTGTAGGTTTGATCTCTTTAGCAACCACAGGAAGAGAAATGGAAATAATCTTAATAAACACTAATGTTATATAATACTATGACAAGCATAATAGGTAATAAAAAATGACTGTTGGTGCAATGTGGTCTCACGGGACTATGTAGACTATTTTACGTAAAACCATGGCACCCGATTTCGTATATGATAGGTCACGTTACGTTAGGTTAGGTTAAAATAAAATGCGCTACCAAAACATATAATACATTACGAATTGGCTAATATTTAACACATCTTACAAATGCTATTGCAATGCATAATATGTTACGAAAGTTGTTAAAACGTATAATATGATATGAATGCCAGACACTTATTATGCATTGCAATATCATTCGTAAGATATGTTTAATATTAGTTAAATATCGCTACAATATGTAATAAATGCATTTTAACGTTACAGTTAAGTTAATGTTAAGTATCACAGCACTGTGGTTCAGGTTGGGGTTAAGGCTTGGTTTAGAAAGAAAATCTATTATGATATATTGATGTTGTAACACCACTACTCAAGGAGGTTCCTGTTTGGAGTAGTTGGTAGGGTGCCTGTTTGTAAAGTGGTAGGTCCCTGGTTTGAAACATGTTTTTTATTTTTTCTGGATTGTTACTCTAACCTTACTTTACCTAACGTAATACAGTGGATATAAAAAGTCTACACACCCCTGTGAAAATGCCCGGTTTTTGTGATGTTAAAGAATGAGACAAAGACAAATCATGTCAGAACCTTTTCCACTGTTAATGTGACCTATAATGTGAACAATTCAATTGAAAAACAAACTAAAATCTTCGGGAGAAAAAAAAACTGACCTGGTGTGCAAACCCTCTTATAACTGGGGATGTGGCAGTGTTCAGAAATAACCAATCACATTCATGTTAAATAGAAGTCATTACACACCTGCCATCATTTGAAGTGACTCTGATTAATCACAAATAAAGTTCAGCTGTTGTAATAGGAATTTCCTGAGATTTTCTTAGTTGCATCTCAGAGCAAAAGCCATGGTCCACAGAGAGCTTCCAAAGCATCAGAGGCATCTCATTGTTGAAAGATATCAGTCAAGAGAAGAGTACAAAATAATTTCCAAAGCATTAAATATACCATGGAACACAGTTAAGACAGTCATCATCAAGTGGAGAAAAAACAGAGACATTACCAAAAACTGGACGAGAAGAAAACTGGTCAGGGAGGCTTCCAAGAGGCCTACAGCAACATTAAAGGAACTGCAGGAATTTCTGGCAATTACTGGTTGTGTGCTACATGTAACAATCTCCCATATTCTGAAAAATGCATGGGTTATGGGGTAGGGTGGCAAGACAGAAGTATTTTCGTACAAAAAAAAACATCCAAGCCCTGCTGAAACATCAAGTCCCCCAAAACACATGGGAAAATGTGTTATGTTCTGATGAAACCAAGGATGAAGCTTTTGGCCAAAATTCCAAAAGGTGCGTTTGGCACAAAACCAACACTGCACATCACCCAAAGAACACCATACCCAGAGTGAAGCATGGTGGTGGCAGCATCATGCTTTGGGGTTGATTTTCTTCAGCTGGAACCAGGGCCTTAACCGGAGGGAATTATGAACTTCCAAATACCAGGCAATTTCGGCACAAAACCTTCAGGCGTCCGTTAGAAAGCTGAAGATGAAGAGGAAGTTCACTTTCACTAAGACAACAACCCAAAGCACACATCCAAATCCACTAAAGCATGGCTTCACCAGAAGAAGATCAACATTTTGGAATGGCCCAGCCAGAGCCCAGACCTGAATCCAATTGAACATCTGTGGGGTGATCTGAAGAGGGCTGTGCACAGATGTCCTTGCAATCTGACAGATTTGGAGCGCTTTTGCAAAGAAGAGTAGGCAAATATTGTCACGTCAAGATGTGCCATGCTAATAGACTCCTACCCAAATAGACTGAGTGCTGTAATAAAATTAAAAGGTGCTTCAACCAAGAATTAGTTTAAGGGTCTGCACACTTATGCAACCAGGTTATTGTGGGTTTTTAAAGGTGGAAAACGTTCTCACATGATTTATCTTTGTTTCATTCTTTTACATCACAAGAACCTGGCATTTTAACAGGGGTGTGTAGACTTTTTATATCCACTGTATAGCTTATGAATTTGGCTGTCAAAGATTCACGTAAAATAGTCTGCGTAGTCCCCTGAGACCAGGCTGGTTGGTAAGACTAACTTGACTGAAAGGCCACATGGGGGAGCACTTTGACAGAGAATGCATGTTTGGCAAAGCACTTTTTTTTTTTAACTGGTGTACCTGTCCTAAAGATCACCACAGCCATATCCTGTTGGAGTATCATTTCAGGGTGACATTAAGGGGATAGATTACTGCCAGTTTTATTGTAAATAACTATGTATGCACAAAAATATTGGGAGTAGTCTACCCCCATCAAAATTGGGTTGACACATAAGACATCTCTCTGTGTGTCTGTTTCCTTATTCAGAAGTTGCCTCTTCTCAATCATCAGACTGTCAGGCTGTCTGTGGTCTCAAGTGGAAATTCATCATAATGAACAAAGATTATAATGAATCATAATCAACAAATTCAGGGGAAACAAAACCATGAGCAGACATAGCCTTTTATTCAACCCTGTTTCCCAAAAAGTTGGAACACTACGTAAAAAGCTAATAAAAAGAGAATGCAATGATGTGCAAATCTTTTATCCCTGTATTTCATTGACAATAGTACCATGACAACTTATCAAATGCTGAAACAGAACATTTATTGTTTTGGGGAAACTACGTGCCCATTTTTTATTTGATGCCAGAAACACTACTACTGTGTTGCATCAACTCTTCTTTTAACAATGCTCTGTAAGCATTTTGGAACTGAGGAGACCAATTGCTGTAGTTTTGAAAGTGAGATGTTTACCTATTCTTGGTTGATATAGGATTTCAACTGCTCAAATGTTCGGGGTCTCCTTTGTCATATTTTTAGTTTCATAATGCGCAAAATGTTTTCAATGGGTGACAGGTCTGGACTACAGGCTAGCCAGTTTAGCACCTGGACTGTTTTACTAATAATACATGCTGTAATACATGCAGAATGTGGTTTGGCATTGTCTTGCTGAAATAAGCAAGGCCTTCCATTAAAAATATGTTGTTTGGATGGCAGCATATGTTGCTCTAAAACCGGATACAGTAAAAAAATGTAGCATTAATGGGGCCTTCACAGATGTGCAGGTCACCCATGCCATGTGCACTAATGCACCCGCTTACCATAACGTATGTTAGCTTTTGAACTGTGTGCTGATTAGAAGCCAGATGATCCCTCTCCTCTTTAGTCTGGAGGACTTTCTAGTCTGTTGTGGCCTCTGTCCCAACTTTTTTTAAATGTGTTGCTGGCATCAAAATCAGTGGGCATTTATTTTTCAAATAAAAAAAGAAATCCCTAAAAAGTCGAAAAGGAAGGTTTTGAGTGAGGAACAGAAGGGTTCAAATGAAGAGACCACTGAACGTTTCTGTTCCTCACTCAAAACTTTGCTTTTCAACTTTTTTGGAAAGGAAAGAAAAAGGTGCAGCAGTCTCATAATTTTTTCTGGAGGTGTAAACACATTTGTAAATTTTAATCTATAAAGTACTGAAAAATGTACTCCCAAATTTATGTTTTTATTTGTAGAAAACAGCAACTGGTCAAAATAACCCTTTTTTTTCAGACCTCAAATAATGCAAACAAAACAAATTCATATTCATTTTTCAACAATAAAATACTAATGTTTTAACTTGGGAAGAAATAAATATTTGGTGGAATAACCCAGATTTTTAGCTTTTATGAGTCTTGGCATGTTCTCCACCAGTCTGTCACATTGCTGTTGGGTGACTTTATGCCACTCCTGCCACTAAAATTCAAGTAGCTTGGCTTTGTTTGAGGGCCTGTGACCATCCATCTTCCTCTTGATCAAATTCCATAGGTTTTCAATGGGGTTCAGGTCTGGATATTGGGCTGGCCATGACAGGGTCTTGATCTGGTGGTCCTCCATCCACACCTTGATTGACCTGGCTGTGTGGCATGGAGCATTGTCCTGCTGGAAAAACCAATTATCAGAGTTGGGGAACATTGTCAGAGCAGAAGGAAGCAGGCGTTCTTCAAGGATAACCTTGTACTTGTCTTGATTCATGGACAAATCTGCCTGATTCCAGCCTTGCTGAAGCATCCCCAGATCATCACTGATCCTCCACCAAATTTCACAGTGGGTGCGAGATACTGTGGCTTGTACGCCTCTCCAGGTCTCCATCTAACCATTAGATGACCAGGTTTTGGGCAAAACCTGGTCATCAGAGAAGATGACCTAACTCCATTCCTCTACGGTCCAATCCTTATGGTCTTTTGCAAACTTCAGCCTGGCTCTATTTTGATTCTGCTTTTTTCTAGCTTTGCATGAGTTTAGCCATCTGTAAGCGTTTGACGCGTCTCTCTATTTTCAAATAAACTTTTAATTGTGCCAAGATAATTTTGCCTCTGTACTTACTCCTTAGAATGTTATATATATTTTTTTCGTTTATTTGATTGGGACAGTGCACGTTAATGAACAAGACATGGAGTACATGCATGTAAACATGCCGGATTATAGCCAAGGGCTAATTTCCATCCGTAGTCCCACTGGCTAAGATCACACAGCTCACAAAAACATTGCAAATTAAAATGTACATCTATAGTCAATTCATAAATTAGCTAAATCCTATATACAAAGACTACATTCAACTTCACAGACACTCATCCATATACACATTACAAAGTAAAACAATTTAAAGAAGGATAAAACATACATACTAATGTGTGCAACTTTGATTTGCCCATAGCCATTTCTTTAACTGGACTTTAAACAAGCTATATGTAGTACATTCACTTAATGTTAGAGGAAGACTATTCCACAGGTTCCCACCCCGGACAGACAGGACCGTCTGACCGAAGGTGGTGTACCTGTGAGGTATTATCAAGTCTCCTCTGGTAGAGGCTTGCATGGTCCTCAGAGAATTAAATTGAGTCAACCTGGATATTAAAATCTGGTGGTTAACAGAGTCAAAGGCTTTCTTCAAATCTGTCAAGCAAACCTTTTATGTTTTCTGTTAACACACACAGGGCACTATCGGTGGAATGATGGGTCCGAAAACCAAACTGTAATGGATGTAGTGAAGGTTGGACATTGTCCAGATGAGCCGTCAACTGTCTGACTACCCACTTCTCTGCTTTTTTTTATATAACGGGAAGTATGCTGATAGGTCTATTATTAGACATGTCTGTTGTAGCACCTGATTTTAGTATTGGTTTCACTGCAGCCACTTTCCAATCTGCAGGGACTATAGAATGGTTAAAGGACATATTAAGAAGATGGGTTATTGCACATATTAGATGATCCTTGTACTCTTTTGAAAAATGTGCATTAAGGCCAAATGCATCAAGAGCTTTTGAATTTTTCATGCCAACAATAATTTTTGTTACTTCATAATCTGAGATTTCAATGATTTTGAATACAGGCTGATGTGGATCAGAGACATTGTCAGAACACAGAGATTAATCAAAATGCTGCGTAATCTCTTTCACAGAATTTATAAAGAAACTGATAAAATTGGTGGCAATGGAAAATGTATCTTTAATAATCGAGTCATTAATTTGAAGCTCCATTTCCTTATTGTTTTTATTTAGATGTCGACCGGGCAATTTATTTAGGTTTTGCCATACTAATTTTCCATTGCTGTTTGCATTCTCTATTATTTTAATGAAAAAGTTTGCTTTGGCCTGTCTCAGACTCTGTGTTACCTTATTTTGCATATGGGTAAACCTTTGACGGTCTGTTGTTAGACCTGATTTAAAAAATTGCTTTAATATCAGGTCTCTAGCTAACATTAGATTTTTACATTCTTTGTTCAGCCATGGCAAGTGGCACCTTTTTTTACATTTATATCTCCCTCTACTCGAATGGGTTGAGATAACATCCTTCAGGGATTTAATAAATTTATTGCTACATAATTCAGGATTGTCATCATACAGGATAGTATCCCATTCCAGTGATGACAGGGCTGTGGCCACATTTTGTCGTTGGCTGTTAGGTATAAACTCATAAGGAGACCTGTTATTTGTGGAGTTAAAGAAATCATTATTAACCCTTGACTAGAAAAAAGTATAATATTATGGTCTGAGAGACAAGTCAGGAAATTGTATGATCTAATTATCCTTTCAGGTCTATTGCTGAAAAGTAGATCTATTTTAGTTTTAGAGTATTTTGTAATCCTTGTTGGTTGCTGAACAAGTTGGAAAAAATTAAGATTATCCGTTATATGCTTTAGTGTTTTCCTATCTTTCTTACAGTCCCAGTTCACATTGAAATCTCCAATTACAATAACTTAATTGAACTTGTTGTGTGTTGTATGATGTTTAAGTAGTACCTGCAGTTGTTTACAGAAGTCAACTTTGGCTGATGGTGGACGATAAAGGCAAACCAGAGTAAAACTCATCTCTGCAGAGAGGGAAATTTTAACTGAAACATTTTCAATTTTAATCTCACTTGGCACACTTAATTGTGAACACTTCAAATTATTTTTAACATACAGCAATTATTGGACTTCTGTGCTAGTCACAGTTTGTCCATAACGAACACCATGTTCAAGCATAAGGGTGTCCATCAGTGCACGTGGCACCAGGACACCCTAGGCCGCAGGTCGATGATCGACTTTGTTGTCGTCTCATCTGACCTGCGGCCGTATGTCTTGGACACTCGGGTGAAGAGAGGGGCGGAGCTGTCAACTGATCACCACCTGGTGGTGAGTTGGATCCGATGGCGGGGGAGGAAGCTGGACAGACTCGGCAGGCCCAAGCGTACTGTAAGGGTCTGCTGGGAACGTCTGGCCGAGTCTCCTGTCAGAGAGATCTTTAACTCCCACCTCCGGCAGAGTTTCGACTGGATCCCGAGGGAGGTTGGAGATATTGAGTCCGAGTGGACCATGTTCTCCACCGCCATTGTCGAAGCGGCCGCTCGGAGCTGTGGCCGTAAGGTCTCCGGTGCCTGTCGAGGCGGCAATCCCCGAACCCGGTGGTGGACACCGGAAGTAAGGGATGCCGTCAAGCTGAAGAAGGAGTCCTATCAGGCCTGGTTGGCTTGTGGGACTCCTGAGGCAGCTGACGGGTACCGACAGGCCAAGCGGGCTGCAGCCCGGGTGGTTGTGGAGGCAAAAACTCGGGCCTGGGAGGAGTTCGGTGAGGCCATGGAGAAGGACTATCGGCTGGCCTCGAAGAGATTCTGGCAAACCATCCGGCGCCTCAGGAGAGGGAAACAGTGCCCTACCAACGCTGTTTACAGTAGAGGTGGGCAGCTGTTGACCTCAACTGAGGATGTCGTCGGGCGGTGGAAGGAGTACTTCGAGGATCTCCTCAATCCCGCTGACACGTCTTCCATTGAGGAAGCAGAGGATGAGGGCTCAGAGGTGGACTCGTCCATCACCCGGGCTGAAGTCACTGAGGTGGTCAAGAAACTCCTCGGTGGCAAGGCACCGGGGGTGGATGAGATCCGCCCTGAGTACCTCAAGTCTCTGGATGTTGTGGGGCTGTCTTGGTTGACACGCCTGTGCAACATCGCGTGGCGGTCGGGGACAGTGCCTCTGGGATGGCAGACCGGGGTGGTGGTCCCTCTTTTTAAGAAGGGGGACCGGAGGGTGTGTTCCAACTATAGGGGGATCACACTTCTCAGCCTCCCCGGGAAAGTCTATGCCAGGGTTCTGGAGAGGAGAATACGGCCGATAGTAGAACCTCGGATTCAGGAGGAACAGTGTGGTTTTCGTCCGGGCCGTGGAACACTGGACCAGCTCTATACCCTCTACGGGGTGTTGGAGGGTTCATGGGAGTTTGCCCAACCAATCCACATGTGTTTTGTGGATTTGGAGAAAGCATTCGACTGTGTCCCTCGCGGCATCTTGTGGAGGGTGCTTGGGGAATATGGGGTCCTGGGTCCTTTGCTAAGGGCTGTCAGGTCCCTGTACAACCGAAGCAGGAGCTTGGTCCGCATTGCCGGCAGTAAGTCAGACTTGTTCCCAGTGCATGTTGGACTCCGGCAGGGCTGCCCTTTGTCACCGGTTCTGTTCGTAATTTTTATGGACAGAATTTCTAGGCGCAGCCAGGGGCCGGAGGGTGTCAGGTTTGGGGACCACACAATTTCGTCTCTGCTCTTTGCAGATGATGTTGTCGTGTTGGCCCCTTCTAACCAGGACCTTCAGCATGCACTGGGACGGTTTGCAGCCGAGTGTGAAGCGGTGGGGATGAAAATCAGTACCTCCAAATCTGAGGCCATGGTCCTCAGTCGGAAAAGGGTGGCTTGCCCACTTCAGGTTGGTGGAGAGTGCCTGCCTCAAGTGGAGGAGTTTAAGTATCTAGGGGTCTTGTTCACGAGTGAGGGAAGGATGGAACGGGAGATTGACAGACGGATCGGTGCAGCTTCTGCAGTAATGCAGTCGATGTATCGGTCTGTCGTGGTGAAGAAAGAGCTGAGCCGCAAGGCGAAGCTCTCGATTTACCAGTCAATCTACGTTCCTACTCTCACCTATGGTCATGAGCTTTGGGTCATGACCGAAAGGACAAGATCCCGGATACAGGCGGCCGAAATGAGCTTTCTCCGCAGGGTGGCCGGGCGATCCCTTAGAGATAGGGTGAGAAGCTCGGTCACCCGGGAGGAGCTCAGAGTAGAGCCGCTGCTCCTCCACATCGAGAGGGGTCAGCTGAGGTGGCTTGGGCATCTTTTTCGGATGCCTCCGGAACGCCTTCCTGGGAAGGTGTTCCGGTCCCGTCCCACCGGGAAGAGACCCCGGGGAAGACCTAGGACACGCTGGAGGGACTATGTCTCCCGGCTGGCCTGGGAACGCCTCGGTGTCCCCCCGGAAGAGCTAGAGGAAGTGTCTGGGGAGAGGGAAGTCTGGGCATCCCTGCTTAGACTGCTGCCCCCGCGACCCGGCCCCGGATAAAGCGGGAGAAGATGGATGGATGGATGGATACAGCAGTACACCCCCACCTCTTCTTTTACCTCTGTCCCTTCTAAACACATTATAGTCAGGGAAAACAACACCAGCTTCAGGGGATGATTCTTTAAGCCAAGTTTCTGATAGGCCTAATATATCAATATTTGAATTCCTGAGAATATGGTCCAGTTGTTCATGTTTAGGGAGCATACTGCGTATGTTAAGGTGAGCACAAAAAAGCCCTTTTGGCCTATTTTTATTCTCCCACATTAATTTAGCCTGGTTTAATGTATAACAAATATTTGTCTCCCGATATCTTCTCATTACATAAATTCTAATCTTTTTAATAGCTTGGCAGGAGTTTGGTGCAGTCTGAGTGCAATCAGGTACGAACCCGTTTTGGATCACTGGCGTAAGTGGCGTTGTTTCCAATTCAGCTGTCATATTGACAGCCAATGTCACATGACCATCGATGCATGCTGCAGTTGTTTGTAGCCTCTTAGCCGATACGCTAGCAGTAGTAGCCCCAACTGCCGCCGTGTTAGATGCATCGAGGGCCACCATGGACTGTATGTCAGATGCCAATCCTTCTTCTCCCTCCGCAATCCCGACTTCACCACAGCCCAAGGAGACCCCCGGCACAAGGTCCAATGTGCTCACGGTAGTCCCCACGGGACCTCCGGCGCGCGTCAACGGACGCAGCGCATCGCACGCCAGGACGCCGGCCCCCACCTCCAGGCCCACAGGTGAGTCTGGGCCAGTACCATAGTGGCCAGACTAGCTGTCCAGGGGTCCTGGACACTGGTGTATGTCCCCGGATAAGAGTATGTCCCCGGATAAGAGTAGACAGATGGCGATTATTAGCGTGCGGCTTTGAGGAATTTGTAGAGTGCGTGCACTGCTTTTCCTACTTTTAATTGAGCAGTAGAGAGATGAAAAAACAAAAGCCGCAGCAACGGCGTATCTCCCAAATCCAAAATGTTTATTGTTCGAAATTTTGTGTGGAACTTGTAAGATTGCTCACGGATATTTTTTGCCACCACTGTAGTAATTGCATTGTGATGAGAAACAGGCAGTGTCATTGAGTCTATATCTTAAATTGTCCAAAACTAGCACATAAACAAGGAGCGCTATGACAACTCCGGTCGTACCTGCTGCCGCCATTCTTGGTGTATGAAATCCCAGGTCGATGTGTGTAGTGGACGGAGAAAGCCCCTATTCCATCTCCCTATTCCAAAAATCAATTTAATATATGGTCCCCAGATAGGGGACGTATCAGATATTAAACTTATAAGAACAGATACTACACTTGATCTTAGCCAAAAGGCCGAGAAGCGATACCCATTGTGGCCCTCCACCGATGGAATTGCCATCACACCTCGCCATGCACTTCACCCCAGTAGCTGTTTACCATTCTGTTTGTAGGTCTTTTGATGTCATCCTACAGTTGTTGAGTGACATTCGAATTAGTTGATGGTCATCTCGGTCAGTGGACAGTTGTTTTCGCCCTCTGCCAGTCTGTAGCTTTGTTGTCCCCAATGTCTGTTGCTTGACCTTGTTCTTATGAACTGCCATCTTTGAAATGTTCAGGATGGAAGCAACCTGATGCTCACTGTATCCCACTGCCAGTAAAGCCAGAATTGAACCCTTCTTTTCCTCACTCAAGGCTTTTCTTTTCAACTCTTTGATCGTGCTGAATAGTTATTTTTTTTATTCAAATTACTTTTGAGGTGCTACTTGCACTGTTTTTGCCATCCAGCTGGTTCTATTGGAAGAGGATAGTGATGACCACAGCAGTGGTTTTTATACTTTTCCTTGTTAAATTAGATTTGGTTTAGGTAATCACCTAATCAGTACCTCATAAAGTATAATGAGATGTGCCTGTGTTGGAATTTAACAGACACTGGAATGGCTGCCATACATGTAGAGATGCTGATTTAAGAAAAATTAAGAGTGGTCTCTTAATTTTTTCCAGAGCTGTATATATATATATGTTTTGTGCATCATTTTAGTTAGGTCCTGTTATTACTTTGGATGAGCATAAAACCCCATACATGTTGCTAAAGCTACAGGTCTGTATGTCCATCATGGAACAAGAACTGATATGATACCAGTCGTACAAGAAAAAGTTCACTTGTATTCCTATAACAATTGCTTGTTATCCTTTTTTTATATCATAAAAGGGCCTGTTTGCATGTACAACCATTTGTAAAAAAAATTATATATGGCGCATTACTGCAAAACATTAGAAGTTTGTATGCACCTGCCGTTAGCCATTGATGTTAGCTCATTAAGTACTTGCACATTTATTACTTAATGAGTGTAAACGCTAAGCTCAGCAGGTTACACTGATCGCTTTCTATAAGGAATATCTATCAAGATAGAACAATAACCACAAATCTATATCCTTTGTTCAACATCTCTTAAACATGTTTTACCAGTTGTTTAACTTTGAATATAAATAAATCAATGCGTTTCTTAAGCTGACAGCTTATTACCTAACTTTTGTTTTTGCAACTAGTATTTCAGGGTATATGTTCTTAAAACTGATTTTAGCTATACTGTATATGGACATATTATAATGTATGAAAAGGTTTGTTCCTACTATTCAGGCCCCCAAGTGTCTCAGTGGTCTATGTGCAACAGTAAAGCATCCCATGATTCCTAAAAAAATAAGTCAATGGGGGTACCTTTGGACTCTTGCCCTGCATTCATGGTTGTTATTTGGTCATCATTGCTAACTAGAATAATTGCAGTTTTGCTTTTGTTCTATTATCTATTATTGTACTATTACATGTTCTCGTTTTTCAAAACTCTTAGTAAAATCCAAACTGATCACACTTGTTACTCATTTAATCTTTTATTCAAAACTACAGATTTTCCCTTGTTTGTAAATGTGAATTATAATGAGTACATTGGTTAAGTCATCAAAAACCAACATAGTATTATTCTCTCAGTTTAGTATTTGTAACAATCAGTCAGTCCAAGACCAAACAGCATAAAATATATTTTTCAAAATGAGTCTTTGAAGCGCTAAAGTTAATCTGTTACAGTTTTATTAAAGTCATTATAATGCGAGATTAAACTCGTTATATTTCGAGAAAAAGGTCTAAATACAATCTTGAGAATAAACTCATTAAATATCGAGAATAAAGTCGTTGTGTTTCGGGAAAAAACTCATGATAATGCGAGAAAAAAGTGGAAATACAATCTTGAGAATAAACTCATTAAATATCGAGAATAAAAGTCGAAATTAAATGTACAGAATAACGCATTCGATCAGTGTGCATTGCATAGCCTACTGATAGAGGACATGGCAGAGTTGGATCAGCTATATTATAGACTTTCTTTCAGTAACAAAGAAATACTATCAACTTTTGCTAATTATGACAGAATTATAATTAGCATACGAACTTTAAAGAGAATTTGCAAGCGGCTAGGTCTTTTTAGAAGAAAAAAATCTGTCCAATTGACAACCAGTGGACAAATGCAAAGTTATCGCTGGCTTCACTTGCGCAATTCATCAATGTTTCATGGTTTCCCAGGATACCATAAAACGGATTATTAAACTTTATTCTCGATATTTAATGAGTTTATTCTCAAGATTGTATTTAGACTTTTTTCTCAAAATGTAACAAGTTTAATCTCGCATTATAATGACTTTAATCTCGAGATGTTTTTTTATTTTTTATTATTGCTTGGCACTAATCCTCTTCCGTAATTACTGTATACTACCCATCACAACTGAAAATAATTGCCATAATGTCTGTCCCATAATCTCAGAATCAGAAAGAGTTTATTGCAGTAAATTTCACAACAAACTAGGAATTTAATCTGGTCCGTTGGTACAGAAATGTTGTACAAAGGAAATAAAAAACAAATATGAATGGCTCAGCCCGAACGAGCGACGTGGGGCCGCCTTCCCGTGGGCTCACCACCTACAGGAGGGACCATAAGGGGTCGGTGCGGAGAGGATCGGGCGGCAGTCGAAGGCGGGGGTCTTGACAACCCGATCCCTGGACACGGAAACTAGCTCTAGGGATGTGGAACGTCACCTCACTGGCGGGGGAAGGAGCCTGAGATCGTGCGTGAGGTTGAGAGGTTCCGACTAGGGATAATCGGGATCACCTCTACGCACGGCTTGGGCTCTGGAACCACACTCCTTGATAGATGATGGACTCTTCACCACTCTGGAGTGGCCCATGGTGAGAGCCGGCGGGCTGGTGTGGGTTTGCTTATAGCTCCCCAGCTCTGCCGCCATGTGTTGGAGTTTACCCCGGTGAACGAGAGGGTCGTTTCCCTGCGCCTACGGGTCGGGGATAGGTCTCTCACTGTTGTTTGCACCGGAGATATTGAGTCCGAGTGGACCATGTTCTCCACCGCCATTGTTGAAGCGGCCACTCTGAGCTGTGGCCGCAAGGTCTCCGGTGCCTGTCGAGGTGGCAATCCCCAAACCCGGAGGTGGACACCGGAAGTAAGCGATGCCGTCAAGCTGAAGAAGGAGTCCTATCAGGCCTGGTTTGTGGGACTCCTGAGGCAGCTGACGGGTACCGGCAGGCCAAGCGGACTGCAGCCCGGGTGGTTGTGGAGGCCAAAACTCGGGCCTGGGAGGAGTTCGGTGAGGCCATGGAGAAGGACTATTGGCTGGCCTCGAAGAGATTCTGGCAAACCGTCCGGCGCCTCAGGAGAGGGAAACAGTGCCCCACCAACGCTGTTTACAGTAGAGGTGGGCAGCTGTTGACCTCAACTGAGGATGTCGTCGGGCAGTGGAAGGAGTACTTCGACGATCTCCTCAATCCCGCTGTCACGTCTTCCATTGAGGAAGCAGAGGATGACGGCTCAGAGGTGGACTCGTCCATCACCCGGGCTGAAGTCACAGAGGTAGTCAAGAAACTCCTCGGTGGCAAGGCACCGGGGGTGGATGAGATCCGCCCTGAGTACCTCAAGTCTCTGGATGTTGTGGGGCTGTCTTGGCTGACACGCCTGTGCAACATCGCGTGGCGGTCGGGGATAGTGCCTCTGGGATGGCAGACCGGGTTGGTGGTCCCTCTTTTTAAGAAGGGGGACCGGAGGGTGTGTTCCAACTACAGGGGGATCACACTTCTCAGCCTCCCCGGGAAAGTCTATGCCAGGGTACTGGAGAGGAGAATACGGCCGATGGTAGAACCTCGGATTCAGGAGGAACAGTGTGGTTTTCGTCCGGGCCGTGGAACACTGGACCAGCTCTGTACCCTCTACGGGGTGCTGGAGGGTTCATGGGAGTTTGCCCAAACAGTCCACATGTGTTTTGTGGATTTGGAGAAGGCATTCGACGGTGTCCCTTGTGGCATCCTGTGGAGGGTGCTTCGGGAATATGGGGTCCTTTGCTAAGGGCTGTCAGGTCCCTGTACGACCGAAGCAGGAGCTTGGTCCGCATTGCCGGCAGTAAGTCAGACTTGTTCCCAGTGCATGTTGGACTCCGGCAGGGCTGCCCTTTGTCGCCGGTTCTGTTCATAATTTTTATGGACAGAATTTCTAGGTGCAGCCAGGGGCCGGAGGGTGTCAGGTTTGGGGACCACACGTCTCTGCTCTTTGCGGATGATATTGTCGTGTTGGCCCCTTCAAACCAGGACCTTCAGCATGCACTGGGACGGTTTGCAGCCGAGTGTGAAGCGGTGGGGATGAGAATCAGTACCTCCAAATCCGAGGCCATGGTCCTCAGTCGGAAAAGGGTGGCTTGCCCACTTCAGGTTGGTGGAGAGTGCCTGCCTCAAGTGGAGGAGTTTAAGTATCTAGGGGTCTTGTTCACGATGTATCGGTCTGTCATGGTGAAGAAAGAGCTGAGCCGCAAGGCGAAGCTCTCGATTTACCGGTCAATCTACGTTCCTACTCTCACCTATGGTAATGAGCTTTGGGTCATGACCGAAAGGACAAGACCCCGGATACAGGCGGCCGAAATTAGCTTTCTCCGCAGGGTGGCTGGGCGATCCCTTAGAGATATGGTGAGAAACTCGGTCACCCGGGAAGAGCTCAGAGTAGAGCCGCTGCTACTCCACATCGAGAGGGGTCAGCTGAGGTGGCTTGGGCTTCTTTTTCGGATGCCTCCGGAACGCCTTCCTGGGAAGGTGTTCCGGTCCCGTCCCACCGGGAGGAGACCCCGGGGAAGACCTAGGACACTCTGGAAGGACTATGTCTCCCGGCTGGCCTGGGAACGCTTCGGTGTCCCCCGGAAGAGCTGGAGGAAGTGTCTGGGGAGAGGGAAGTCTGGGCATCTCTGCTTAGACTGCTGCCCCCGCGACCCGGCCCTGGATGAAGCGGAAGAAGATGTATGTGTATGTATGTATGAATGGTGGACTGAGCATGAAAACAGTAGACTGAGCATGAATAAATAAATAAATGTATACTAAGAAATATGTAAAAAATATGTAAGGTGCAAGAAACGTCCAGTTGAGGATTATGTGAGTATGTGGGGAGGGGCCATAGATTTGTCTAGTTGATGGTTGTGTGTGGGGGGGATGGGGCGGCTACAGTCAGTTTGGCTGTGGGGGCATGTTAATGAGGCCTGAGGCCTACTGCTTTAGGAAAAAAACTATTCTTGTTGCAAGAGGTTTTGGTCCTGATCGACTTAAATTTTCTACCATAGGGGAGAGTTCTGAATAGTCCATTCAGAACTCTTCCCTCCCTGAGAGGGATCAGCCCCAATCTTTTCCACCCGCCTTTGATGTGTGTAGGTCTAGTAGATAGGCTGATTGCAGCCAATCACTCTCTCTGCAGAGTGAATGATGCACTGCAGTTTGCCCTTTTTCTTGGCCGCTTGAGGTCCTGGGCGATGATGGTGCCCAAAAAGCGTTGACTGGGGAGCCACCTAGGGCACCTGGGGAGCCAAGATGGCAACTGAGTTTCTCTTGAAGTCCACTATCATCTCTGCTGTATTTAGGGTGTTGAGCTCCAAGTTGTTCTGACTGCACCAGGACAACAGATGGTCAATCTCCCACCTGTAGGCGGACTCCATCAGTAATAAGTCAGATGAGGGTAGTGTCATCTGCAAACTTCAGAAGCTTGACAGAGTGGTGACTGGAGGTGCAGCTGTTAGTGTAAATCTAAAGTGGGATCAATGAAGACATATTTTACAATCATTGATGCACAAATTATTTTGTCTAATCAACTGTAACAAATGCTGTCAGACAGAAATAAGGAAGAAATGTGAATGTTTAGCATACACTGTGAGTCTGCTTTGTGAGTGATCAATCAATCAAATGTGTTTTATAAAGCCCTTTTTACAGTGATGTGATAACAATGTCATGGGCTAGAGGGTGACATTGACCTTAGATCTTCCACCTCCAAAAGGAGATAATGAGGCCATGTCTAGGTTCAGGAACCAAGGATTGACCCAAAGTGATTCCTGAACCACCTCTGAATGGTGGAACATAAAATTTACTCACACAATGTTATTGAGGTGTAAAGCCCAGAATTGCAAGTTCTGATGTTCATGTGCCCATTATAGGTGCTTTCGGCAGTGGACAGGGGTCAGCATGGGCGTCCTGACTGGTCTGCGGCTACGCAGCCTCATACGCAACAAACTGCGATGCAATATGTGTTCTGACATCTTTATCAGTACCAGCATAAACCTTTTCAGCAATTTGAGGTACAGTAGCTCATCTGTTGGATCGGACCACATGGCCCAGCCTTCGCACCGCACGTGCGTCATTTAGCCTTGCCCACCCATGACCCAGCCGCAGGTTCACCGCTTTACACTTCCTTGGACCACATTTGACAGGTACTGACCACTGCAGACCAGGAACACCCCACAAGGGCTGCAGTTTTGGAGATGCTCTGACCCCGTCGTCTGTTCATCACAATTTGCCCTTGTCCATTTTTCCTGCTTTTAACATATCAACTTTGAGGACTGAATGTTCACATAATGTTACGGCTGATTGGTGTATGTATGTCACCCTAAGAAGAGTTCCAAATGATCCATAACTGTCATGGCCGTCAAAGGTCTGTTCTCAGAGTAATGACTTTATGTGTGTTTATATTTGGTCCTAAGAAAGCGGAACTGAATTATTCTGTCCACTGTTTGTTCTCTGGCTAAGTTCATGTTTTATGGTTTGTGGTGTGTGTGACTGGAAATGGAGGTATTTTATAAGAGGGCTGAGACACCCACGTTTTATGGTGTCCTACATGACAACTGGTCGTGAATCATTTACAGTATTTGCCGACAAAACGATTTATTTGAGGCAGACAGACGAGAAAACATAAAACCTTTATACATGAATGGAATCCAACTCACATTGAATGGTTGCATCACATACCAGAAAAATGGGAATTGTTTACAATGCAAAGAATCAAATGAGCTAGTTACCTGTACCAAAAGTTAAATAATTGAATGCCATTTCAGATGCATTTGTGGTATTCTGTGTGGTTGTAATGTGTTTGGATAAGTATTTCTATTCAAAGGCACTGACTATTTTAGCTGAGTAGGCAACAGAACAGTAGCACAACATGAATGAACACAACCCAACGTGTACAGGTATGCAAAGTAGGCTTCTAAGCAGTTACATTTGCTTGTGAAGTCAGTCTTAAGACATGTTCCTAAACTCTAAAGACCATTTACGAAGTAGGTTCAGCGTTAAAAGTAGACTAAATGAAATGGGATGTATAATTCTGTCCTTCTGAACATAAAAAAATATAGTTCACTGTGACCTGCTAGTGCTGGCTATCAAGTAATAAAGCAGTCAGGCGACTGTTGAGTTGTTGTTGGGGGCAGCAGGATAAACAGATTCTGTGTGTTTTGTCGCCCTTTACATAGTTCAAATTACATAGTGAGGCAATTTCAACAGAGAGCATTGAAACATGACGCTCCCAACTCTTTAAGGCCCTTGGTTAGCTACCTAGCTGTAAAAACGCAAAGCGAATTTGTGCACATGCACAGGCACTGTATCTGACAGTATGCCATCAAAGTGTAGCATAATCTTTCTCAACCAGAAGTCTCTTACAGCCAGCAGAGTCTTGCTTAACCAGATCTCTGTGTTACGGCTAATGGCAACATCTTTTTGCAGAATCTAACTTTTCCTTTTTTTTTTGTACAACAAACAAGATCAAACATCAGTGTGTCAACAAGAAAAGCAGGTTTCACAGTGAAATACATTATGTTCATACAAAGTTCAACAAATCTTTTTGATAGGATTTTTTAATGTGAAAACTGTGAAAAAAAACTGTAACAGATTACCTTTAGAACTTCAAAGACTCATTTCGATAATTGTCTCACATTATTTATTCTTGGACTAATTTATTGTTACAATGACTAAACTGAGAGAGTTGCATTGTTATGTTTTTATGACATTATAATTCATCAAAAACCTAGTGCTTGAATCAATGATCTCATGGTGAAGATGTTTACAAACAAATAGCAAGCAAATTCAGTATGGTTTAGAATGCAAGATTAAATTTGGACTTGAAAATAGTACAAAAGCAAATAAAACAAACCTTAATAAGGGCAGAATTATTAAAAACATTTAGCTGAGTCTACCTTTAATGAATTATCTACATTAGAATTATTTAATTTAGTAAAGAATGTTGTCTTCCCTTCCCTAACTGTATTGAAGTTTACTGTGCATACAGCTAGACCTTGGGTTGTGTTAATTTTTGTTGGACTACTGTACTGTTGCCCTTTCAGCTATAAGAGTCAGTGCCCTTGAATAGAAATACATATCCTAAATCATTGTAGAATGCAATGTGAATAGCAATACATATCCTAAATCATTGTGGAATGCAATGTGAATAGCAATACATATCCTGAATCATTGTGGAATGCAATGTGAATAGCAATACGTATCCTGAATCATTGTGGAATGCAATGTGAATAGCAATACATATCCTGAATCAATGTGGAATGACAACCACACAGAATATCACAGATGCATTCCAAATGGCTATCAAAGGATAACAGGTGACACCTCAGGGGCTCTCACTTCTCAGGCTACCACTCTTCCTCTTAAATTGTCAGGGGTCAGTGTCAGATGCTGAGCTGCAGCTCTTTGTTTTTGCCACTTCTGGTCTTTTGGCCACACCACCGCTATGGGAGGACACCTTCCGATCAGCCTGGTCAGTTTTTCTCTGCCCTGGCACCCCAATGGTGGAACCAGCTTCTCCTTGAAGATCATATAATGGAGTGCTTCCTTTCCTTCTGATAATGAATTTGCTGATACCTGCTTCACTGAATAAAGTGTATTTAGTATTAGAGTTGTGTGGTTTCCACCTTGCTATCTTAAATTTAATGCTGTAGGACGTTGCGTATACGAGATTCTGCAAAATTACATGAAACATAAAATGTAATGTTGCAGTTGGTATGCAGTTGGTACTTGAGAACGAAACATATTTTCCCCCATTTGCTTAGAGTAACACAGATTTTGTTGGTTATGTGAAAAGTTATCATTCCCTTTCAGGAATGTCTGTTTCTTTTCTGGTATCCCATATTGCTCCATAAAGACGTCCACTTCACTTTAATTGTGACAGCAGTGGTATATATTTTAGTGGTTATTCCTAAGACCCAGACTTGGTCTTTATTGGATTTGCATGGTGTGTGTGGGTGAATGGCGTCACTGGCAGGACTGAGACATGTTTTAACTAGATGGGGTCTTACCTAACATGCAAATCACCCTGAGCTCTGGAATGAGTGGAACAGAGGGTGACTTTTTGGCTTTTATTCTGGCTTCTGGCCTGCAGCAAGGTAGTGCCACAATTCTGTTAATATGGACGTGGACTCTACATTATAACAATTTTACTCCCATATTCAACAGGGAATGTATGTGCGCAAATGTAGATAAATTCAGATTCTAATTCTAAGATGCGGTTCCATACCACCCTACTCAATTTACAGGAAGTGATTGCCATGGAAATGCTTAATTGACACAGTCCCCGGTGTGGTCATGTAATATAGATTGCAAAATAATTCTGAGGTAAATGCAGATCTGTTTCAATGTGTTCAGCAAAATCTCATTAACACATTTTACACGTATTGGCTTCCAGCTACTATCTCACACTGCAGGACTCCCTGCTACTATAAATAAATAGTGCATCAATAAATTATCCCATTCCTAGTTAGCCACTATTGTCATAAAGTCAAGGCCTAATTGATATTATATTATTTTTATATTGTTTGATTGATAAATATTATTTTCTTGAACAACATTTCTTTTGTTGATGTGATTGAATCATTTAATTGGACTGCCATTTCATCTTTTACTATACAAATATTTGTAATAGAGATGAAGATAGTAGCTGATAAGGATCCAAATAAAGACTCCTAAGCCAAGAAAAATAGCCTACAAGTCAGAACTACAACAGAATTTTTTAAAATGTTTAACAGAATTTTGAACAGAAAATCCTTACAGATTTTGAGCAGGCCCTGTTAGAGTAATTTATTAACCATTATTTGAACAGGTATATTGACAGAAAACATAGTGCAAGTAGTTTCTCTTACCATAAGGACCTTGGGAAATGTTGCAGGTGAGAGAAGAATGTGCCTAATTGAAAGCAAAAAAATTGAAAGCAAAAAAGAGTGGCTGGTGAGATGTTTAATTTTTAGCTCTCATTTATGTATTGTAATTTGAAAGCACTAGAGAGAATAAAATCTTAATGGTGCTCTGAAAATATTTTTATCTTAGAAGTACATGTGCTCCTAGTACAGAGTTACAGCATAGAGCCCTGAAGATTATTTTATTTATCTTGAATAGGCCAAACAAACTCCTAAAACTGTCATTCCAAACATAGTAGGTGGGTGGAAATCTGAAATTGTTTAACATTTGTGCATGTACACATGCACACACATACTGAAGCGCACGTATACTTCCATGCACACACACACACACTATCTTTTTCACTATAACAACAGGGCGTAGCCCGGCTCAGGTAATCACCTGTGATTGTGTTCAGGATCCCTCCTGTAAACGATCTTGGCATTAACATAATGATTATTTTTAATGTCAGCAGCCATCTGTAGAGAGGGACTCCACCCTACTGTCTTTCTTTCTATATTCTGTTCTCGCTCCTCCCTCTGCTGTTGCAGTCTTTTCATTCAGGGCTTTTGTGTTCCAAAACCTCAAGACCTGTTTGCAATCTCTCCTGTCACATGTTGAAACATGCATGCCAGGGACAATGAAGATTCTGGTACCTACCTGGTTGACGATGGTGGATAAGTCAATGTTGATATAATGATTAACTTTAGTTTTATCCCTTTAAGTTCAAAAACATCAATAAAACTTTTAATATCTCACTTATTATAGTATCTTCATTATGAAATCATTGGTTGAAAAACAGTTCTGGTGAGAAGAAGTGATCAAAGAGAATCATTCCCTTTGTTAAAATGTAGGCACACACACAGCACCCCGAATGCCATAGGAGAAAATAATTACTATAGGAAAACAATTCAAATGAAGGTATAATGGTATCTGAAGATTGATAGAGATTCTCTATCATGGGGAAAAGATAAACATATATTATAATACACAAAATATATTCAAACCCCCCTTAATGAAGAACAACATAATGAGTACCGTGACGTCGCCCGGTATGGCGCAGCCGGGGCCCCACCCTGGAGCCAGGCCCGGGGTTGGGGCTCGTATGCGAGCGCCTGGTGGCCGGGCCTTCCCCCATGGGGCCCGGCCGGGCTCAGCCCGAACGGGTGACGTGGGGCCGCCCTCCCGTGGGCTCACCACCCACAGGAGGGACCATAAGGGGCCGGTGCGAAGAGGATCGGGCGGCAGTCGAAGGCAGGGGCCTAGACAACCCGATCTCTGGACACAGAAACTAGCTCTAGGGACGTGGAATGTCACCTCGCTGGCGGGGAAGGAGCCTGAGCTTGTGCGTGAGGTTGAGAGGTTCCGATTAGAGGTAGTCGGGATCACCTCTACGCACGGCTTGGGCTCTGGAACCACACTCCTTGAGAGAGGATGGACTCTTCACCACTCTGGAGTTGCCCATGGTGAGAGGCGGCGGGCTGGTGTGGGTTTGCTTATAGCTCCCCAGCTCTGCCGCCATGTGTTGGAGTTTACCCCGGTGAACGAGAGGGTCGTTTCCCTGCGCCTACGGGTCGGGGATAGGTCTCTCACTGTTGTTTGTGCCTACGGGCCGAACGGCAGTGCAGAGTACCCGACCTTCTTGGAGTCTCTGGGAGGGGTGCTGGAAAGTGCTCCGACTGGGGACTCTATTGTTCTACTGGGGGACTTCAACGCCCACGTGGGCAACGACAGTGACACCTGGAGGGGCGTGATTGGGAGGAACGGCCCCCCTGATCTGAACCCGAGTGGTGTTCAGTTATTGGACTTCTGTGCTAGTCACAGTTTGTCCATAACGAACACCATGTTCAAGCATAAGGGTGTCCATCAGTGCACGTGGCACCAGGACACCCTAGGCCGCAGGTCGATGATCGACTTTGTTGTCGTCTCATCTGACCTGCGGCCGTATGTCTTGGACACTCGGGTGAAGAGAGGGGCGGAGCTGTCAACTGATCACCACCTGGTGGTGAGTTGGATCCGATGGCGGGGGAGAAAGCTGGACAGACTCGGCAGGCCCAAGCGAACTGTAAGGGTCTGCTGGGAACGTCTGGCCGAGTCTCCTGTCAGAGAGATCTTTAACTCCCACCTCCGGCAGAGCTTCGACTGGATCCCGAGGGAGGTTGGAGATATTGAGTCCGAGTGGACCATGTTCTCCACCGCCATTGTCGAAGCGGCCGCTCGGAGCTGTGGCCGTAAGGTCTCCGGTGCCTGTCGAGGCGGCAATCCCCGAACCCGGTGGTGGACACCGGAAGTAAGGGATGCCGTCAAGCTGAAGAAGGAGTCCTATCAGGCCTGGTTGGCTTGTGGGACTCCTGAGGCAGCTGACGGGTACCGACAGGCCAAGCGGGCTGCAGCCCGGGTGGTTGTGGAGGCAAAAACTCGGGCCTGGGAGGAGTTCGGTGAGGCCATGGAGAAGGACTATCGGCTGGCCTCGAAGAGATTCTGGCAAACCATCCGGCGCCTCAGGAGAGGGAAACAGTGCCCTACCAACGCTGTTTACAGTAGAGGTGGGCAGCTGTTGACCTCAACTGAGGATGTCGTTGGGCGGTGGAAGGAGTACTTCGAGGATCTCCTCAATCCCGCTGTCACTTCTTCCATTGAGGAAGCAGAGGATGAGGGCTCAGAGGTGGACTCGTCCATCACCCGGGCTGAAGTCACTGAGGTGGTCAAGAAACTCCTCGGTGGCAAGGCACCGGGGGTGGATGAGATCCGCCCTGAGTACCTCAAGTCTCTGGATGTTGTGGGGCTGTCTTGGTTGACACGCCTGTGCAACATCGCGTGGCGGTCGGGGACAGTGCCTCTGGGATGGCAGACCGGGGTGGTGGTCCCTCTTTTTAAGAAGGGGGACCGGAGGGTGTGTTCCAACTATAGGGGGATCACACTTCTCAGCCTGCCCGGGAAAGTCTATGCCAGGGTTCTGGAGAGGAGAATACGGCCGATAGTAGAACCTCAGATTCAGGAGGAACAGTGTGGTTTTCGTCCGGGCCGTGGAACACTGGACCAGCTCTATACCCTCTACGGGGTGTTGGAGGGTTCATGGGAGTTTGCCCAACCAATCCACATGTGTTTTGTGGATTTGGAGAAGGCATTCGACTGTGTACCTCGCGGCATCTTGTGGAGGGTGCTTGGGGAATATGGGGTCCTGGGTCCTTTGCTAAGGGCTGTCAGGTCCCTATACAACCGAAGCAGGAGCTTGGTCCGCATTGCCGGCAGTAAGTCAGACTTGTTCCCAGTGCATGTTGGACTCCGGCAGGGCTGCCCTTTGTCACCGGTTCTGTTTGTAATTTTTATGGACAGAATTTCTAGGCGCAGCCAGGGGCCGGAGGGTGTCAGGTTTGGGGACCACACGATTTCGTCTCTGCTCTTTGCAGATGATGTTGTCGTGTTGGCCCCTTCTAACCAGGACCTTCAGCATGCACTGGGACGGTTTGCAGCCGAGTGTGAAGCGGTGGGGATGAAAATCAGTACCTCCAAATCCGAGGCCATGGTCCTCAGTCGGAAAAGGGTGGCTTGCCCACTTCAGGTTGGTGGAGAGTGCCTGCCTCAAGTGGAGGAGTTTAAGTATCTAGGGGTCTTGTTCACGAGTGAGGGAAGGATGGAACGGGAGATTGACAGACGGATCGGTGCAGCTTCTGCAGTAATGCAGTCGATGTATCGGTCTGTCGTGGTGAAGAAAGAGCTGAGCCGCAAGGCGAAGCTCTCGATTTACCAGTCAATCTACGTTCCTACTCTCACCTATGGTCATGAGCTTTGGGTCATGACCGAAAGGACAAGATCCCGGATACAGGCGGCCGAAATGAGTTTTCTCCGCAGGGTGGCTGGGCGATCCCTTAGAGATAGGGTGAGAAGCTCGGTCACCCGGGAGGAGCTCAGAGTAGAGCCACTGCTCCTCCACATCGAGAGGGGTCAGCTGAGGTGGCTTGGGCATCTTTTTCGGATGCCTCCGGAACGCCTTCCTGGGAAGGTGTTCCGGTCCCGTCCCACCGGGAGGAGACCCCGGGGAAGACCTAGGACACGCTGGAGGGACTATGTCTCCCGGCTGGCCTGGGAACGCCTCGGTGTCCCCCCGGAAGAGCTAGAGGAAGTGTCTGGGGAGAGGGAAGTCTGGGCATCCCTGCTTAGACTGCTGCCCCCGCGACCCGGCCCCGGATAAGCGGAAGAAGATGGATGGATGGATGGATACACAAAAATGCATTCTGCAATTTCTGGCCACCGGTTGTAAAAGTAGCACTGTTGAGCCAAAATGGTTCATGTTGTGTATGGGTAACATAGACATGTTAGGGATTTTACTTATATATTATGCACATATAAAAAACATACTACACATCTAGCATTTTCTGTTATTTGCAAAAGTTCCTGACTGCAAATTTAAATTGTTTTCATTTAAGCATAATGTATTTAGTAGAATATCTTCTTCCAGGCAATAGAAATTATATTTTAGGAACTACTGACCAAAGTGCTGATATCAGGTTAAGGGTTTTCGCCTCTGTTTTTCCAGGTAAGTTGATCAAGTAAGTTGACAAGTAAGAACACATTCTCGTTTACATCAATATCCGGGGAGCAATTAGAGTTAACTCTTATGGACAGATAAGCCCCTTTCCACCTTCTAAATGCTAGGCTTCCTGCTGCCTCTAAATAGATGTTTCCAATCATTTCACCGGACTCTTACTGATAGTCATTCCTTGTATCGCACAGCAGATAATAAATAATAAACAGAGCATTCAAAAATAAATGTCCCACCTTAAAAAAATTTAATAAAAAACAATCACCATCTTACTGTAATCTCTTTATTCATTTTCAGGATTTCTCAAATACAAATAAAATACATAAAATGTTGTTCTTTCAAATTTCTACAGAATGGATTTTGTTGCTGTACACACAAGTATCAAAACAAAGTGAACAACCAGTTATACAGACAAACCAACCTAAAATCCCTTTTGTTCATATCAATAAAACATTTATATTAGAAAAAAAACATTAAAAAAAATATTCTCTTCAAAAACGACAGTATTTACAGTGATTAATTCTTTGGGTTTCCCTCGCAATGAAGGAAATGAACACAGAGAACTTGATCCTCTTGAAGGAAGTGCTTCAGACAGTCAGTGAGTTAAAACAGTCTCTCGGTCAGAAAGTTGGAAATGTAATCATTCATAAGGGGCATGATCGAAGCGTCAACCGCTTATGTACAGAAACACAGTTCTAGCGGGAAAAACGATCAGGTCACAGGTTACAGACACTATTTAAAATCATCTGGGGTCTTTTGCGCTGTAGTAAGTTCAACTTAAGAATTATTATACATAAATAAAAGAGGTTACAGTGCAAGACTAAATACCATAGAACACAATAATCCAAAAAATAAGTAATTATACAAGTATAGTTGAAAAACAAAACTATGACACAAATGCCAATAGATGTAGGATAATGTAATGTTGTCAGTAGCCCGTATTATAGAAGTTTGTCGCCATGGTTTCAGGTATGGAAATAATAACAAACATTGTTAAACCCTCTGGCCTAACAGACAGCTCAATGGAAACATGTTATTATGAATGTAAAACAAGTCCAACAGTGTCTTCCACAAGGTCTGTTGGTTTGTAAGTGAGATATGATACCATTTAAGGAAATGTTATATTGGTTGAGCATTCACCAACCCTATTCCACAACATTTCAATACATTCTTAGCTTTTTCAAAAACACACACAACAACACGGTCTATACACAAACATACTTTTGATATATATAGACAGGCATACAATAAGCTGTACTATGGAACAATCGAAGGCAAGCACCCACGGTCCCCCGTTTTTTTCAAAAGTCCATTCCGTGCGATGAGAGTGGCATTATTGGCAGCAAGTTCTCTGGAGCAGACATTTTGATCTTTGTGTCGCTGTAGTGGTTACAATAATTTCCAAAGGAGTGGAAAGGAGGTTAAGTCCATTAGTCAGTCAGTTCGCCTGCAGCCATCATGCAGTGGCTGGGAGCTTCAAGATGGTGGCGACGTGTCACTCAGTTCTGGTTTACGCTCCAGGTGGTCATTGCGTGAGTGTGTGTAGCCGTTTAGTTCTGGTGGCGCTTCATGTGTAGGGCCAGATGATCTGACCGGGAGAAACAGCGACTGCAGGCCACACACTTGAAGGGTTTTGCGCCGGTGTGTTTACGGTAGTGCCGAGTCAGCTCGTCAGAACGGGCGAAACGCCAGTCACAGCCGTCCCAGCTACAACGGTAGGGTTTCTCTCCTGAAACACAGAGTGGTGAGAGTGATTATTAATCAAATGCAAAAGATTTTCAAGTAGTCAATATGACGACTATATGTTATCTATGTTTATTCTGTCAATTACCTTTGGGGCACTAAAGTGGGGGCACTATTGGCTGTAATTCCTCCACAGTTCACAGTTAATGGATGTAAACACCCTCAATAATAAGCCTGCTCTTTAAGAACATGCAGTTACACTTAAGACAAGCATGTGAACCATTTCAAGTACACATTTAGCAAATTGTCAAACTGTCAAATTGTCAATGATCTAATCTGCTAGTTTATTTGCCCTCATTAAATTCCAAAAGGAATGTATTAATAATGGTGTTACTGGAATCACCGACATAGCAAATGTCCATTATATGAGAATTTAAAATAGTGCCAGGGTTCAATACAGTTAATGCCCTACAACAAAGTGGTCTGAATGCAACTGAGAGAAAAATAGAAATTCTTCTGTCAAAACATCTGAGGCCTGTTTGGCTGGTAGAAAGGGGTGTGTCAGTTTGTCATGTGACAGAGAGAGAGAGGTATAGTTATTCTGAGAGATGAGCTGGAAACCTTTCTTCATGGCACTATTTATCTTTTTTATTTTTAACACAGTGTTGGCACGGTTGTCTTCCATCAGGGTGTGGCAAACTCTGTCAAATGCACCATCCAAACACACATCAGTCAAACATGTTAAAGCACATCCCCATGTTTGGCTTTTCTCTCAGAGCGGAAAATGTGGCTTTAATATACTTACCTGGAATCAATATTAAATTAAATAACTTAAAATGAATGACATTTTGTTAAGTAGTGTCGTGGTTAAAGACGCGGACGTGCAACCAATAGGTCCCACATTTGAATCTCATCACAGTCAAAACAAATTATGCATTAGGATTTGTTCCCGATAGAAAAAAACTTTGCTGGCTACAACCTTCAGGAGCTGTGTTATACTAAGCCTAAATTAAAACTGTTCATGGTTATACTGCAAATATTTCTGGTGGATTTTCAAAGTATGCATCCGTGCATGCCTCTTTGGCCAGGAAACACACAAGCTTTGCTGGCTACAGTACAACCTTCAGTGGCTATGTTGTAGTAAGTAAAATAAAAGTGTTTATATTGCGACTATTTCTGGTGGATTTTCAAAGTGTGCATCCGTGCATGATTTCTGGGGTAATATAGGCTAGATCACAACAGGGCAGTAAAAGAGTAGGGGTTTCCACAATTCTCTTGTCTTTTCACTTGATGTAAAATCAGTTATTGTCACCTGTATTGATAGTTATTGTATCAATGTCATTCACGAATGAAAGAAAAACTTTTTTGTGCCATTAAATAGCTTTGGCTGTGTTAAGTTCATATTCAGTCTCGCTAGAAATTGCTGAAATCTTATGACTATTCCAAATACTAAGCTAGAAGCTGTTAAAATGGCCAGAGGCAAAAGCCATGCAATTCGTAGATGCTATTTGTGGTGGAGGTAAACGTAATAAGAAACGTTATGGTGTCTAGCGAAATATTCAAACTTGGCATGATGTAAATGCGTGACAAAATGATCTAATGTCAAGGTGCTCTACCGATATTGGGCAAACGTATAGCACCGTGGTGTAGTGATTAAAGACACAGTCACTCATGTGGGAGACCTGGGTCCAAAACCAGTCAGGGCATTAATATTTATCACTTAATTGCGGGCCGGCTGAACTAGGCTTGGCTGGTTCCTTTTCTGGTGAATATCTATGTTAATAATACTTGCAGTGCATGGATGGATTTATAAAATGTTGTCACGGCTAAAACCAAATGAATGGGCACACAAAACCCATACAAAATCCTATCCTACAGCTAGTTCTCCAACTTATTTGTAAATGTTTAAAATTTGCACACTCTTTGCACACATAGAATTGCCAATGTGCTTGCATTTTTATATACAATTTATTTTTTACAGTTGTTACACACGTTTACCTAAGGGACCTTAGTGCTGCCATCTCTGCATCCCGGTTGCTCATGCTACCCTGCTACATTACTCCTTTATTTGCCTTGTTTGCACATTTAGTATTGACATTAGCAATGCATTTACCTTAATTGCACATCTGCACATTCCACTTGTAATATACACTCACCTAAAGGATTATTAGGAACACCATACTAATACTGTGTTTGACCCCCTTTCGCCTTCAGAACTGCCTTAATTCTACGTGGCATTGATTCAACAAGGTGCTGAAAGCATTCTTTAGAAATGTTGGCCCATATTGATAGGATAGCATCTTGCAGTTGATGGAGATTTGTGGGATGCACATCCAGGGCACAAAGCTCCCGTTCCACCACATCCCAAAGATGCTCTATTGGGTTGAGATCTGGTGACTCTGGGGGCCATTTCAGTACAGTGAACTCATTGTCATGTTCAAGAAACCAATTTGAAATGATTCGAGCTTTGTGACATGGTGCATTATCCTGCTGGAATTAGCCATCAGAGGATGGGTACATGGTGGTCATAAAGGGATGGACATGGCCTGCACAGTGGTAACAAGGCATGATGGATCCATGTTCTCATTCTGTTTATGCCAAATTCTGACTCTACCATCTGAATGTCTCAACAGAAATCGAGACTCATCAGACCAGGCAACATTCTTCCAGTCTTCAACTGTCCAATTTTGGTGAGCTTGTGCAAATTGTAGCTTCTTTTTCCTATTTGTAGTGGAGATGAGTGGTACCCGGTGGGGTCTTCTGCTGTTGTAGCCCATCCGCCTCAAGGTTGTGCGTGTTGTGGCTTCACAAATGCTTCTCCTGCATACCTCGGTTGTAACGAGTGGTTATTTCAGTCAAAGTTGCTCTTCTATCAGCTTGAATCAGTCGGCCCATTCTCCTCTGACCTCTAGCATCAACAAGGCATTTTCGCCCACAGGACTGCCGCATACTGGATATTTTTCCCTTTTCACACCTTTCTTTGTAAACCCTAGAAATGGTTGTGTGTGAAAATCCCAGTAACTGAGCAGATTGTGAAATACTCAGACCGGCCCGTCTGGCACCAACAACCATGCCACGCTCAAAATTGCTTAAATCACCTTTCTTTCCCATTCTGACATTCAGTTTGGAGTTCAGGAGATTGTCTTGACCAGGACCACACCCCTAAATGCATTGAAGCAACTGCCATGTGATTGGTTGATTAGATAATTGCATTAATGAGAAATTGAACAGGTGTTCCTAATAATCCTTTAGGTGAGTGTACATATACTCAATACTTGTAAATACTTGAAACGTACTGCCCTCTATTTGCAGTTAGGGTTAGATGCTAACTGCATTTTGTTGTAATGTACTTGTACTCTTCAACAACAATAAAGTTGAATCCAATCTATTCTAAATGTTTTAAATGCCAACATGCAGCTAATTGTGCAATATCCTTTGTGAAAGCCAAAAACAATAAGTAGAAATGTTTATTTTTGTAGTGTGTGTCAACAGTCGCATGATAAACCACTTTTGAACAAGTACACACACACACCCTTATTTACTTGCATTCACTCATTGGCTGTGTTTGTGGGCAGTAATGTGTACTATGTCAAAATGCTCACTTATTGAATAAAACCCTTTTTACAACAGTTAAGCCTGGGTATGAACCAGGGGTGGCCAATTATCTCAGTGCAGGGTGGAGATTATAAGAGTATGTAACTCCCTTCTATATTTTGGGTCAGAGCAGAGCTTTTCAATAAATGTCACCCATATTTTTTAAGATTTTAGTAATTTAGCACACCCTCTAATTCATAGCAATAGACAGTAGCAATTAAGGCCTTACACAAAGGCCGCAATGACTGATATTTTTCCTTGTCAGCTCAGTGATTCAAACCAGCAACCCTTCAGTTACTATCCAGTTCACTTAACCCTGTAAGCTATCTGCCACCATTTCTCTTGAGCAGATCAAGATTTGTAAGGAGTACTAAATGCCTCCTATGAAGTCCAACCCAAACACTTACATTCACCTAGACTACACCAAGAACTCTCACTGCCAACTTCTAAGGCAATTATTCAATTATTAATGTTAATTATGCGTGTTAGAAGAAATCTCTTTGTAAATGTTAGACAATTACAATTGCAATAATAATAATACAATTATTATTATTAATAACAATAATAATAATAATAATAATAATAATAATAATAAAGGTTATTTTGTAATACTTTAAAAAGGAACAGATTGATAAACAAATAGAATGAATCAAAACAAGCTGGTCGTTGGGGTCCTTTTGCCTCCTGTTCTTTGCACCTGGCCTCATCCATCTGGTCGTTACCAGGGGCGGAGGACCCCCATAAGTGCTGATAAGATAGAGAATATTACTTATTAACAACAGCAAACTGGACACTACTACTACTACTACTCATGGGGTAAATGGCTGGGAGGGGCCAGGGATGAAAAGTCAAGGATGTAAGTGTTCCAGAGGTGGGTGCTTATGTGTTTTTCATCGGTGAAGGCAGTTCTGTTTGAGTTCGGTCCAGCTCTGCTTTTATCTCAGGGTCAAAATCATCATTCTCTCTCCTAACATTATCATGGCATTAGTACACAATACAATAAGACAGCCCTGAACATACAGGTCAAACAGTCGTAGATTTGTATTCCTTATTAAGTGCACTTCTTTGGACCAGAGCCTACAGGGTCAGATACAAGGGGGAGTTCACTGTGGTCTGTGATTCTGGGTGTGAACGATGCAGTTGTCCGGGTGGCGGAGCTCTTCAACGGACTGTGTTAATGTGACGATAATTCACTTCAACTATTTGGTCAGGTGGCATTGTGCAACGGTTAACTTGTTATCAGTATAACATTGCTACACACAGACACACACTCTTGTGCACACAGACAAAATATTGTGTTCAAACACCCGCCTTCTCTCTGTTATAGAGTGGCTGTCTATTTTATGACAGTTGTCTTTGTGGTTTTACTGAAAGATAGCAAACAGCACTGACTCTGCCCCATAAAACCATCCACAGGACTTCTTTTGTGAACCTGGCCGCTTAACCAACTGTATTTGTTTGTTAAGAGGGCAGGGGGCACACATTAACACACACACTAAATGACACACACACACTAACCCACATATTAACCCACACTCTCACACTAACACACACACAGACACACACACAGGATTTAACAGCTAAAGACCCTCTGTCACTGTCAGGGCTAAGCCTGCCTGGGTGTGTATAGAAAACAAGGTGTTGGGGAGTGAGGAACTATCATCTCCACAAGGAAGGTGTAGAGGGTCCACATGCCAGCCAGATCCATGTTTTTCAGATCAGTCAAATCCTTTTCTTTGTGGCTCTTTGTGCATGTTTCAACATCTCTGCTTCATTTCATTAACATAATATGTAAGCAGAACTTAGTATTCAGACTATATAACCAGAAACTCTCACTGGACCAGAGGTATGCGGCAAGGCATTACACATGAGTCTCCTGTCCTGGAAGGCAAATATACTCACTATGTTGTTTACCTGGTAACTAAAATGGTGTTCTCAATTGAACGAGTGCTGGTTTTGGTGATAGTAGAATTGTACTGGTACCAATTTAAGATTTTCCGTTCAGTTTTTAGTTGCTTTGCAATTATTTAAAAAAAGTATACATGAAGAACCAAAATTCATCAGCACTCATTCCACTCCAGTACACAGTTAGCAAGACAACGTCTGAAGAACTCAGTAGCCCCAAAAAGTATCTTTCAGAAATGTGTACTACATAACCTTTGGATTATGTGGGACAAGATTATGGACAAGATTATTGGATTATGTTGGACAAGCGTACAATAAATACGATTTTCACCTGTTCACATGATAACAAAATTGTTATCTTAGCCACAAATCTGTCTATAAATGTCACTTAAGATTAAAGTTACAGTTCTTCCAATGAAGTCACCTTGATTACATTTTTTTTTGTTTTACTGTAATGATGTTAAATCAAAACAGAAAATAATTGCTCATCTGCTGCTTTGCCAGTAGGGAAATGACAGAGTCAAAAAGAAAGAGAAAGAGATACAGACAGAGACAGGAAGAGAGAGAGAGAAAGAGAGAGAAAGAGAGAGAAAGAGAGAGAAAGAGAGAGAAAGAGAGAGAGAGAGAGAGAGAGAGAGAGAGAGAGAGAGGACAGGTTTGGCAGGTCAAGAGGCTAACTACCCGCCAGGTAAGACGTCAGGATCAAAAGATTAGAGTGAATGAGAAAACATGGCAAACAGCAAACACATGCACGCACACACACAATGGGTCATTTTTTAATGGACTAAGTTGACAAATAAAAGACCATATGATTCTCTCTTGTTTAAGTGCTGACAAGTGGTAGTAAGACATGTGATGGACATGGGATCTTATGTATCTGTATTATAAATTAAAAAAAATCTGATTCTGTTCATACATTAAGGACCAAAATTCATCATCAGCACTCATTCCTCTCCAGTACACAGTTAGCAAGACAACGTCTGAAGAACCCAGTAGCCCCAAAAAGTATCTTTCAGAAATGTGTACTACAAAACCTTTGGATTATGTGGGACAAGATTATGGACAAGATTAATGGATTATGTGGGACAAGCGTACAATAAATAAGATTTCCACCTGTTCACATGATAACATTTTTATCTTAGCCACAAATCTGTCTATAAGTGTCACTGAAGATTAAAGTTACAGTTCTTCCAATAAAGTCACCTTGATTTACATTTTTTTTGTTTTACTGTGATGATGTTAAATCAAAACAGAAAATAATTGCTCATCTGCTGCTTTGCCAGTAGGGAAATGACAGAGACAAAAAGAAAGAGAAAGAGAGATACAGACAGAGACAAGAAAGATAGAGTCAGGAAGAGAGAGAGAGAGAGAGAAAGAGAGAGAGAGAGAGAGAGAGAGGGAGAGAGAGAGAGAAAGAGAGGACAGGTTTGGCAGGTCAAGAGGCTAACTACCCGCCAGGTAAGAAGTCAGGAACAAAAGATTAGAGTGAATGAGAAAACATGGCAAACAGCAAACACATGCACGCACACACACAATGGGTCATTTTTTAATGGACTAAGTTGACAAATAAAAGACCATATGATTCTCTCTTGTTTAAGTGCTGACAAGTGATGGTGATGGACATGGGATCTTATGTATCTGGAGTCACAGAGCAGGAGTGCTGATTTACACTGTTCCTATGGCCCAAGGTTTTTTATTACCTTGCTAGAGGACAAACAGGATATTCTTTATGCTTTCATATTCCCTCTCTGTCCTGTCGGTCTGTCTGTGGGTGGGTGTGTCCCTCTCTTTCCAGATGAGAGGTTCATACTGTTCTCCCTCTACCTCTTTATGAGCGAGCCCCAATAAAATGTGGGAATTCGGGTGTCCATTTACAGAAGTGGCCACATCGAAACTGCTTCTCTCCTTTCATTTTCCCTTCTCCCTTTCCCTCCTCCCTTCTACTCCTCCTCCACTCTGAATAGGGAGTGAAAAGCAGGAGGAACAGGTTTTAGCCTAGTCCACTGTTCTCTCGCTCTTTCTCTCTTCCTACATCCCTCTATCTTTCTCTGGGCTGGGGAAATCTCGTAAGGCTTGTGTAGGCATGTAGAGCCACACTGAGTAAGAAACACTATTCAGAAACTTCATGACGCCATCTCCCTCACCACCCTCTTTCTACTGTATCTCTTGGATTTTTCTTTTGCATAGGTTCCCAGCACAAGCTAGTCACATCAAAAATGGTAGATAACAGAAGATAGTTCACCAAGGATATTAAGCATTTAAGTATTCTACATAAGGGGGTTGGGTGCTACCATAGGCCCCAGTGGGATAGCGGCTAGGTCAGGTCTACTTAATACACTGACTGCAATTGAAATGGAGTGAGATGGTGTGGGTTGCCTTGCTTCCTCTTCCATCTCCGGTCTCATTATGCTTAACCGTACAGTTGGGTGTGCGTGCGTGCGCGTGTGTGTGTTTGACGTTACTCTTTCTTACCTGTGTGTGTCCTTTGGTGTGCTTTCAAGTGAGAGCTCTTAGTGTAAACCTTGGTACAGCCTACAAGGAGAGAAAATATGTTAGAATCCCTGCACCGACCACGACAAAGCGGTTAACAATGACTTAATGTATTAATTTTGATATTGTCAAGCATACAAACAATAAGCCAATATCCTGTATCTGTGACCCAACATGTTTCATTCTTTAAAATAACCAAATGGGAGCATTGATCTGTCTTTCCAGTGTTAGTAGGCTCACCAGGGAAGTCGCAGAAGTGGATCCGTCTTTTCTCTAATTCCGGGTTGTTCCGTCGGTTGTATCTGGGTCCGGTCAGTACCCCCTGTCCGTGTGACATAAGCATGGAGTGGTGGGACATCTGGGTGACCTTCACCCCCAGCCTGCTGGAGGCCTGGTAGGGGGGCGGAGGGGTCAGCATGTCAGCCTGGTTCTCCGGACTCCCCGGCTGGGAGTTGGGGGGTGACGGAGGCAGGCTGTGAGGCTGCGACTGGGGCGACTGCTGCGTGGCATTGTGGTTGTGGTGGTAGAAATGCTCGGACATGGCGAACGACGAGTCGTCCCCGCCGTGACAGGCCGTCGTAAGGGAGACACTGTTCAGGTTGAGCATGGTTCTGCCGTTGCCACCTCCTCCGTTCCCTGACTGGTGGCCGTGGGAGAGTGTCATAGTGAGGTCTGCTCCGCTGACTGGGACAGGCATCTGGTAGACCTGCGGTTGCTGGGGGCCGATGTGCAGCTCTGTGTGTGTCTCTGAAACCGGGTGTCCGCCAGCGGCCATGTTGGGTTTAACAAACATAGTGTTGACGTTCTGGGGCATGCTGAAGACTGATGTGAAGTCGGGCAGGGTCTGGATGGAGCAGGGTGCCGAGGCTTCCAAACCGGGCTCAGTCTTAATGTTCTGGAGGAGGTGGCCCTGGTGGTGCTGCTGGGGCTTGTTGGGCCGGTACAGGCCCGTGCGCAGGTGGGTGGTGTTGGGTAGGATGAGGTTGATGTTGACGCTGTAGGGGGCCATGTTGGGTTTCTCCTCAGAGAAGTACTCGTCCACCAGGGAGGCGCTCTCTCTGCGGTTTTTCTTGTCTGTAGGTGCCACCGTGAGAGGGAGGAGAGGGCTAACCGGAGTCTGGGGAAGGTACTTCTCCATCTCCAAGCGGATCTATAGAAGAAAGGGGGCAGTGTAGAGGAGGGATGGAGGGAGGGAGCGAGAAAGTGATAGGGTCAGATGCAGGTTTTATATGCCAGGCATAGCCTCTTACGTTAATTATGGGTTTCAAACAAAGAATATGATTTCACAATGTGAAAGGAATGATCACATGACAGAAACCATAAAGCTTACATTTTAAGATGTTACAATCGAAGACAAAGAACCAACAAAGAGATAAGACAGAAGGCCCAGAGGACCTTCTGACAAAGAAGAACAAGCACAAGTGATCCTAAGAGCCTTTATATGCAGTTGTTGGATTAGAAATCTAAGTTGTTGACCAATCAGTTTCATATAAAGTTCCTTACCAATCAGATAGTTGACTGACAGGTAAATGGATGTTGCCTGTATTGTTTGACTACACAATTTACAATTAAAGCATTTTCATTGGTGCAATGAATACACCCCAGTATTCTAAAAAAATACTTTAATTTGTTGAAAGTACCGAAACAGTAAACTCAACTCAGAAGTCCATCAATACCACGCTGAAGACATTCCTCCACAAATCTCTTTACATTGCTCAAGTCCAGAACAGAGGTTGGGAGACATCCTGTACTAAAAAGAGCCATAACTACATGGAACTTACTACCATCACAGTAAACAGGCAAGCCATAAAATCTAAAAGCAGATTGAACAGTCTCTAAAAACATGATGGAACTGTGAAGAGACAAATATTATTTTTGCATTATAGATTGTATTGTTATTGAATTGATTTCATTTTGTGGTATTGCTACAGTGTTATTTTTTTATTAATGTAAGCTTGGACCCCAGGAAGAGTAGTTGTTGCTTGGCTGTGGCTAGTACTGATCCTACCAAATAAATTAGATTCATGACCCTTCATTAAGTGAGCCAGCCCCTGTAATACTAAATGTGTTCACAGTCAAGGTGAAAGTGACATGACACAGTTCGACAGGGGAGTGTCAGCCATCAAGAAAGAGACGCCAGGAGAACAGCTAGTACCTGAAGCTACTCCCGCCCTTTTCTCCTCCTTCCTCCCCTTCATTCCTCACATTCCTCCCTACCGATGGAGCTCATAGACCTCTCCGAATTACTCAAACTGCCTTGATGGAGGTGTCCTGCTACAACCAACTAAAAGTCAACTTAAATTCACAAGATAATGAGGAAAGGCAGTAGGGTGCTTGAATAGCAGTGGGCAGCCATAACAAAAAGCAACCACAAAAAAGACCCCATCCAAGCACTTTCTCCCATAACGGCATCCTCCTCCAGAGATGTCTCTGCTGTGTTTTCTCTATAATGACTTTGCTGCGGTGTCGATTGATTATTATTAGTCACTGACAGCTGAGGGCTGGCTCTGGCTGTACAAACGCTCAGTAACATTGTCACTCCATCCTGCGCAGGTGTGCACGGCGTAGCCTGCCTGCCCCAGAGGAACCATCTGTGCCGCAGGGATGGCGAGCTAGCTACCTCACTAAGTAAACACACAGCATGGTGAGGGTGTGGTGGGGACATGAGGACGACAAGCAGCCGAAACCAAAACAAAAGCAGTGGCATGAGAAAGGTGATGAGAAACCGATGCAAAAAACCAAAAACATCACCACTAATACTGGCTGGACAGGGTATAAATAGAATAAATGGAAAGAGAGGAAAACAGGAAATACACTAGGCTATAACCCCATTGAAGCTAGAGATTTGACTCGTTTCTGTACAGAAACAACATTCTATCTAAAACCTTATTTAAAATGAGATGCAACAGTCGAAAAAAGAGGACTATGAGGACCATGTCTACTTAAAAAGATAAATAATGAATCAGAAAACATTAATCTCAGGATTTTTATTTTGCCTAAATCAAATCTACTGCAAGTCAAACACGTCTCGGTTGTTTCTGAGTTAGCAGAGGCAAACTCTAGGCTACAGAGAGCCAATCCAAGCCAAAAGCCCAGCCAATTGATTCTGTACAAATGATTCAATGACCTGTTGATACACTGAAGCCCTATCCTCATGTCCACAATGGCAAGCCCAATGGCAAGTACAATGGACATGAGAGGACATTTCATCAGGCCTATTATAGCTCTACAGCTATTTGAAGTGCAAGCTATGTCAACACTGGCACTATTGTATACTGTATTTCTCAATCTCTTCCCTAGCAACCCAAGTGTTGACGTGATTTTACACACATCCTCTTATGGGTACAGCAACATGTGTGTGACGCCAATAATGCCTGTGTGTGAGGGTGTATGTACATATGTGTGTAATAAACAGCAGTATAGGAAGCATGGTCATTTAAACCCCAGTAACTCCAACCATCTCTCTCAACCAACTCCTGAGACCCTTCTGCCATCAGTGCAATCTGACCAGGGAGCGAAACTGCAATGCAAAACTAGAAATTTACTTATTTCTATTAGTATTTGGTGCTCCTCCGTATAAAGCTCCTTCAAGACAGGGCACAAAACGCGTCTTGTGTTGGTTGGAACAGTGTTGGCAGGCTAACCCAGTGCCCTCAGCAGTGACCCCCCCCCCCCCTCCTATCTGAGTGGCCTGGGTCCCATTCATCAGGGAATTAACAAACTGAAGAAAATGAACTGAAACAAGGAGGGACTACCTGGATTGGTCCAATAAGAAACTTGCATTCTCGTTTTAAGTTGCATGCCGTAATGAACAGGACCCCATTTCCTTTTATTCAAACCCTTCTACTATTTCCTTGCATGTCTATTCTCTTTGTGTCATGAGGACAATGGAGTTCACCTGAACCCTGGCATAAGACTGAGTCGGTTAATGATTGTTGAACAAGTACAACTGCTACATGCCAAACGCCAGATAACAGAGAAAGAAGCTAAGAAAATATTCAACTTCTTATCAGTTCTACTTCAGGTTAAGGGGTTTAAAGGGGGAGAAGAGTGAGGGAAGAGTTGGTGGTTTCCACACTTCCACCCCTTGACCATGACCGTGATTTTCCATTCAGACTTTGAGTTTAGATTTTAAACTAAAGTTGAAATCCCAATCAGGGCAACCATGCACACTATTTGAGTATGTTGCCATAAAATATGACTAATGGTGTACCAAGTCATGAAAGTGAACTATGGCATGAGTAACTACAGGAAAAATGGTGTACAAACATACAATAATGCAATAAGAATTTGTAAGTTGAGACTGCGGTAAGCCTGCAACTAATCAGATAAAATCAATATCCAACCCCATCACTCAAGAGTTCTAACAACACTTTAGTTTTTTGAGGCCCCTAAATATGGTTCCAGCATCCTTAATGTTACCAGGTTCACTGAATGGTGACTGAGGTCAAAGTTTAAGTCCATTGTCTTCTTGTTTTTCTCCACCCCCGCTTTGCCGGACACTTTTTCAACCCTGCTCTTCACCTGCTCGGAGATCAGGGATCTTCCACAGATCCTTCTCTCCTAATGGAAAAACAAGTGGTCCTGTCTCCACACTAATGACCCATTATGGCTCTCTGGAATTTCCAAAGATTGTGTGTTTGACTCCTGAGATATTCATAAAATAAAACTGATAGGCAGCTCCCTTGTTTCGTCTGCTAACTAACCATCTGCTTTAACAGCACAAATCTGAACCTTTGAGACCTACATTCTGTTTTATGTTTTATGGCTACTGGCAAAAGGATAACAGGATGTTTAAGCTATTTAAGGGCAGTCACTTTGAGAGAAATGTTAGTTAGTAGATGATAACGTACTTTGATGGCAGTGTCGTCGACCCCAGTCGTTAGCTAGACTGCTGACTGGTGATGACATGTTATCATAGAAGATTTAAGCATTTTGACGTGTTTAGACTGGCCATAGAGCATTGAGAGACACAGGAAATCCCTGTGATTGGTAATGACATGTGTTGTCTGGCCACAGAAGTTGACTGGATGTAACGTGTAGTCTGGCATAGAAGTAGGTGACCACTATGACCAAAGCAAAAACCATTCAAGAGGCTTCTTGCCAGAATGCCTTTGTACAAGAAAATGTGTTCTTAGCTGACCTGTCTGGTATGAGTAAATATATTTAAAATCTGGTCCATACGGTAAATCCTTAAAACTAAACCAGCCTCAAAGGATTAAATGGGTTTTAGAGAAGGATGTTACAGCAGTTAACAAACATCATTTGATTCAATCTGTTAGCCACACCGCATTTCACACAACACAGTACGCGAATATTGAAATGCAGCTATATATGCTGAACAATCATGAAAATAATGACAGAACAAAATGCAACAAAATGTTCCACATAAGCACAGTGGGATAAGTAGGTAGACTAGTCTATTGTATCTGACATCAAAGCTATCTAAATGTCTGTGCTTACTAGAGCGAGCATGATCTGTATCACACTATGACAATGAGGCAATGGACCGTACCACTGAATGGGCATCTTTGCAGGGAAACACCAGTGCATCACTCGTTGGTGGAGTTCAGTGGCTGTGCTTTGTTTTCACTCACAAGCCTGCAGTTTACGAAGATGTGAACTGCAAAACTCCTGATCAAAATAAAATGGCAACTTCAGATTGTAACTGATCTAATCTAAAAGCATAGTGAGCAGATAGACCCCCACAAATTGGAATAGCATATAAGAAATGCAAACACCCACAAACAATGAAAAGGCCAGTCTATGAACAGAATACACTGATTTACTCAAACGCAATATAGATCCCACTCCCCCCAAAAAAACATTTGTTTTATTATGTAGAGCAGTGTTTCCCAATCCTGGTCCTCGGGACCCAAAGGGTTGCATGTTTTTGTTTTTGCCCTAGCACTCACACACCTGGTTCTAATGGTACCCTAACACTTACAAACTTGATTGATGTAATCAACCTATCATCAAGTCTTTAATTTGAATCAGGTGTGTGAGTGCTAGGGCAAAAACACAAATGTGCACACCTTTGGGTCCCGAGGACCAGGATTGGGAAACACTGATATAGAGTATGGAGGTTTGCCCAAGATGGCTGTTGGAAAGATCAGTAGAGACAATGCAAATGGGATTTGTTGCATTAGCAGTCAAATGACTAGTCAAACTAAACCCCACTGAATGCAGACCTTTGAAGGAGGGACTACCACACTTCATGAAAGTCTGTCAGGGGAGGAAAAAGTGTCTAAGAAATGAATTTGGAAATCTAAAATAACCTACAAGAAAGAGGAAAAATCTGTCTCGCAATATCCTTAATTCAGGGCCCCTGAAGGAGACACAGTGATCTAAATGAAAGACTACCGAAAGCATGTCGCTGTGGCCAGGTGTCAATGTGGCCCAAACTTTTTAATTCCTCTGTAATTACAAAAAGGTAAATACACCAAGATCCCTTCAAATCTCTTGTAACTAAATGGCATCAGTACAACAAAAGGCAATATCAGAACTGAGACCAGAGTGCCTCATCATTACATCAGACATGAAAATTTGAGGTAATTCTCACTATATTCAACCACAGTGACATGAGTTTCACAACAGTAGCAAACTACATAGGCTCATCCATCCACCTTTCTCCTCTGGCATGCAGTGACTTTCCATTGACTTGGTGTTGTATCATCCAGCTATCGCCTCAGGCAGTTTAAAGATTAGGGATAAGCACACTAGCCGCCCCATAGAGCATGTCCCTGTGCAGACAGGTCTAACTGCATACTGCTGTCAGGACAGGCAAGGCAAGGGGAGGCACCGTAATTAGACACCTTTTAACAGAGAGCATCAACTCCTTTTTACAAAAAGACATGTCTCTGAGGCCAAAACAGCCTTATATTTAGTCCAAATGAATCCAGTGCCCCGTCCCTGTTTGGCATATTTGTGAATAAAGGCAATTCCAGCATTATAAAATGGACATGCTTAGAAACTTAATGTGTAATAAAAATGCATATGAAACTTTTTGTGTCTGCAGTACCCAAAAATGTGGACTTATCTGGCTAAACACAAATTTAAAGCCATATTTGAGACATGGCCACCTAATCTGTAATTGTGAAAATGCATGGAATTTCAAATGAATACACCCTGGGAAAAGAAAGACTGCAATCTAAAAAAAAATAATTTGGAGATTTTCATTTTTGGATGCTCAGTTGACTGCCCCATGGAATTTCCCATAAATTAGCCTAATGACTCTCTTGGGAATATAGTGGCCAAGTGCCACATTTATAATCAACACTGACAGTTCCATTTCAAAAAGCTAAAATATGCTTCTTAATGGTTCCCTTTTAAATGATAATAATATTAATAATAATAATAATAATTATTATTATTATTTCTATTGTTACTGTGTATCCATCAAATTATAGTGAGGTCTCATGTGAAAGTCATACAAACATACAAAACAGGTGCTACAGAGAGATAAGGTAACATTAATCCACATCAAAGTGAATTGTTGTGAATTATAAAGGAATTTACATGACAAAAAAAAAATCTACGGTGATTGGACACCATCAGATCCCATTCAGCAGTTGGCATTCAGCCAAATAGTGCAGGGTAAACATAAAACACGACACCAGAAGGGGAACTGAACTATATACAGATGAGGGTCAGAATCTTGGGAAACCCTTGCTCAGACCCACTTGAAATCGGCAGCAAAACAATAGAAAAGTCAGACCGTTGCAAGGACATATTTTTTTAACAATAAAGACGCTCCTATCCCTAATGCAAGATACATTTGTTAAAAATATGTTAGGCAAATACTAATAATACGGATATTTGTATACGAAAAAAACAGTCAAATCTAGGTTTAATTAATTCGTCGTTGAAACAAAGATAATTATTTCTGGATGTGTCCATTGATAAAGTTCAGAGAGTAACTGTACCTCAGGCCTACATTTCATGCACTTAGATTAGATGCATTTAAACAGATGCATTTACAACGAACAAACTCGTCACCAGTCAATGTGTCAATCAAGTCTTATTTAACATTACTTCAAGTTTGGATGCCCATAACTAGTTTTTTCAATTATTGAATAGGACTAGATGTGCTTTTTCTTCCAAGAACATTGCAAAGTGAATCATGTACATGCATGCATTATACAGATCGGTTTACTGTGATTAAAGAATAGCGGGAAACGTAAATATATTTCAATAGTTTAAGGCATTGAGGCTATTTTCTGGAGTGGGAGTGTCCTCTGACAAACTCTACAAAACCTAAAGTAGAAGAGAGGAATACGGTGGAGCCCGTGGCTACACCTGGGCTACCTTCCACCGGGTTAAGAAGGAATTCTCACCGCAGGTTTCACTTCCTCAAAAACGGACGAGTCCTCTGCGCTGTCCGCTCCAGACATCCGCACAGGTTTTAGCTGCGTGAAAACAGCCCTCTCATCTGTGTGCGGCGGATTCATTGCCAGTCCTATACTAGTTGCCATAGTTATCTCTCAGATAAAACGTATTCAAATAGGTCTTCCTTTATAAATATAACTTATGTAAAGTAGCCTACATATAGATTTGACAACTGCTGCGTGATAAGCGCGTCGTTGTGGGATCCAGGTGCGCGCGGTAATTCCAAATCCCTCCCTCTGGCTCACAGGTCGTTTTTACCTGCGCTCAAGTAGCCTATGACGGTGGGCCGGGAATTTATAATTGACAGGAACATTAACCAATAGACGCGAAGGGGGGGGGGGTCCTCCACGTCAATCACCTGTAGGTGTGACTCATCTGGAAGGTGAGAAGATGGACTGAAGAAGGTAACCGCAGCATAATAAGCTGTATTTGTTTCGGAAATGTAGATTGTTTTATTGTTTATTGTTTTATTTTTCCAAAATAAAAATTAATCCTATTATTTTAGAATCTGAATAATATTTGTTATTCGTTAAGTACACATAGTCCTACACATACCGGGACATTTATATCTGAATAATATGAATAATGTTTGTTAGTGGTAGGAATTGACTGATTACATATCGATCTATATATGAAATTCACATACATTTCTAAAGTGGGGGGTGAGCATACAATATCTATTCATTTACAGCTGATGTAGACAGATTACATAATACAGTTCCAGTGCATCCATCTGTTGATATGCAGGAGATTAACAGTATTGGGTGCAATAAATTGAAATTGTTTAGGTAACTGTTAACTTGATGTGGTGAGCAATGGGACTTGGTTGGAGTCACTGACAAGGTTTTTCTGTCATGTTTTCCAAAACCTGGAGCTTCTATGCGATTATAAGCTAGATGTCTGAACAAGCCCTTTCTGACAACTATTGATTTTAAAAAGGCTTTATGTAATAAACTTCACTGATTGCGTAAAATCTTGATGTGTTTGTATTTCATCATAAAAATTACAAGTCCTGTTCCTCTGGTTGACTGACATTCTTGTGGTTTAGCTTTAGAACATTCTGGAAAACTCAACGTTTTCATAAACATGATGCCACAGAGGCATTGGTCGTTAGAGTTGTCATGAGATGAATACTAGGTAAGCAGTTAACACAGGCATGAGAGTATGTCTACCTCAGGTAAGGCACTATGACAGAGAAAATGAAGATTCAGGTGCCTCATGACACACACGGCACAAGTGTGTGTGTTTTTGTGTCTCTATTGCTCCTCTGTTGCACCCTGAGGTAAGGAGGGAAGCCAACAGCACCAGAAGGCACCATCTGTATAGCCATTTATAATTGCAATATTGTTTTTTGAAAACAAAAGTTTGCAAGTAGCTGCAGTGTTTCTTTAAGATAATAACAGATACAGGTCCAGTGTCTTCCTGGAAAGCCTATATCTGTGCAGGTAAATCCACAAAGCAAAACATCAACTACTAACACAGTGCAGCAGCATGTATGTTACATGTCGAGCCCTTTACTGTAATGTGTATGTGTTGTATGCAACGTTATATTGAGGTTTTCTGTTTTCCTAGGTTACAGCAGTTAAAACTGGACAAATGCAGAACCAGGTCAACCAGTTAAAGCGTGTCGGTGTGTGTGTTAGTGCGGAGAAAGGTTTCCCAATCATAATATGAATGGAGGGGCGCAGAATTAGTGTAGGAAGAAGGGAGGAAACCAGACACTCGGCATTCCTCTCCTTTCACTCATCTCTCTATTTCCTTTTCCTATTTCACAATTTTCCTCTTATTTTCAGAAGACCATTATAAGTAAAGAATATACTGTAAATACAACTGTCAATTTATTTGGATCACATCTGTATGGAAATACTTCACTCGTTTTTTAATATATATTTTCTAATATATTATATATTTTCTTTAAGCTTTTTATACATTTCACATCATTTTTGTCATTATGGGACCTGCACCTGAGGTTTGTCCAGGAAAATAAACTACTATTTTACCGGCATTATAGTTGCAACCTGTGATTCCACCCCTCTGATGTATAAGCAGATAAAAGTCAAATCATTTTCACTGGAAGAGGTTTGGAAACAAGGTCAGTGCCATTAAACGTCATTGTTTATCTCCTACCTTTAGATCCTGCAAGTGTTGCCTAAACCTATGGATATAACATGGTACAAACAAAATCTCTGTGGGGGAATGTTTTGGGGGGCTGGTGGACCAATATATAAGACTCTTGTATAATGAAAGACATCTTAGGTAACAAGCAATTTGTTGTATATATTATTGTAAGTCTTTATTTTAATTTTAAGGGGAATTGCTTTTGTGATTTTGAGAGAATGGTGATAATTGGTTGTGTTTTGCAGTGCTTTTCAATGTGCTTTGAAAACACTTGATTTGAGCACCTCTGCCAAATGTATGTGCTAAAATGGTTGATAGCAACCACACCTACTTGCCGTTGTTTTTGTCAATACGTTTTCTAGCTAAAGAATATAGACATTACGTAAGGAATATGCATCGATGTTTGGCCACAGGCCAGCGGTATACATGTCACGTCACCGTAACAGCATTCAGCTTCACTTAAGACTGCACGTCTTTATTCAAACCCACCCACCTAACTAACCCTAATATCTGAGGTACTTTTTGGGGATTTGCACGTAGGGTATTAATAAACCATAATGGCACCAGGTATGCACGCTGTGCAAAAGTAGCTTGAGATTATTTGACAGTTCTGGTCACCTGGGAATGGAGGTTCTTCAAACCATAAAAATGCTAGTTCAATACACAACTATGAAAATGGTAGATACATCTTTTCTCAGACAAATTAAATTTAGTCACACTAATAACTATCTAGCTAATAAGACTGTTCAGTCAAAAAGTTCTATAGACCACACACACAGTTGGAGTGTACAGAAAAAATAGAGAAAAAATATTTGAATGTACTCATGCAGTTTCCTGGTATTCCTGGTGGGTTTATATTATGTTTGGTGCCTTCACATTTGAATGAGGTTTGAGGGGTATCAGGCATGTACTGCATGCTTCAGGTCCTGCCACAACATCTTGATAAGATTAAGGTCAGGACTTTCACTTTCTCAATCGAAAACATAAATCTTCTTTCTCCTGAGCCATTCATTGGTAGATTTTTCCTTGAATGCTTCAAGTCTGTTGTTGTGAGACACATTTTCGGTCCAGCTTTAGCTGCTTGAATAATCGCCTAATATTCTGTTCAAGAATCTCCTGGTGTTCCTCAGAATTCATGGTTGCCTTGATGATGTATAGTTGAACAGGTCCAGAGGAGAAGCAGCCCCTGACTTTCCCACCAACATGCTTGACTATTGGGATAAGGTTATTTTGGTTAAAGGCAGTGTTGGGTTTTCACCAACTGTAGCGGTTTTTAAAAAATGGACATATCTGTCCATAGAATGGACTTCCAGAAACCTTCAGCTTTAACTAAGTGATCTCTGAAACTGCTTTAAAATGTTTTCTGAAACAAGTTCTCATTTTTCAAAACATTACACACAAATCCAAAAATTGCACACAAAAAATGCAAAATGCCTCATATCTCCTACGAGATGAAACACTGCTTTCAAAATACCATAAACACATCTCAAAATCAAGTATTTGCATCAAATGAAAAAACACTGTTTTCATAACAGTATATTTTTGAAGATACCATGTACACAGTTGTTCTAAATCTAAAGCATTTCTGGCTTTCATATGCTTATATCTACATTTCCATAGAATGATCTAGAGTGAAAGTAATGTGCTGAGAGGGGTTGAAATGTGCACCGATCAGCCATAACATTATGACCACATGCCTAATATTATGTCCACCTGCTCTTCCATTGCCTGAAGAAGCAGGACTGCTGATCACACACTTTCCAGCACCACATAAAGGAAAATTCCTCAAAAGGATTTTGATCTGGATTTTGATTTTGATCTGGACAGTGCTGTATGGACCAAGTGTGGCATGGTGATGGAGGACCTGGTTCAGGGCATCAGTGAGCTCCTGGACAGTCTGTGGCAATACATGGCGGTGTCGGATGCAGCGATACATGATGTCCCAGAGGATCTCAAGTGGATTCAGGTCTGGAGAATGTGAGGGCAAGTCAATGGCATCAGTGCCTTCGTCATCCAGGAACTGCCTGCACACGCTGGCCGCATGAAGCCGGGCATTGTCCTGCACCAGGAGGAACCCAGGGCCCACTGCAACAGCGTAAGGCCTCGCGATGGGTCTGAGGATTTCATCCGAGTATCTAACAGGTTAATGTTGGCTAGCACGTGGAGGTCTGTAAGACCCTCCAAGGATATGCCTCCCCAGACCATCACTGACCCACTGCCAAACATGTCATGCTGGATGATTTTGCACAACGTTCACCACATCCTCTCAAGACTCTTTCACATCTGTCACATGTGCTCAGTGTAAACCTGCTCTCATCTGTGAAGAGAACGAGGCACCAATGGCGAACCTGCCAATTCTGGTGTTTCCTGGTGAATGCCAATTGAGCTGCATGGTGTTGGGCTGTGAGCCCAGGTCTCACTAGAGGATGTTGGGCCCTCATGCCACCCTCATGGAGTCTGTTTCTGATAGTTTGGTCAGAAACATGCACACCAGTAGCCCACTGGAGGTCATTTTGTAGGGCCTTGGCAGTGCAGATACTGGTCCTGCTGCTGAGTTGATACCCTTTTATGGCCCTATCCATCTCTCCTCGTTTCCTGGTATCTCTTGCATGCTCTTGAGATTGTACTGGGAGACACAGCAAACCTTCCTGTGACGGCACGAATAAATGTGCCATCCTGGAGGAGCTGGACTACCTGTGCAACCTGAATGGGCTGCAGGTACCGCCTCATGCTACCAGTAGTGACAAGGACACTAGCAAAATGCTAAACTAGAGAAGTATCAGTACCTGAAAAACCATTCCCTTTTTGAGGGTTGTCTTGCTGTTGCCTCTCCAGTGCACCTGTTGTCACTTTAGTTGGCACTAAAACAGGTGACATTGATTTGCAATCACTTATGCATCCTAACTGGACAGATTAATATCTCTGATGTTTTACTGACTTGGTATTATACTGTGATGATTATATATTCCCCAATTTCTTTTGAGCAGTATATATTCATGGAGAAATGCATGAGGATCCATCTCCAATATTCTTTGTAACAGACAAAAGAATATACAGATCAGTAAATATGGCAGTGTCCAACACTCTGGCTTTGTATCTGCAAGTTTGAAGTACTGGAAGTAATGTCGCATACATACATCCACATAGTCGCAATGCAAATCTTTCTCTCAAATGACACCCTATACAGTTGTTTCATTCTCAATCAGTGCCCCCTGAGGACGCTTTGCTGTGTCGATAGGCTACCAGCATCAATGTGGTGGAACACTGCTGCATCATTTAGGATATGATCTATTACCTCCCTAAGCCTAATGGCATTGTTGGCCAAAACAATATTTACAATTGCCATCTCTTTTTCCTCTCTTGTAAACATCTCTTGTAAACATGCAACCTCGTCCTCCATGTTGTCTTTGACTTTCCACTCAGTAGAAGATTCAAAAACAGTATGCAGTATAATACAAAAGCACTTGGCTGCATTGTACTATAGTACTGTGGCCATCCATTCCTACAAAGCAGTGCAGTGAATAGGTGGCATAGAGCTCCAAATGTTTATGAAACACTACACAATAATACATATTTTACAGTACTGCTGTAGATAGTAGCCATTAGATAGTTGCATACCTTTTCGCATTTCTGAAGATTCAAATTATGGATGCCACTGTAAACCAAATCAAGTTGGGCTGGTCTCTCCGTGCAGCCTCCCTTATAATTAACCCATGGTTGATCAGAGGACCAATAAGCGTAGCCCTAATCTCATCAGAGACAGCTGTCTTCCATCTCTTCTTCACCCTCTTCTTCGCCCTCATTCTCTTCCTCCTTGTCCTTGTTCTTGTCCTCTGCCTCTCCCTCCCACTCCCTTTGCTCTCCACACAATGTTCACATCCATTGTTCTAAACAAGGGAGCTGACCTTGGGCCTTTTTATAGGCCTATACTAAAGCAGTGACTGGTTGGTGATGAAAGCAATGAATGTTTGCACATATCAGAATCTGAATCAGAAACAGTGTTATTGCCTAGTCAGTTTCACAACAAACAAGGAATTTGTTCTGGCTTGTTAGTGCAACCATTTATACAAAAATAAAAAAACTGAAGTTTGAGCATAAAAACAGTAGAGTGAGCATTAATAAATAGTTCATTTGAGGATTGTGTGTGTATGTGGATTGATGGAAGAGGTCAGGCTGGACTCTATAATGGCAGTGTAGAAGTGCACCATCATGGTCTTTGTCAGGTTGAACTTTTTCAGCTGCTGCAGGAAGTAATCCTCTGCTGAGCTTTCTTTTTAAGTGAGGTGATGTTCAGCTCTCACTCGAGATCCTGGGTGATGGTGGTGCCCAGAAAATGAAAGAGTTGACTGGAGAGCCACCCAGGCAGGCTGCGCTTCTCCTGAAGTCCTCTATCATCTCCACTGTCTTTAGGGTGTTGAGCTCCAAGTTGTTCTGACTGCACCAGGACAACAGATGGTCAATCTACCACCTATGGGCAGACTCATCAGAAATAAGTCAGATGAGGGTGGTGTCATCTGCAAACCTCAGGAGCTTGACTGAGTGGTGACTGGAGGTGCAGCTGTTGTTGTAAAGGGAGAAGAGTAAGCCTTCAGGGGAGCTAATGCTGATGATCAGGCGGTCAGACAAGTGCTTCCCAAGCCTCATGTGTAACCTTCTGTTGGACAGGAAGGCTGTGATCCACCTGCATGTGGACTCTGGCACTTCCAGTTGGGAGAGCTTGTGTTGGAGCAAATTAGGAATTATGTTGTTGAATGTGGAACTGAAGTCCACAAACAGGATTCTGGCATAGGTTCCAGGGGAGTCCAGATGCTTGAGGATGAAGTGAAGAGCCATGTTTACCGCGTTGTCCACAGACCTGTTGGCTCTGTAAAAAAATGCAGTGGGTCTAGTAGAGGGTCGGTGATGGTCTTGAGGGTAGGAGAGCACAAGGCGCTCAAATGACTTCATAACCACAGAGGTCAGGGCGACTGGTCTATAGTCATTAAGTCCTGTGATCCTTGACTTGTCTTGAGGACTGGGATGATGATGAAGGATTTGAAGCAGGTCAGAATGCAGCAAGTCTCCAGTGAGGTGTTAAAAATGTCAGCAAACACAGCAGAAAGCTGATCTGCACAGTGCTTTAGGGTGGACAGGGAGACAGTTTCATGCCCTGCTGCCTTCAGGGGTTCTGGCTCTTGAATAGACTGTTAATGTCCCCCTCCAGGATTGAAAGTGCCATTGTAGTGGCAAAGGTGGTTATGTTTGAGATTGGTGATTGTATATGGGCCCGGATGGTGGGGGGGCTGTGTTGACGGCTGGACACACAGGGAGAAGGTATGTTGTCAGGACTTCCCTTTTGTCTTTCAAATCTGCAGTAGAACTCATTCAGGTCATTGGCAAGTCACAGATTAATGTAGTGGGGCAATTTAGGCATGTAGTTGGAGGCCTCTCCAAACAGAAGCAGAGTAGTTGGCCGAGAACTGTTGTTTCAGTTTCAATCCATACAGGCATTTGGCTTCCTTTACTGCCTTAACAAAGCTGTACTTTGCCTCTCTGAACCTCTCTGTCCCTGGTCCTGAACGTCTCCTCTTTTTCCAAACACAGCCATCTGAGTTTAGCTGTGAACCAGGGTTTGTCATTGTTGTAACTCACTCTAGGTCTGTGTTGATGCATGTGGTGTGGGTGTGAAACACTGGTAAATAAGTGTAGGCTTTTGATTGGCTCTGTTTGGCAAAGGCAAGCAAGTTACTTCCTGTTTGACTTTTGTGTCTTAGGTAGAGAATTGTGTGTAGTGTTTTGCAAAAAGTGTTTTATGAAATTGGCAACTGAGTGAAAGACTGAGAATTAGCTTACAGTTTTATAGACTTGGTGTGCTTTTGCTCGTTGAGTCACAGGTTTCACAAATCATGTGACATGTAAAGATATTATGTGCAAGCAGTAAGAGGGGCAGATTTGTTCTCTTGACAGCAGAGGCTTCTTCCTAGCAACACTCCCATTAATCTTGTTTTGTTTCAGTGATCAACATATGGAATTGGTACCTATAAACCTGTTATGGCAGATAAAAAGGTTCTGATTATATTAAGATTTCATGGTGAACACTACAAAAATCTATCAATGCACAAGGAGTTCAAATACTTTGAAACAGCACTGTATGTGTTACAGGGGGAGCCGCGAGTGGGCCCAAGCGCACAACACCAGACAATCAGAGAAACAAAAAGGATGTTTTAATAGTGGCTGGGATGGAAGCACAGAGGCCGAGCTGGAGGGGTTGGGGCTGGGCAGGCAGGTAGGTAGGTGGGTAGGTAGGGCGAGGCAGACAGGACAGGGGGTAGGCAGAGCAGGTGGCTGACAATCGGGCAGGTGGAGGTATTTGGTAAGGTGGTTCTTGGTAACGGGGAATAAACAGGGTTAGTTGAAAGGAACAACTAAACTTGGTGCTCAAACTATGGTTTGGAGCGGCCGGGAACGTTACTACCTAGTTGTGAATAACAACGATCTAGCGCCGGACAGACGGAAACTAGGGTATATATAAGCAGGCTGATGAGGGAATGAATAGCAGGTGGAAACTAGGGTATATATAAGCAGGCTGATGAGGGAATGAATAGCAGGTGGAAACTAGGGTATATATAAGCAGGCTGATGAGGGAATGAATAGCAGGTGCTGAGACTTGAGGGGCAGTGGGGGAAAGCCCCACATACATGGACAGACAGGAGAGAGACAAAGCCTGGCCCGGACTATGAGGAGGTGGATGCGGAGGGCGTGATAGTATGTTTAATAGTGGTTTCCATTTACAGCAATATTGCTTTGAGCACAACTATACTAGCTATTCTATAGCTACACTAATTGTGAAACATTAGGGAATCTATGAGAGAAAAAAATTAAACCCTGTCCAGGTTGAACAATAAGAAAACAGAGTCGTCCTAAGAGTTATCATATACCACAAAAAGATGGATGACTTTTCTTAGTCGCACTAGTGAAGAAAAAATATCAACCCCCCAGATTGTAGGTAGATTTTATTGTTCATATGTCTTTGTTGAAAAAATCCTCTGGTGGGCCGGATCCAGCCTCGACAACACTATTACATTGCCTGTAAAAGATTTTCCCTGGTATATGGTTTTCGGTCATAGACCTTCCACCGCCACACAGAGAAAAACTCTTCTATTGGGTTGAGGAAAGGGTTGTATGGTGGAAGGTAATTTATGAATTTATGAATTACTGGTGGATGTTGAACACCACAGTGAAAGCTGACATGGTCCCACACCACAAGATGGACAGAATGCACAGCCTGCTGATGATCCTGCTGCTCATGCTCAATCAAAACATCCCGAAGACCACCCAGAAATGGAAGGAGATGAAGACCACCCAGACATGGAAGGAGATGTTCAATGTTATATGGCCCGTGGGTTGGCCCATGACGGTGGAGAACCCCGCGATTACTTATGGCTGCACCAAGGGTGACATTGCCACCACGCTTGCCAGGGACTTCCACAATGGCAAGTTGGCCAATTATTTTTCTGCTACTCCTTCTCCTCTTCACCCCATTAAATCCTGCTTCATCTACAAAAATGTATTCATGGGGCCTTTCCATGGAATCCAATTCAAACACTTTATATATAACAAGAAACCAGGCAAGCTTAGTTCAGCCGGCCTGCAATAGAAAGTGTTACTCTCTCAAGATTCAAACCCGGGTGACCCAGATGAAAGGCTGTGTCATTAACCACTACACCATGGAGCTGTACATTTGCTGGGTGTCAGTATAGCCTCTTGTCTCTATTATGAACAAATCCTCTTTGCCACTGACCGTTTTAATAGTTAATTGGCCATTCATGAATGACATTGATACAGTTAAACTGACTAACGTTTCTTACTAAGTTTACCTCCACCACAAATAGTGGCTATGTATTGCGTTTGCCACTGGCCGTTTTAACAGCTTATTAGCCAGTAATAGGCTAACTAGTATCTACTAACTTTCTAGGAATAATTATAAGAATTAAGCAATTGCAATCGAGACTGAAGATGAACTATTCCATGCCAAAAACAGTCACAATATATGCGTATACAGTTTCAGTTAAGGCTTACTATAACATAACTATGTTGTTAAGTGTCCCGAACATCCACCAGAAACAGTCGGAATATACAGTGAGGGGAAAAGTATTTGATCCCCTGCTGATTTTGTACATTTGACCACTGACAAAGAAATTATTTTAATGAGTGAAATAAGTATTTGATCCCCTCTCAATCAGAAAGATTTCTGTCTCCCAGGCGTCTTTTATACAGGTAACGAATTGAGATTAGGAGCACCATTCTAAAAGGAGTGCTCCTAATCTCAGCTTGTTACCTGTATAAAAGACGCCTGTCCACAGAAGCAATCAAACAATCACATTCCAAACTCTCCACTATGGCCAAGACCAAAGAGCTGTCCAAGGATGTCAGAGAAGGATGTCCAAGGATGTCAAAATTGTAGACCTACACAAGGCAGGAATGGTGTACAAGACCATCGCCAAGCAGCTTGGTGAGAAGGTGACAACAGTTGGTGCAATTATTCGCAAATGGAAGAAACAAAATAACTGTCAATCTCCCTCGGTCTGGGGCTCCATGCAAGATCTCACCTCGTGGAGTTGCAATGATCAAGAGAACAATGTGGAATCAGCCCAGAACAACACGGGAGCATCTTGTCAATGATCTCAAGGCAGCTGGTACTGTAGTCACCAAGAAAACATTTGGTAACACACTACACTGTGAAAGACTGAAATCCTTGGTCCCCCTGTTTAAGAAATAACATGTACAGGAGGAGGAGGAATGCTGCCTATGACCCCAAGAACACCATCCCCACCGTCAAACATGGAGGTGGAAACATTATGCTTTGGTGGTGTTTTTCTGCTAAGGGGACAGGACAACTTCACCGCATCAAAGGGACGATGGACGGAGCCATGTACCATCAAATCTTGGGTGAAAACCTCCTTCCCTCAGCCAGGGCATTGTAAATGGTTCGTGGATGAGTATTCTAGCATGACAATGACCCAAAACACACAGCCAAGACAACAATGGACAGGCTCGAGAAGAAGCACATTAAGGTCCTGGAGTGGCCTAGCCAGTCTCCAGACCTTAATCTCATAGAAAATCTGTGGAGGGAGCTTAATGTTCAAGTTGCCAAATGTCAGCCTGGAAAACTTAATGTCTGCTGATCTGCAAAGAGTGGTGGTACAAAATCCCTCCTGAGATGTGTGCAAACCTGGTGGCCAATTACAAGAAACATCTGACCTGCCAACAAGGGTTTTGCCACCATGTACTAAGTCATGTTTTGCAGAGGGGTCAACCAGAGAATCTGGTTTCTGATGATTTGAGTCTACCTTTTTTTTTTCTTGGCCATTATGGGTTATTGTGTGTAGATCGACAAGGCTGTAAGGAAGCAACATTTTTAAAACGTGAAGAGGTCTGAACACTTTCCAAATGCACTGTAGGTGAGTTGGACTTGTGTGTGTGAATATGTGTGTGTGCTTACCTGCACTACTTGAGTTACAGGGATAGTTTACCTGACATTTATGACGCAGACGCTTTTACATGTGCTTGGCACATGCAAGTTTTATGGATCTCGACAAACGTTTTATTTGGACAGGTAAATGTCATGCTCTCCATGACTACTCAACCTGCAGTTTGTCTTCTCCATTCATAACATATTGATTAACATTTCATTTGAAAGGAAAAATAATCTAAATGTCCAGAATAAACCTTTGCATTGTTATAATACATGTACGTAATCCAATAGTTGACTGTTACAATATTTACATTTTACCAATTTAGCCGCCTCTGTTATCCAGAACGACTTTCAGAATCAATTAGGGTTAACTCTGTAGCACAAAGACAAAACAACAGATTATTTTCAGATTATTTTCTCTCCAATCAGGCCCAGGAATAGACAGGCATTTGATTTCCATGGACAGGCACATTTATCCTACTTACCAAAATGTATTAGTAACTTCAGCACAAGGGACAGAAAGCAAATAATTTCAGCATGCATGACTTACTACTGATGGCCAAATGAGGCTTCATTAGCGTTATTTTAGCAGCAGGATATTATGCTGGCAGCACTCAGATTTTCTTTATCACAATAAAAGCCATCATTGAAATTTGTAAGGCTCTATAGTTAGCAATCTAGTCTGTAAAAAAGAACAGACAAGAACAAAATTGGAATGGACTTATATATTTCAAGGATGGCTTTTATTTTGAAAAGAAAATCGGAGTTAGCGCTAATAGCACAATATCCTGCTGCTAGAAGAACAGTAATAAAGCTTCGAATGGCTATCACTATGACTTAGGCTATATAATGGCAAATACACTTATGTCAATCAAATTCAAAAGCTTTCACTAACTACAGTAGTTACACATTTTTGTAGTTTAGTGCTCACTTCACTTTAAGCTTTTCACAATTGCTTAGACACATTTCTTGAAACCTTTACCCATTTTCTCAAAACACAAATCCAAATCTTCAAACTACATTCACAAAAACCACTGACTCTTCTGTCAAAATCACATTTGCCTCAAAATCCTTTAATCTGTGCATAATCAAACAATGCTTTTAGATCATACACACAGCCAGTCAATATTTAAACACTACAGAGCATTCACTAGACACTACATACAAAAATGGAGAACAGTGTCCAGGGCATGTAGTTACAGATTACAGAACTGTAAATAGTAAACACATTTTGCAATAAAAAAAGTATAATAATCCCAATTTAGTTCAGTGAATATATTGAATATTGTATGTACTGCAAGTAATACAGTGTTGAATTTCTGTATATTCAGCAGTGGCATAAAAATACTGTGGTCCACTGCAAAAGCCCAATGATCAAAGAAAACTAAATGAAAAGCACATTATAATAACCTCATAACTTTTGTGTAACTGCAAAATCAAAGTCAATGAGAGATTTATTCTTTCTCAGCATCATGTCTTTGTGCTGGTTCCGGCCAGAGGACCCTTCCTACTTGTCCACCACCTCTGACACGTACTCTTCTCTGCCTCAAACCTGTGCCACCTGTGCACTCTGAACTGAGTTATATTGTGAACAATTGGTTTGATCACATCATTAGTAACAAGTGTGAACTATTTTGAGTCATTGTGTGTAAACGATGACAACTGTGTTGTAGATGAGTTTAACTTTTGCCGCCAGTGTTTACCATTTCGTAAGTGCATCAAACATGTGATTAATTGAGTGGGAATGTGTTTAGAGTTTTGCAAACAGAGTGAATGCAATTTGCAAATGGTATCTAAAAACCTGAATTTGTTTTAGGTTTTGCTAAAAGAGTGACTGTTCAAAGAAATGGGTTTAGGCCACTGCGAATTTGGTTCAGACGATGGGGATGAGTGTTTTAGCAATTCAGAAAGTCCAGTACAGGGAAGCAACGAAAATGTCCCTAGAAAACTAAAACTGTATTTTATAGGCTATAGGTGGGCCATATCATACAGCCAAGGATCATTTGTGGTGTTTAGGCTACTGGTTCTTTTCAAAACAGCTCTAGTAGAAGCCAAAAGCTATGAAATATCTTCTCGTACTGAGTAAAATTGGATCAAGTTGCCAATGTTTTGTGATTATTAGCGACATAACATGTTAGCTAGCATGTCAGTAATTGGCATTTCTGAAATTTCTGTGACATTTTAGAGTGGCCTTTTATTGGGGCCAGCCTAAGGCACACCTGTGCAATAATCATGCTGTCTAATCAGCATCTTGAAATGCCACACCTGTGAGGTGGATGGATTAACTGCAAAGGAGAAGTGCTCACTAACACAGATTTAGACAGATTTGTGTACAATATTTGAGAGAAATAGGCCTTTTGTGTATGTAGAGAAAGTCTTAGATCTTTGAGTTAATCTCAGGATAAATGGGGGCAAAAACAAAAGTGTTGCGTTTATAATTTTGTTCAGTGTAGATCAGTACAATTTCATGAGGTCACACTTGCAGAAATGAACAACCCCATAGCAGCCACACATTTTGCTTCTTATCAAATTATTCACTCAGTCAGGAAATTTTTCCAGGTACACTTGCGCTGGAGCTGAATGCACAACCTGTCCAACATCCTTGTTTGAGCTCACAGATGCTATACTTCCCTGGTGTTTTTTATTTAAACATTATATGAACAGGGATATAAGCTGAGACCAAAGTCCCTTTCACAGTTGAGCCCAGTGTTACAGAAAGAACATAATGGGCCGGTTTCAGAGAGACAGATTAAGCCTAGTATAGGACAAAAAACACAAGCTCAATGGAGTTTTCTAGATTTTTTTCTCCTAGACTAGACTTTATTTGCATCTGTGAAACCGGCTCATAGAGTTGATGGAACATGACAAAACAAGGCAGCCCTGTACAACACCCACCAGTCCAACCTGGGCAACTCTGAGTCAGTTAGGAAATTGATGGAAACGAGGGCACTGTTGGTAGGCATCTAAATGTGTTATTTATATTCAACCTTTTTAATATAAATATTTTTTTTCGGGCACAGATTAACCTCATGGAAATATACGTTGAATATTTAGGTGTCTATGTTTTGTTAAACGTAAATGAGACTAAGGAACACACAGAACTTGCACATTAATGCCAACTTAATCCTCTTGTCTGCATCACTATATATATATATATATATATTTTTTTTTTTTTATTATAATCCGCGGACAAACACAAACAGCGGAAGACACAAAAGCACTTACTACACACATACCGTAACCACTTCCTGTATTCCAAGTCAATTTGATCAATCTAGTGTGGGTGACTCACTTTGGCGCAACATCAAAGAAAGGATGTTGTATAGCCATGAGTCAGGATGGAGGAAATGTGAACATGCTAGATGTGCTAAAGTGTATGAATAACGCGGACTGCACAAGGCAGCTTACAGGACAGGAAACATTCCAAGTGGCATCCAATATTCCCTCATACAATACTGTTGCTCAAGTGAGTCAGCTTCATCCAATTATGTTGTCATGCCCAACAAATGCAATATTGTTTTTCACAGAACCAATGCCATTTTGCATATAATGTCTACTGCCTATTGTTTAGTCACCAGGCAGACATGCACACACATTCAAATGATTCATTTTCATCCTGATATAATATGATATTTAAGTGCTTCAAACATTTTAATGGTTCTTGACATTAAGACACTCCAGAATAGAAAAGCCATGTGTAGAAATATATTTTGCAATCTGAATGCAACGTAGGCCTACTAATGAATTTCATTCCCTCAAATTTTGGACGAATTTTGCAGAAGGTTCGTTTGAACTGTTATTGAAACATGGCTGCCTTAGCCAATCAGAAAACAAATACCTGCCTATTGCAACCAGTAGGCTAATGTAATGCATTTGTAATTTCACATGACTCGATCATACTCCAATAACAATACACAGCTCCGGAAAAAATAGACCAATGCACCTTTTTCTTTCTTTCCAAACAAGTTGAAAAAGAAGGTTTTGGGTTAAAATTAAGAGACCACTGCAAATCAAACCCTTCTGTTCCTCCCTCAAAACTTACCTTTTCAACCTTTTTGGAAAGAAAAGAAAAAGGTGCAGTGGTCTCTTAGTTTTTTCCAGAGCTGTACATAGTTTAAACCAATTAAAGGGGTTGATTTGGCCATGCATATTGTTAAATGAGCCATGTGAGTAAGAACAATTTCTGTTATACTTTTTGCTACAGTTCTGGCCCCTTCAAAAATACTTTTGTAGTACCTTGCTAAAATCATTTTGAAAGACGGATTTAGGGATATTGTCACCATCAGTAATTGGAAAGGAAAGAAAAAGGTGCAGAAAAAGGTGGTCTCTTAATTTTTTGCGGTGCTGTATTTGAAGATGCCTTTCATATCATTAGCTACAGTATCTCACAAAAGTGAGTACACCCCTCACATTTTGGTAAATATTTGATTATATCTTTTCATGTGACAACACTGAAGAAATGACACTTTGCTACAATCTAAAGTAGTGAGTGTACAGCTTGTATAACAGTGTACATTTGCTGTCCCCTCAAAATAGCTCAACACGCAGCCAGTTTTGGAGAATTGGGCAGCAGTAGCAGGTTTAATCATCCTGCAGATACGAGGCGGAACGCATTGCTTAACAATATTGCTGGGAAGGGAAACTTCAAATAAAACAGGTGTATAGTCCAAAAAGACAGCCTTGTGTATTTTAATATTTAAAATAGGCAAACGGCATGACAAAACAAGGTCTAATGTGTGGCCATGGATCTGTGTCGGACCACTTTAAAACTGTGTAAGGTTAAAAGCGTCAATAAGATTTAAAGAATCCCTAGCCAGCAGGTTCGTAGGACAGCATACATGAATGTTCATTTCTACTACAATCGAAATCCGGTCATATTTCGGCATGATTTCAGACAATCATTCTGAAAAATATGATGAAGTTCTGTTGTATTTAGGTTGATATATAAATACACAAAGAACAGGCTGAGATTTGCCCAGTTCAAACATTGTTAGTTCAAAACTTTAACAACTGCCTACAGTTGTATTTATCCTTTAAAATAATGATAATAATAAACATACTTAGCGGTGTATCACCCATACAACGCTCTTAGACTGAGTATTATTCTCACATATACACATTTGCATCGCTCTGGATTATAACTCCCACCAGATTCCTACCGGGTACTTATTGGAGCAAGATGACCCGCCATCTCACAGTGAACTGGTCTACGTGATGACAGCAGGTCCCCCAACACACAACAGCCCACCTGCCTGCACATACCCCACAGCCCAGTGCTACAGCAATATGCAATGGCCACAACAACAACACTCACAGTATGAAGCCTGGCGATAACTACGGGAATCCAGGTCCTGTGCCTGTCTGTATTAGAACGTTTCAACACCAACGTGAACATATCATCACCCAAGACTAAATCAGAAATGTGAGACCATGCGTGAACCTCAAAAACCCACAGAAAGCCACACCTGAAAAACCCATAGAAAGCCACACCTGAAAAACCCATAGAAAGCCGTCAAACAGACTGCCTCCAACAACACGTTATTATGCACCCCGAAACAAGTTGCAAAATACAACTTGGACCTCCAGCGCACGCCAAATAGAGGCCACTGAGAAGGATGCAGTGGAATTATCTTAAACATGTCAGTAATGTCAGCCTTACTGAGCCAAGCCCCCACCCCGGCAGATTTGATGAACTGAAAAGCATCGTCTATGGTCGCATAAATCGGACTGAAGGGTTCCGTCGTGATAAGGCTATTCACAGTCTACAACACGCAATCACGCTTCTTCTTGGAATACTTCCATGTTGCAATGCCAAAGGGACTAACCCTGAAAACAGAAAACGCAGTCCCCACGAATGGCCCAATCAAATATCCCTTATCAACTTCCCCCCCGAAAAGGTTGTCAACTACACCCGTTACACAAAATGCAGAGAGGAGATTCCAACAAACATAAGAACGAGTAGGCACCTGACACAGCTAGGCCAGGAAAACTTGCACTAAGCCGGTAAGAATATTGAGTAGGATGTTTACACAAGGAAACAGCAAGTCTCAGAACCTCAACAAGAGTGGATGGGAGCAGTTTATACAACACTTCACCTTCACCGGGCGAAACCTGCGAAGACACACAGACCTCGGATGGCTGTCCCTGCACACATTGCAGGAATAAATAAATCTACATTTAAGGAAGGGACACACATTTTCATTTCAACGGTTACAAAGGGAAGGATTACCAGCAGGTTGATAACGCACCTGCTCCCACGGACGAATAGTCGTAGCAGGCGCCAATCCGTGACAGCCACCCCCGGAAGCCATCTACCGGAGTGCAGCCTTCAAGCACAGACCCACCGAATACCCGAAGGACCCGCAAACACAACAAGACACAGGACGATGCCCCGTGAAAATGCGGCCCAAAAAATCCACGACTGACCAATCGATTCTGGACTTGAATCTCTGAACATACAGTGCCAAAAAACTTTATAATCATAAAAAAAGATACCCCGATAAGACACAGCCAAATCAAAAATGATGCTCAGATACACGTCCAGCTTATCCGGGGCCGGGTCATGGGGGCAGCAGTCTAAGCAGAGATGCCCAGACTTCCCTCTCCCTAAATACTTCCTCCAGCTCTTCCGGGGGGACACCGAGGCGTTCCCAGGCCAGCCGGGAGACATAGTCCCTCCATCGTGTCCTAGGTCTTCCCCGGGGTCTCCTCCCGGTGGGACGGGCCCGGAACACCTTCCCGGGAAGGCGTTCAGGAGGCATCCGGAACAGATGCCCAAGCCACCTCAGCTGACCCCTCTCGATGTGGAGGAGCAGCGGCTCTACTCTGAGCTCCTCCCGGGTGACCGATCTTTTCAGCCTATCTCTAAGGGATAGCCCAGCCACCCTGCGGAGAAAGCTCATTTCGGCCGCCTGTATCCGGGATCTTGTCCTTTCGGTCATGATCCAAAGCTCATGACCATAGGTGAGAGTAGGAACGTAGATTGACCGGTAAATTGAGAGCTTCGCCTTGCGACTCAGCTCTTTCTTCACCACGACAGACCGATACATCGACCGCATTACTGCAGAAGCTGCACCGATCCGTCTGTCAATCTCCCGTTCCATCCTTCCCTCACTCGTGAACAAGACCCCTAGATACTTAAACTCCTCCACTTGAGGCAGGCACTCTCCACCTCTGTCCGGAAACACTTCGCATAATCATAAAAAAAGAACACCACATTGAACTCAGCCAAGGTGAGACTCCTCAAAATCCTCAGATCCTCAACACATCCCAGCAGTCAAGAACCCGTTTATCCACCGAATAAAGCCCAACCAGAATTCTCGCAAGATTGACGTCCCAACCCGCCAATGCAATAAAACAAGCGTGACAACCCAGCTACGCCACCCATGAAACCAACAAAGCCATACCTGACATTATCTGCTCCTGGACTGTATCAGGAATGACCACTGCCGAGGACATGAACAGCACGCCAGTCGGGACACAAGGAACAGTGCTACCTAAGGTGAAGCAGGGCACCACGTGTAGCAACTCCTGCTGCGGAGAACCTCCTTTGTTGGGCACCGACAACGCAGACACAACTCCAGGAGCGAAGACTGAGGTGGCCTGCCTACCCACCAGAGAAGCGATATGCCCAGCAATGACACACAGGGAAGATTGCATATCCATCAACGCAATCAACACGGCGTCATCCCGGACTCCGCTGGAACCTGGGATCTCCACACCGGTTGCGACACCACCCATTTTCACTGAAGCTTCTCAGGGAGCCCCTTGCCGCTTCACCTGAGCCGAGCGGGGAGCACCCTCCAGACGTGTCGAATCGCCCTCTGACGCTTCCAACAAAAACGTCAAATCCTCATGCGAAACGCCAACGGGAGTGGACACCCCCTGGGAATGTAGGTGCATCAATATCAGAGAAACTGACCAGTCCGAGATCAAAACCAGAGAACAACCAGCTAGCCTCAAACTTCGTCGGGGCTGCAAGACAGCCCCCTCGACCACTTCCGCATAGCTGGAGCAAGATCCCCCGGGAGAATCCCGAAATCAACATCACCCAACAAGCACTGCTCATCTTGTTCAGAGAGCCTGAGACAAGACATGAATGCCACCAGAGAGACCTGGAACATACACCCGCATACTAGTACGAGCTCAACATCGACTGAATGATCTCAGATCTGATGCAAAAGGGCGATCCTGCATCAGCTGGTGCATAAATCATCAATTGCCACTCGGGTTTCCTGGCTGAACTGGCTACGCTAATTAAAACTACTGGTGTAGATAAAATTCACAATTAAGAGCAATGTAGTTACTTTAAAATTAATTAGATCATTTCATTAAGGTTACCTGAATGTTAGACATTATCTTTTTAATGCAACAAATAGAAATAGGAAGAGGAAATTAATGTAGTATGAACTCCATTACTGCATTTATTATGTGTAATACAAAACAAACAATATTTATTACTATAAGCCATGAAGAGCTCTGAGACCTTGAAGGGTGATGGTAATGCCGCTTCTTGGACAAAACTGTCATAATGTTTAAAGGGTCGCTTGTTCAAGCCTCGCATGGGGCTGTCAGACAGTGTAGAAGGTTGCTACCGAAACATTGCTAAAGCCACCCATAATGATAAAAAGTATAACTATATTCATATAACTGTTATCTTACGATTACGTTTCCTCAAGTTTGGGGCAGAAATTTTGTAGGCAGACACATCCATCATCCTAGTTAGGCAAAGCTTTTGTTATATGAATACACTATCACCTCTCCTCCGCTTGAAGTGGAACTGGCCATTGACATTACATCCAGGGATCTTGAGTGTTCTTCACACACTGCTTTGAAAAATCCTTTCTTTCGTTCTAGCTAATGTTAAGTATGTTTTTTTTACTTTTTAAAAATCTTCCAACCGATCAGGGGCAAAGCTTCATGTGATTGGCCCATGTTGGCAGAAAGTATGACTTTTCATTTAATAGTTCACTTAGCAACAATTGGGAGAAAAAGAAAAACTGGGTTGCAAACATACAGAATAACATATACTGCCAATATCTGCATGGTATATAAAAGAAATATATTCTGTAAGGGATCATTTTAAAAACTGTAGCGAAGTTCTTTAGTAAAATTACAGACTTTGAAAAATACTTAAAAAAATACACAGAAAAGATACTCAGTTACAGTAATTCTTTACCTCCACCCCTGGAGGCGAGTCTACAGACATGCATGTCCGAAAAGTGCCAAAAATTGTATGGATGGAAACATTTCAGCTGACAGTTTGCTATTTATCCATAGTCATTATATAATTCCAAAGGGATGGAATATACACAGCTATACTACACAAATGTCACTGTGAAAATAATTTTGAAGTTCAGTGCAGCTACCAGCAAAGTCAGTGCTGGAGGAAAAATAAATCAAACTGCAATCATGTCCAAATGCTGTACACAAATTAGCCCAAGCGTTGAGCGTAGGGCAATACAATTGGCCAGTCCCATTCAGTGGTGGTGGCCATATATATCCTCATTATATATGGTTTCCTTGCCACAATCTAGTGAGTCCTTGTGTTGTATTGCGAGCCTATTCACTCAGTCAAAGTTGTTAACCATGTTGTTCCTCCACCGCATAGGGATTCAAGAATATACTTCCTGTTCAAATGTTCAGTGTGATGTCTTGAATTTGACTCCCCTGAGTTTAAAGAGTGTTGCACCTATGAAGCATGATTTTAATCACAAATTAGACATCAAAAAATTTGAGAAAAAAGGAAAAGTTAAACAAATAAAATAGATAAGAAACGTTACCCAGTTTGTGTGAAAAGTGTTTTGTGGGGCTAGTATTTTTGGATGATCACCTTCCACACAAAACTGTGTTTTCTTCATTTGTCCACTTTGAAAATGAAAGAAGTCCATTTAAATTGCAATAAGCATGTACTTCCTGAATTCACTGGATTTAAAATGTAATTGACCCTAAACATGACACACACAGACCGGACTGATTATTCTGGAGGTTTTATTGGCCTGATGGTGACAGGAAACTTTATTACCCTACCTATCATACTGTGGTGTGTGCATTGTGCTACAAAGACTATGGGTGGACCTCTTCAAGCAACAGACATATTGCACAACACTGGGTAAACTTATGAGTTGCCATAAAGATACAGTATTTTTGATAGGTTCATAATGTTGTTTGTCTATGTTTTTATTCCCCTGATTGAGACATTCATAGGCATTTACAATCAGTGGCCTTTGGTGTCCAAGAGAACAATATTTATTTATGAAAAAAAGAAATATGCATTTTTAATACCTCAAACCTAATGAATATTTAACTATCAAACTGAAAAATTACATGTCTCAGATCTGTTGCAATCTCTCAGATGTCACAATACCTATTGTCTAAACTTTGCTCCGTTTATGACAGAATAAAATATCTATCACCGTAAGTTCCTATTTTTTATTTCTCAGTCTACAAAAAATGTTACATGAATATATTGAATATACTGTAAAAGTTGCAGAATTCTTGTAAAAAAAGACTAAAAACCTCTATCTGTATTGCCAACAGAGCAAGCAGGAAGTTTCTTGATATTAATTGATTAGGGCTTGACCATATTTGGTTTCAGGAAGTGCTGGAATGCCATCAGGTATGATAGGCCAGGTTATGGCGTCACAAACTGAATGTGGTCACAAGGAATAGAAAAAGGTACAATGCAACACACTAATTTCACCCACGCACTGCTGAGTCATTCTGGCTAAGATAACAATCTGTTATCACTACTGTAGACAGAGTGCACTTTCTTGTGTGTAACTTCACTGCAGGCTAACTGTAAGCTAAGGTTAACAATAAAAAGTTAACAACATTTTATCTGGTGTAATACACTGCTAGCGGAAGTTTACTAAATTCACAAAATCTACACAAAGTTGACATGAAAGTAGGTACAAGGAGAGGTAGGATTTTAGGATAATGGACATGATTGATGAGTATATGAAATAAATGGTTCACGTACACATTCACACGGTCAGTGGCATATATCTTTCATCTATTTTTTATGAAGTGAAGAATGGGTATCACATTACAAAGAACACGTGAATGTGTATTGAATTCTTTTTTGAAGTATCAACAAGACAAATAATAAACTGGATCGAATAAAACAAAACACAGTAAAATGAGAAAATAAAAGTATGCTACTCCCCAGCCTTTCTAGGTCTCATCCTTAGGGCAGATGGTTGGTTGCTCAGGGCCAATGCACGGAGAGAGATACTTTTCAGGTAGCAGGGTTTTTTGGTAATGATTGACCTCTGCTCCCCGCCCTCCTACTTGAGGAGAATTTTTTTTAACACAGCTGTGTGATCTGGGTGGGAGGAGTCGGTGCGGCTCTAGCCCTGGAGTCACGTACGACCTCGTTGGTGAGATAATGGCTGCAGGTGACCCTTTCTTGGACCGCACATTGCCTTGCAGTTTATCTCTGCAGTGGGCACATGTGGAAACAAACCAGATGACGATTGAAGAGGTGAGGATGGACTCTATAATTGATGTGTGGATCAGGTTTGACAGACAGATTTTCATTTTAATTGCTGTTGTCCTCCCTCCTGAGATTGTGGGAGTTTTGGTCTGCACCAGGCCTCTAGATGCTCAACCTCTCTACGGTACATGGACCCATCAGAGTCAATGTTGAAGCCAACCAGAGTAGTGTAGTGTGCACCCTAGTATGTTGAACCTAGTCTGCAGGTGGGAATGCTATCCAGAAAATCAAGATAAGTAAGTTGTTTTTTCTTATCAAAAGCTAAATATTAGGATTCATATCCAAAGATTAGACAGTTGAAAATTAATACATATTTGCTTTAAGAAAAACATAACTGAAAATAAAACCTACAGTAGATCATATCTCATCAGGGAATGTACATGCAACAAAGCAACAAAGAGTAACATATTTATAATTAGTCACCACTAATTTTGTGCTGAAGAATACTAAGTTGTCACAGTACCTGAATTACATGTGGAACCGACAGTGTTACTTACAATAATTTTTTTAAGAGGGCACAAACTTGTGCACACACTTACTTAAGCATACACAGACAAACATACACAAAGTCAATAGCACCAGGTGTCGTCAATATGTTTTTTAATACTGGTCCCTGTGGCTTTGAAACAGACACACACAACCACACACGCTTGTTATTTGATACGGACACAAGGATCTGTTACCTTTGCCAGCAATTATCTTGGAGTCAGGATGGTAGTTTAACTGATGAGTTTTCCAAAAGATAACACAATGCAAGTCTCTCCCTCAGCTAAGTCTGTCACCCCACAAAAGCCTTTAGTTTAACTAGAAATGTTCAAAAGGGCTCAGTTCGGATTTATTATCCACATGTCCCATATTACCCCAACCCCGAACATGGCCACATTGAATGAATCAGTATCACACCAATGCCCATTCAGAAGGCCGGCACGTTCCGGATCCTTCTGGGGCTGGCCAGCAGGGCCAGCCCCACTCCTACAAACCTGCCTTACATTGGGACCTTGTCAAGGGAGGCAATTAGAGCTCCAGAGGAGCAGCTTGGGGTAGAGGCAAACATGGCTAAAAATGACCAGGCAATGCTGCAAAACTGAGGTGGTGGAAGTTGGCCAGGTGATGAATGCTGCCTCAAACAGGGTTTGTCATTTACTTTTGATCCCCTAAACCCGTTTCTTGTGTCTTCTCTCCATCACACCCGCTGTGTGGCTCCACACAGGTTCTGCCAAGATATCAAAACAAGTGATACACACTGGGATCCTTTTACACACATCCTAGGTGTGTGCATGTAAAAGATAAAAATGCTGTCGCTTACACTTTGTCAAATGTCACACATGTACCAGGTTTATTACACATGTGTACCTTGAGAGAGTGGGGTCACTGTCAGGGGATCAGACATTGTTGACGGTGACCCAGGAGCAATTAGGATTTGTCGGTTTTGGGACTTGATCCAGAAAATATTTGGCTACTGGCCCAGTGCTTTTAATGGCAATGCTACCTGGCCCCAGTGTGAAAATGTTTCCCTGTGTGTATGTTTGTTTCCTTGTGGAGATGGTGGTGCAATCCTGTTCTGGCCTGAACTTGAAAAGACAGGGATTGCTAACCCTAAGTCAGCTTTGGAGTGAGTTGTACTGGAACAAGCTGGAGACTAAAGAAAGGAAGAGGAGTAAGAGACAAAGAAACTCTCTTTAGCTCCAAGAGTGTGGGAACCCTCAGGCCTGAGGTTTGTTTTGAATTTACACAGCAGCAACAATGCAGTCTTGATCCCATTTTAACCCTACTATTTGTCTTTCACTCTTTTTTCACTCTTTCTCTCACTTTGTTTCTATCTTTCTTTCAAGCTTTTTCTTTTTCTCTTTCTGTCTAGATCTAGAGGCAAAAGTTAAAGTAGAAAGTGCATTGTAAATAAATCAATGCATTGTTTTCTATCTTTTGTATTTTGACTTTTATATTACTGTCTCCAGCATTGGTTTGTAAAAGAGTTTCCTTGCATCACTTTTATTTTCATGATACAACATGTCCTGAAATGCATTTCAGCGGAACAGCATTCCACCCTGCATCCTACAGCTGGCATTCCTGTATAGCTGGGCAGGGTCAGTCCTTGATAGAAATTGATGTTGGAGGGCCAGTAACAAGCACTGCTCCATTGGGGACATTGCCCTTTGTAAGGTGACATCTGTCTTATGGCAAACAAAACACTATTTACTTTTAGTCACATAGCTGACAAACATTATGATGGAGTCAGGACACAACATCTTGTCTCCCATCCAGGGGCCGGCCATGATATTGCTTCTATGTAGAGGAAGACCATCAGCAGAATGCAACATACCATGGGTGTTAACCCCTGTGTCTTGGATCCATTTCGAAATGTGGCCCTCATACTATCATGGCCACCTTATCATCCCGTTTACAATTGGTATATTTATTGCCTCTAGTCTTCACTGTAACTCTTTCTTGGGTCGTTGTAGTAAATGAGAATGATCTTCCAAAAGTATTGGTTAAAAAATCAAATGAATGAAGTGTACTTTTTGTCAAACACTGATCCAAACACTGATCATTAAGAAATAAACTAAATGATGATTTACTGTCACGCATCTACCATCACTGATCTAGCTCATTAAAAACAATGGATCATCATTAGGTCATCGTTATTTTACCGTGCCCATGGCAGTGGGGTTTGTTTCTCCTCAGCTGCCATAATCGTCAACCATTTAATGACTGGCATGCTGATGTGATGTTCTTCCTCCACCTATTGACTCAGTCATGCCCAAACTAGTCCCGGCTCTGGGTTTCTTCAGTAGTTTGAAAAGGTTGGCATGCTTGTGTCCGTGCCAACTGCCTGTACATGTCTTTTTACAAGCACAGTTGGCACTACTAAGTAACAGGGTGGTTTGGATAAAGACCCTAAGGAACCTAAGGCAGGTACAACTTGTACCTCTGTGTACTCGTTGCTGATCTGATCTGTATGAGGCAAGTAAGTGCTGCAGAAAACTCCTCAGGCTCCAGATGTCATCCGTACCGACATTCATCATTCATAATGTAGAGGAAGACCATTAGCAGAATGGAGCATACCATGGCACTTCGAGATGAGAAGTGGAGAAGTGGAATGATTGGAAAATATGCCAATTGTTTCTAATGCTTTGGAAGAGTTGATTTAAGGTAGTTGAAGATAAGTGAAAGCCTTTTCTCCACGGCATTATTCTGCTCTTTACCGCTAGTTGTTAACACCCCTCTCACCCATTGCAGGTGCCATGCCACCTGGGGGAGTCGCCAAAGCGCAATGAGATCAGGAAGTCCCTGGCCAATTTTGCGTTCCCATGGGGCTTCCCAACAACTCGCAAGCTAGCTGCACAGTCAATGGTCATCAGCAAAGATCGTCACCTTTAAAAAGAGCCTTAGATGGCTGGGCCACCTGGGAGGCCCTTAATCTGTTGTCCTTAAAGATGCTTTAATGGGCTTTAATATGCTGTTGTTTTTGCTGTCTATGTTGTATTTTAGAAGGTTAGTGTTAGACTCAAAACCCCCACATAAACCCCCCCAGTGTCCACACATGCTGGGAACCGGTCAGCAAAAGTTGCCAGGCTACTACTGAGGGAGGAAAGTAGGGTGGTCGGCAGGACTCATGGAGGGATGACCAACACCCCACTCATTTCTCTAAAGTTGTAGCTAGGCCCTCAAACCGACACCATCTCTAGGCGGAAGAGGCTAGAGGCACTGAACCAAGCGAGGAAGAAGTGCCCAGACTCACTCACGGAAAAGTCATGATTGCCCTCATAGTACATAATTGTGGTACACATAGTAAATAATTGTGGCACACATTTCATCTAAATCAATAGTCGACACAAGAGAGTTGTGTTTACTGTTTGAGAAAATGTGCTTTGCATTTGCATTGTGTGTGAAAGCAATGACAAATGACAAACTGTCTTGCAAAAAAGAATACTGCATTAGGTTATAATGGAAATAGGTTGGACTCCAGGTTCATTAAATGTATCTGATTAATCAAGAAAAGTTATTATAGAAAAATGTGAAGTGACTGGGGAGAGCTGAGGAGATGTTTGGGGATACTTCTAATGTAATGCGAATTGGCGTATTCAGTGTCTGAGATGTGTATGACTCTGGGAGCCACTTGTGGCTTTCCCCACACATTTACATATCCGACAGGCCCAAACAGAATGCAAAACATTCACGTGGTATGCAGCTGCAGTGGGATAACCCTGAACACACTGACTATAGACCTTAGGCCTGCAGTGGAATTCTTCGTCAGTTTTTCATTGTCACAGTAGGACCATTAGCAACTCTGTTTAGCAGAACATGACAGTAGAGTTCAGAACCCACAGTCCCTGGCTAGGGGAGATTACTGAAATCCAGGCACCTCATTGTAAAACAAATCAAAAGAGTGAGAAACTTGCGGAAATCCTACAATTAACCAGATATCTACCACCTTTAAATTACTGGGTTCTTACTGAGGAATGGAACCAACCTCGTTCAGTAATAGAAATTAGGTTCCGTAATAAAACAGGTGCTTCGTGGAGAAGCTACAACAGTACTTTGCTGGTATTGTTGGTACACACGGAATGGGCCAATGTAATTCCACACTGATACACACACACACAAAACAGGGAGGCTTATAAACATGCTCACAAATGGGCATACACACAAACAGAAGCAAGACACACACACACTATTTAAGGCCAGCTGGTAAACTGAGCACAGCTTGGCTGTAACAAGCTCAATGGCGCATCATTTTACCGCGGTACTGTTGTCCGTGTAGAGGTTGTTGACACGTTAAGGGTGTCATGACAGTTTAAGGTTACCGTAGTGACACGACACTTGCCTTGATGGAGAGGTGGAGAGGGGAGACCAATGTGGGCACATTGCAGTGTTTGTTGTGTCTTGTTTGAGTGCATTGTTCTAACCCATATACATTTTTTGCTAACCTAATGGGAACTGCCACCACTTCCACCAAGCCGATTCCATATACAACTTGATGTATATGTTCAATAAATCTAAAGCATTTAACACAGAGAACGCTCTGCAACTGCCTTTGCAATGCAGTGCCCAGAGACAAGCGCTCCACCAGTAATGAATGAAATTCCAGGGCACATTGACGCTGTAGGTGTTATCGCGACATAGGTGTTCAGGTTAGGGTTTTAAAAGAAATCCTAAATCGGGCAGGGTCTCAGTTGTAGCTTTAAGTGGAAGCTGATTCCACCATTGCATTGCCTGGAAAGAGAAGAGTTTTCACTGGGCGGACTGCTCTTCAATAGGGGAGGAATGACCAAAAGAACAGAGGTGGCCGAACAAAGAGCTCAGGTACAAGTGAAGGATTTAAGTATTGCCTGAAGGTGCACAGTGGCAGTTCACCTTGTGGCTCTGTAGGAAAGCACTATGGTTTTGCAGTGGATACAAGCTCTAACTGAAAGAGGTGTAAGGTGTCATGGTAAAGCTTGAACACCTGCGGCATTCTGGATTAAACAAGCAGGGAGCACTACCAGATTTAAAATGACAACTGCCTGGATAGGTACCGGGGCCATTTCCTGTGTTAGGTCGGGTTGTACTATATAAAAGGTTATAGAGCATAAACTCAAGTGTCAGCTGCATTGCAATGACAGATGTGACCATATGACACAACTAAGTGATTTGGTCTATAGAGAGAAGGGGTAAGTTTATTGTTGCTAGTGAATGGACAGAAGAAGTTCACAAACTTCCCAATTAGTTTTTCTCTGCCAGCAGTCTTGAGAAATGTTGCCCAGGCAATCATTCAACATGTTTTCTAATGTGAATATCATACAAAGGGATCTGAGGCAAATGAAGAACAAAACTTTGTGGTGAAAAAATGTTATGCACATTATGTAATCTTCCTGAGCCAAAGGAGGAAGCATTCACATCAGGGGCTTTGGAAAATGGTCAGACTGGACAGACCTGACCTCTGCACTCCCATTGGAGTGGATCTCAGATGGACACAGACTAACATTTTAGGTCCCTGCTTCGGGTGCACATGTGCTAATGTAGCTAGGGTTTAAAACCCAACCTACTACTCTTTCAGCAAACAGGTCTCTACTTGATTTCCTACTGTCTCTGTCAATTAAACAAAATATAAGAAAGAAATGTAATAATGATAAATGAAACCAATAACTGAATATATGACTGCACTTATGCATTTGTGGCTGCTCCTGTGGAGCTGTTGATGCTTCTGTTACACATGACGACACATTTACCCAAGTTGAAACTCAAAGTGGCTTTAAAACCAACTTAACAATAATAAATGTAGGGATCTGTCAGTTCTTGGCAAGGCTCTCCAGCAGAGTAAAATCATTTGGAAGACTTCTATTCAATGTCTTCTGAACCAGGAAGATGTCTTTTTAACATCCTTTGCTCAGAGGGCTTCCACAGATTCAGGTGATGTAGGCAGTTTCAGAGAAGTAGTGTCTTGGGTAGAGAAGTAGCGGAGGAAGCATTCATGGTGCAGCCAAAAAGAAAGGCAGAAAACATAGCAAGCAGGTCGCTCTCTTCTTGGCAGAGCCTTGCTTAAGGAACCACAACAAACGGCATACCTTGTCATATTGGGAATTTGAACTAATGAACTTTCAGCAACATTTCAGCTACTGGATCTACATTTTAATTACTAGGATATCTGTTGTGTCTACTCTCCACCTCTCTTTGCAGTTTTTCCATTTGCTCAGCACAAAGCATGTTGACATTGACGCCACAAGGAAAATGTTATTCTGATCGCCATGGTAACTGGGTGATTAAAGAAAAAAGGAACATCCAGGCTTTGATGTGACATGCACACCTCTGGCTTCACTACAGTTATGTGAACTGGCAACGCCCTCCCCTTTAAGTGCCCTGTAGCTGACGTAGGACTGCTAGAACATTCCCTCTGGGCACACGTGGGATGGAACTTCACCCCGACTCCACCGCCCGGTGTGGAGGAAAAAAAAGTTCCTTCTCAATATAGCAATGTGCTGTACAAATATTGACTTATAGATTAAGCAGTACTGAGCGAAACTTTTAAATGCAATCTATTGTTTGAGGAATGTAAAGTCAACCCTGTTTGTGTATTACACAACAGAGGGATTTATGTGTGGGCTGTCTCATTTATCATTAGCAAGGAAAAAAGACAAGTGAGTTATTCCGCGTGTTTAATGAAAAAGTAATGAGGTTATTACCATAAAGTATGAATTCAATGATCCCACACACTACGGACAATGAACTACACACAAAAACTTCACGACCATCATGTCTTATTGTGGAGAATAGCCAATGGCTGATCCATGTCTTACATTTCCTCTCTCTTTCTTGATCTAATTCTGCTGGGACCATCTTTCACACAGACATTGTGTCATTGTGGACAATAGCGAATGGTTAATCCATCTCTTTCATTTACTTTTTCTTTTTTTCAGGCAGATTTCTTTCCTTAGGCTGATTATGAGCGCCAAATCAGTGACCTGGAAGGATTGTCAAATTATTTCATCATTTCATTTTTCTCACATTATTGCAGGGTTCTAAGGTGAATAACTCTCTCTACGTGAGCTGGAAAAGGAAGCGAATGCATCACTGTGACATCATCCTACCAGTGTGCCAACTGTACACTGCCAAGATAAATGTTTGTTCGTATGGACAAGGAACATTGTGTGATCATGTCAGGGGAACTTATTGAGAGTTGATGACACCTTTTGAAGATCCTTCTCCCTGCCATGGCCTTTTGTTATAAAGAAACCTTGTAAGTGTGAATGGGATCCAATGGTTGCATATCTACAGTGATGTAAAAGAATGAGACAAAAATAAATCATGCCAGAACTTTTTTCACCTTTAATGTGACCTATAACATGAACAATTTGATTGAAAAACTAACTGAAATCTTTGAGGGTGAAAAATAAAAAATAAAAAACTCACAATAAACTGGTTGCATAAGTGTGCACACCCTTAAACTAATACTTTGTTGAAGCACCTTTTGATTTTATTACAGAACTCAGTCTTTTTGGGTAGGAGTCTATTAGCATGGCACATCTTGACATGGCAATATTTGCCCACTCTTCGTTGGAAAAGCGCTCCAAATCTCCTGTACACAGCCCTCTTCAGATCACCCCACAGATGTTCAATTGGACTCAGGTCTGGGCTCTGGCTGGGCCATTCCAAAACGTTAATCTTCTTCTGGTGAAGCCATGCTTTTGTGTATTTAGATGTGTGCTTTGGGTCATTGTCATGCTGAAAGGTGAACTTCATCTTCAGCTTTCTAATGGACGCCTGAAGGTTTTTTGCCAAAATTGCCTGGTATTTGGAACTGTTCAGAATTCCCTCTACCCTAACTAAGGCCCCGGTTCCAGCAGAAGAAAAACAGCCCGAAAGCATGATGCTGCCACCACCATACACTCTGGGCATGGTGTTCTTAAGGTGATGTACTGTGTTGTATTTGCGCCTTTTGGAATTACGGCCAAAAAGTTCATTTTTGGTTTCATCAGACCATAACACATTATCCAAGGTGCTTTTGGGAGTTTGTTTTTGCAAACTTCAGCTGGGTTTGGAAGTTTTTCTTTGTAAGAAAAGGCTTCCATCTTGCCGCCCTACCCCAAAGCCTATTCATATGAAGAAAACGGGAGATTGTTGTCAAATGTAGCACACAACCAGCACTTGCCAGAAATTCCTGCAGTTCCTTTAATGTTGCAGTAGGCCTCTTTGGAAGCCTCCCTGACCAGGTTTCTTCTCGTCTTTTCATCAATTTTGGAGGGAAGTCCAGTTCTAGGTAATGTCTCCAGTGTGCCATATTTTCTGCACTTGATGATGACTGTCTTCACTGTGTTCCATGATATATCTAATGCTTTGGAAATTATTTTGTACCCTTCTGCTGACTGATATCGTTCAACGAGATCCTTGCAATTTGACAGATTTGGAGCGCTTTTGCAAAGAACATCTTCTTCCGCTTCATCCGGGGCAGGGTCGCGGGGGCAGCAGTCTAAGCAGAGATGCCCAGACTTCCCTCTCCCCAGACACTTCCTCCAGCTCTTCCGGGGGGACACTGAGGCGTTCCCAGGCCACCCGGAAGACATAGTCCCTCCAGCGTGTCCTAGGTCTTCCCCGGGGTCTCCTCCCAGTGGGACGGGCCCGGAACAACTTCCCGGGATGGCGTTCAGGAGGCATCCGGAACAGATGCCCAAGCCACCTCAGCTGACCCCTCTCGATGTGGAGGAGCAGCGGCTCTACTCTGAGCTCCTCCCAGGTGACCAAGCTTTTCACCTTATATCTAAGGGATCGCCCAGCCACCCTGCGGAGAAAGCTCATTTCGGCCGCCTGTATCCGGGATCTTGTCCTTTCGGTCATGACCCAAAGCTCATGACCATAGGTGAGAGTAGGAATGTAGATTGACCGGTAAATCGAGAGCTTTGCCTTAGGGCTCAGCTCTTTCTTCACCACGACAGACCGATACATCGACCGCATTACTGCAGAAGCTGCACCGATCCGTCTGTCAATCTCCCGTTCCATCCTTCCCTCACTCGTGAACAAGACCCCTAGATACTTAAACTCCTCCACTTGAGGCAGGCACTCTCCACCAACCTGAAGTGGGCAAGCCACCCTTTTCCGACTGAGGACCATGGCCTCGGATTTGGAGGTACTGATTCTCATCCCCACCGCTTCACACTCGGCTGCAAACCGTCCCAGTGCATGCTGAAGGTCCTGGTTTGAAGGGGCCAACACGACAACATCATCCGCAAAGAGCAGAGACGAAATTGTGTGGTCCCCAAACCTGACACCCTCCGGCCCCTGGCTACGCCTAGAAATTCTGTCCATAAAAATTACGAACAGAACCGGCAACAAAGGGCAGCCCTGCCGGAGTCCAACATGCACTGGGAACAAGTCTGACTTACTGCCGGCAATGCGGACCAAGCTCCTGCTTCGGTCGTACAGGGACCTGACAGCCCTTAGCAAAGGACCCAGGACCCCATATTCCCGAAGCACCCTCCACAGGATGCCACGAGGGACACAGTCGAATGCCTTCTCCTAATCCACAAAACACATGTGGACTGGTTGGGCCAGTGTTCCACGGTCCGTACGAAAACCACACTGTTCCTCCTGAATCCAAGGTTCTACCATTGGCCGTATTCTCCTCTCCGGTACCCTGGCATAGACTTTCCCGGGGAGGCTGATCCCCCTTTAGTTGGAACACACCCTCCGGTCCCCCTTCTTAAAAAGAGGGACCACCACCCCGTTCTGCCATCCCAGAAGCACTGTCCCCGACCGCCACACGATTTTGCACAGGCGTGTCAACCAAGACAGCCCCACAACATCCAGAGACTTGAGGTACTCAGGACGGATCTCATTCACCCCCGGTGCCTTGCCACCGAGGAGTTTCTTGAATACCTCTGTGACTTCAGCCCGGGTGATGGACGAGTCCACCTCTGAGCCCTCATCCTCTGCTTCCTCAGTGGAAGACGTGACGGCGGGATTGAGGAGATCCTCGAAGTACTCCTTCCACCGCCCGACGACATCCCCAGTTGAGGTCAACAGCTGCCCACCTCTACTGTAAACAGCGTTGGTAGGGCACAGTTTCCCTCTCCTGAGGCGCCAGACGGTTTGCCAGAATCTCTTTGAGGCCAGGCGATAGTCCTTCTCCATGGCCTCACCGAACTCCTCACAGGCTCAAGTTTTTGCCTCCACAACCACCCGGGCTGCAGTCCGCTTGGCTTGCCGGTACCCGTCAGCTGCCTCAGGAGTCCCACAAGCCAACCAAGACTGATAGGACTCCTTCTTCAGCTTGACGGGTGGTGATCAGTTGACAGCTCCGCCCCTCTCTTCACCCGAGTGTCCAAGACATACGGCCGCAGGTCAGATGAAACGACAACAAAGTCGATCATCGACCTACGGCCTAGGGTGTCCTGGTGCCACGTGCACTGATGGACACCCTTATGCTTGAACATGGTGTTCGTTATGGAGAAACTGTGACTAGCACAGAAGTCCAATAACTGAACACCGCTCGGGTTCAGATCAGGGGGGCCGTTCCTCCCAATCACGCCCCTCCAGGTGTCACTGTCGTTGCCCACGTGGGCGTTGAAGTCCCCCAGTAGAACGATGGAGTCTCCAGTCGGGGCACTTTCCAGCACCCCTCCCAGAGACTCCAAGAAGGTCGGGTACTCTGCACTGCCGTTCGGCCCGTAGGCCCAAACAACAGTGAGAGACCTATCCCCGACCCGTAGGCGCAGGGAAACGACCCTCTAGTCGGAACCTCTAAACCTCACGCACAATCTCAGGCTCCTTCCCCGCCAGCGAGGTGATGTTCCACGTCCCTAGAGCTAGTTTCCGTGTCCAGGGATTGGGTTGTCGAGGCCCCCGCCTTCGACTGCTGCCCAATCCTCTCCGCACTGATCCCTTATTGTCCCTCCTTTAGGTGGTGAGCCCACGGGAAGGCGGCCCCACGTCGCTCCTTCGGGTTGAGCCCGGCCGGGCCCCATGGGGAAAGGCCCGGCCACCAGGCGCTCGCATACGAGCCCCAACCCCGGGCTCCAGGGTGGGGCCCTGGCTGCGCCATACCAGGCGACGTCACGGTGCTCGAAATGTAACTCATCATTAAAGGGTTTTGAACCGCTCTTAGTCTGACCCATCACCTAGGACCTGTTTGCCTTGGGAGACCCTACCAGGGGCATATAGCTCCAGACAACATAGCTCCTACAACCTAACTCAGGTACTCAAACCCCTCCACCACGTTAAGGTGGCAGTTCATGGAAGGGTTTTGCAAAGAAGAGTGGGCAAATATTACCACATCAAGATGAGCCATGCTACCTCCTACACAAAAAGACTGAGTGCTGTATTAAAATCAAAAGGTGCTTCAACAAAGTATTAGTTCAAGGGTGTGCACACTTATGCAACCAGTTTTTTATTTTCCATTTCTCCCCTTCAAAGATATCAGTTTGTTTTTCAATTAAATTGTTCATGTTATAGGTCACATTAATGGTGGAAAAAGTTCTGACAGGATTTATCTTTGTCTCATTTTTTACATCACAAAAACCTGGCATTTTAACAGAGGTGTGTAGACCTTTTATATCCACTGTATATATTGTAGGAGGCAAAACAACTGACATGGATACAAAAGGCAGGTACAAAGCCCAAAGGTATTTATTACACAACCAAAACAAAAACGCTCTCTGATTTTCTGAAATTCGGTTGATGTACAAAACAACAGCGTTCATGTGACAAATTGCAATGGTTGCAAAGCTGGATAAAGAAATACACCAAAGTCAATTTGTTTGGTCTTGTAGGTAATCAATAATTCAGGTGTAAAGAAGTGATTGACACCCTAGTTCATTCAATTCAATCAAAGGGATTACTGTTTGAATATCTTGGTAAAAATCAGGCCTGATTTGGGTCAGCCCTGCCAAATATCTGTTGCCCTTGCAATCACATTGAAGACAGCGCACAGGTTCAAAAGCCTCATCGAGCCACAATTCGAATAAATTCCTGAACAATTCTGGAAAGTCAATATTGATGCAAATCAATTTCGAAATGCTTACAAAGACATTTTTAAGACACTTGAGATCCACTGAACCACAGTTAGAAACACATTCCAAATGGAGAAAGTTTGAAACAGTAGTGAATCTTCCTAGGAGTGTCCGTCCTTGGAAGCCTCACTAACCTTAGAACAATATCCAGGGATCGGCCGGCCTCTTGCTTCAGCTAAGGCCAGTGTACATGCCCTGACAATCAGACAGACCCTGTGCAAAATTGGGAATCATGGCAGAGCAGCAAGGCAGAAACCACTGCACATTTAAATGTGAAAACTGATGCAAAACTGATTATCTCAAGTTTGCCCGGATGATCCTCAAGAGTTTTGGAACATCATGGGCCCTGCTATGTCAATCAAAAACCACACACTGCATTCCACATCAAAATGTAATTTCGTTGCACCTCACCTACTTCATGTACTAATTGCTAATGGTAACAATGATATATTTGTGTCAAAAAATACCAACCCAATCTAGAATGAGTGAATAGAATCACCGGTGTGGCCCTGGTACCGGGATAAAGCACCAGTGGAAATGTAGCATAAGACTTTATTTGATAAACTATGTCTGAACTATGACCTTCGTCCTTACCATAGGTGGAAATCCTGGTGAGGAAATGACCCACCCCATCCTGGGGAAAACTATGACCCCCCCACCAATATATAAATGTAAACATAACTATGCAATTTCAATAATAGTAATAAGATGCAATGAAAGCACTTGTGCTGAATATAGATACTTAACAGTGGGTTTAAATGTAAAAAAATTAAACCTCCTGCAGGTAAGGTGCATGTGTGGGAATCTGAAAGTCTGTCGTGGTGGTTGACTTTCAGTAAATAGGTCAAACAAAACAACATTAGACATTTCTTTACTTCTACCTCTCAATAAAATAAAAAACATTTCTCACCAGCTTTCATTTTCTCTGCATTGAATAACAGGTCACTCTATATGTTTGCTAGCAAGCTACAAAATCATCAACCAGCTTTTGCAGCTGTTTGAATTTGAGTCAATAAGAGAAGGTTGCAATGCAGTGTATGTAGTGTTCCCAAGCGGTCAATTCTCGGACCGCTTCTGTTCAATCTCTATATGCTACCTCTGGGCCAAATTCTACAGTACAACAATATTAACTACCACAGCAATGCTGATGATACTCAAATATATATGGCTCTCGAACCGTATGACAACAGTTCAATAGACTCTGTGTCACGGTATAGAGCACATAAATACCTGGATGAACCAAAATTTTCTACAATTAAACCAAGATAAAACTGATATTATTGTTTGGCAACAAAAATAAGTATTAATAAGTATTAGTAAAGAGCTGGATTCTCGGTCCCTTAAAACCAGTGCGTAATCTTGGTGTTCTGATAGACTCAGACCTCACATTTAACAGTCATATCAAAGCGGTCATCAAAACAGCATTCTATCATCTAAATTATATAGCCAGAATCAAAGGGTTAGTGTCCCAAAGAGACCATGAGAAGCACATCCATGCTTTTATCTCATCTAAGGTTGACTACTGTAATGGCCTCTTAACTGGACTCCCCAAAAAGACTGTAAAACTGCTGCAGCTCATTCAGAATGCTGCTGCTAGAATGTTAACCAGGACCAAGAGAACAGAGCACATTACTCCGGTTTTTAAATCTTTGCATTGGCTTCCAGTCAGTTACAGAATAGATTTTAAAGTGGTGCTTTTAGTTTATAAATCTCTGAATGGTTTAGGACCCAAATACATTTCTGAAGAATATAAGCCGAGCAGGGCTCAGCTAGTAGAGTCCAAACTAAACATGGAGAAGCTGCGTTTAGCACTTTTTAGCACATGCTGTACACAACTGAAATAATCTACCAGAAGATCTTAGACATTTGCCCCAAACTTATACATTTTTAAATCCAGGTTAAAAACACTTCTCTTTTCACGTGCCTAAGACTGAGCACTTAAACTTAACCACACTGTTTAGCCTTGTAGCTTCCTAGGTTTTTATCCCATTTTTAATCTTTATATGTTTTCCTATTGTATTTTTTATTATTATGATGTTTTCATTTGTTTTGATGTTTTCATTTGAGTATTTGATTTTTATGTTATTCCATTTTTATATATATATATATTTATTTTTCTTTTTTTTCTTTGTAAAGCAAATTTAATTGCTTCTATGTATGAATTGTGCTATATAAATTAACTTTCTTGCTTAGCTGGAACTTGAAAGCCACTCAATGCACATAGCTAACGTGAGGCTAATCCAGTAAATTGGTTTTATGTTGGAGGGGTTCACTCACAATAGCTGAATCTGTAGTTCGCTGCAGACATTAGTACAGCTGCTCCTAAAGTTGCACGTTACCTGTATAAAGCTTCTGTTGTGTTGCCGTGTGCGTTATTGAGAACGTAAGTGCACAATTTTATGTCCATGCTGGCGTACAGGTGCTGGTCATAAAATTAGAATATCATCCAAAAGTTTATTTATTTCAGTAATTCCATTCAAAAAGTGAAACTTATATTATATTAATTCATTACACGCAGATTGATATATTTAAAATGTTTATTTCTTTTAATTGTGATGATTATAACTGACAACTAATGAAAATCCCGAATTCAGTATCTCCGAAAATTAGAATATTACTAAAGACCAATACAAAAAAAATATTTTTAGAAATGTTGGTCAACTGAAAAGTATGAACATGAAAAGTATGAGCATGTACAGCACTCAATACTTAGTTGGGGCTCCTTTTGCCTGAATTACTGCAGCAATGCGGTGTGGCATGGAGTCGATCAGTCTGTGGCACTGCTCAGGTGTTATGAGAGCCCCGGATGCTCTGATAGTGGCCTTCAGCTCTTCTGCATTGTTGTGTCTGGCGTATCGCATCTTCCTCTTCACAATATCCCATAGATCTTCTATAGGGTTAAGGTCAGGCGATAAAGAACAGGGATACCATGGTCCTTAAACCAGGTACTGGTAGCTTTGGCACTGTGTGCAGGTGCCAAGTCCTGTTGGAAAATGAAATCTGCATCTCCATAAAGTTGGTCAGCAGCAGAAAGCATTAAGTGCTCTAAAACTTCCTGGTAGACGGCTGCTTTGACCTTGGACCTCAGAAAACACAGTGGACCAACACCAACAGATGACCCCACATCTCCCCCACATTTTTGAATGGGTTTTGTTTCACAATCCACTCCAGGGTGCGGTTATCCCTATTGCTTGTACACTTTATTCTACCACGTTTTTTCCTTCCCTTCGCCTCTCTAATAATGTATTTGGACACAGAGCTCTGTGAACAGCCAGCCTCTTTAGCAATGACCTTTTGTGTCTTGCCCTCGTTGTGCAAGGTGTCAATGGTTGTCTTTTGGACAGCTGTCAAGACAGCAGTCTTCCCCATGATTGTGTAGCCTACAGAACTAGACTGAGAGACAATTTAAAGGCCTTTGCAGGTGTTTTGAGTTAATTAGCTGATTAGAGTGTGGCACAAGGTGTCTTCAATATTGAACCTTTTCACAATATTCGAATTCTCTGAGATACTGAATTTGGGGTTTTCATTAGTTGTCAGTTATAATCATAAAATAAATAAACACTTGAAATATATCAGTCTGTGTGGAATGAATGTATACATTATACAAGCGTCACTTTTTGAATGGTATTACTGAAATAAATCAACTTTTGGATGATATTCTAATTTTATGACCAGCAACTGTATCTTTATTTGTGTAGTTAACATTATAGTATTTCTCTTTCTTATAGTTCAGGATAGCATGCTCATGTCTACTGTAATGCTAGGAACTTATTTCAAAATATATAATTCAGAAACAATATTTAATACTTCGATTCATGGATGCATGTTAGTACAGTGTTGTATATTCGTTAACTACAATCCTGCTGAGGATTAGTTTAGCTGTTGCATTCGCTTTGGTTGCTGGTTTAATTGTTGAAGCACATTTCACCATGCCATTCGCGCCGCTGGTCTATCACGTGACTATTGTACCTGTATTTTGCTGTTATGTTCATTTGTGGACATTAGTGGCCAATAGAGGTAACTGCACAATAACCTGTATTTCCATTACTATCCAGTATTGTTTGGTTGCTTGCATAGCAATTATGTATATTGTCTATAAGTACATATACTGCAGAGTGATTGTTGCTTATTTCTCTTTAATCTATATATATATATATATGTGCATTCATTATGTACATGTTATATTTACATATTCTGTATTTTCTTATTTACAGAAAACCACACCCAACACATACTATTGCAAGCAACAAGCACTGTATTCATCTGCTGGAATTGGAGGTCAATAAATCTGTTAAAACCAAAGGTTGCAACGACTCTCTTACCGGAATACATAGCCAGCTCGGGTAGCGCCAGTGAATAACGTACACAGATTTCACAACTACTTTTGGTGTCCCCCCAAAAATTGCTCTTCAAATAATCAATCACATTTATTTATAAAGCCCTTTTTACAACAGCAGTTGTCACAAAGTGCTTTTACAGAAACATGCAGCCTTAAACCCCAAAGAGCAAACAACAGTAGTGTTGAATTTCAGTGGCTAGGAAAAACTCCCTAAGAAGGCCAAATTTTAGGAAGAAACCTAGAGAGGACCCAGGCTCAGAGGGGTGACCAGTCCTCTTCTGGCTGTGCCGGATGAGATATTAAGAGTCCAATTGGAATAATTAATAAATGCATGTGGGCTAAATCCAGATCCTTTTTAAAATTTAGACTAGGTCAGAAGTATGACCAGATGGACAAGGACAGGGACAGCAACAGGCCCCCCAAATCAGGTACTCCGCAGGTGTGGACCAGGACCTCATGTCCTCCTAAAGTTTAAAACGGGAGGAGACTGGGAAAATTCTGAAAATGCATTCCTCATATCAACAACGATTTATAGTGGAGAAGGAGAACTTAGTGGGGAAGGAGAACTGACCCAATCCCCCAGCACAATAGTATAGCAGCTTATGACCATGGAACTGAGACGGGGGGTCCGGCGACACTGTGGCCCTACCCGCAGGGCCAAAACAGGCAGGAAATCAATCCGCCCACACTGCCAGGCATCAACCAAAGGGACATCCACCAACCACCCTGAATGAGGGCCGAGTATTGCCAGCAAAGTACAGCCCAATTGCACAAGTGCGCAACAGACAGACAACAACAAGCCAGTGACTCTTCCCCCGAAAGGCATTGGAGGGAGGGCATCCCTTTGGCAAGGACAGCCTACCTGGCAAGACCGCAAGGGTGGACAGTATCAAGCCTACTGGTCACCTTCACGCCCCCGGGCCAGGCTACACGTAATCATAAACCGTGCTGTAGAGATTAGTTTTTAGTAGACACTTGAAAGTTTGCACTGAGTTTGCATTTCTAACCTTAATTGGCAAATCATTCCACAGTAGTGGAGCTCTATGTGAAAAGGCCCTGCCTCCAGGTGTTTGTTTAGAAATGCTAGGTACAATTCAAAGGCCTGCATCTTGCAATCGTGTAGTTATGTATGGCTGGATCATTTCAGCAAGGTAAGTAAGAGCATGTCCATGTATTGATTTATAGGTTAACAGTAAAGCCTTAAAATCAGCCCTAACCTTAACAGGCAGCCAGTGTAAGGACGCTAGTACAGGAGTAGTGTGTTCAAATTTTTTTGTTCTAGTTAGAATTCTAGCAGCCTTGTGCAGCACTTATTGAAGTTTATTTATTGATTTGTCAGGGTAACCGGAAAGAAGAGCATTGCAGTAATCTAGTCTAGAAGTAACAAAAGCATGGATTAGTTTTTCTGCATCAGTTTTTTATAGAAAGTTTCTGATTTTTGCAATGTTTCGAAGTTGAAAATAAGCAACTCTTGAGATATATTTTATATGTTCATCAAAGGAGAGGTCAGGGTCAAGGGTAAAGCCAAGGTTTTTAACAGTTTTTTGGGATACGACCATGCAGCCTTCGAGGTTCACAGTGAGATCTGCTAACAACGCTCTTTGTTTCTTGGGTCCTAAAATAAGCATTTCTGTTTTTCTTGAGTTTAAAAGCAAGAAGTTCTCTGTCATCCACTTCCTAATATCTGAAACGCATGCTTCCAAAGTAGCTAATTTTGGGGCTTCTCCATGCTTCATTGAAATATATAACTGTGTGGCATCAGCATAACAGTGAAAATTAAATTGTGATTTTGCATTACATCGCCCAGAGGCAGCATATTTAGTGAGAAGCCCAGAACCGAGCCTTGAGGAACACCAAAGCATACCTTTGACTTGTCAGAGGATATGTCATTCACACTAACAAACTGATAGCTTTCAGATAAATAAGATTTAAACCAGGCTAGAACATGTCCACGTAGACCAATATGGGTTTCCAGTCTCTAGAGAAGGGAGTGATCAATAGTGTCAAAAGCAGCACTAAGATCAAGAAGCAACAGCACGAATGCGTAACCTTTGTCTGAGGCCATTCATGAGTGCAGTCTCAGTACTATGATTGGATCTGAAATCGGACTGGAGCATTTTGTCACGGCTTCGGGGTTTGGGAACAAGGAGGAGCAGGAGAAGGCGTGGTAGAAGGATATTTAATGGTATCCAGGAGAAATATACAATATATATAGTACGAAGCGTCGCACAGCTCTTTGTCACAGTCGGAGACAATCACACACAAAGACAGGGGGAGCAGAGGGAACATATATACCGGGGGGAAACAGCGATGATGAGGAACAGGTGCACTAAACGGGACACAGGTGAAATGAATGATGAGACGGTGGTGTCAGAAGGCCGGTGACGTCGACCGCTGGGGCCCGCCCACTGCAGGGGGAGGTGAACCAGCAGAGGTCGCAGTTGTCACAGTACCCCCCCCCTGACGCGCGGCCCCAGCCGCGCGACGACGCCTTCCCCCCGACTACCGTATTAACCCCTCGTTTCATGTGTCTCTCCTCAGGCCGGTGGTGGATGGTCCCCTCCAGGGGTGTGAGGTGCGGGAGGTGCCCCCTCCCCCTCTGGACATCGAGGGGGCCCCGGCGTACTCTGTCCGCTCCATCATTGACTCGAGGCGCCGGGCGGGGGGCCTCCAGTACCTCGTGGAGTGGGAGGGGTACGGCCCGGAGGAGCGGAGCTGGGTTCCGGTGAAGGACGTCCTGGCTCCCGTCCTTGTCCGCGACTTCCATCGGCGTCGGCCGGACCGCCCTGCTCCGCGCCCCCCGGGTCGGCCCCGAGGCCGGCGTCAGAGCAGAGGTCGCAGTTGTCACAGTACCCCCCCCCTGACGCGCGGCCCCAGCCGCGCGACGACGCCGGCCTCGGGGCCGACCCGGGGGGCGCGGAGCAGGGCGGTCCGGCCGACGCCGATGGAAGTCGCGGACAAGGACGGGAGCCAGGACGTCCTTCACCGGAACCCAGCTCCGCTCCTCCGGGCCGTACCCCTCCCACTCCACGAGGTACTGGAGGCCCCCCGCCCGGCGCCTCGAGTCAATGATGGAGCGGACAGAGTACGCCGGGGCCCCCTCGATGTCCAGAGGGGGAGGGGGCACCTCCCGCACCTCACACCCCTGGAGGGGACCATCCACCACCGGCCTGAGGAGAGACACATGAAACGAGGGGTTAATACGGTAGTCGGGGGGAAGGCGTAACCGATATGTTACCTCGTTGACTCTCCTCAGGACTTTAAAAGGCCCCACAAACCGCGGGGCCAGCTTCCGGCAGGGCAGGCGGAGGGGCAGGTCCCTGGACGAGAGCCAGACCCGGTCGCCCGGCCGATACACCGGGGCCTCCCCGCGGTGGCGGTCTGCATTGGTCTTTTGACGGCGGACAGCGAGCCGGAGGCGGGATTGTACTGCCTCCCATGTGCCCGCTGCCCGCCGGAACCAGTCGTCCACCGCAGGGGTACCGGTCTGGCTCGGCGTCCACGGCGCCAGGACCGGCTGGTAGCCCAGGACGCACTGGAAAGGCGTCACGCCCGTGGAGGAGTGGTGCAGAGAATTCAGTGCGTATTCTGCCCACGGCAGAAACTCTGCCCACTCCCCCGGCCGGTCCTGGCAGTAGGACCGGAGGAACCTACCCACTTCTTGATTGACCCGTTCCACCTGCCCGTTGGACTGGGGATGGTAGCCCGAGGTCAGGCTGACCGAGATCCCCAGGTGCTGCATAAATGCCTTCCACACCCTAGACGTGAATTGGGGACCCCGGTCAGACACAATGTCCTCGGGCACCCCATAGTGCCGGAAGACGTGTGTGAACAGGGCCTCCGCGGTCTGCAGGGCAGTAGGAAGGCCGGGCAGAGGCAAGAGGCGGCAGGACTTCGAGAACCGATCCACAACGACCAGGATGGTGGTATGGCCCTGGGAAGGGGGGAGATCTGTCAAGAAATCAACAGAAATGTGGGACCATGGTCGTTGTGGAATGGGCAAGGGGTGCAACTTGCCCACAGGTAGGTGCCGGGGTGCCTTACTCTGGGCACACACCGAGCAGGAAGAGACGTATACCCTCACGTCCTTGGCTAAAGTGGGCCACCAGTACTTACCGGCCAGGGCACGCACTGTTGGCCCGATGCCAGGATGACCGGAGGAGGGAGATGTATGCGCCCAGTAGATGAGGCGGTCGCGGACAGACGCCGGCACATACGTACGGCCCTCAGGGCATGTGGGCGGAGAGGGCTCGTCGCGCTGCGCCCCGGCGATGTCCGCGTCCAGTTCCCATACCACCGGTGCCACGATGCATGACTCCGGGAGCACGGGAGCATCATCCACTGGCCTCTCCTCCGTGTCATGCTGGCGGGACAGCGCGTCAGCCCCGACGTTCTTACTCCCCGGCCTGTAGGTGAGAGTAAACACAAACCGGGTGAAGAACATAGCCCACCTTGCCTGGCGAGGGGTCAGCCTCCTCGCTGCCCGCATGTACTCCAGGTTCCGGTGGTCAGTCCAAACGAGGAAAGGGTGTTTAGCCCCCTCTAACCAGTGCCTCCACGCCGACAGAGCTCGAACCACGGCCAGCAGCTCACGATCACCAATGTCGTAGTTCCGCTCCGCCGCACTGAGCTTCTGGGAGAAGAAGGCACAGGGACGGAGCGTGTTACGACACCCCGTCCGTTGGGAGAGGATGGCACCGAGCCCACAATCGGACGCGTCCACCTCCACGATGAACTGGAGCGACGGGTCGGGATGGGCCAGGACCGGAGCGGTGGTGAAACGGTGTTTCAGTTCCACAAACGCCCGCTCCGCGTCCACGGTCCACCGCAACCGGGTCGCCCCCCCCTTCAGAAGGGAGGTGATCGGAGCCGCTACCTGGCTAAAACCCCGGATAAACCTCCTATAGTAATTAGAGAAGCCTAAGAAACGTTGCACGTCCTTAACCGTGGTTGGGGTCGGCCAATTACGCACGGCGTCAATGTGAGGCTCCTCCATCGCCACACCTGTGCTGGAAAAGCGATAACCCAGGAAGGACACAGACGACTGGAAAAACAGACACTTCTCGGCTTTCACGTACAGGTCATGCTCCAGCAGTCGAGCCAGCACTCTGCGCACTAACGAGACATGTTTGGCGCGGGTGGCAGTGAATATCAAGATGTCATCAATATACACTACCACTCCTTCGCACAACAAGTCCCGGAATACGTCGTTGACGAAGGACTGGAAGACTGAAGGAGCATTCATCAACCCGTACGGCATCACTAAATACTCGTAATGGCCAGACGTGGTACTAAAAGCGGTTTTCCACTCGTCTCCTTCCCGGATACGCACCAGGTTATAGGCACTCCTGAGGTCTAATTTAGTGAAAAAGCGGGCCCCGTGCATCCTCTCCACCTCCGCAGAGATCAAAGGGAGAGGGTAGCGGAACGGAATGGTGATCTTGTTCAGCGCCCGGTAATCGATGCACGGGCGCAAACCACCGTCCTTCTTTTTCACAAAAAAGAAACTCGAGGAGACCTGTGACTTGGAGGGCCTGATGTAGCCCTGTTCCAACGCTTCCGTAACGTAGGCGTTCATAGTCTCCGTTTCGGTGCGGGACAGTGGATACACGTGACCCTTCGGGAGTGCGGCTCCGTCAACGAGGTCTATCGCACAATCCCCCAGCCGGTGTGGTGGCAACACAGCAGCCTTGGCTTTGGAGAAAACCGTAGCCAAGTCCCTGTATTCGGGGGGAATGGGCACGGCGGGCGCACTGTCTGGACTTTCCACCGAGGTCGAGCCAACGGAAACACCCAAACACCTACCCTGGCACTTCCGCGACCACCCCGACAGACGTCGACTAGACCAGGAGATGAAGGGGTCGTGTAGGGACAACCAGGGGAAACCTAAAACGACCGGGAACGTGGGAGAGTCGATGATGTGGAATGTAATGGTTTCGCTGTGTCGGCTGTCGGTAATCAGGAGGAGGGGAACAGTGCAACTCGTGACCAGACCTGACCCTAGTGGCCGGCTGTCTAAAGCTCTCACGGGCAGGGGGGTGTCAAGGTCCTGGAGGGGTATGTGCGACCGTAGGGCAAAAGACCTATCCATGAAATTCCCGGCTGCGCCTGAGTCTACCAGCGCCTTACACCGGGCAAGCAGCGGAAATCCAGGGAACCTAACAGGGACAGTGCACATAGAGAGGGAAGAGGTTAGTGGCGAATGTGCATGTGCTACCTGGGGTGATGCGGAAGTGCCCTGCCTGTCGCCTCTTGACTCAGGGAAGGAGGTGCGGTGTGGTGCAGTATTACGGCCTCGTTGCCCCCTGGAGGCACTCCGCACCTGCCCTCCCCGACGTCTGCCCGGCAGTGCAGCCGCCCCCAATTCCACGGGGACGGCGGTGACGGGTTGGCAGGGTGGAACGGGCGGGCCTCTACCGGGACGTCCTCGGGCAGCTAGCAGGTTGTCGAGACGGATGGAGATGTCCGCCAGTTGGTCAAAGGAGAGGGACACGTCTCGACAAGCCAGCTCCCTCCGGACGTCCTCGCGTAGGCTACACCGGTAGTGGTCGATCAGAGCCCGCTCGTTCCACCCCGATCCCGCTGCCAGGGTCCGGAACTCCAGAGCGAACTCCTGCGCCGATCTCGTCTCCTGCCGTAGGTGGAACAGTCGTTCACCCGCCTCTCTCCCTTCGTGCGGATGGTCAAACACGACTCGGAAGCGGCGGGTGAACTCAGCGTAGCTGCCCTGGGTGGGCTGCTCGAAGTTCCAAACGGCGGTGGCCCACTCCAGGGCTTTCCCGGACAGGCAGGAGACGAGTGAAGAGATCTTCTGGGCTTCGGTCGGCGCAGGATACATTGCCTGGAGTGCGATGTCCAGTTGCAGCAGGAAACCCTGGCAGCGGTCCGCCGCCCCGTCGTAGGCCCTGGGTAGCGGAATGGCCAAAGCTCCCGTGCTGGGCGGCGTGGCTTGGGAAGGCGTAGAGACGGCCGGTGCTGCGGGGTTCCGCTGGCTCAGCTCTAGGCGCTGCACCGCTTTCAGTACGCTGTCCATTGCAGCGCCTAGGCTGGCCAGCATTGTTGAGTGTACTTGGACTGCCTCCGCAACACCGACCTCGCCTGTGGCTCCTTCAGGCTCCATATCCTTGTTGTAGTTTAGGTGTGTGATTCTGTCACGGCTTCGGGGTTTGGGAACAAGGAGGAGCAGGAGAAGGCGTGGTAGAAGGATATTTAATGGTATCCAGGAGAAATATACAATATATATAGTACGAAGCGTCGCACAGCTCTTTGTCACAGTCGGAGACAATCACACACAAAGACAGGGGGAGCAGAGGGAACATATATACCGGGGGGAAACAGCGATGATGAGGAACAGGTGCACTAAACGGGACACAGGTGAAATGAATGATGAGACGGTGGTGTCAGAAGGCCGGTGACGTCGACCGCTGGGGCCCGCCCACTGCAGGGGGAGGTGAACCAGCAGAGGTCGCAGTTGTCACACATTTCATAAATGTTATGTCTTCAGGAAGGCATTCAGTTGTTGGGAAACACATTTTTGTAAGATTTTTGAGAGGAACGGGAGGTTCGATATTGACCTATAATTGTTTAATATGTCGGGATCCAGATTACATTTATTTAGAAGAGGCGTAATTTCCGCTATTTTTAGTGAGTTTGGTACACATCCAGAGGAAAGGGAGCAATTTATTATGTTCAACATTAGCACAGGAAATAGCTCCTTAAGTAATTTTGTTGATATCGGGTCTAGCTGACAGTTTGTGGGTTTAGAACTCATTAAAAATTTAGTGAATGTGTCGAGCGATACGGTATAAAAAATTCAAGTGTCCCCATTGACACCTGGTCAGGGAGGTTCAGGACATTTTTAGGACAACTGAGATTTTGAGGACCATAACTATTTAAGGAGGAGTCATTTATTTGTTTTCTAATGGTGATGATCTTTTCATCAAAGTAGTTCATGTATTCATTATGACTAAAGTGAAGACCCACCTCACTTGTTGAGCTTTGCTTTTTTGTCAACTTTGCAACTGTATCAAAGAGAAATTTTGGATTGTTTTTGTTCACCTCATTCAGGTTGGAGAAATAAGCTGATCGAGCAGACGTGAATGATTTTAGGTATTGTAGTGTACTGTCTATCCAGGCTAGTCTGAATACTTCCAACTTGGTGGAGCACCACTTAAGCTCCAATTTTCTGGAGGCTTGCTTAAGTGCTCTAGTATTGTTTGTGTACAGGGGAGCAAGTTTCTTGTTGCGTATTTCTTTTGTTTTTAGTGGTGCAACCATGTCTAATGTATTTCGCAGTGTTTAGTTTAGATCCTCGATTTGATCGTTTACAGATTTATTTACTCTGTCGATAATGAACGAACTTGTAAGAATTTCAAGGAATTTATTTGTTGTCTGAGAATTTATAATACGGCTTTTGAAACTCATTGTTTGCGTAGCAAGTGGATTTCTTGTTTTAATGGTAAATGTAATAAGACAGTGATTCGATAATCCCGGATTTGGGGGGGAAATTATTAGATTTAAAATATCTATTTCTTGTGACAGGACTAAATCTAAGGTGTGATTGTGGCAATGTGTTGGACCTGAGACATGTTGGATAAAACCCATAGAGTCAATTACGGCTTCAAAGGCTTTTTAAAGAGGATCATTGGACTTTTCCATATGAATATTGAAATCACCAAAAATGTGAATACTATCTGCCATGACTACAAGGTTAGGCAAGAATTCTGGAAACTCATTGAGGAACATTGTGTATGGCCCAGGGGGCCTATAAATAGTAGCTATGTAAAACGATTTATCGGTCTGGTTGACTTTCATGAGTAAAACTTCAAAAGAATGAAAATCAGTGATGAAGTTTGAGAGTACATTTATATTTACTGTCATAAATATTAGCAACACCCCCTCCTTTTCGGGATGCACAAGGGATATGATCACTAGTATAGCCAGGAGGAGAGGCCTCATTTAAGGCAATGAATTCATCAGGCTTTAGCCACGTTTCACATAAACCAATAACATCTTGTTTATGGTCAGAGATTAATTAATTTACTGCAACTGCCTTTGGAGCAAGAGATCTAACATCTAGGAGTCCCATTTGAGATGGGATGTGATACAGTCATTTTAATTTGTACTTGTGACCGAGGTGGAGGAAGCTTTAACTTAATAAGGTTGTTTTTGTTAGCACTACCTCGTTTAACTTTTCTCAGCCTGGAACGAGTCACAATGGCAATAGGTAAAGCTGTACTAATTACTCTGGCTATGCAATCGACAGACTCCACTATGCTAGCAGTCTGGCTAACAGCCTGTGGCCTGACTTGCACCCTATCTCATGGTGAGGCTATAGGAGTGAGACTCCTGTCAATGTTCCTAGATAAAAGAAGAGCACCACTCCAGCTGGGATAGAGTCCGTCGCTCCTCAGCAGATCAGGCCTGGCCCTATTTCTGGGAGTGTCCCAAAAACGCCCCCAACTTGTGGTATGCAGATATACCTTATTGTAACGGTTGGTTCTGGGCAGAAATTTAGAGTTTCCAAGCCTCTAGGGTTGTTTGTTCCGAGCAATACAAATTGCTGTACGTATTCAATGAAATATATACATTTTTAAATACAGAAGGTACACTAATATATTTCTAGCCTATATATTATTAAATATGTATCAACAGATCTAGCTGAAATAATGTTAAGCCTTAATTAGCCTTGTTATCAAACTTTTTAATTTAGTATAGTGATTGCATCTGTAATAAACCTTTTGTGAAGGGATTTTAGACTCCAGTCTATCAGACACATGAATTACAAGTTTATTCCTGAAGGTGGAGATATCTATGATGTCATTTGCATAAGCACTGACAAATGTGCATTGCAGTGTATGCAAGATGGCTCCCTCCAGCCCCAGTAATGTTTTTCTTTTATTACCTGTTAATTGCATATTTTGCGTTAATATGTCAGGGCACTATAACAGTATGAAAAAATGTATAACGCTCAACCCAAAATGTTGAGTGTTATAAAATATAAATTGCCAGCTATAGATCTCAATAGTTAGCTTCTTAGCCTAGCCAAAAGACAAAGTACATTTCCACATTGGTTTGTTTAGCAAGAAGCAAGGCACTAATCAATAAAACATACTTAATTATTTGCCATCTTCTAAAATTGTTGTTGGCCAAATGCGATTAGTAGATACTTTCTTCAATCCGTAAATGTGAGGTATATAACAGTACATCAGTGTACCCCAGGGGTTAAATTGGGATTTGGGAAGAGGAGGAGCACTACTTTCCAGTTGTTCCTAACATGTTTAAATGCTGGCCAGTAGAAAGAGGAGCTGACCTTCCCTTAGGTCTCATTTTAACCAGATGTGCAGGACCTCAGCTCCTGTTGACTCCTGCTCAATTTAACCCCTGGCCTACACAGGTATTTTCAAAACAGGTGGAACTGGGACCAATCAGGAAGTACCGCCCCACCAGAGTTGTAGTCTTTTAGATTGACGAAATATGTCGACACCTTTATCAAGATATCTGCTGATAGGAACATTACTGAAAGACTTTCAGTGGCTCTATCAATCAAGGACAACTGCAACTACATACAAATGACATGTAGAGCAATGACTATAACAAAGAAAACATGAATTAATTTGTCAGATCTGTCTTCGCCTCCATGACAATGGCATGGATTGAAATTGGCTCTGACAAGGATGCTAACCTGGGTGCTGGTATGCACACATACACTCTCATTCTTCTTGTTAGAATAACAGACAGAGATATTTTCCCACACCACACCCTAAATCTGAAGCATTTGACACATACACAAAAGGCAGAAAGTACAAACACTGCAGCGTGGGGACGCCGTCTAACAACACTGTTAACGTAAAAGAGACTAAACCTTGTGTGAAACACAAAGAAACAAGGCATTATACATTATTGTGTGTATTTTACCATCACTGACATAAATGTGAATTCCATAATAACCTTGACTGAAAACATGAAACCGGGCCTAAACTAAGTGATACCAGATGTATTTTGTGTTTTTTTGTATGCTAAGCCATTTGGGTTAACTGTCTTGCTAAGGGAAAGCCGGTCTCAATTCCATGTACGAGGTTGTTACATTACAAATATTATGGACTTAACAAACATAATTTATCAGTGGCTCCTCTCTTTTCTGGCTAGGAGTCATGTGGGGCAGCAGATATCCAAGTGAGACAGTTAATGTAAATGTTGCTGGTTCCAATCCCAGAGCAATCCATCTTTCTAATCCTAAATCCTCTTGTAAATCACCCTGGATTGAAGTGTCTGTTAAATTACTAAAGTGTCAGTGTGATGGGACCTGATCTTGTCTATCCTTCTTTCTATCTGTTTCTTCTTCCTATTTTTTATCCACTCAATTTTGAGAGGGCCCCTTGGCTAGGGGTCATCTGAGGGGACATAGGGAGGGTACAAACAGAACCTGGACGACAGAGGACAGAGATTAGGTGCATAACAATAGATCCTGTGTGTGTGCTCTTCCTAACTCAGACAGAGCCAGTCAACAGATGAACAACGGTGCCAGAGAGACAGGTCAGGTCTCCAGTCTTCACTCCACCTGGCCTCACTTACTCCCTCTCTATCAGTTTAATCATACGTCCTCTGGAGATCAGTTGATAAAGCATCCAACACCAGAGTTCAGCTTCCACAGGGAAGCCAGTATGAAACAGTAATTTAAATGAACTCAATCACAACTGTAAGTTGCTCGTAATAAGATTGTATGCTAAGTGACAAAATGTGATCACTCTTGATCTCTCTCTTTTTCTCTGCACTCATGTTTCTGTCTGTCTTTTTTAGGCCTCTTCCATTTTTATGCCCCATCCCTTTATTTCTCTAAATCCATCTCTTTCATTCTCCCTCTCTCTCCTCAGGCTAATTTCATGGGGCCAAATCCCTCACACAGACGCTGTTGTACCCTACTGGTAATCTGTCCCCAAACCTGTGGCCTGGCAGGATCATATATCCCTCCCTCTCCCTCTTCCTCTCTCTTCCTCTCTCTCTCTTTGAATCTCTCTGACACATTTCCGCCAGACCTCTATGACCTTCAAGTCTGCACATACAATGTGAATGTTTGGTTCTTCAAGGGGAAACCGCTGGTGATGGGACCGCTAGTGATGCAGACATTGGTGTTTCACTTGTATTTAAGATTGGAGGCCAGAGGTGAGAGGCCATCTACAGTTCAAGCGACCCCTGGGCACCTCCCCTTTCAGGTGCCAATTGGTGCAGACCTTTGCTGGGAATGAAGGGACAAGGAGTTCACTCCATTGAAACTGTGTTTTATTATGATCAGTCAAATTAACGTTAAATGTAAAACCCACAGCATGTGAGCTCATTATCGATGAAGGCTGTGTTGTCTGTCCATGTGGACTCGTGCACGAGGATGTGTTCAAACATGCCATCACACAAAGTGTGTTTACATGTAGTTTTATTACGCAGAGTGAAAAGCGGAAGGGAGAAGGGACAAAGAAACAGGAGGATGGGGGGCTGTTTGAATTGGGGCTAACTGTAGCTTGTTTGGTTTGTTTTACAACAGATTAAGTAGCACAAAAGGTACGATACATGGCATACTTTGACTGTTAGTATCCACTGACAGTTTCACCATAAAGCTGACTAATGAATGCTTTACTAAAGGATTTGACTTGATAAGACTGGAGTCCTCTCTGGTAAATTTTCACTCATGAGAAAATTAGTCACAGATTTAAAAAACATATGCACTTAAAAGCTTACAACTTCCCATGTACGTTTACATCTTAAAAGGTAGTTATTATATCTTAAAAGGTTCCTCATGATAATTTTTTTTTAACTTTTGACTTCTTCATAAAGTAGAAGTTCATTATACAACTTTATTGGGTACTTTCAAATAAATGTTTTAAGAAGTACTTATTGGAATGTTTGTTTATTTTCCTCCTGTTTGTGTTCCAGGTGTCCTGATTAAAATGCGCTCTTGTTTTGGTTTGGAGCTCAAAACATTAAAAATACCTAGAAAGCATTGCAAGTGTTTATTTATACATTTGGATTTGTCTCATTTAGTGTCCATAACAACTGCCTATATGCAATCATATAAAGTAGATGAACAAGCACATTTCACAGGTAAACAACTAAAAACATGTTTTTTTTTTTTTTTTTTACAAATATTGTTATAAAATGCAATACATTGCAATGTTTTCTTTTATTTTCATACATTTGTTTAAAGAGAGTTTGCCACAAACATTTTACAAACAGTGGTGCCCTGAACTTTACTGCAGTCACCTAGCTGTCAAGCAAAGAAGACAGTGCTCTCTAGTGCACAGAAGTCCAAATTACAACTACATTGTGGTACTGAGTACTGAAGCTACGCAGTATGCACCCGAGACTTTGTTGAAACGTGACTACATTTCAAGTGCTGATAATGACCAAAATAGTTCAACCCTGAGTCATACCCATCATTCAGCCAGCTAATCAATTAGTGAATCAATCTACCCATCATATACATTTGTAGCACATCAGAAAAACGCTGTAAAAGTGCTGTAGAATAGGCCCAGGGTTAGAGCTGTGGATTTTGCACACCTACATAGTAATAACTCAGGTTGGGCATTGCCATCTCCAGCTTCAAGACAGATATTATCCAGAATTTGCACCTTTTTGGTTCCAGTTAGAACCATATTGGGTACCATATAATATTATTCCCACAGAAGGCTATGTTGTTTTTTATTTAACCAGCATGCTAGTTATGCCACAACCCATTGCATTGTTTTTCAGAAGCACGTGGTTCAACATCCTTAATCAGGAAATGTTCTGATAAGCAACCATCTCGCAATTGCAAAGTACAAACAAAGCACATACAATGCTAACAGTAGGATTGACTATTTTCAAAGGCATTATTCACCAATGCACATAACCATCTATTGATTAGAGACACTGCCATATGTCACATGTTGGCTAAATGTAAATACACAATAATATACTGTTGGCCTATTAAAACAAAGTAAGGATGTGTATTCTTTCTCCTGTAACACTGACTTTGTTGTCACTAGGGCAAATCAGTCAGAATACAGTGATGACAATGACATGATTTTATAAATATTACACAATAAACCAATAATAAGGAAAAACAGAGATAAGCTTTGATCCAGGATTCAAGCTTATCAGCCCAGAAAATGTGTTTCTTGGTTTGACTTTGTTTAAAATTTGTGAGAAATTTGAAAAACAATTTACAAACCTGATTGGGTGAAAGATGTAGTGCATTTAAACAATAAGGCCCGATGGGGTGTATTATATGGCCGATATACCACAGAGCTTTTCTTAGGCATGAGGCATCACAAAGTGCCTGTACACAGCACTTACCTGTGGTATACCGGCAAAAATCATTAGGGGTTTATTATGTATACCTGGATGGAGTTGGATCCCTTTGAAATGAAAATGGATGGCCCCTCCTTGAGCAAAATACATTTCACATGCCCCTCTCTTACCACATGTAAAACATTTTTTTACATAAACTATATAATTTGTAGATGCCGGAACAAACAATAAAGGCTAAGGGGTTGAGCTGGGAAGCTCTGATGTATCAGAATTCAGTAAAAGAAATGACTGCATCAGATTTGCTGGGTGTCATAGATACATTTTCAGATGCTGCCCACGTGTCAGTGGAATTATTTTCGTGCAATGTCAAGTCATTTTACATGGCTGAAGACTTTGATGAAAAATAATCCTTTTAATTCTGCACACAAGATCAAGATTCTGTTTTAATGATGTACTATTCTGTACTAAGTGTATTCCTTTTGTTGAGTGTCTATTGCCTAGCACTACAAAAGCATTTAGATTCCCACATCAGTTCTGGAAGTGGAAATTATACCAAATTATGTGCCCTGTTGACTGCATGACTGTCAGATATCAAGACCTGTTACCAGCTAAAGGCTATTTGGTGCTGAGATTATTATTCTTTGTATTTTTCTGTGTTAAACAACAAATGTCTTCTCGTAAAAAGTTACAAAAATGGCTATGAACACTGATTTACTTTGTCATAGGAAATAAACAATGTCATGCTTTGCTGACTGGTAGGGGAGACCAAGGATTGTTGTCACACGGGTTGGTTGTACAGAGTTCATCACAGCCCAACTGTGTTAAATGTTTTATATCGGATGTGTGATCTCTGCATGATATCATTCATACGGTACATTTGTAGAGGGAACTAACAATCGTAAGATAAGGGAATAATTTCACATCCTTGTAATTATTTACCTTTGTATTAATTTTATTCTGTAGATGTGTGTGCTTAGTGTATCCACATTTGGTCACATTTGTTCAGGAATGGAAGGGAAAACCTATACACTGTGTGCACTATTATTAGGCAAATCATATTTTTCAAGATTTATTTTATTGTTGAACAATCACAATGCTTTATGACAATCCAAAATGTAATTGAACCTCAAACCTGAATGCTAAACAAATGAAAAGTTAGTTCTTATATTTCTCAGTGGAATATATAAGTGTGCACAATGTGAGAATGCACAATCTGGATAGTTACTATATGGGGACTTAATTTAACTATGCTCTTCCCAATAAGGAATATAGCTCTGTTCACCTGTAGGATGTAAGTAATAATAACCCCCTGCTGTTCAAGAGCTTCCTCCTAGAGAACAGTTTCTTATGGCGGTTTTATGGCACAGGCAGAGGCCTGTTTCTCTTACTGCTAAAAGGAGCCAAGGCCCAGCTCAGCCGACATTCTATTCATAACTTCCCTTGAACACAAGACACTGGCCTTATAAGTTGGAGACAGAGAGAGACACGTCTTTCAGTATATGTGTAATTGATCAAGCATACAGAGTACAAAACCCTTCTAATAAGATAATGAATAAATAAGGAAGAAAATAAATACATTTTCTACAGAGCATTGTCCTGCATAAAGAACATGGCCATCTTAAATGCTGAGGACTTCTTCCTGTACCACTGCTTGAAGAAATTATCTTCCAGAAACGGGCCGTAGGTATGGGGATTCAGTTTCAGTCCATCTTCAATCCAATCTATCATCCTTAATGATAGCAGCCCCCACCAGTATCCCTCCTCCACCTTGCTGGTACCTGACTCAAAGTGATACCCTGTGTCTATTAGTGATCCAGCCACAGGCCCATCCATCTGGTCTATCAAGAGTCACTCTCATTTCATTTGTCCATAAAACCTTTGAAAAATCTGATATTTCTTTGCCCAATCCATACGCTTCAATTTGTGAATCTTATTCAGTGGTTTGTGGTCTTCTTTCAATCTTCTTGACCTTGGCCATGTCTCTGAGCACTTGACACCTTGTATGTCTGGACACTCCAGGTAGGTTGCAGTTCTGGAATATGGGGGCGCTGGAGGATAATGGGTTCCTGGTAGCTTCACATTTAATTATTCTCTAGTCTTTAGCATTTAATTAGCATCTTTTGTTTTCCATGCATTTTTTGTGCCCCAGTTGACTATTCGCAACAAAACATTTGGTTGTCTGGTGGCCACGCATCAATAGTTTAACTATTTGAAGACTGTTACATCCGTCTGAAAGACATTTAACCCTTTTTGACTTTTCAGTGTCAGTCAAATCTCTTTTTTGGCCCATTTTACCTGAGGTCATGAAGCTGCCTAATAATTACGTACATCTTGATATAAGGTGTAATTTACTTTCACCACACCCTCCCTCATTACACAAATATGTATCACCTGAAAATGATTCAATCCAATGAGCATTCAAGTTTATATGGTTTGGAAAATGTGCATAGAAATAATGATACGATCAGAATACTCGATCAAGTCATGTGGTTGTTAACAAAAAATGTAGATCAAGAGTTCTGATGGAGCCATAGGCAGAAATCCCGGGGGGGACATGACCCCCCAATCCTGGGGAAAACTATGATTTGTCCCCCCAATATATAAATGTAAACATAACTATGTAATTTCAATAATAGTAAATAAGATGCAATGATAGTACTAGTGCTGATTATAGACACTTAATAGCGTGTTTAAGTTAAAGAAATGTGACACCCCCGCCCTGCCTCACAGTGGTTTGATCCACTCCCCCCCTGGCACATGGTGCAGTTGCAGTGTGGGTATCTGACAGTTTGTCTTTGGTGGTTGACTTTGAGTAAGTAGTTCAAACAAAGGATATGTTAGACATTTCTTTATTTCTACCACTCAATCACAATAAAAAAATATTCTGTCACCAGCCTATATTTTCTCAGCATTGAATTATAGGTCATTATGTTAGCTAGCTACAGTAACATAAACCAGCTTTTGCAGCTGTTTTTAGTGTTCCTTAGCTGGCAAGGTGACAGTGTTCTTGTCTACCATCTGAAAAGCACTCAGTGCACGTAGCTACTGTGAGGCTAATCGAGGAAATCTGTTTTATGTTGGTAGGGTTCACACACAATAGCTGAATTTATAGAGCTACATTAGCACACAAACCGAGGTGACCTCCTGATAAAATCTTATGTAGGCCTAATTGTCCCCTCCAAACTTGATATCATATTTTCACCCCTGGTTGGAGCTTGTTGTCACACTGGTTTCGGGGTTTGTTGTCACAGAGTGAGAAGAGTAAAGAGAAGGGAAATGCCAAATGTTTCTACCGGTATGGTTGCCTATTGCTATGGATTATTCTGTCAGTGAACGTTCAATTAAACACAATTGGATTTAAACACTTGAGACAGAAAACACCAGGTATGAGTCAACCATTTATTAGAGAAAATATGTACAGCCCTGTACATGCAAGTCTTGGCATTAGGTTATGCCCCTTTAGGGTAACTCATTGCCATTACATGATCGTGTATACGATACTACCTCAATAACATACCTTGTTATTATTTATGCAATTTCCATGGCAATGAGCAAGGTACGCAGGTACGCAGTACTGATTCCCCAACACTGCAAAACCAGCCAGACACTACGTCTTACAGCAGAGTACCCTCTGATACCCTGTCAATACCGGTTCCATCCAACACTCAGACAAGCGTTCCACTGAGTATTTATTCCCACATAAAACACTCCAGGGTGCCTCGGAGGATAGAACACCCATCTTGTCAGGTGAGAATACACCTACTGTGTGGCGCATCACTCATACAACATTCTCAGACTTAGTATACAGTGGGGAGAACAAGCATTTGTCATTTTTATCATAGGTACACTTCAGCTGTGAGAGACAGAATCTAAAACAAAAATCCAGAAAATCACATTGCATGATTTTTAAATAATTAATTTGCATTTTATTGCATGACATAAGTATTTGATCACCTACCAACCAGTAAGAATTCCGGCTCTCACAGACCTGTTAGTTTTTCTATAAGAATCCCTCCTGTTCTCCACTCATTACCTGTATTAACTGCACTTGTTCGAACAAGTTACCTGTATAAAAGACACCTGTCCACACACTCAATCAAACAGACTCCAACCTCTCCACAATGGCCAAGACCAGAGAACTCTATAAGGACATCAGAGATAAAATTGTAGACCTGCGCAAGGCTGGGATGGGCTACAGGACAATTGGCAAGCAGCTTGGTGAGAAGGCAACAACTGTTGGCGCAATTATTAAAAATGGAAGAAGTTCAAGATGACGGTCAATCTCCCTCAGTCTGGGGCTCCATGCAAGATCTCACCTCGTGGGGCATCAATGATCATGAAGAAGGTGAGGGATCAGCCCAGAACTACACGGCAGGACCTGGTCAATGAACTGAAGAGAGCTGGGACCACAGTCTCAAAGAAAACCATTAGTAACACACTACGCTGTCATGGATTAAAACCCTGCAGCGCACTCAAGGCCCCCTGCTCAAGCCAGCGCATGTCCAGGCCCGTCTGAAGTTTGCCAATGACCATCTGGATGATCCAGAGGAGGAATGGGAGAATGTGGTATGTGGTCTGATGAGACAGAAATAGAGCTTTTTGGTCAAAACTCCAATCGCCGTGTTTGGAGGAAGAAGAAGGATGAGTACAACCCCAAGAACACCATCCCAACCGTGAAGCATGGAAGTGGAAACATCATTCTTTGGGGATGCTTTTCTGCAAAGGGGACAGGACGACTGCACCGTATTGAGGGGAGGATGGATGGGGCCATGTATTGTGAGTTCTTGGCCAACAACCTCAGTAAGAGCATTGAAGATGGGTCATGGCTGGGTCTTCCAGCATGACAACGACCCGAAACACACAGCCAGGGCAACTAAGGAGTGGCTCCGTAAGAAGCATCTCAAGGTCCTGGAGTGTCCTAGCCAGTCTCCAAACCTGAACCCAATAGAAAATATTTGGAGGGAGCTGAAAGTCCGTATTGCCCAGCGACAGCCCCGAAACCTGAAGGATCTGGAGGTCTGTATGGAGGAGTGAGCCAAAATCCCTGCTGCAGTGTTTGCAAACCTGGGCAAGAACTACAGGAAACGTATGATCTCTGCAGTTGTAAACAAAGGTTTCTGTACCCAATATTAGGTTCTGCTTTTTTGATGTATCAAATACTTATGTCATGCAATAAAATGCTAATGAATTACTTAAAACTCATACAATATGATTTTCTGGATTTTCATTTTAGATTCCGAGTGCCTTTAGAGTGCCTATGATAAATATGACAGACTTCTACATGCTTTGTAAGTGGGAAAACCTGCAAAATCGTCAGTGTATCAAATACTTGTTCTCCCCACTGTATATTCCCACAAAACACACCATGGGATGCTTCGCAGGAGCAAGATGGACCAGCCATCTTGTTAGAAGAGAATAAACCTACTAAGCGGCGCATCACCCATACAGCGCTCCCAGACCAAGTATTTATTCCCACATGAAAACACTGCAAGTTGCCTCGCAGGAGCAAAATGGACCATCACCCATGCGATGGCTCACAGACCAAGAATTCATTCTCACATAACACACCGCAAGGTGCCTCGCTGGAGCATAATGGACAACAACAACACCTGACATCAGTGGAGCAGGAAGATCGGGGATGACAACCAGAACGTGTCCTCGGCTTGCCAGCAATGAAGTAGGACAGCGGATCCTGGCTACCAACCAATGCCTTCATTACAGGGAGAGACATGAAACCAAAAGAACAAAAGCATCAACCAGTAACAGGGAAAGAACTAAATGTGAAATGTAGAAGAGAACGACATGCAGAGCAATGATAGACCAAGATTGCAATAACGTCAGTGCAGCTGACAACACCGACACAAACCCAACCTGGATAGGAAGATGAATTTGATCAAGCCAGCATGATGTAACCTCTGCACAGAACTTGCATACCATACCGCATGATAACGCCAATCTGGAAGCTCCACCGTGGTAGCAAGACCACCACTTGCAGTAAGTCACTTCCGGAGTAACATAACGAGTCCGCACCCCGGGTCCAGATCGAAACTCCCATCACTGCAATGTAGTAACGTGTCATGAACTCAGCGGCACCGAAGTAGAACAGCGGATCCTGGCTACCAGCAGGCGCCACCATCGTAGGGAGACATGGAATCAAAAAAACAAATGCATCAACCATACACACATAGAACACAGACAGACCAGTCACGCAATGACACATATAAGACAAATACAGCTGCATCCTGCACATTAGGCATCCTGCACAAGCCCCGTTCACATTAACTCCTGCACTCCATTACACTGCGCAGGACGCCATGCATTCAAGAAAGATCGTCAAGAGTGAAATTGGATGGCCCTCTTTGGGCTGAGATAGCAGATGCCAAACGGCCAGGTTATACTGGGAAAATATATATACTGGGACGGGTACACCATCTCATCCTAAACGTATCCTGTGACAGTAACAATCGAATGTTCCCTTTCTGAATGATGCTATCGCTCATCATGGGGCACCGTTTGTAAAATGTTGCACGTCCTGTAATTATGCTCAGTTTTTGCACATTTAGCATAGCCAAGTGTAAAAAAATGCACTATAATTTTCACTTTTTCATCACTTTTTCTAACATTTAGAGAGAAATTCATGTAAATTCATGAAATAACTTTTGCATAAGTACAATTCTGTGGTAACCAAAAATTATGAAATATTAGTATTAAATCTAAATGTAAAAAATAAATGTAAATGTTAAATGTAAATGTTAAATATAAATGTTAAATGTAAATGGTAAATATAAAGGTTAAATGTAAATGTTAAATCTAACGTAGTACATGAATCTGAATATTACAGCAAATACGGTAATTGGCCATGCTCCAGGTGTGGAGAAGGGTGCTCTCAGTCACCTCAGGCAGTTTAGCCCTATTGATATGGGGGTTGGATTCTGCCATAGAGATCTAGATAAGTGACCTACCGTCAACTTGCTCTCATTTAACATTGCCGTAAGTGGATCTCTTGGGCTATACGTCGCCTTGAGTGAATTTCTTTGGCTTAACATCGCCGTGAGTGAATTTCTTTGGCTTTAGTAGATTACAACTGTTGGTTGTTCATTGCATACTGCACTTGTTATCTACTCAAATTGAAGGTTGGGCTACATCAACATTCAAATTCTGCAATTCCTCTAAGAATAACATGTCGTTTTCTTCAGCTCCTATATTGAGCACTGTAAATTAGAACTTTTGAACGTTCAAAATATATTGGAAGAATATCAAGACAGTAAATCCAGGTATTGGAACTCCACCTTATGGCCCATCCACAACAGCCCAGACATCCCTGTGTACCATGAACAGCCATTATTGGGCAGGTGTAATTTACATGTCCTTTTTATGCATTGTATACAGGTGTATCTAATAAAAAATAGAATATTGGTTCTTCCTATCACCATTCTACTAGAATAACTACCAGTTGGAGGAATGTGTTCCTGAGATAACACTTTATGTCCCAAATATCTCTTGGAGCCTAGACACTTTTCATAGTCAGTAAGAGGAGAGTTTGCATGGCCATGAAGGCCTGGGGTCATCAGTCAAACCATGTTTGACAGTATATCACTGGATAATCCCCCTCCCTATATGTGGAAACTGTCAGGGTTTTGGACATATCTTTGGCCACTAGAGGCCCCATTGTATCTCTTGTTGGTTTTCAGTCTCGGTCATTGTGTCCTATTGTTGTCACCTGTGCCTTGTTGCATGTTTGTGTATGTAAGTCACCCATTTCCTGAGTAATTTGCTCAGTGTTTCCAGTGCCATGACCAAGTCTAGGTCTGTCCCTTGCTGTATCCAATTTTCAGATGAGAAATTACATTGAAAAACACAAATGCGTGTACAAAACAGGTAATTTAAAAACATGCACAATGGTAAAAAAACACATTATCAACTCCCAAGGGCCAGAACAACTGTAGCAATATCATTCAAGAAGTTTATTAAGCTGACCAGTTCTACAAACATATACTGCCAAAGTCAGCCAGACATGGACAGAAACATCCAAGTCTAACTACAATTGTTTTATAAGAGTGAAAAGAAATCTCTGGGGTTTGTGACAATTGCTTATATCCACTGTCTATCCACGGTATATCCAAGTCTTGTGTCAAGGCACTGCACGATGCATCACGCTTACGATCTTAGCTGTGGTACAATGAGCATATACCAAACCCGCTTGTGCCTTATTCCTTACGTATACCGATTTACAATAATGCCACTTAAAGCAAAGAAAGAGCAAAGAGAAGTGGTGTTATGGTTTGGGGTGGCATTCATGCGTCAGGGCCAGGCCAACCTACCATCATGGAGTCAAGCATGGATTTAACATTTACATCATGCAGCAGACGCTTTTATTATTGTAACGTTTCTGAAGCTATTGGCGTACTTATTTTGTCCTGACTGAAATTGCATTTCTGTTTATTTTTGGAAAGTAAGTGATTGCAAATTAATATCTCAGTGTCAGTTGTTGAATTAAGTTGACTTCATCTGTTCAGGTTCGAAGTGTTTGTATTTGTCATGAAATGCTTAGTTTCCGTACTCCGCAACAGTGCAGATAAGAATAAAAACGGTATGATCTAAAGAAATGCATGTTAATGCATGATCTGTTCATATCTGTACACATCTGAGCAAAAAACACATTTTCTGGGTGTGTACATATCTATATACAAATGCACCTTTAGCAGGTTATATTCTGATTAACCATGTATTTTGATCCATAGTAATATCACATTATTTGTGGTGTATTATTTTTTATTTTATATTTTTAATTTCTATTTTATGTTATGTTTGTTAATATGTTTTATAATTGTCTTACTACTTGCACCATAGGACGTTTGCCTGATACACCATGTGGCTAAACAAGTGAACTACACACCGACTGATTACAGCTGTACATTTAGATTTTGGATTTAGCTGTAAATATGCTGTGATCACTGTACATTTCATTGTATTCTGTAACATTTACTCTTTAGTATTTTCATGAATAGAGAGTGTATGTTTCGGCTCAATGATATTTTGACCTATGCATGTGATATCATTTTATGTTACTAGCTATTCAGACAGTTAACCAAGCAAAAATATGAATACCTGTTAATATGAGTAGAATTCCTTATGTTGTAATATCATGTATTTATAAACTATTTGTGTGACAATTATTTACACTGAATACACTAGTATTTCACTTGTGCAACGTCTGAACGTCGCCGTGAGTGATTAACAATGTGCAACGTCTGAACGTCGCCGCCGTGAGTGATTCACTTGTGCAACGTCTGAACGTCGCCGTGAGTGATTAACAATGTGCAATGTCTGAACGTCGCCGCCGTGAGTGTAGCAAAATAAAGATTTAACATTTCAATCATGGGGGTTTAACAACATATTTGTAAAATAATTACAAATAATAAAACAATTGTTTATGCTCTTTCCACTATAGCTATGTCACTATCAGTAAGAAAGCAGTAGTAAGAAAGCAGTTGTAATAACAAACCTTTATCGGGACAATTTTTAGTTAATTTTACCTATAAAATATCATTATATATCTAAGAAATTATAGCAGCAGAAACAAACATTTTTACGGCACAAACCAGCACGAATGATTAAGCCTATTTCGCCGTAGATTTGCGCTGGATGGGGGACCATCTTTTTACAGGTAAAAACCTTGAATCGCTTCTACTCCAGTTGTGCTGCTGTCATATTAGTCTTAAAAAATACAAATCCGATTCCAAAAAAGTTGGGACACTGTACAAATTGTGAGTAAAAAAGGAAAGGAATAATTTACAAATCTCATTAACTTATATTTAATTCACAATTGAATATAGCTAACATATCGAATGTTGAAAGTGAGACATTTTGTAATGCCATGCTAAATATTGGCTAATTTTGGATTTCATGAGAGCTACACATTCCAAAAAAGTTGGGACAGGTAGCAAAAAGAGGCAGGCCCCTGCCTGAGGGGACCGTTCCACTTCGTGTTTTCTGTTTGTCCTTGTATGGTCTTTCCTGTTCTTGTTTCTGTTAATCTGTATATTCATTTCACCTGTGTTTAGCCCCCCGCTGTTTCTGTTCTCCTCGTTTGTCTGTGTATTTAGTTCGGCCATTTTCTCCCTGTCGCTGTTGGTCATTGTGCTTGTGTGCCTGTTGTGTTTTGTGTATCCCTGAACTCCTGAACATTATAAAAAGGAAACCCAAACTTCTGCGCCTGCCTCCGTCTCCATTTATGAAGCGTGACACTGGAAAAGTTAAATGTACAGATAAAGAACAGCTGGAGGACCAATTTGCAACGTATTATGTCAATTGGCAACATGATTGGGTATAAAAAGAGCCTCTCAGAGTGGCAGTGTCTCTCAGAAGTCAAGATGGGCAGAGGATCACCAATTCCCCCAATGCTGCGGCGAAAAATAGTGGAGCAATATCAGAAAGGAGTTTCTCAGAGAAGAATTGCTAAGAGTTTGAAGTTAACATAATCTACAGTGCATAATATCATCCAAAGATTCAGAGACTCTGGAACAATCTCTGTACGTAAGGGTCAAGGCCAGAAAACCAATCCACCATGCCATTCGGCCGTTGCTGGCTAAAACTCTATAGGTCAAAAAATAAGCTGTATCTAAACAGGATCCAGAAGCGAACGCGTTTTCTCTGGGCCAAGGATCATTTAAAATGGACTGTGGAAAAGTGTTCTGTGGAAAAGTGTTCTGTGGTCAAATCTAAATTTGAAGTTCATTTTGGAAAACTGGGACACCATGTCATCCAGACTAAAGAGGACAAGGACAACCCAAGTTGTTATCAGTGCTCAGTTCAGAAGCCTGCATCTCTGATGGTATGGGGTTGCATGAGTGCGTGTGGCATGGGCAGCCAACACATCTGGAAAGGCACCATCAATGCTGACAGTTATATCCAAGTTCTAGAACAACATATGCTCCCATCCAGACGTCGTCTCTTTCAGGGAAGACCTTGCATTTTCCAACATGACAATGCCAGACCACATACTGCATCAATTACAATGTCATGGCTGCATAGAAGAAGGATCCGGGTACTGAAATGGCCAGCCTGCAGTCCAGATCTTTCACCCATAGAAAACATTTGGCGCATCATAAAGAGGAAGGTGTAACAAAGAAGACCTAAGACAGTTGAGCAACTAGAAGCCTGTATTAGACAAGAATGGGACAACATTCCTGTTCTATTTTTAATAACAAAATTATATCAACATGTAAATAAGCATTAAGTTTAAAGTTATAGAAGATAAACGTGCTCACTTTTAGTCAGCATTTCAGTATTTTAATGTGTTCCAGGAATATGCATTTCTTATGTATTTCTGTTCAGGTCATGGTCACTTTATGATCGCGCCGTTCTAAATTTCCTATTGCGTGATCCGTAGATGGGAAGCGAACACTCACGCTCTTCATGCGCGTTTTCAGCAGTTTGCTCGAGTGTGTTAAATTCACGACTCTTCTATCCTATCTGTCTACTTCTCATGTCTGACGTAGCATCGTCGGTGTGTATACTTTCGTGAAATTATCCTGGAAGTATTATTCGCTATTTTTGACAATAATTTTAAGTTTGTAAAGTGTAATCTGAGGATGGTTTGAATGCAGTCGGTTATGCATGCTAGCTCTCACGTGTTCATTTGTTAACGAGCTGCACGGTAAAGGTGCTATGATGTCCTGAATGTAGTTCACATGTATTTCTTATTAGTTTTAAAATGAGTAAAAACGAAATACAACAGTAATAGTGCAAATTTGCCTTTATTCATGTGTAATTTGTCATTGCTCTTTTGTGTGTTGCAGTTTCACTATTTTCCTTGTAACTCCATTAAACCTGTGGAATTAAGAATCAATCTTCAGAGTCTTGGTGTTGGGAAAAAGTTTAGCTGGCTGTCAAAATATTAAGCAGACATATCGAGGACAGCACAATTCCTATTCATAAACTTGAGAAACGTGTCTCCTCAGTCCCCAGACGTTTGCAGTCTGTTATAAAAAGAAGAGGGGATGCCACATGGCCTTGTCCCAACTTTTTTGAGATGTGTTGATGCCATGAAATTTTAAATCAACTTATTTTTCCCTTAAAGTGATACATTTGCTCAGTTTAAACATTTGATATGTCATCTATGTTGTATTCTGAATAAAATATTGACATTTGAAACTTCCACATCCATGCATTCTGTTTTTATTCACAATTGTACAGTTTCCCAACTTTTTTGGAATCGGGTTTGTATTTTATAGTTAATTCTAAAGTCACTCAGCCCCCCAAATTCACCCATAAAAGTATTGTTTGTGTCGTTATAGTTTTTGTGCTGCTTTCATCTTTTAAATAGGTATTAAATAATGTTTTATTGGTCAAATACACTCAAAATTGGCTCAAGCGTTTGTGCTTCGTTTGGGTCGGTAAAATCCTTCGTTCGGGGGCTGGTAACCTAAAATGAAATGTCTAATATATAAAACGCTGCATCAGTACAAACGAAAAATGTAAATGCACAAATGGAGAACAAACAATTTGAGCCTATGTCGATGGAATTTTAGCATGTTGGGGGGGCTGGTGACACCATACCCTATAATTAAATATCTAATATTTAAAACACAGAAGCAGCCCAAATGAAAATTGTAACAGCAAAAAGTGCTGCTATAGTTTTTTAGATATGAAATAATATTTTATAGGTCAAATTCACTCAATAGGCTCCATCATATGTGCTCATTTTGTGGCGATAAAGGTTTCTTTTTGCGACTGCTTACGGATAGTTACAGAGCTGTAGTGGAAAGAGAGTAAAGCCAGTGCGCTATCCAGTAGGAATAGGTACGTACCAAAAACTAGCAGCACAAACCAACCTTTCAGCGGCACAAACAGCATAAATGATTGAGCCCATTTTGAGGCAGTTTGGAGCAGGTTGTTGGGCAGCTAAAATGAAATGTCTAATATATAAAACGATGCATCAGCACAAACGAAACTTTTAACGGTGACCTAAAGCATAAGAGATTCACTCACGGCGACTTAAAGCCAAAGGGAATCACTGACTGCGACGTTAAGCCAGAGATTCGCTCACGGCGACGTTAAATGGGAGCAAGTGCGGTTGCAGCTTGCGTTAGAGCGGCCCTTCTAGACCGATCGACACGTACACCAAGCACAACGACATCTAAAACAGCCACCACATCAGTGCCATCGGTAAGTTCTGAAATTTTGTTTAAAAAAATTTAGGGATCTGAACAGTAGCGATGGGTAATCATGTGCAGGTTTAGCTACCATTGACTTGCTAATGCATAAGACATTAGTAGTTAGCCGTAGTTTGATCACAATGTGTGTCAAACGTGAAACTGAAGCCTGTCAGCAGGGTTATGTATGTAATATTCGGTATATCGGTAAGTTCTTGATGCAAGGCAACGGAGCGATCAGTTACCCAGATCTGCTCTATATTGGAGCACAGTGTATATGCAGTGTACACTGTATTATTACGATCGTGCCACTAATTTGGCTAGTTACCGAGGCTGTCAGGACTCAGCCCTCCTGAGCTGTGTCTGTCATTACATCTCCCCAAGTACCATTCTCCTTGTTCCCAGCACTCCACGAAGGCACCCATAATCACCACTGATCCTGAGCACCTGCACCAGTCTACACACCTGGGGGGCTGAGTGCCACTCTCCCTATAAATAGGAGAGTTCTGCTTTCAGTCCCTGCCGGATTATTGTACAGCCATGTAATTATTACACTGTTCTCTACCTAATTAAGCAAGCTATCCTATTTCCAGAGTATCCTATTTTTGTTATCTTCTGCTCACCGTGTTTTTCCCCCCGTTCGTTTCCAGCCCCTTGTTCCAAGACCCGTCCTGTACCTCCCTCCCAACCACCTTCCTGCTTTCCCGTTATCGAACTTCGCCTGGACTGACTCCCCGCTCTGTTGACCGAATCCTGCCTGACCTTCTGACCATTCTTGCCTCCCGGACTTCGTACCACTGCTATCCACTATCCACCCTCCAACAATACATTCATACCCACCTACGTACTTCTTACGTATCTCCACTATCATCTCAGACTACTACAATAATCATCATCATTGTCCTTTTACCCCGGTGTCTGTATCTGCTTCTGGATCCTACCTCTGTCCTGAGTCCCAGGAGTCGTGACAGAGGCGATCAGTCGGAGTTAGGTAGGCCTACTCTTTCGTTGTGACATAATTACGTTGCTTTATTTACCTCAGTAGTAATTTGCCCATTCATCAAAATTTAAATATTTATTTAGAGAAGTAATCTGGTGTGATAAGCATCTGCTTTTCATTGCCCAACAGTGGTATGAAAGTGGAGATTGCAAGAGTCTGCAGCCATTGGTTGCTACAAATGTTAGCAAAAAACTATTGTAATACACTGCATTAAAGTAATATTTCACCATATTAACATGTAGGTATCAGCAGTGTATCAGAGTACAGCGACTACATCACAGAGATCGGTAGGTTGTGAAATTATGAGCGATGAAGGTGTTGGCTATCCGGAAAACTTTGATGATGGTAATATTCCAAATCAAGATTTTTAATTTCATGCAATGTTTATTTACTTTGCCAGGCCACACAACTTCATTGAAAAACGTCCAAAATTAAAATGTTAAGGCCCTATAAGATGAATGAAAGATGTAGTATTTGCCCTGTGTTACCCAACTGTTGCAATATAATGGCATGAAACTTACACCCCACCTATGTAAACCCCTCAGGCATTGCAACTGAAGTGGTCTGAAGTTATTTTTTTGTCCCTGGGCCCACAGGCACCCATTGATGTTGAAATATATCACTAGTAAAATGCCTATCCACATTCCCACAAAGTTGCCAGTGTTTCACACACAATACCTGTGGCATATGCCTATTTAGAGTAATGTTATCTTATTGGCTGTGTTGCCTAACACACTCTGCAAACTGTCTTGGCAGTAATTATGTACTTTAGTCTGCCCATTATCAGTCTTAGTCATGGTGCTATATGGTTATATGAAAAGTAATTATTTAAATGACTGAGCACATCTTTAATCTTTCACTCTAATGCAGGTACCACTTCCATCTTCTCCACAACAAAGACCTTATAAAACATACACAAAGGAAGTTGTGTTTGCGCCTTGGTCATCAGAGTCAATATTTCCCATACTCAGAGGAGACAACTGAACCAAATTAGCTGAAGCTGGCCTTATTGGGAAAATACCATTTTCATCTGAGTGGTCTGAAATACAACTGAGAGACACATTTGGATTGTCAGAGAACCAGTCATTTCCATTTGAATACTTAAGCACCATCAAGGGATGCAAAAAACCTATGAAACCAAAGGTCACAAATAGTTTCCCATGGGAAGGAAAAGAAAGTTGCATCCATATGTTCAAACACATGTCTGTATATTTTAGCAGGAATACACTGAGGTAAGCATAATGTTTGGGTCTGGAATTTTTACATATTTATTATTTTGTTCATCATGCATGTATCATCATAACGATTATACGGTTGTGCTCAAAAGTTTGCCAACCATTAGAGAACATGTATTATATGTAAATTTTTTAAGAAAACATGAGTGAGGAGGTAAAACACGTCTTTTATTTCTTATGGGATTCACATTAAATTGTAGGTCATGACAGAATGGCACAATCATTAAACAAAACATGGCAACAAAGAAAATAATTTACTGACCCCTGTTCAAAAGTCTGCATACCCTTAGTTTTTAATACAGTGTATTGTCCCCTTTAGCATCAATGACAGCGTGGAGTTTTTTGTAATAGTTGTCTATGAGGCCCTGAATTCTTGTTGGTAGTACAGCTGCCCATTCGTCTTGGCATAAGGCCTCCAGGTCATGCAAAGTCTTTGATCGTCTTGCATTAACCACACGTTTGTGATCTCTCTAGAGTGGCTTGATGATATTAAGGTCAGGAGACAGTGATGGCCACTCCAGAACCTTCACCTTTTTCTGCTGTAATCTTTCTGGGTCTACCTGACTTTGGCCTGATATCGAGATCTCCGAATTTTCCACTTCTTAATAAGTGATTGAACAATACTGACTGGCATTTGCAAGGATTTGGATATTTTTTTATATCCTTTTCCATCTTCATAATGTTCCATTACTTTGTTACGCAGGTCTTTTGACAGTTATTTTTTGCTCCCCATGGCTCAGTATCTAGCCTGCTCAGTGCATCCATGTGAGAGCTAACAAACTCATTGACCTTTTAAACACAGCCACAGGTGTGGGGAAATTCACCTTATATTGCCATTTTCACCTGTGTGTGTCACCTTGTGTGTCTGTAACAAGGCCAAACAATCAAGGGTATTTAAACATTTGGTCAGTGCTATATTACTTGGTTTTGGTGTTTTTGTTAAATGTACATAACCCTCTTTCTGCACAGGATGAATGTGTGGAATTGTCTGGTGACAGTGACTTTGAATACCCAGCACCACAGAGAAGGAGAGGTTGGTAAATGTTTTTGCTTGTTGCTTTTGTGCATGATATTACAGTAAAGGAGGGCCGTAAGTCTTTTTCATGCATTGAATCAGGGAGAGGCATTGTCTACACAGAGGGAAACCCTAGGAATTCATCAGCAGGCCAGAGTCCAGCAGGCAGAGTCCAGAGCTCATTCAGTGTGGAAGTGAAAGGCAGACAAGAAGTCTGGAAGCACAAGTGGTCCCTAATCAACTATACAGATTTTTTTGTAAGACACTTTTTTGTATCGAACATAATCAGTGATTATTATGTAGATCATCATTAACAATGTCTGTAGCACTCACCTTATTCTTATTAAGAACAAGAAACCAGGCAAGCCTAGTTCAGCCGGCCCGCAATAGAAAGTGTTGCCATCTCAACATCTGAACCTGGGTCGCCCATGTGAAAGGCTGTGTCATTAACCACTACAAGGATTAATAGGAACACCTGTTCAATTTCTCATTAATGCAATTATCTAATCAACCAATCACATGGCAGTTGCTTCAATGCATTTAGGGGTGTGGTCCTGGTCAAGACAATATCCTGAACTCCAAACTGAATGTCAGAATGGGAAAGAAAGGTGATTTAAGCAATTTTGAGCATGGCATGGTTGTTGGTGCCAGATGGGCCGGTCTGAGTATTTCACAATCTGCTCAGTTACTGGGATTTTCACGTACAACCATTTCTAGGTTTTACAAAGAATGGTGTGAAAAGGGAAAAACATCCAGTATGCGGCAGTCCTGTGGGCAAAAATGCCTTGTTGGTCAGAGGAGAATGGGCCAACTGATTCAAGCTGATAGAAGAGCAACTTTGACTGAAATAACCACTCGTTACAACCGAGGTATGCAGCAAAGCATTTGTGAAGCCACAACACGCACAACCTTGAGGCGGATGGGCTACAACAGCAGAAGACCCCATCGGGTACCACTCATATCCACTACAAATAGGAAAAAGAGGCTACAATTTGCACAAGCTCACCAAAATTGGACAGTTGAAGACTGGAAGAATGTTGCCTGGTCTGATGAGTCTCGATTTCTGTTGAGACATTCAGATGGTAGAGTCAGAATTTGGGCGTAAACAGAATGAGAACATGGATCCATCGTGCCTTGTTACCACTGTGCAGGCTGGTGGTGGTGTAATGGTGTGGGGGATGTTCTCTTGGCACACTTTAGGCCCCTTAGTGCCAATTGGGCATTGTTTAAATGCCACGGCTTACCTGAGCATTGTTTCTGACCATGTCCATCCCTTTATGACCACCATGTACCAGGGGTGGGGGACTCGAGTCACATGACTTGACTCGAGTCTGACTCGAGTCACAATTTTCAGGATTTGTGACTTGCTTGATTAAAGTATGAAAATGACTTGACTTTGACTTGAGAACAAGTTACTTGAGACTTGACTTGACTTGAAGTGGAAGACTCGACAATGACTTGAACTTATAATAAACAAACAGCAATACAATTATTTTATATGTTGTGACATCAGCACCACTAATCAGCGTATGTGCCTTTAACGCTGCACAATTCAAACCGCGCCAAACATGGCAGACAGTAACGTTAGTCGAGCTCCACAAATAGTATTGTCTGGATACAAGGACTTTGAACTGGACCGTGTGAATAAAAAAAGATTTGCCAGATGCAAAATATGCAACAACGTCAAATTTCATTCGTTATTTTAAGAACCACAAGGAAAGGTAAGAAAGTAATCTCTTTATATTCAGTTTCACTAAGATCTATAACGATTAAGTTACTAATGTAATGAATTAATCTTTTGTTTGTCATAATTTGGCCTTGGTTGCATATTATGTATTTATTTTTTTCTTGTTAGAAATGTGACCATTATCATTACTGAATACATCTGGTAAATAGATGTAAGGGAATTTGACTATAACAGTGGCATAGCCTGAATTTTAATGTTGATGGGCATCTTAAAATGAGCGGGCATGTATATTATTACACGTAGGCTATAATGTCTGTATTAAATGTGGGCATTTTCAAGTGTTTGTGGACTGCGTGTGGAAACTAAAAAGCATTGTGCTTACACCATAACAGTTAACTTTACTGCATGAAAGGCTAACATGGAGGCGCCGATGTGATTACTATCACCTAAACATTTTGAAGAGTTTTTTTTTTTACTCATACAGACAAGAATAATTACAGCATAATTACATATTAGGCAGTTTTCAGTCACAATAATTAGTTCATAAGGTTGTTATTATTAGCCCTTATTACATGGATTGGCTGAATTCCAGTGCAGAATGCGTGTTATTTCTTGATAACAGACAGTTGCCATGAAAAACAGCGCGTTGCTATGGACGCAGCAGGATTCTAACCAGAGACGGAACAGACTATTTTCTTTAGAGGAAGCAATACAATCGTTTTTAAATCAATAAATTCCTTTTGAAATCAATATTTTGTGTCAAATTATTGATTTATTTGGTAGGTAGCCATGTAATAAGCGGGATAAGGTATAGCGAGGCGGTTGTTATAGCGAATACAGGCTGATTCAAGATCCCTCCGCTTCGTCCCCCAAAAAATTGTACCGCGGAGGAGAAAAATATTTGATTTTGAAATCGAGCTTCGCACCGAGCACACGTGAGAAACAGAGGACAGTCGTGTGTGTGTTCATCTCTTTAGTACTGTGACTTGACTTGAAACTTATAAGGACTCAACGTGACTTGCTTAGGGTGAACCCTTGACTTGACTTGCTTGATTTATCTGAACTGTGACTTGAGACTTGACTTGAGACTTGATGGTTAAGACTTGAGACTTGCTTGGACTTGACCATGTGTGACTTGTCCCCATCACTGCCATGTACCCATCCTCTGATGGCTACTTACAGCAGTATAATGCACCATGTCACAAAGCTCAAATCATTTCAAATTGGTTTATTGAACATGACAATGAGTTCACTGTACTGAAATGGCCCCCACAGTCACCAGATCTCAACCCAATAGAGCATCTTTGGGATGTGGTGGAACAGGAGCTTTGTGCCCTGGATGTGCATCCCACAAATCTCCATCAACTGCAAGATTCTCCATCCATCCATCTTCTTCCGCTTATCCGGGGCCGGGTCGCGGGGGCAGCAGTCTAAGCAGGGATGCCCAGACTTCCCTCTCCCCAGACACTTCCTCTAGCTCTTCCTGGGGGACACCGAGGCGTTCCCAGGCCAGCCGGGAGACATAGTCCCTCCAGCGTGTCCTAGGTCTTCCCCGGGGAAGACCTAGGACACGCTTGCGTACTGCATGATTCTATCCTATCAATATGGGCCAACATTTCTAAAGAATGCTTTCAGCACCTTGTTGAATCAATGCCACGTAGAATTAAGGCAGTTCTGAAGGCGAAAGGGGGTCAAATACAGTATTAGTATAGTGTTCCTAATAATCCTTTAGGTGAGTGTATATTTGCTGGGTGTCAGTATAGCCTCTTGTCTCTTTTGTCACTGAACAAGTCCTCTTTTGCCACTGGCCGTTTTAATAGTTAATTGGCCATTCGTGAATGACATTGATACAGTTAAACTGACTAAAGTTTCTTACTAAGTTTACCCCTACCACAAATAGTATCTATGTATGGCGTTTGCCAGTTCTTTCGCTTATTTGTGAGGTCTATCTTCCTATATAGTGGAGGTTTTGAAGGTGAAATGTCCATTTATCAGTAGGAAATCTAATTTATTTATATATTTTGTCATTAGCGTGGATATTCCACCACCGATAATTTCACAGCCTACATGTAATGTAGCAAGTCATGAGTCAAAAATCACTGAGTTCGGGCCTCCCGAGTGACACATTGGTCTACTCATTTGCCTCGCAAGTGCAACTGCATCGCTAGGGCCGTGGGTTTGACCCTCGGTCATGCCACTGCCAATTGTGGCCGGGGGTCTGGTAGGGTGGCGCATATTGGGCTGGTGTGATCTGGGGGGGTGGGGGAGGATAGGATCAGCGTAGGGGATTTCCTTGAGCTGCCGCATCCCAGCAATGTCTCTGGTGGGGCGGGCACCTCTGACCCGTCTAGGGACAAAATAATGTGACAGCGTTTCCTCAAACGTGTTGGCTCAGATTGATTTCCTGGTTAAGAGAGCGGGTGTAGAAGAAGCAGACCGACTGATCAGACAGGTTTCAGAGGAAGCTCGTGGCGATCTCAACTCTTCCAACTTCGCAGGGGTATTCTTGTGGGCGTAACCAATTTACAGTGGATATAAGAAGTCTACACCAAGGATGTACTCCCTGCGGGACCCAACCAGTATAACTTGCAGGGTTCAGTTAAGAACCTCAAGACGAGCCCCCTTAAGGGGGTTCGCTCCACTCATAAAACCTGAGTTACATTCCCGGGAACTAACGTTTTTGCTTTTATGAGGATATTTCCTGATAACTAAAATCTTATTTTCAAACAATGTATTTTACATGTTTTAAATGAGAATCATGTGACGACACCAGTCAAAATGTCATACGGAATAAAGTTAATGGATCTTATAAATATTATGCTATTAAAACTTTTTAAATCAATAATACTTAATTAATATATAATGTGAGGCAGTAACTATTATTTAGAGCTCAAAATAAAACTTGTTCAAGTTCTTTACCCACATTTTAATGCTGCAATGTGATTTAGGATGCAAAATGTCTGGAAATGTTTTATAGTACTTGGCATCATACAATTATTGTTTTCTCAACTCCATAAAATGAAATAATGCGTTATAAGGGAATCCCACCTGACTGATATTGTTACTCTGTATGACTCCTTATTAGTTTACACATGTATTGCCATTTTCACACCACTTACACATAATTGATGTTCATAAATAATGTATGTATATGTTATGCAAAGGGAGTCACACGGAAAATAGTTTTTTCAAGAAAATGAATTAGGCTACTGTAGAAAATTAATTTATTATGATATCCTTATTTTCTGTTAGAAGGCCTTTGTACTCGGTATGCTTGAAACAGTACATATACTCAACAACTTGTCTTTCCCTGTCAGCAACTCATGATGTCTCTATCTGTGTTCAGGGGAAGTAATGACTGCTTAGTAATGCTCCTAGTCTCCATCTATGTGTGGTAGACTAGGCCTTGGGCCTAGCAGAGACCACTAGAAGAAGTCTCCCTTTTGGGGGTATGCCTTAATAGCAGCATTGGGGCTCCTGCTCTTGTATTATAGAGCTGAACAAGACCCTATTCCTTATGGGGAGAGTTGAGTTAGCAAAACCACCAACAGTAACATGCCCCTGCTGTCGTGTATGAGCTTTCACCAAGTTGTCTGGGCAATTGACATTCTATGATTACCTATGACCCCTGAGTCTATGTCTGTATGCAACCTTGCATTCTCTAGGCTACATCATGGCAACAACAATTATTTTGTATGTACATTCTGCAAATGCTCATTCCGTCATCTGTACTGTTGGAAGAGAATATAAGCTTGAACCTGAAATGCCATAATCAGAACAACTGTCATGACACCACTCTGTGTTGGTCTCTGTTCTTGTACTCTTTTTGTCATGATTCTTGTTCCTGTATATACGAAATTGGGAACATTTTCCATCTTCCACACTACACTGTAAAGAACTACAGACACCGCCCCATCCTTTTTATAATTTTAAAGGGAAATGATTAACATTTCCCCTTAAATCATTTAAATAATTGTTTCATATTTATTAATATCAACACAGCACAACTTTTCAACATTAGGTTTAATTCACTATTGAGAAGTACCTTCAACCATTTTATTGAAGAGCATAGTCACTCAAAATTATTTGAGCAACAAATTATAAATAAGAGGTTATCAGGGTTGGGTAGGTAACTTTTTAAATGTAAACCGTTACAGTTACAAGTTACCTGTTGTAACGAGGACGCGCGGGGAGGACGCCGGCCTTCTAGTCACGCCGCTCCTCCTCCCACGGCACTGTCATGTCTTGTTATTGCACACACCTGGTGTCCATTCCCTCATTAGGTTGCCTATATTAGTTCCTGTGTTTCTGGGTGTCTTTGTGTGGTATTGTTCTATGTCTTTCTATTGTGGAGAGAGGCACGTTCGTTTGAGCGTTTGTGCGCCGTGTTATAGCGTGCCTTTGAGTTTGATTAATTTAAGAATACAGTTTTGTTATCACCTCCCTGCGTTTGGCTCAAAGTTTTTCTACACACTCCACTACACCTGCATCGTGACACCTGTCCACAGTTGAATTTGTACTCAAATTCAGTAACGTAATTGGATTACTTTTAGATTACTTTTAGATTACTTTCAGATTAAGAGGCATTAGAAACCAAATAGCTGAGTGCGAAGCGGTTGGGATGAGGATTAGCACCTCTAAATCCGAGGCCATGTTTCTTAGCAGGAAACCGATGGAGTGCCTTCTCAGGGTAGGGAATGAGGCGTTACCCCAAGTAAAGGAGTTCAAGTATCTCAGGGTCTTGTTCGTGAGTGAGGGGACAATGGAGCGGGAGATTGCATTCGCTTTAGCGCACCGTTGTGACGAAAAGAGAGCTGGGCCGGAGGGCAAAGCTCTCGATATACCGGTCAATTTTCCTTCCTACCCTCACCTATGGTCATGAAGGCTGGGTCATGACCGAAAGAACAAGATCGCGGGTACAAGCGGTTGAAATGGGTTTTCTCAGAAGGGTGGCTGGCTTCTCACTGAGGAACTCGGAGTAGAGCCGCTGCTCCTTTGCGTTGAAAGGAGCCAGTTGAGGTGGTTTGGGCATCTGGTAAGGATGCCCCCAGGACGTCTCCCTAGGGAGGTGTTCCAGGCACATCCAGCTGGGAGGAGACCTCGGGGTAGGCCCAGGACCAGGTGGAGAGATTATATTCTGACACTGGCCTGGGAACACCTCAGGATCCCCCAGTTAGAGCTGGCAAATGTGGCCCGTGACCCGATACGGATAAGTGGATGAAGATGAGATGAGAAACCAAATAGGCATAACCTATAACCAGTTGAACACCTTTCACGGGATCAATCAATGTTAGAGTTTACATAGCTGGCCAAAAACGTCATTTGCATTTTACCTTATGGGTTTTGTACGCCTTTGGAAAGGGTTTCTAAACCATTGCTTTCTACTTCAATATGACTGGGCTACATCTCTACTGTACACTCAAAAGGTCTGTCAGATATTCAGTCGTTCCAATTAATCCAATAACCCTTGATCTTCCAGAATCTGGATGTTTATCAGAACATAACCCAAAATCAAAGGTCATGTTAGACTTTTCTGACATTTGTTTTATTCATGTTTTTAATTTCCTCAAAACACTGTAGAAAAAGGGTATTGACATTGTTACTTTGTTCCTCAATTACAAAGCAATACCTCTCTTTTTCAGTTATCATATTAGCTTACAACAAATTGGGACTAGCTAACTAGCTAGTCTGGTTGTTGAAGAGAATTCGGTATAGTTAAACATGCAAATTTTGCAAACATTTTATTCAGATCACTTCTAGCATACTTCATGCCAAAAGGATAATGTTATGCTTGGAAAGAGGGAGTAAGCAAACCTACTGTATGGAAAATTTGTCAGTAGGAGATTAAGTCACTCACTCACCTCAGTTGATTTTCCTACCACTGAACAAAAAAAACTACATTGTGATGTCACAAGAGTGGATGTCATTTAATCGATTAATTAAAATGTAATATTATTATAAATATTTAATTTGTTAATATTTAACTAAACAATGTTAATAATGTGTTGACATCACTATACGCATGGAAACTATACCAATAAAAGCTGAAAACTATAAAAATAATATAATGTCAAACACGGGTCATCGGGGATAACAGAAAATAACTTATCCTATATGACAAAATTGTTATCAGGTATGACAAAACTCAGTTTGGTTAAAACCTGTTAGTTCAGGGGCAAAAAAAGACAATTTCTGCCTAAAATTATGTACCCAAATCTGAAACTACTGCCTCGGTACTGCAGCCACATGCTTCTCTCAGCAACACTGACTCAATGACAAACAACTAATTCATAAGAAGAATGGCACCTTAATTCATAGCAACTAGTTTCTAAGTAATGAATAATTTGGTTGTTAATCATAAAGACACAGCTCAAAGAAATTAAGGGAACATTCAAGTCACACTTTGAGTCTCGACAAAGGAAATTTATTAAAGATAAAAATCTTTACTGTAAATTGTGTAATTCTTTGAGAACAAAGTGAACTGAACTTGAACTTGACTTGAACGTAACAACGGTAAATGGAAATCAAAACCACCGACCGATTGAGGGCTGGATTTGAACTCGCACCAAGCATCAAAGTAATTGTAATCACAGGCTGTTCCAACTTGCGTGAATTTCATAATATTTAATTGTGTCAGGCAGTCATTCATGTATGGTAAGCATGATCCTACTAAACTGCTATTTCAATTAAGGTACAATCATTTAGCAATCAATGAAGTATTTATTAATCAATGGACACCTATTTGGAAGTTGAAAACCAACATTTTAGCACTTTGTCATCAATTATTAAATGATCAAAATGTTTTGATTTTAAGTGTAGCCAGAAACGTAATCAGAAAAAAGCAACAGAACTTGTCAAAGAGTATTAACCTTACTCCAACCACTGAATCAAATGAGAGCCTCAGACATTTTCACTTAGTGGTATACTCACTTTTGTTGCCAGTGGTTTAGACATTAATGTGTTGAGTTATTTTGAAGGGATAGCAAATGTACAATATTATACAAGCTGTACACTCACTACATTGATGTGAGGGGTATACTCACTTTTGTGAGATACTGTATGTATAGAGGACACATACACATTAATAGTGTAGTAAGAACATTTACTTCAACTCCAATAAAAGAATACTACAATAGAGAATACTACAGACCAGGTATTCCAAGAAAGTTCAAATGTTCTACCAAAAATAGTCAAACTTGTCTGAGTGTGGGTGAGAGAGTAAGCGTGTGTTTGAGTGAGTGTTAATGACAATAAGGCACACATGCATTTAACAAGTTACACCATATCGTGACATTATAATGTAATGTTGTACAACACTGAAATGCTTTATTATTTTTTTCATGCACAACCGAGGAAAACTTAACATAGGCTAAAAGTAACCAGCAATGGTTAAGTGTGAGGGCTGCTACTCGGGTCAAATTCATAGTTTTCAGTCATGTGGTTGTTCTGACAGCCTGGCAGGCAAAACATTGTTGAAACATCAAGTCAATCAATCAAATGTATTTATAAAGCCCTTTTTACAACAGCAGTTGTCACAAAGTGCTTTACACATATGAAATATGGTGGCTAACACTGGGAACTCTATGGAGCTACTGCACAATCCAGTCAAATGTTCTACTTTTACAGTCTGAGTGTTTAGATCACCTCACAAAACATGAAAGAAAAAAGCAAACACACTCAAAGTCTTAGGACTTGTGACCCATATATGTGACCCATATACAGCAGCCGCTGCGTTATTTACACCGTTAAAAAAAGTGAAAATGTTATTTGTGTACCTTATGGAATATCTATCTCCTGCCTTACACTGCTACCAAAATGAAAGCGTACAAAAGTACAGACCGCTATCTGTACATTTGATCAGGGTGGGTCAATAATGCAATTGTTTGGGAGGTGAAGAAGAAATTATTTTTCTGTAAAAGTTTAGTGCTAATTAACTTTTAAATAACCCACCATTGAAAGCATTTGTTGCTGTGGAGAAGGTTGGATTGGTGCGATTTTCTCCTGTATTAACTTTGTCATTAACTTAGCTAACACTATATGTTTAACAAGGTAAGTTTGGCTAGCTTCACTATCCATCCATCCATCCATCATCTTCCGCTTATCCGGGGCCGGGTCGCGGGGGCAGCAGTCTAAGCAGGGATGCCCAGACTTCCCTCTCCCCAGACACTTCCTCTAGCTCTTCCGGGGGGACACTGAGGCGTTCCCAGGCCAGCCGGGAGACATAGTCCCTCCAGCATGTCCTAGGTCTTCCCCGGGGTCTCCTCCCAGTGGGACAGGACCGGAACACCTTCCCAGGAAGGCGTTCCGGAGGCATCCGGAACAGATGCCCAAGCCACCTCAGCTGACCCCTCTCGATGTGGAGGAGCAGCGGCTCTACTCTGAGCTCCTCCCGGGTAAGGGATCGCCCGGCCACCCTGCGGAGAAAGCTCATTTCGGCCGCCTGTATCCGGGATCTTGTCCTTCGGTCATGACCCAAAGCTCATGACCATAGGTGAGAGTAGGAACGTAGATTGACTGGTAAATCGAGAGCTTCGCCTTGCGGCTCAGCTCTTTCTTCACCACGACAGACCGATACATCGACTGCATTACTGCAGAAGCTGCACCGATCCGTCTGTCAATCTCCCGTTCCATCCTTCCCTCACTCGTGAACAAGACCCCTAGATACTTAAACTCCTCCACTTGAGGCAGGCACTCTCCACCAACCTGAAGTGGGCAAGCCACCCTTTTCCGACTGAGGACCATGGCCTCGGATTTGGAGGTACTTTCATCCCCACCGCTTCACACTCAGCTGCAAACCGTCCCAGTGCATGCTGAAGGTCCTGGTTAGAAGGGGCCAACACGACAACATCATCAGCAAAGAGCAGAGACGAAATTGTGTGGTCCCCAAACCTGACACCCTCCGGCCCCTGGCTGCGCCTAGAAATTATAAAAAATTTTAAAAATTACGAACAGAACCGGTGACAGCCCTGCCGGAGTCCAACATGCACTGGGAACAAGTCTGACTTACTGCCGGCAATGCGGACCAAGCTCCTGCTTCGGTTGTACAGCCCTTAGCAAAGGACCCAGGACCCCATATTCCCGAAGCACCCTCCACAAGATGCCGCGAGGGACACAGTCCAATGCCTTCTCCAAATCCACAAAACACATGTGGATTGGTTGGGCAAACTCCCATGAACCCTCCAACACCCCGTAGAGGGTATAGAGCTGGTCCAGTGTTCCACGGCCCGGACGAAAACCACACTGTTCCTCCTGAATCTGAGGTTCTACTATCGGCCGTATTGTCCTCTCCAGAACCCTGGCATAGACTTTCCCGGGGAGGCTAAGAAGTGTGATCCCCCTATAGTTGGAACACACCCTCCGGTCCTCCTTCTTAAAAAGAGGGACCACCACCCCGGTCTGCCATCCCAGAGGCACTGTCCCCGACCGCCACGCGATGTTGCACAGGCGTGTCAACCAAGACAGCCCCACAACATCCAGAGACTTGAGGTACTCAGGGCGGATCTCCTTCCACCGCCCGGTGACATCCTCAGTTGAGGTCAACAGCTGCCCACCTCTACTGTAAACAGCGTTGGTAGGGCACTGTTTCCCTCTCCCGAGGCGCCGGATGGTTTGCCAGAATTTCTTCGAGGCCAGCCGATAGTCCTTCTCCATGGCCTCACCGAACTCATCCCAGGCCCGAGTTTTTGCCTCCACAACCACCCGGGCTGCAGCCCGCTTGGCCTGTCGGTACCCGTCAGCTGCCTCAGGAGTCCCACAAGCCAACCAGGCCTGATAGGACTCCTTCTTCAGCTTGACAGCATCCCTTACTTCCGGTGTCCACCACCGGGTTCGGGAATTGCCGCCTCGACAGGCACCGGAGACCTTACGGCCACAGCTCCGAGCGGCCGCTTCGACAATGGCGGTGGAGAACATGGTCCACTCGGACTCAATATCTCCAGCCTCCCTCTGCCTGCCGAGTCTGTCCAGCTTCCTCCCCCGCCATCGGATCCAACTCACCACCAGGTGGAGATCAGTTGACAGCTCAGTGTCCAAGACATACGGCCGCAGGTCAGATGAGACGACAACAAAGTCGATCATCGACCTGCGGCCTAGGGTGTCCTGGTGCCACGTGCACTGATGGACACCCTTATGCTTGAACATGGTGTTCGTTATGGAGAAACTGTGACTAGCACAGAAGTCCAATAACTGAACACCACTCGGGTTCAGATCAGGGGGGCCGTTCCTCCCAATCACGCCCCTCCAGGTGTCACTGTCGTTGCCCACGTGGGCGTTGAAGTCCCCCTGTAGAACGATAGAGTCCCCAGTCGGAGCACTTTCCAGCACCCCTCCCAGAGACTCCAAGAAGGTCGGGTACTCTGTACTGCCGTTCGGCCCGTAGGCACAAACAACAGTGAGAGACCTATCCCCGACCCGTAGGCGCAGGGAAAGACCCTCTTGTTCACCGGGGTAAACTCCAACACATGGCGGCAGGCTCCTTCCCTGCCAGCAAGGTGACATTCCACGTCCCTAGAATTAGTTTCCGTGTCCAGGGATCGGGTTGTCGAGGACCCTGCCTTCGACTGCTGCCCGATCCTCTACGCACCGACCCCTTATGGTCCCTCCTGCAGGTGGTGAGCCCACGGGAAGGCGGCCCCACGTCGCTCCTTCGGCCTGAGCCCGCAGGACCCCGTGGGGAAAGGTCCGACCACCAGGCGCTCGCATACGAGCCCCAATCCCGGGCAAGGCTCCTCACATTGTATGCTTTTTAAATAATTAATTAGCATTTTATTGCATGACATATTCAGGGAACATATGTAAATATATGATGAGAAATCCTCTGCATATATGTTTTGCATGAGTTTTCCGTGTGGGTTGCCATGAAAGTGTGCACATGTTCTGCAACAATGGTTAGGTAGGCGGTACGTGTCAAAGTAACATACATATGAATGGCAGGACCCAAGGTTTCCCAGTAGAACATTGCCCAAAGCATCACACTGCCTCCGCCGGCTTGTCTCTTTCCCATAGTGCATCCTGGTGCCATGTGTTCTCCAGGTAAGCGACGCACACGCACCCGGCAATCCACGTGATGTAAAAGAAAACGTGATTCATCAGACCAGGCCACCTTCTTCCATTGCTCCGTGGTCCAGTTCTGATGCTCACGGGCCCATTGTAGATGCTTTTGGCAGTGGACAGGGGTCAGCATGAGCATCCTGACTGGTGTGCGGCTACGCAGCCCCATATGCAACAAACTGCAATGCGCTGTGTGTTATGACACCTTTCTATCAGTACTAGCGTTAACTTTATCAGCAATTTGAACTACAGTAGCTCGTATGTTCGATCGGACCACACATGCCAGCCTTCGCTCCCCACATGCATCAATGAGCCTTGGCTGGCAATGACCATGTCGCTTTTTCTTCCATGTATCACTTTTGATAGGTATTGACCACTGAAGACTAGGAACACCCCACAAGGGCTGCAGTTTTCTGACCCAGTCGTCTAGCCATCCCAATTTGGCCCTGGTCAAAGTAACTCAAATCCTTATGTTTGCCCATTTTTCCTGCTTCTAACACATCCGTTTTTGGACAGAATGTTCACTTGCTGCCTAATATATCCCACCCACTGCTATGATAAGATTATTACTGTAATTCACTTCACTGGTCATAATGTTATGGCTGATCTGTGTATACATAATGAATCAATCAAATAACCAAAATGAAAAAGATTGTATGTTCATTCACCTGGAATCATTCTGACTCACAGTTTGCCCAGACTTTAGATGACCAGCATTAGAGCCAGACCCCCCTTCACCGGAAGTAGCTGTCCAGGCACAGAATGCCTGCTCAATCCACTGATTTGCCCTGTTTTATTTAATCTTTAGCCATCTTCAGCAGAGGAATTGGGACTCCCCTCTCTGTCATAATCTTAGAAATTAAGGGAACACAGTCATCACAGTATCACACCAAGTCAATTAAACTCCAGAGATATCACACTGACCAGTTAGGAAGCATAAGCAATTATGAATCAGCGTCACCTGTTTTGGTGCAAATAAGAGTGACAGCAGGTGCACTGGAGAGGCAACAGCAAGACAACCCCAAAAAAGGAAATTGTTTTGAAGGGGGTGGCCACAGAAAATTGCTCTCTCCTTATCCTTCCTGACAAATTCTTCTTTAGTTTAGCTATTATCCTTGTCACTACTGGTAGCATGTGGCAGTACCTTCACCTCCAGGATGGCAAATCCATATGTGCCGTCGCAAGGTATGTGGTGTCTCCCAGTACAGTTTCAAGATCATGGAGGAGATACCAGGAGACAGATCGTTACACAAGGAGCTGGACAGGGCCATAGATGTGCATCAACCCAGCAGCAGGACCAGTCTCTGCACCTTTGTACGAGGACAAACAGGAGGAGCACTGCCAGAGCTCAACAAAATTCCCTCTAGCTGGCTACCGGTGTTTATGGAGTCTGACCAAACTCTCAGTAACTATCTCCATGAGGGTGTCACGAGGTCCTCTGTTGGGACCTGTGGGTGACATCACAGTTACTACATCCATATTTTTAGTCTATGGTTAAAACACATATTCACCATCCATGTTTTCACCTCATGTGAACTAGCCTGACTGCTAGCTTGACACATGTTAGTCTTTTCTATTTCTAACTTACAAAACAGTGATTCTAACAATATTTGTTTGGATTCCCAGGACAGTATCCGATCGAATAGTATATCTGATGGAAAAGTAAAATGTTGACCTCTAAAAAAACACTTTTGTGGGTAACTTTCAAATGTGGCTCCTTTTGTGTAAGCACTCAAGCTTGATTCTGATTGTAGGAGTTCAATGTGTTACATCCGTCCCATGTTAAAACTGTACCTGTTCTCCCCTACCTTTCATACCTAACAAAAACATTCCATACAAAATACTTAATGGCAATGTCAGATGACATTTTAGTCTGTCTCAAAGTGGTATACTGTACGTCTAACTATGCCTGAACCTGTCAGCTCTCGCCAACAGGTGGCGGACACAGACCAAGTTGTAGGCTAATGTCCCTGTCAAAAAGGCCCATTTAATCAGCCGACAGTGTTACCAGATGAGGAGCTTACCGACACAAAATTATTGGGCTATTTTTCATGACAGTGTGCAGGCAACAATGGGCTATGGCGGTTTGATTAAAAGATAGGATTGTATAGTAACAAGAAACAAGTCCGGAAAAACAGCGTTTGTGCGTGGTTTTGTGGGGTCATCGTGATTGAAGTATACTGTCACTAAAGTCTGGCACCCGACTACATTATAACGAGAATCAGCATCACAGAAGTATACGATCCGCTTTCTGCTCTGCGTTTATGCGAGGGTTTGTAGCGGGGATTTCGAAACGAAATGGACAAGCAGATGTGTTGTTTACTGCCAGCTATCCTTGGACTTTGGCAATGTAAGTATAAAAGCATTTCTACATTTTAAGGTTTTTGTTAGAATAGTTAAGTCATTTTTGTGTTTGTTTTGTTACAGTCGTTACGCTGGCCTTAGGGTTCAGTTTCGACATTCGCTATCCAAAAACGTTTTCGACCTCGACGGAAGCTGGATCCCATTTTGGTCATCGCGTCTGTCACTTTGGACCAACGCAGGGATACAATACCAGGCAAGCCAATTTCATAACTACATTTTAAGTTTAGTTGCACAACGTTGTGAAACTCACACTAAATGGTGAACCAACAGAGTTTAGATCTCAAATCAGAAATGCATCAATCAAGCTATTTTTTAAGCATGCTTCATATTGGTAGGCTGTGTGCAAATTAAGTAAAATTTCACTCTTTGCTACCTAGCCGATTCCGCATAAAACTTAACATAAAAATGTCTGCAACTGCCAAACAAGGCAGTGCTGCGAGGCAAGGATTGTGTTTCATAGGCAATTTCCTGTGTACCAAACCACATTGACACTCTAGGTGTGATCAAAGCGTTACAAAAATCTAAAATGCAGAAAAGTATATACTTATATACTAATTATATACTGTTAATCTCAATTATGGATATGTGCCATGGTTTTAGCTTTGATGACATGACAATACTGCCACATACGAAATAATACAACAATTAACTACTGCAGTTATTTTTTCATTAAACTACCATGGTCATTTTTTGTTAAGGATATTGGTGTCACACTCAGGTCAGCTGCGGCTAGAAATATGTGATAGTTCATATTTATATTTTTCCACTGGTGGTTTAATGTGCTCTTATGAAACCTCATTGATTTTGCAAAGCACAGTGTGTGATGAGTCTATTCCAGTTAAAACTATAATGACGGACTCCATCCCTCTACGTGACACACTCTCTTCCTCATCTTCACACTACATCAAGTTAAGTTATAAGTTACATTATATGGTGATTCTGATTATCTGTCTTGCTAATCTTCTGTGTCCATCCCCTCTTCCCTTTGCCTTGCTCCAATTATGTCTCCCTCCTTTCCCTTTTGTCTTACTTCCTCCACCTCTTCTCTCCATCCACTCATCTATGTGTAGTATTTTGGTCACAGCTCCTCTTCAAGACAACGGGACAGGAGTGGTGTACAGATGTTCTTATCACAGCACCACATGTGAAGCGTTACCTATACACGGTAATTAGATGTGCTCTTTCTCTCTCTCTCCTTTTTCTTTCTCTTTTTTAATTTCCTTATCTCCCTCTCCCCCCCCCCCCTCTTCCTCAAAAGTATATCTGTCAAAGTCTTATTTATCAAATGCACAAATAACATAGCGTCATTCTGAACAATGAAATTTTTGTGACATGGCACACAACATTTATGCAAAGAAATATGTAAAGCCAAAATATACATAACAATGTAGACTAGTAGCAATTCCAAGTGTAGAATTGGGTATATGGAAAGTATTGATAGACATTAAATATCATAAATATAAATGAATGGTACAAATAAATATATATGCTTATGTCCACTGCTCAAAAAAATTAAGGGAACATTTAAATCACAAAAATAGTCTTGATTAACGAAATACTTGTGTGAATTTAATCACGGCACCTCATAATGTGATTCAGTATTGTGTATGGGCCCCACGTGCCTGTATGCACACTCCAAGGATATGCCTCCAAAAACCATCACTGATCCACCGCCAGACATGCTGGATGATGTTGCAGTCAGCATAACGTTCACCATGGCATCTCCAGACTCTTTCACTTCTGTCACGTGGTCAGTGTGAACCTGCTCTCATCTGTGAAGAGAACAGAGTGCCAGTGGTGGACCTGCCTATTCTGGTGTTCTCTGACCAATGCCAATCAAGTTGCACAGTGTATGCTGGTGGGTTGATGCCCTTGATTGCGTCTCCTGCTTATCTCCTCCATGCTCCTGAGACTGTACTGGGAGAACACAGCAAACTGTCTTGCGATGGCACGCATGGAGGAGCTGGACTACCTGTGTAACCTGAATGGGCTGCAGGTACCGCCTCATGCTATTAGTAGTGACAAGGACACTACCAAAATGCAAAACTAGAGAAGAATCAGTCAGGAAGGATAAGGAGAGTGCAATTGTCTGTGGTCACCACCTGCAAAACCATTCCCCTTTTTGAGGGTTGTCTTGCTGTTGCCTCTCCAGTGCACCTGTTTTTGCACCAAAACGGGAGACATTGATTTAAAATCACTTATGCTTCCTAACTGGACAGATTGATATCGCTGAATTTCTATTGATTTGATGTTATACTGTGATGATTATGTGTCCCCTTCATTTTTTTTGACCAGTGTACTTTGAATATACAAAGAAAGTCATCAGAGCATTTCAAATGTTGTGTGGAGTCTGTGGACAGAACTCTTAACTACAGTTAACTCACACACTGTCTCCTAGTGATTTTGTTGGGTTGAGGTTTTGAGTTTATTTGCACCTATGGTGTCAGGCCTCTGAACGTATACGCATGGGGTGGTGTCAGGCCTCTAAACAGGGCCTAGAATGGTGTCAGGCCCCTGGACAGGACATGGGGTGGTGTCAGGCCTCTAAACAGGGCCTAGAATGGTGTCAGGCCCCTGGACAGGACATGGGGTGGTGTCAGGCCTCTAAACAGGGCCTAGAATGGTGTCAGGCCCCTGGACAGGACATGGGGTGGTGTCAGGCCTCTAAACAGGGCCTAGAATGGTGTCAGGCCCCTGGACAGGACATGGGGTGGTGTCAGGCCTCTAAACAGGGCCTAGAATGGTGTCAGGCCCCTGGACAGGACATGGGGTGGTGTCAGGCCTCTAAACAGGGCCTAGAATGGTGTCAGGCCCCTGGACAGGACATGGGGTGGTGTCAGGCCTCTAAACAGGGCCTAGAATGGTGTCAGGCCCCTGGACAGGACATGGGGTGGTGTCAGGCCTCTAAACAGGGCCTAGAATGGTGTCAGGCCCCTGGACAGGACATGGGGTGGTGTCAGGCCTCTAAACAGGGCCTAGAATGGTGTCAGGCCCCTGGACAGGACATGGGGTGGTGTCAGGCCTCTAAACAGGGCCTAGAATGGTGTCAGGCCCCTGGACAGGACATGGGGTGGTGTCAGGCCTCTAAACAGGGCCTAGAATGGTGTCAGGCCCCTGGACAGGACATGGGGTGGTGTCAGGCCTCTAAACAGGGCCTAGAATGGTGTCAGGCCCCTGGACAGGACATGGGGTGGTGTCAGGCCTCTAAACAGGGCCTAGAATGGTGTCAGGCCCCTGGACAGGACATGGGGTGGTGTCAGGCCTCTAAACAGGGCCTAGAATGGTGTCAGGCCCCTGGACAGGACATGGGGTGGTGTCAGGCCTCTAAACAGGGCCTAGAATGGTGTCAGGCCCCTGGACAGGACATGGGGTGGTGTCAGGCCTCTAAACAGGGCCTAGAATGGTGTCAGGCCCCTGGACAGGACATGGGGTGGTGTCAGGCCTCTAAACAGGGCCTAGAATGGTGTCAGGCCCCTGGACAGGACATGGGGTGGTGTCAGGCCTCTAAACAGGGCCTAGAATGGTGTCAGGCCCCTGGACAGGACATGGGGTGGTGTCCGGCCTGTTTCCTGACACTTTCCACAGGATATCTGATTTTATTGATCAAACATCCCAGTGGTTCTCAATTGGAATCATTTTATTACAGGTACACAATCCAAGTTATTACAGGTATGCAATCCAAGACGGAGGAAAGCATTTGTAGGCGATTAAACTAGTCAAGTGGTTAATAAATGGCAATGAAATTAAAGTACATTCGTTCTAATTCATGATCGCATAATGACATTATTATGTATACACACATTGCAATACAAAAAAGAAGTGTCTAGGTGATGTAATTTAATTTATCAATCCATGCAGCACATAAAGAAAATACGTATTGTATTATGGGAATCCATATTGTTGTTTTTAAACACGAACCAAGTGTATGTACATTGGAAATTGCACGCCTGTAGTAACTTTAACTATGGTTGCTAATAATCTTGTGATCAATGAAATCACTAGGAGACATGTCAGTTCTAAATCCTGCCAAATGACTCCACACTGCCCTTGCTTGAGAGTGCTTCTCTCTCTCGCTCTCTCTCGCTCTCTCTCGCTCTCTCTCGCTCTCTCTCTCACTCTCTACTTGCTTAAAGAAATAATAAAATCACAGTGAATATATTTTGTTCCTCTAAAATATGTGAAAATTACTGACACCTCTAAAGATTCTTAGAAATAAAAATAATCTTTAGTAACCTTTTTTATTAAGTACTCCGTTACTGAAATCGTGTGTAACTATCTAAGCAGGGTAGAGTGATTACGGTCACTTGATGGGAGACCAGATGCTGCTGGAGATGGTGTTGAAAGGCCAGTAGAGGCACTCTTCCCTCTGGTGTAATTATCACATTTTAATACCCCAGGAAAGTAAAGAAGACATTGCCCTGCATCATATGACTTCTTTCAGATTGGATGTTAAACAGCCGTGCTGACTCTTTATGGTCACTAAAAATCTAATCGAAAGAGTAGAGTTACATCATAACATTGACTCATGCGTCCCTCTGTCTTAACCCTTTATTACCGTGTCCACGTAGTCATCCCTAGCTTTCAATTGGCTCATTCACCTTCTCTCCTACCCCTTTAACACTTTTTAGAATTAATGTGTACAATCAGTCTCAGTGGATAGGAGCGTGAGCTAAATGACAAAAATGTGACTAATTAACTTTAAAGGGACCCTGTCTTGAATCCTGCCTTAAACAATACCATGACTTTACCATGACTATTTTCAAAAAATAATTTGAAACCTCTACTTAAAACATTTTAACGTGCCTGTATTCATGCTAGTAGTACTGTACAAATCTTACATATGGCCCCATTAAGTATTGTCCATGTTGTTTTGAATCTGAAGGGTATTAAAACAAGGTTACACATTTAAAGTTGCCTTCATAAATCAGGCAGTTGGTAAAAACAATTACTTGAAACCTACATGGCTCTTACAACAATGGATTATTGCAATAGGAGGTTTCACAAAGTACTGAAAGCAAGGTTGCTAATAGTTGTGTTCTTTTGGGAGGGGGGCGGTTATGAAAATGTTAATTTGATTCCCTACATTTTGGTTGAATCATTATTGAAGAACGATATATTCCACATGCTAGAAAATATATAGCTCATACCTGTGTTGTTTATTTCATATAGTCTTGTTTTATTTTAAGGATGCTAATCATTTTGGATAGGACTATAAATCAGTCATATTGCTACAAAGAATTATGAGTAAAATTTATTTTCTTTTTTTACTTACGTGCATTTGTCAATTTAGATTAATCTAGTTCCTGCACATCTAACAATCAGTTGCTGCTTTCTGAAGGCTACAGTGGGGAGAACTGTATTTGATATACTGCTGATTTTGCAGGTTTTCCCACTTACAAAGCATGTAGAAGTTTGTAATTTTTATCATAGGTACTCTTTAACTGTGGGTGACGGAATCTAAAACAAAAATCCAGAAAATCTCATTGTATGATTTTAAAGTAATTTTCATTTTATTGCATGACATAAGTATTTGATACATCAGAAAAGCAGAACATAATATTTGGTACAGAAACCTTTGTTTGCAATTACAGAGATCATATGTTTCCTGTAGTTCTTGACCAGGTTTGCACACACTGCAGCAGGGATTTTGGCCCACTCCTCCATACAGACCTTATCCAGATCCTTCAAGTTTCGGGGCCGTCGCTGGGCAATACAGATTTTCAGCTCCCTCCAAAGATTTTTGTATTGGGTTTAGGCCTGGAAACTGGCTAGGCCACTCCAGGACCTTGAGATGCTTCTTACGGAGCCACTCCTTAGTTGCCCTGGCAACTAAGGAGTGTGTTTCGGGTCATTGTTATGCTGGAAGACCTAGCCATGACCCATCTTCAATGCTCTTACTGGGGGAAGGAGGTTGTTGGCCAAGATCTTGCGAAAGATTGTCCCATCCATCCTCCCTTCAATAGAGTGCAGTCGTCCTGTCCCCTTTGCAGAAAAGCATCCCCAAAGAAAGATGTTTCTACCTCCATGCTTAACGGCGTTGTGTGTTACTAATGGTTTTCTTTGAGACTGTGGTCCCAGCTCTCTTCAGGTCATTGACCAGGTCCTGCCGTGTAGTTCTGGGCTGATCCCTCACCTTCCTCATGATCATTGATGCCCCACGAGGTGAGATCTTGCATGGAGCCCCAGACCGAGGGTGATTGACCGTCATCTTGAACTTCTTCCATTTTCTAATAATTGTGCCAACAGTTGTTGCCTTCTCACCAATCTGTTTGCCGATTGTCCTGTAACCCTTCCCAGCCTTGTGCAAGTCTACAATTTTATCCCTGATGTCCTTACACAGCTCTCTGGTCTTGGCCATTGAGGAGAGTTTGGAGTCTGTTTGATTGAGTGTGTGGACAGGTGTCTTTTATTCAGGTAATGAGTTCAAACAGGTGTAGTTAATACAGGTAATGAGTGGAGAAAAGGAGGGCTTCTTAAAGAAAAACAAACAGGTCTGTGAGAGCCGGAATTCTTACTGGTTGGTAGGTGATCAAATACTTATGTCATGCAATAAAATGCAAATTAATAATTTAAATCATACAATGTGATTTTCTGGATTTCTCACAGTTGAAGTGTACCTATGATAAAAAATTACAGACCTCTACATGCTTTTTTAAGTAGGAAAACCTGCAAAATCGGCAGGTTATCAAATACTTGTTCTCCCTAGTGTAAATAACATAACTGTTGGAGGTAATTGTTTAATTTTGATACTCGTTTGGTGAGGAGACTCCAAGGTTCTTTGCACCCTGGGACGGGGACAACTGTATATCTATCAACCGTGATGAAGTCTTGAAGCTGACTAGACTTCCATTGGAGGAAGGGCAGCTCTGTTATGTCACGGTTGAGCTTGAGGTGTTTGGTCAGTATAACGGTCAGGCGTGTTGGCACATTGGTGTCAGAAGGGAAAAGTTCTGAGCGATTGCAATGCAATGTGACCTTGTGAGGATATGAGAGACCAAGTGCCTTAGTGTATAGAGAGAAGAGGTGAGATCTATTATGTGCAGTGCAAAATCGCTTGGTAACATTGTTAAATGTAGGTCAATATTGATTTAGAATGTAGCAAATTTTAGCACACATTGATTTCAGCTGTTTCTGAACTTTTAATTGCATATTCTTTTCTTTTAGTGGATTCAGGAGTTTCATTTGGATTGTCACTAGCTTGTAATACTGACAGAGCTATGGTGAGTTGTTTTTACGTAACTTTCTAAAGGGTTTAAAAAAAACTTTCCCTTCAGAATAAGGAAGTAGTCAGTGGTCACGAGCATCTTCATTTACACTATTTTGTCATCTAGCATAGATACTTACTTGATGCATGATATGACACAAGACTTGAGTCATACTCACTTTCTCACAGTTTGGGGGATCTTTTGTATTGCGTATATTTTCTTCCATGGACTAATGTCTCTATATCATGTTGACTTGGCCATTACTGATATGGCCTGGTTTTAAAGTCTTTGATTAGTATTTCTTTTGTCACTCTCTTGTTGGTCATTCTCCTTACCCAGCTCTGTCTCTTGATTTCCCAATTCCCTCTATCTCTTTCACTCTGTCCTCCCTCTCATTCTCTCTGAGCTAGATGTGTGGACCCCGACAGATGTTTGCTTGTGATACTTTAAACTACCTCCAAGGAATCTGCGTTGAGTTGGGGCCCCAACTTTCCGTCACACAAACACTAAAGCCTGCCTTTCAAGGTGATGAACACTAGTTTTGAAGAAGAATGTGGTCTTTATTCAGTTAATTCAATTAACAAAGAATGTGTCCTGGTTGTGATAAAATAAAATGTTGCTGTGTTGATATGCTGCCAGAGTGCCGTGATTTTGGTTTGGATGCTGTGATTCTGTTTGACGGATCTCAGAGTATTGTACGCAACGACTTTGAGACCATGATCAACTTCATCAAAGACATTATCCGAATGTTCACAGACCCCAGGGCGCAGGTAGGTTTCTTGTTCTTGCTGGTCAGTGTTTCACCATATATTACATGGCACTGAATATTTTAACAGTTAATTTGATAATTTAATGGTTAGTCATTGCCGACAGACTGGTGGTTAGAGTCTACCTCAGACAGATGGTTTTGATGGCACTCATGAGACCATAAAAAGGTGTTAAAATAATAATTTATATAATCTATACCAGTATATGTTGTAGGGTATAATATAAACGGTTGTGTTTTTGGTTTCTTGTTCATCACCTGAAAATATTAATTCTGACCACATACTGGTTCAGTGATTCTTTAGAGTTCAAGAGAGTTCAACATGTTTTGTTAAAACAGAAAAGGAACCAGGCAAGCTTAGTTTAGCCAGCCCACAATTAGAAAGGATGAATGTTGTTGTCTCTGGCTGGTTTTGATCTGTGGTTTCCTATGTGGCAGACGGTTTCTTTAACCATTTTGCTATTTAACCAACGATAATGCAACTTTTACCTCAGCTGTTAAATTTTTCCTGAAATAATGTGGACAACAGAATATTTATTAACGGAACTATTGTACTCTTGTATAAAGATTACTGTAGATGGCTAGCTAATACAGTGGGGAGAACAAGTATTTGATGCACTGCCGATTTTGCAGGTCTGTCTGTCATTTTTATCTCATTTTCTGGAATTTTGTTTTAGATTCCATCACTCACTGTCGACGAGTACCTATGATAAGAATTACAGACTTCTACATGCTTTGTAAGTGGGAAATCTTGCAGAATCGGCAGTGTATCAAATACTTGTTCTCGCCAATGTATACAGTACCAATAATGAAAACAATGACTCCAATCACTTCATGGCAGGTTCATTTCTTCAGAAAGCAATAAAAAAAGGGTCATTTAATACAATTACTCTTTTAAATATATGCAGAGTCCAACGCAAAACAAATTTCTCACTGGCCCTACTGAGCCAGTTGGTCTAAAATTTACTGGCCCGAATTGTATTTTTACTGGCCCAAATGGAATTAAAAAAAATTATAATATAGTTGTATTTTACAGATATATATAGTATGTAAAGATCTTATAATCAGAATACTGATTTATACCACTGATTTGCATGGGATATGTCATAGTCCGTGAATGGTTTCCTCACTCTTCACAACATGATTGGCAATCGCAGTTTTTCAATTTGGCTATGCGACACATCATTGATTCAGAGCAGGCAGACGTTCTTTAGTGCTGCTGCAGTGTTGTCAACAGCTTGTTTGGCTGCAATACACGCGACATGCTGCAGGAACTTAAGAGCAGGTTTTCTGTAGTTGTTCGTTCCCTTAATAAACAACCCTGCCTTATTGGCTTTTGTCGGGAACGCACAACATGAATGGCAGTACATGTCCCTTGCTATTATTGTTTTCAACCAATGGAACCGGTTATTTCCACAAAAACAAAAATTATCACATTTGCTCGTACAAAACTATATTTGGGTCCTACTCTAGAATGTACTATGATTGGTTAAAACAGATGAGCCATTGAATATTATTGGTCAAAAAGACGACACCGGTACTGTACCACACTGAGAGGGGAGAAGAAGCACCCCAGATGCATTTTAATGTGAGAGCAAGCGAACATCAAAGTGGGAAGAGTGACAAAGATGACAAGCAAACATTTTAATATGATACTATACATTTTTATGGGAAAATTGAGCACAGGCCCCTATGGGCCAGTGACTGTCTTTGTCTACTGGCCCTACGTTAGGTCTTACTGGCCATTGTTAATGTTGATCCCTGTTATGAGATTCATGGTACAGGGTGGATATATATTGTTGTGCATTGGCTGAAAAGTACAGATTGGATTAATATTTCTGGGAGACAAAGATTGGAACGTCTGGGTGGGGAATGGAACCGGGATCAAAACTTTAAAAGGCAGGGGTAATCCCACAAGACTGGCTAGTAGTCACTCCACCTCCATATAGTCACAGCTATTACATTTATGCTGAAATAACATGGACGACAGAACATTAATTAACAAAGCTACTGTAAAGTCTAGTCTTGTACAAAGATTACTGTAGATGGCCAGCTAATCGCTATAAAGCCTACCTATAACAAAAACAGTGACTCCAATTACTCCATGGCTGGTTTGTTTATTAAGGCAACAATAACAGTATAAAAGGGTAACATAATACAATTACTCTTTTAAATATATGAGGATTCATGGTATTACTGAGTGGATATGCTAGTGCTGCTAGTCTTTCACTGTTTGTGATATAGGATTACCCCAAAAAGTATGCATGGGTAAATACACCAGTAATAGTCACAATATAACCAGAAACCGTTTTATTTTAAGCTTACTATAACATAATTTGTTATAGTGTGCAGAGTGTCAATACAGCTTCTCGACATTAAATCATTTTGTCATGTATTAACATCATGCCAAGTTTGAATATTTAGCTAGTCACTGTTAAACATTTTGGTAAATAGTCACTATAACCGTAAACAGTTTTATTTTAGGCTTACTATGACATAGCTACTAAAGGTTGTTGCCAGCAAAGGTTTTGTCTATCCTGAACAAATCCTAATGCATAATTTATGTCTGGCCCAGAAAACTGAAAACTTTAGTAATCAGTGATTCCATTACCCGCAGTATTAGACTAAAGAATCAGCCGGCGATCGTACACTGTTTACCGGGGGGCAGAGCCACCGACGTAGCCGCAAATCTAGGGTTGGTGCTAGTGAAGTCTAAAACTGGCAAGTATAGAGAGTACAGAGATATTGTTATTCACATTGACATTAATGACGTTAGGATGAAACGGTCAGGGGTTACGAAGCAGAACGTAGCATCAGCGTGGAAACTAAGTAGAAAGATGTTTGCATCGAGTAATTGTCTCTGGCCCCCTCACAGCTAGGGGTGGTGATGAGCTCTACAGTAGACTTGCGCAACTCAATCGCTGGCTGAAAACGGAGTTCTGCCCGTCGCAGGAGGTAGAGTTTGTAGATAACTGGCTCTCTTTTTGGGACTCTCCCAGAAATGGGGCCAGGCCTGATCTGCTGAGGAGCGACGGACTCCGTCCTAGCTGGAGTGGTGCTCTTCTTTTATCTAGGAACATTGACAGGAGTCTCACTCCTATAGCCTCACCATGAGATAGGGTGCAGGTCAGGGTGCAGGGTGCAGGTCAGGCTGCTAGCATAGTGGAGTCTGTCGATAGCGTAACCAGTGTAGTTAGTACAGCTTTACCTATTGCCATTGTGACTCGTTCCAGGCTGAGAAAAGTTAAACAAGTTAGTGCTAACAAAAACAACCTTATTAAGATAAAGCTTCCTCCACCTCGGTCACAAGTACAAATTAAAATGACTGTATCACCTCCCATCTCAAAATGGGACTCCTAAATGTTAGATCCCTTGCTCTAAAGGCAGTTGCAGTAAATTAATTAATCTCTGACCATAAACTAGATGTTATTGGTTTATGATAAACGTGGCTAAAGCCAAATGAATTAATTGCCTTAAATGAGGCCTCTCTTCCTGGCTATACTAGTGATCATATCCCTTGTGCATCCCGAAAAGGAGGGGGTGTTGCTAATATTTATGACAGTAAATATAAACTTACTCTCAAACACATCACTGATTTTCATTCTTTTGAAGTTTTACTCATGAAAGTTAAACAGGCTTATAAATCGTTTTACATAGCTACTATTTAAAGGCCCCCCGGGCCATACACATTGTTCCTCAATAAGTTTCAAAAGCCGTACTATAAATTCTCGGACTACAAATAGATTCCTTGATATTCTTACAAGTTCGCTCATTAACGACAGAGTAAATAAATCCGCAAATGATCAAATTGAAGATCTAAACTCAATACTGCGAAATACTTTAGATACGGTTGCACCACCGGTTGCAAACAAAAGAAATACGCAACAAGAAACTTGCTCCCAGGTAGACAGACAAAACTAGAGCACTCAAGCAAGCCTCCAGAAAATTTGAGTGAAAGTGGCGCTCCACCAATTTGGAAGTATTCAGACTAGCCTGGATAGACAGTACACTACAATACCTAAAATCACTCACGTCTGCTCGATCAGCTTATTTCTCCAACCTGATTGAGGCAAACAAGAACAATCCAAAATTAATTTTCGATGCAGTTGCAAAGTTAACAAATAAGCAACGCTCAACAAGTGAAGTAGGTCTTCACTTTAGCTGTAAAGAATACATGAACTACTTTGATGAAAAGATCATCACCATTAGAAAACAAATAACTGACTCCTCCTTAAATAGTTATGGTCCTCAAAATCTCAGTTGTCCTGAGAATGTCCTGAACCTCCCTGACCGGATGTCAATGGGGACACTTGAATTTTTTGATACCTTAATCAATTTTGTAATGAGTTCTAAACCCACAAATTGTCAGCTAGACCCGATTCCAACAAAATTACTTAAGGAGCTATTTCCTGTGCTAGGTCATGTTATGTCTTCAGGAAGGCATTCAGTTGTTGGGAAACACATTTTTCTAAGATTTTTGAGAGGAACGGGAAGTTCGATATTGGGATCCAGATGAGATTGAACATAATAAATTTCTCCCTTTCCTCCGGATGTGTACCAAACTCACAAAAAAAAAAGAATTTCATCTGGATCCCAACATATTAAACAATTATAGGCCAATATCGAACTTCCCGTTCCTCTCAAAAATCTTAGAAAAATGTGTTTCCCAACAACTGAATGCCTTCCTGAAGACATAACATTTATGAAATACTCCAGTCTGGTTTCAGACCCCATCATAGTACTGAGACTGCACTCATGAAGGGAACAAATGACCTTCTAATGGCCTCAGACAAAGGTTCCGCATCCGTTCTGTTGCTTCTTGATGTTAGTGCTGCTTTTGACACTATTGATCACTCACTTCGCTTAGAGAGACTGGAAACCCATATTGGGCTACGTGGACATGTTCTAGCCTGGTTTAAATCTTATTTATCTGAAAGATATCAGTTTGTTAGTGTTGATGGCATATCCTCTGACAAGTCAAAGGTATGTTTTGGTGTTCCTCAAGGTTCGGTTCTGGGCCCATTATTGTTCTCACTATATATGCTGCCTCTAGGTAATGTAATCCGGAATCACAATGTCAACTTTCACTGTTATGCTGATGACACAGTTATATATTTCAATGAAGCATGGAGAAGCCCCAAATTAGTTACTTTGGAAGCATGCGTTTCAGATATTAGGAAGTGGATGACAGAAAATGTCTTGCTTTTAAACTCAAGAAAAACAGAAATGCTCTTTTTAGGACCCAAGAAACAGAGTGTTGTTAGCAGATCTCACTGTGAACCTCGACGGCTGCATGGTCGTATCCCAAAAAACTGTAAGAAACCTCTTGACCCTGACCTCTCCTTTGATGAACATATAAAATATGTCACAAGTTGCTTATTTTCATCTTAGAAACATTGCAAAAATCAGAAACATTTTATCAAAATCTGATGCAGAAAAACTAATCCATGCTTTTTTTACTTATAGATTAGATTACTGCAATGCACTACTTTCCGGTTATCCTGACAAATCAATAAATAAACTTCAATAAGTGCTGCACACGGCTGATAGAATCCTAACTAGAACAAAACATTTTGAACACATTAATCCTGAACTAGCACCCTTACACTGGCTGCCTGTTAGGGTTAGGGCTGATTTTAAGGTTTTACTCTTAACCTATAAATCAATACATGGACTTGCTCCTACTTACCTTGCTGAAATGATCCAGCCATACATACCTACATGTAACCTACGATCGCAAGATGCAGGCCTTTTAATTGTACCTAGAATCTCTAAACAAACAGCTGGCGGCAGGGCCTTTTCTCATAGAGCTCCACTACTGTTGAATGATTTGCCAATCAAGGTTAGAAATGCAAACTCGGTGCAAACTTTCAAGTGTCTACTAAAGACTCATCTCTACAGTACGGTCTATGATTAGGTGTAGCCTGGCCCTGGGGCGTGAATGTGACCAGAAAGGCTTGATACTGTCCACCCTTGCTGTCTTGCCAGGTTGGGCTCTCATCGCCATTGGGATGCCCTCCCTCCAATGCCTCTCAGGGGCGGACCCCCTGGATTGTTGTTGTCTCTCTGTTGCGCACTTGTGCAATTGGGCTGTACTCTGCTGGCAATACACTCATTCAGGGTGGTTGCGGTTGGTGGGTGTCCCTTTGGATGATGCTTGGCAATGTGGGTGGATTGATTTCCTGCCTGTTGGGCCCTGCCTGGGGCCTCCCCCAGATAGGGCCACAGTGTCGCCGGACACCCCTGTCGCAGTCCCAAGGTCTTACGCTGCTTTATTATTGTGCTGGGGGAGTATGGTCAGTTCTCCTTCTCCACTAAAAATCCCTGTTGATATGAGGAATGCATTTTCTGAATTTTCCCATTCTCCCCCCGTTTTGAACTAAGGAGGGCATGAGGTCCTGGCCCACATCTGCGGAGTACCTGGCTTGGGGGACCCGTTGCTGTCCCTGTCCAGAGTCAGCCCACACGCATTTTTAATTATTACAGTTATAATATTAATATGTTCACCTTGCGCAGCCAGAAGAGGACTGGTCACCCCTCTGAGCCTGGGTACTCTCTAGGTTTCTTCCTACATTTTGGCATTCTTAGGGAGTTGTTCTTTGGAGTTTAAGGCCAGATGTTTTGCTAAAGCACTTGACATCTGCTGATTTAAAAAGGGCTTTACAAATAAATTTGATTGATTGGCGGTCCGGCAAAAAAAGTATGTATTTTTTTAGTACGTTGTTAAATACATACACTGAAAAAATTATAAACGCAACACTTGTTTTGCCCCCATTTATCATGAGCTGAACTCAAAGATCTAAGACTTTCTCTATGTATACAAAAGGCCTATTTCTCACAAATCTGTCTAAATCTGTGTTAGTGAGCACTTCTCCTTTGCCGACATAATCCATCCACTTCACAGGTGTGGCACATCAAGATGCTCATTAGACAGCATGATAATTGCATAGGTGTGCCTTAGACTGGCAACAATAAAAAGGCCACTCTAAAATGTGCCATTTCACTGTATTGGGGGGTTCCGGGGGGGTCCGAAAACCAGTCAGTATCTGGTGTGACCACCTTTTGCCTCAGCAGTGCAACACATCTCCTTCTCATAGACTTGATCAGGTTGTTGATTGTGGCCTATGGAATGTTGGTCTACTCCTCTTGAATGGCTGTGCGAAGTTGCTGGATATTGGCAGGACCCGGAACATACTGTCGTACACGCCGATCCAGAGCATCCCAAACATGCTCAGTGGGTGACATGTTCGGTGAGTATGCTGGCCATGCAAGAACTGGGATGTTTTCAGCTTCCAGGAATTGTGTACAGTTCCTTGCAACATGGGGCCATGCATTATCATGCTGCAACATGAGGTGATGATCGTGGATGAATGACACAACAATGGGCCTTAGGATCTCATCACGGTATCTCTGTGCATTCAAAATGCCATCAGTATAATGCACCGGTGTTCGTTGTCCTTTGATGGCAATTTCACCAATCAGAACTTTTAAAGGAGTAAGGACAGAGACAAAATTCTCTTGCACAATTTAATAGTTTATTTGCAAATAGAGAGACGCGTCAAAGCTTACCGAATAATCATATGAGGAGTCTCTAAATTAATACATGATAATCATCAGTACTTATAGTGGAAAAAGGGGTGTGGTAAGATGCTGCTCATCTGTCTTGTTAATAAAACACATTCCCTTTGTTCTGTCAATACCTAGGCTTCACACAAGGGGCAAGCTGTCCTTCCCCACATGGGTAACCTCTTGAACTCTAAAGAGCTCTTACAGCATCCGGACTGACAATAGATGCCCTGATGAGTTATACAGATGCGCAGATTAATGAGTTACTTTATAATCTGCCGATACCAGTCAATGGTATTGACTGGTATCGGCCCCCTAGGGGCCCCCTAGGCAAATAACAGATCCTTACCTTAGTTCAACATTTCCATAACAGTCCATAACACACGCCTGCCCATACCATAACCCCACCGCCAGCATGGGCCACTCGATCCACAATGTTGACATCAGCAAATCGCTCACCCACACGACGCCATACACGCTGTCTGCCATATGCCCTGTACAGTGAAAACCAGGATTCATCTGTGAAGAGAACACCTCTCCAAAGTGCCAGATGCTGTCGAATGTGAGCATTTGCCCACTCAAGTCGGTTACGACGACAAATTGCAGTCAGGTCGAGACCCAGATGAGGATGACAAGCATGCAGATGAGCTTCCCTGAGATGGATTCTTACAGTTTGTGCAGAGATTCTTTGGTTATACAAACCGATTGTTGCAGCAGCTGTCCAGGTGGCTGGTCTCCGATGATCTTGGAGATGAAGATGCTGGATGTGGAGGTCCTGGGCTGGTGTGGTTACACGTGGTCTGCAGTTGTGAGGCTGGTTGGATGTACAGCCAAATTCTCTGAAACGCCATTGGAGACGGCTTATGGTAGAGAAATGAACATTCAATTCATGGGCAACAGCTCTGCTGGACATTCCTGCAGTCAGCATGCCAATTGCACGCTCTCTCAAAACATCTGTGGCATTGTGCTGTGTGATGGCACTGCACATTTTAGAGTGGCCTTTTATTGTGGCCAGGCTAAGGCACACCTGTGCAATAATCATGCTGTCTAATCAGCATCTTGATATGCCACACCTGTGAGGTGGATGGATTATCTTGGCAATGGAGAAGTGCTCACTAACACAGACTTAGAGAGATTTGTGAACAATATTGGCCGTTTGTGTACATAGAGAAAGTCTTTGAGTTCAGCTCATGATAAATGGGGGCAAAAACAAAAGTGTTGTGTTTATAATTTTGTTCAATGTATGTATGTAGATAGAGGTGTCAGCTAACAAACCATGTAAAGGAAAAAAAAATCTGAAAACCAACATTATTCACATCGTGATCCATTTCAACTCTGTCAGCCATAGTAAAAATCTTTCCAATATATTTTGAAATGACTCCCCTATTTATATTTGATATTCAGTTACTCAAACAAGTTATTTAATGATCCCTACACATTTTTATTTAAATTACATGCTATTCTAAAAAAGTACATTTGGAGTTTCTTAATTACTTTATTTTCATTCTTATTTAGACTTTGAAAATATTATTTGCCAGCAAAGAAGACATACTTAAATGTAGATAAGTTGATGCTTTATTAAATAAACATTAGCAGATTAATAAGCAGTAACATATTTTCTTTGAAAACTACCCAAAATCCCATCTGACAGTCTTGACAAAAAACTGACGAATGTCACAACAGATTTGGGATAACAGGCTAAATTATGAAACTCAAAATGTTACTCCACCATGTGGACAACACATGGACAATGTTTCATCTAACATTTCCTAACAAAAACAATACCTAATTTCTATTAATTTTAACAGATTGTAGAACATAAAAACATGATCTTTATTCGAATATATCTGGTTACACTTTTGCTTAGATTAAGGACTGTACTTTAACATGGAACAATCTGACTGAAGTGTAAATACATATTTGCAAAACAAATCATTTGTCTCAACCTTTTAAAAAAGACACATTTTGGAAAAAATAAGCAGTATGGCATAAACCATGTATTTGTTCAGCCAAACTATAACAAAATGCAAGTGAAAAGTTAACATTCACTAACAGAGAAGTTAAAACAATTTGGCAGGCCTATGTTGGAATAGATCCGGTATTTTCTGTCTTTCTGATAAATTTGGGTAAGATTTATTTCCAACATAATGTTTATCTGATTAACCCTCATCTCTGGCACATTTTCTGATGAATTATGGCCGACCTCTGATCCCTTTTGGATTGGATAGTAATTTTTCAAAACTGATTGATCACATTTGCATCGTATAGGAATTTCAAGGGTAGAGTTTGGCTGGTATATGCATTTCGGATCCAAAGAAGAACTTGCATTGTACTCACAAATAATACAAGCTGATTTCCTGATACAGACCAAACGTAATAAAATAAAATTGAAATTGTTAAAAGAAACCTTACATCTACCTTTTTAGGTATGTTCAACATTGAAAATGTATATATTTTTATAATAAAGCAGTTTTTTTGGTGTAGGAAATGTTTTGTCCCTCTAAAGAACTATCAAGAATCAGAGTTGTAGATGCACTACCTTTCAAAAGTTTGGGGTCACTTTGAAATGTACTTGTTTTCCAGGCCAGCATCCTAGCATCCTATAGTCGCCTCTTTGCTGTTGACGTTGAGACCGGTGTTTTTGCTGGTACTATTTAATGAAGCTGCCAGTTGAGGACCGGTCTGGCATCTATCTAATGTATTTTTAATCTTATTCAGTTGTGCACCGGGGCCTCCCACTCCTCTTTATATTCTGTTTAGTGACGCTGTTCTTTGAAGGGAGTACTACACAGCATTGTACGAGATCTTATTGCCTTCATTTTTAGAATAGACTGACAAGTTTCAGAGAAAGCTTTTTGTTTCTGGCCATTTTGAGCCTGAAATCGAACGCACAATTGCTAATGCATCAGATAATACAACTGGTTGTCTTTTGTCTAATTGTGTGTTTCTTTAATCCTCACAACAATTTTCAGCAGTGCTAACATAATTGCCAAAGAGTTTTCTTATGATCAATTAGCTTTTTAAAATGATTAACTTTGATTAGAAAATACAGCTTGCCAATGGAACACAGGACTGATGGTTGCTGATAGTGGGCCTCCTTACGCCTATGTATATATTCCATGAAAGCTACAATAGTCATTTACAACATAGACATTGTCTATGCCTTTCCCCATGGGGCACGGCTGGGCTCAGCCCGAAGGAGCGACGTGGGGCCGCCTTCCCGTGGGCTCACCACCTGCAGGAGAGACCATAAGGGGCCGGTGCGGAGAGGATCGGGCGGCAGTCAAAGGGGGGGGCCTAGACAACCCAATCCCTGTACACGGAAACTAGCTCTAGGGACGTGGAACGTCACCTCGCTGACGGGGAAGGAGCCTGATCTGAACCCGAGCGGTGTTCAGTTATTGGACTTCTGTGCTAGTCACAGTATGTCCATAACGAACACCATGTTCAAGCATAAGGGTGTCCATCAGTGCACGTGGCACCAGGACACCCTAGGCCGTAGGTCGATGATCGACTTTGTTGTCGTATCATCTGACCTGCGGCCGTATGTCTTGGACACTCAGGTGAAGAGAGGGGCGGAGCTGTCAACTGATCACCACCTGGTTGTGAGTTGGATCCGATGGCGGGGGAGGAAGCTGGACAGACTCGGCAGGCCCAAGCGTACTATAAGGGTCTCCTGGGAACGTCTGGCCGAGTCTCCTGTCAGAGAGATCTTTAACTCCCACCTCTGGCAGAGCTTCGACTGGATCCCGAGGGAGGCTGGAGATATTGAGTCCGAGTGGACCATGTTCTCCACCGCCATTGTCGAAGCAGCCGCTCAGAGCTGTGGCCGTAAGGTCTCCGGTGCCTGTCGAGGCGGCAATCCCCGAGCCCGGTGGTGGACACCGGAAGTAAGGGATGCCGTCAAGCTGAAGGAGTCCTTTCAGGCTTGGTTGGCTTGTGGGACTCCTGAGGCAGCTGACGGGTACCGGCAGGCCAAGCGGACTGCAGCCCGGGTGGTTGTGGAGGCAAAAACTCGGGCCTGGGAGGAGTTTGGTGAGGCCATAGAGAAGGACTATCGGCTGGCCTCGAAGAGATTCTGGCAAACCGTCCGGCGCCTCAGGAGAGGGAAACAGTGCCCTACCAACGCTGTTTACAGGAGAGGTGGGCAGCTGTTGACCTCAACTGGGGATGTCGTCGGGCGGTGGAAGGAGTACTTCGAGGATCTCCTCAATCCTGCCGTCACGTCTTCCATTGAGGAAGCAGAGGATGAGGGCTCAGAAGTGGACTCGTCCATCACCCGGGCTGAAGTCAGAGAGGTAGTCAAGAAACTCCTCGGTGGCAAGGCACTGGGGGTGGATGAGATCCGCCCTGAGTACCTCAAGTCTCTGGATGTTGTGGGGCTGTCTTGGTTGACACGCCTGTGCAACATCTCGTGACGGTCGGGGACAGTGCCTCTGGGATGGCAGACTGGGGTGGTGGTCCCTCTTTTTGAGAAGGGGGACCGGAGGGTGTGTTCCAACTATAGTGGGATCACACTTCTCAGCCTCCCCGGGAAAGTCTATGCCAGGGTACTGGAGAGGAGAATACGGCCGATAGTAGAACCTCGGATTCAGGAGGAACAGTGTGGTTTTCGTCCGGGCCGTGGAACACTGGACCAGCTCTATACCCTCTACGGGGTGCTGGAGGGTTCATGGGAGTTTGCCCAACCAATCCACAGGTGTTTTGTGGATTTGGAGAAGGCATTCGACTGTGTCCCTCGTGGCATCCTGTGGAGAGTGCTTCGGGAATATGGGGTCCTGGGTCCTTTGCTAAGGGCTGTCAGGTCCCTGTACGACCGAAGCAGGAGCTTGGTCCGCATTGCCGGCAGTAAGTCAGACTTGTTCCCAGTGCATGTTGGACTCCGGCAGGGCTGCCCTTTGTCGCCGGTTCTGTTCGTAATTTTTATGGACAGAATTTCTAGGCGCAGCCAGGGGCCGGAGGGTGTCAGGTTTGGGGACCACATGATTTCGTCTCTGCTCTTTGCGGATGTTGTCGTGTTGGCCCCTTCAAACCAGGTACTTCAGCATACACTGGGACGGTTTGCAGCCGAGTGTGAAGCGGTGGGGATGAGAATCAGTACCTCCAAATCCGAGGCCATGGTCCTCAGTCGGAAAAGGGTGGCTTGCCCACTTCAGGTTGGTGCAGAGTGCCTGCCTCAAGTGGAGGTGTTTAAGTATCTAGAGGTCTTGTTCACGAGTGAGGGAAGGATGAAACATGAGATTGACAGACGGATCGATGCAGCTTCTGCAGTAATGCGGTCGATGTATCGGTCTGTCCTGGTGAAGAAAGCCTCGATTTACCGGTCAATCATGAGCTTTGGGTCATGAAAGTACAAGATCCCGGATACAGGCAGCCGAAATGAGCTTTCTCTGCAGGGTTGCTGGGCGATCCCTTAGAGAAGGGTGAAAAGCTCGGTCACCCAGGAGGAGCTCAGAGTAGAGCCGCTGCTCCTCCACATCGAGAGGGGTCAGCTGAGGTGGCTTGGGCATCTGTTTCGGATGCCTACGGAACGCCTTCCTGGGAAAGTGTTCCGGGCCCGTCCCACAGGGAGGAGACCCCGGGGAAGACACGCTGGAGGGACAATCTCTCCTGGCTGGCCTGGGAACGCCTCTGTGTGTCCCCGGAAGAGCTGGAGGAAGTGTCTAGGGAGAGGGAAGTCTGGGTATCTCTGCTTAGACTGCTGCCCCCGCCACCCAGCCCCGGATACGTGGAAGAAAATGATGATGAAATTTTCTACGCTGTATTTCTGATTTAGTTTTAATAGACAAAAGTTTCCTTTTCTTTCGAAAATAAGGACAATTCTAAGGGACCCCAAACTTTTGAAGGGTAGTGTATATCCCCCCACATTCACTTTACTAAGGTTTAGACTACCTTGTTTGTCACAATTTAAGAAAAGGTTGTGTTAAATGGATGTAACTATGTCTTTGTATTACAACCCTGATTCCAAAAACGTTGGGGTGCAAAGTTGGGATGCAACCCCAATTCCAAAAAGAGGGACCATTTTCTAATTAGCGCACACTTAAAAAGCCTTCGTCCTTGATGGTATGGGGTTGCATTAGTGCACATGGCATAGGTGTCTTGCACGTGTGAATGCTGAACAATATATACAGGTTTTGGAGCAACATATGCTGCCACCCAGACAACGTCTTTTTTTGAGGGAAGGCCTTGCTTATTTCTGTAAACAACATTCCGGCGCATTTAGAAACAAAAAATACAGCAAAGGAGACCCCAAGCTGAAATCCTATATCAAGCAAGAATGGTACAATGTTTCATTTTCTAAACTACAGCAATTGGTCTCCTCAGTTCCCTACACTTACAGAGCATTATTAAAAAAAGAGGTGATGCAACACAGTGGTAAACACACTTTTTTTTAAATGTGCTGCTGGCATCAAATTCAAAATGGTCATGTATTTTTCCAAAAACAATTACAAAAATCTGTTTCCACATTTGTTATGCTGTCTTTGTACTATTTTAAAATAAATATAGGGATATATTATTTGCATATCATTGCATTCTGTCTTTATTTGCATTTTACTCAGTGTCCCAACTTTTTTGGATTCGGGGTTGTACATATTTATTCTGTTGTGTTTAATGTTTTTGCCGGACTACGTCTCTTACTGAGTGAGTACCTGATTGACAACCCCTTGTTCAATAGCGTAGTGGTTAGAGACGCGTTCCGTTGAACAGCAGGTCCCGCGTTCACCTCCAGTAACAGTCAAAACGCATTATGCCTGAGGTTCCGGACAAACAAAAACTTTGCTGGCTACAACCCTATGTAGCTACATAATACGAAGCCTAAAATAAAACATTTTTGGTGGATTTTAGGATTTGTTCAGGATAGACAAACACTTGGCTACATGATTCTCTCGTCTTTTTTAACTGAAATGTCCGTTATCGTTAGTGATGGCCATTCGAGGCTTCATTACCGTTGTTCTAGCAGCAGGATATTATGCTAGCAGTGCTAACTCAGATTTTCTTTTTCAAAATAATAACCATCATTGAAATATATAACGTAATATAGTTAACAATCTTGTCTGTACATTTTATGTTTAATGTCGATTCCAATGTTATGTATGTATCAATGTCATTCACAAATGGCTAATTAGCTGTTAAAACGGCCAGTGGCAAAAGGGCATTTGTTCAGGAAAGACGACAACCTCGCTGGCTACAACCTTGATTAGTTACGTTATGGAAAGCCTAAAATGAAACTGTTTACTGTTTATATTGCGACTATTTCTGGTGGATTCGAATTATGTCTCAGGGTTGGTTCAGGATAGACAAACACTTCGCTGGCTAAACGATTCTCTTGTCTTTTCACTTGACGAAAAAGTCAGTTATCGTCACCTATATTGATACAGTAGTTTTTGTATGGAGGTAAACTTAATAATAAACGTTACTCAGTTTAACACTATAGTTAATGGTGTCTAACATAATATTCAAACTTGACTTGATGTTAATGAGTGACAAAATTGTGTAATGTCAAGAGGCTATACTGACAACAGGCAAATGTGCAGCTTGGTAGTGTAGTGGTTAGTGACACTGCCTTACACGTGTGCAATTCCTGGGTTTGATTCTCGAGAGGGCAGCCACTATCAACACATACTATTGCGGGCCGGCTGAACTAGGCTTGCCTGGTTACTTGTTTTAATGTTGTTCTGAACAGAGCTATTCATTGTTCTTTTTAAATGTATGTAGTCCTATCTTTGTACTGAACTTGACCTGAAGCTGCTACGTTTGTGAGTACTTAATGGAAAATCATATGTTCTCCCAGATAGCAGTGGCACAGTATTCCACCGAAACCCAGGCCATATTCCACTTTCAGGACTTTTTGGCTGACCGCAACCCTGACAACCTTATGGTGTCTGTGGACCATTTCCAGGGGCAGACATATACCCCTTCAGCCATACGCTACGTTCTGTAAGTCTGTCTCCTTGGCATGTACAGGAGCAATTAGGATTAAGCACCTTGATATTTCCCCTCATCAAAAATGTGCTGCGGAAGCACCTGGTCCTTGTCACACAAATCTGTAATCCATTCAGTCAACTTGATTGATCCAAGAGGGGCAATTATGAGGAAAGTTGAATTAATTTGATTCTAATTTTACCTGTTACTCTCCTCTTCTACACTGACCAGAGAGAAGATGATGACAGAAGCTCAAGGGATGAAGAAATATTCCAGAAAACTGTTGGTTGTGATAACTGATGGCAAATCCAACGATAAAACCGAGACCTTTGACAATGTCATACCATTGGCTGAGACAATGGGCGTAACCAGATTTGCAATTGGGGTGATTCATTGAGGTTTTATATTATGAGCTGCTTAAACAATGGCATCCTAACTGGATTAAATGGGTTCCTCAAAGGGTTTCCCTATTGGGACATCCATATAACCTTTTTAGGGTCTATATGGAACCTTTTTCATAGAGTGGTTTCTCTATTGTGCTGTACATTTCCAAAGCAGTGGTCTTCCTGTGTTTTCTTTAAGATTAGACTGTGCTACTTCTAGTAAGATAATGTGTTTGACTGGTATTTCTCTCTGTTTCTTTGTCTCTTTGTATCTCTCTCGCTATCTCACAGGTTGGGAATAAGTACTCTAGTCAAGAGCTTGAGCAGATTGCATCTTCCCCAAACTTTGTGTTTGAGGCAAACAGTTTTGATGCTCTAAAATCAATTCAGAATGAGCTTAGTGAGAAAATCTTTGCAATTGAAGGTACAGCAAATTATTTGTTTTAAAAGGACATGTCCTATCAGTTAAAATGATAGTAATTTGCAATATCTTTATTTACACACTGGATAGATAATGTACCTTTCACATTTCCAATGCATGCCAATGTTTTAAAGGTTATTTCATTGATAACATTTGTCAGGGAAATTACCACAAATGATGAGGAAAAGTCTGAATACTCAAATTAAGCCTTTTATTAATACAGCAATTTCAGGGAACAGTGGTTACAGTCTCATATACAACACACTGCTTCTGACCCTCATTATAGAGGAGAGTCATTCACGGGGGTTTCCTCCTTCGAGAGCCCTAGGGCTTTGGCTTTGTTGAACAAACAACAAACAGATTAATAGAGCCCTCTGACCTTGCCATTCATTACTTAATTAGTTGCCTAAAGACACAGCAAGATCCCTTTCATAGATTTTGAGCCATAAACGAAGGCCTGTTCATAATTTTTTGCTATATCAAATTTAACTTTCCACAGTGATAACTGAAAAGAGAGAATCTCTGCTTTTTTTCTCTAGGTCTCAATAAACTTGTACATAGATTTTTTAAATGTTCTCATTCTCTTGCATATTCTTTTTTAAGGATCTAACTCCACCAACTCCAGTTCCTTTGAACACGAACTGTCTCAGGGCGGCTTCAGTACCACTCTCTCTGGGGTCAGTTAAATGAATATATTGTTGCTATTATTATTGGTATTGTTATTATTGCTATTATTATCTGCTAATTGCAAGTATATATTTTATTGTATTAAAGAATATCCTTTTAACATAAATGTCAGGTTGAATCAATCTCTCCATTCTTGCAAGGTCTGCTGAGTTGTTGATTAGACAAACATTTTAACATAGTTTCTTCATGTTACACATTAGAGTTTAAAGTAAAGTAAGAATATCAAAACAAAATCCTTATCCTCTGCTCCACCGTTCTGTGAAGGCTCTCTCTCTCTTTGGAGTAGTGGGGTCATACTCGTGGTCTGGGGGTGTTGTGGAGGTCGTCAGAGGGGCGAACGCCACCTTCATTAATGCCTCTGCATTGGAGAAAGACATGAAGGACTCCTATTTGGGTGAGAATATATGAGAAAGAAAGTAAAGCATTTATTTAATGCAACACAATTCTAAAGCAGTACGTGTGAACTAATACTGAAGCAAGCACATAAAGACTGATAGTAAAGTTATTGCATACAGAACTAAGCCTACAAAAGAGAGATTCTCACAATGAGAGATTCACTAAAACTTTCTAGTTTGTGTTATTGTGTAGGTATATAATCTTTTACTGTAAGAAGAGTGTGAAGAGTCCTGTTAACCCCTTTATTACAAATATAACATGTCAAAGACTTATTAAAAATATATTTGCTTGTATACACATCCACCAGATTGAATGCCCCCTACTAATGCATCACCAGTAATGTTACTTGCCTTGTTTCTCCTTTTTGGGTGGATTTGAATCACTATATGCACTATTTCTGTAGCATGTTCTGTTCTGTGTTTTGGGAATAGTTCAGCATCAATGTTCTTTATAGAGCAATCGCTTAATTATGTGGAGCTCATTGTGACTATTCAGAGAAATGTGTGCACAAAAGCTGTATGTGTCTGCAGGTTACTCAGTGGCAGTGGCAGAGACAGGGAATGGCAGTGTATATTTTGCTGGAGCTCCCAGGTATAACCACACTGGGTTGGTCCTGGTCTTTCAGAGGGACCCTGTCCAGCAGAAGTGGACTGTGGCCCATAAGATACCAGGAACTCAGGTGAGCGAGAAGCCATTGGAGTCACCATTGTTCTCAATCGACTGGAGTCTATGGGGTGTTCAGACGGCAAACAGAATGCCAAGTTTCCCTTTACAGGGTTTGTACATTCATGAAATTCCTGGAAAAGTTACGGAACTAAAATACATTTTTCCAGGCCTGGATACGTTTTGGAAAATAATTTAATCTTAAATGTTTTGGAAAATTCATGACAATAGTCATGTAATGTTTATAAAAAGTTTTAATACTTACAAAATCTATGTATTTGCCATGATCGGAATGAGACAAATACTAAGTGTAACCTCTTGTGTTTTTGCATGCTTGTGTCTCACTCGAGTACATTGGACTAGTTGGCTTACTGTAGTTGCTAAGCTAAAAGACTGCCTGCAATGATAGCTAGCTGAATAAAATGTCCTTAACAATACGCAGCTACTGTGTTATTCTCTTTCACAAGTGTCGCCGAGGTGTGTGTTGAAATAAGGGAGCCAAACGCAGGGAGGTTGTTAAACTAGCTGTTTCTTTCTCTTTGAAAATTGCACGTGTAAAACAAGCGCGCACAAGCGCAAACAAGCGTGCATACAGCTTCACAATTTGCAACACCAAACATAGAACAATACCACACAAAGACGCCCAGAAACACTGGAACTAATATAGGCAACCTAATGAGGGAATGGACACCAGGTGTGTGCAATAACAAGACATGACAGTGCCGTGGGTTAGGGTTAGGCCCTCATTTATCATTCTTGCGTAGAAACGGGCGTATATGTTGGCGTAAGATTTTGCTTACACTCCTCTCACCGCCTGATTTATGAAGCTGTGCGTACCTTTAAAATCCAGGTGTACGCAATACCTGCCCTTGATAAATGCCGCGGCTGAAAACGATCGTCATTAGAATAACACGCCCCTATATATTCAAGTCTCCGCTTCCCCCACGCCCTCATTTTACGCCATGGACACACGGAAGACGGCAAAAAAGAGAAACTTCTCTGACGTGGAGATTGAGACGATCACCAGGGAGGTAGAAATAAATAAAATTGTTTCATTTGGCAGTTTAAAAAGCGGAATAAAAGATGATGTGATGTGGAGTACCATTCATTCACATTAATAATTGCATGACAATTTGTAATATTCGTCTTATTATTTCATGATATTTATTATTAATGACGTTTATTGTTATTTAGAAGAAGAATTTCGTTATTATTATTATTTCTATTATTATTTAAAAGAAGAAGAATGTCATTTTTATTATTTTGTGAGTCTGAATTATATTTTGGTCATTAAAAGCCTTTTATTACTGAACCCAGTCCGTGCGCAACTGCCGGGCCTAACCCTGAAACGTCATGTAAAGCGCACAGGCTCGCATCTGAAGGAATACATATAAATCAAATGCTTTGGTAAAGTCACACAAATTAAACCTTGAAGTCCATGTTGCACAAAAATAAACACTGAAGTTTGTAATTATGTTGTTGTTTTTTTACAGTGGGTCATAATATATCATATCTCTTAGTTTGTCAGTGCGTTAGGATTTTTTTTTCTGCGCATTTCCGCACTAACTCAAAACGTGCGTACACCATCTCCTGAGCTGGCGTAGGATTTGAGTGTGCCGTACGCCAACGTCCATATTGATAAATCTCAGTCACCGTGGTTTTGGGTGTACGCCAGGTGTACGCTGGAATTTTTTTTTTCTGTTTTTCATGGCAACGGTCTGTTATCAAGAAATAACACGCATTCTGCACTGGAATTCAGCCAATCCATGTAATAAAGGCTAATAATAACAACCTTATAAACTAATTATTGTGACTGAAAAACTGCCTAATATAAAACTTGAAAATGCGCACATTTAATACAGACATTATAGCCTACGTGAAATAATATACATGCCCGCTCATTTTAAGATGCCCATCAACATTAAAATTCAGGCTATGCCATAGTCAAATTCCCTTACATCTATTTACCAGACGTATTCAGTAATGATAATGGTCACATTTCTAACAAGAAAAAAATAAATACATAATATGCAACCAAGGCCAAATTATGACAAACAAAAGATTAATTCATTACATTAGTAACTTAATCGTTATAGATCTTATTGAAACTGAATATAAAGAGATTACTTTCTTACCTTTCCTTGTGGTTCTTAAAATGACGAATGAAATTTGACGTTGTTGTTGTCGTGTAAGATACTCTTGTGTTGCATATTTTGCATCTGGCAAATCTTTTTTTATTCACACGGTCCAGTTCAAAGTCCTTGTATCCAAACGAAACTATTTGTGGAGCTCGACTTACGTTACTGTCTGCCATGTTTGGCGCGGTTTGAATTGTGCAGCGTTAAAGGCACATACGCTGATTAGTGGTGCTGATGTCACAACATATAACATTATTGTATTGCTGTTTGTTTATTATAAGTTTAAGTCATTGTCGAGTCTTCCACTTCAAGTCAAGTCTCAAGTAACTTGTTCTCAAGTCAAAGTCAAGTCATTTTCATACTTTAATCAAGCAAGTCCTGAAAATTGTGACTCGAGACTCGAATCAAGTCATGTGACTCGAGTCCCCCACCTCTGGTGTTTAGTATAGTTGTATGAAGTTAGACAACAAGCAAAACTCTAGTTATTAAAGACATGCAAGTCAGTAAGTGAATGTCCTAGTTCCAATATTTATTGCCATTATTCAGTAGGTTGCAGGCTTAAACCAAGATTACTTGTGGATATGAAATGAATCAGATAGAAACTGTAAGAATAAGAAAATGTCATACTGAGTAGCATGTCTCACAGACTATACAGGCTATCTAATACACAGAGCTGAATTACAATGTTACAGAAAGAGTTGGGTAACAGATTACAAGTAATCAGATGAAAAAGATAAGGTGCCGGGAATAATTACGATACGTTGCATGTTTGATTTTGTTTTTAAATGTTTTGAATGTTTGAATAAAAATAACAATTGCGCAGTTTACTTCTTTCATTTACATTTTGAAAATCCATCGCTGGTAGCCCACATAATCGCAGGTTGTGTTCGCGCTAGTAAAATGTATTTCTGTGCGGGTGTTGACGATTACAGACGCGTTTTCTAATGCCTCTTAATATGAAAGTAATCTAAAAGTAATTCAAAGTAATCAGATTATGTTACAGGGTTTGAGTAATTAGAAAGTGACATTACTGATTACAAATGTGGACAGGTAACTTGTAACTGTAAGGGATTACATTTAAAAGTTACCTACCCAAGCCTGGTTACAGATATGCTTCAACTCTTGTACCAGTGTGAATGCATTAAGAAAATACAACAGGTTATATGACCAAAAACAAAACGACATAGCAGCATGCTGTTCATGCTATCGCATTTAACATACAACATATCACTGCATAAGAATGCTTATAATAATTCCAGACATGATGTAACAGTAACATTCCTTGTTGAATTAAACCTACAACGAACAATAGGTGTCAGTGAAAACGGTTGCTGTAACAGTAGCCAGGGCAAGTTAAACTTTAGTATCTCTAACCAGGCTATTCATAATATTGTTGAAGGGTTTATGAATTGACTTTGAAGAGTGCTAGATGCATACAATCTGCCTACTATGCCTACGAGTCCAGTCTGGTTGTCTCACAAACAATTTTATTTAGCAACCAGATCTAATAAAACAACTGCATTCATAATAAAAGGAACAACAATTATATAATAGAAATGAATATGCTATGTATGGATTCTTTACTACGCTTCAACAATATAAAAATAATAGACTATTGAAATTACGCAAGAAAAGATTATTAGGCCTATGCTCAAAATTAATTTAACTAAACAAAAATGTATTGCATTATAATGAACCAAAATTCAGTCAATAATTTACAGTACCAGTCAAAGGTTTAGACACACCTACTTATTCAAGAGTATATCTTTAGTTTAGCTATTTTCCGCATTGTTGAATAATAGTGAAGACATAAGAACTAAGCTATAACACATGGAATCATGAAGTAGCCAAACCCTAGCATCCACCTTTTGCCTTGATGACAGCTTTGCACACTCTTGGCATTCTCTGAACCAGCTTCTTGCGCTAGTCACCTGGAATGCTTTTCCAACTGTCTTGAAGGAGTTCCTGCATTTGTTGTCTGCATTTCCTTTGTTCTGTGGTCCAACTCATCCCAAACCATCTCAGTTGTGTGGAGGTCGGGTGATTGTGGAGGTCAGGTCCTCTGATCCATCACTCCATCACTCTCCTTCTTGGTCAAACAGCCTTTACACAGCCTTTAGGTGTGTTTTTGGTCATTGTCCGGTTGAAAAAGTTCAACTAGATAGGATGGCATATAGCTGCAGAATGCTGAGCCATGCTGGTTGAGTCTGTCTTGCCTTATATGTAAATCACCAACAGTGTCACCAGTAAATCACCCCTACAGCGTCACGCCTCCATGCTTCACGGTGGGAATCACACATGCAAAGATCATCTGTTCCCCCACTCTGTGTCTCACAAAGACACTGCGGTTAGAACCAGAATTCTACACTCACCTAAAGGATTATTAGGAACACCATAATAATACTGTGTTTGACCCCCTTTCGCCTTCAGATCTGCCTTAATTCTACGTGGCATTGATTCAACAAGGTACTGAAAGCATTCTTTAGAAATGTTGGCCCATATTGATAGGATAGCATCTTGCAGTTGATGGAGATTTGTGGGATGCACATCCAGGGCACGAAGCTCCCGTTCCACCACATCCCAAAGATGCTCTATTGGGTTGAGATCTGGTGACTGTGGGGGCCATTTCAGTACAGTGAACTCATTGTCATGTTCAAGAAACCAATTTGGAATGATTCAAGCTTTGTGACATGGTGCATTATCCTGCTGGAAGTAGCCATCAGAGGATGGGTACATGGTGGTCATAAAGGGATGGACATGGTCAGAAACAATTCCTATTTGTAGTGGAGATGAGTGGTACCCGGTGGGGTCTTCTGCTGTTGTAGCCCATCCACCTCAATGTTGTGCGTGTTGTGGCTTCACAAATGCTTTGCTGCATACCTCTGATGTAACGAGTGGTTAGTCAAAGTTGCTCTTCTATCAGCTTGAATCAGTCGGCCCATTCTCCTCTGACCTCTAGCATCAACAAGGCGTTTTCGCCCACAGGACTGCCGCATACTGGATGTTTTTCCCTTTTCACATCATTCTTTGTAAAGCCTAGAAATGGTCGTGCATGAAAATCCCAGTAACTGAGCAGATTGTGAAATACTCAGAACGGCCCGTCTGGCACCAACAACCATGCCACGCTCAAAATTGCTTAAATCACCTTTCTTTCCCATTCTGACATTCAGTTTGGAGTTCAGGAGAGGTCCACACCCCTAAATGCATTGAAGCAACTGCCATGTGATTGGTTGATTTGATAATTGCATTAATGAGAGATTTAACAAGTTTTCCTAATAATCCTTTAGGTGAGTGTATAATTTCAGACTGAAGGACAAAGTTTTACCAGTCCATTTCAAGTGTGTGTTGGCCCAAGCAAGTCTCTTCTCATTGGTGTCATTCAGTAGTGGTTTCTTTGCAGCCGTTCGAACATGAAGGCCCGATTCAAGCAGTTTCTGCAGAACAGTTGATGTTGAGACCTCACAAACCTCACAAAGTTGATGTTGAGACACTTCAAAGTCATGTGGAAAGCCTTCCCAGAAGAGTGGCGGCTGCTATAGCTGCAAAGGGTGGGCCAACTCCATATTCATGTACATGGTTTTGGAATGAGATGTCCAACATGCTCATATAGGTGTGATGCTCGGTTGTGTGTATACATACAAAATTAAGAGACCACTGCATCTTTTTCTTTCCTTTCCAACATGTCTTTAAAGGAAAGTTTTGAGTAAGGAACAGAAAAGTTCAATATGCAGTGGTCTCTTCATTTTAACCCTTTTGTTCCTCACTTAAAACCTTCCTTTTCAACTTTTTTGGAAAGGAAAGAAAACGTTTCAGTGATCTCTTAATTTGTTTCCAGAGCTGTATTTATATTCACCCACATGGTGATTTTTGGATCTTTGCACAGCCTGTTTATTCTGCATACTTGAAGCCTCATTTGCACCCATTATGAATAGTTTTTCTGTGTAACACTTGAAGCAGGGTGGAGAACAGAGTGGAATGACCCAGAGATGCTGGGTCGCCCGTGGGCATTTATTTCCACCCAGAACATTTGAAAATAAGAACACAAAAGCACCCATGGGTTGAACCAATTCAACTGGTGTGCACAGCTGGAGACCCGTCTTCTGGGCAGTCAGCTCAGGCTGCTTCGCTCTCACTCTATGGGAAACCAATTAGAGCACGGTCAGCACTTCCAGACTCTCCATCCCCGCTCACCTCTCTAAGATGTCCCTGTAACAACACATTATGTAATTACACCGCATTATGTAATAACTTAAAAAAATTACAATTATGTCATAACATGCACTTTTTGTTATAATCTGCATTTAGCAATAAACAGCTTGATCGCAATAAGTAATACATTTCCCTGCATTTTGTAATAAATTATTATATAATGCAGTAATTATAAAAAAATCTGGGAGTTGGACTTTTGAAGAAAATGTTAAATAAAAATACAATTATTAAAGGAAGAACACCTGTTCATTGAAATGCATTCCAGGTGACTACATCATGAAGCTTGTTGAGTGAAGGCAAAGACTGCGCAAAGCTTTCATCAAGACAAAGGGTGGCTATTTGGAAGAATCTACAATGTGAAATTTATTTTGATCAGTTAAACACTTTTTGGTTGCTACATGATTCCGTGTGTTTTCATAGTTTTGATGAATAGTCAAACTAAAGTAATACCCTTGACTGAGTAAGTGTGTCCAAACTTTTTAATCGTAGGCTACTGAATCTGGACACTTTCTCCACCCGTAGAAATCCAACATAACCCAATGTGGTTTGGCACTGAGTAAACAAACTATTCCATTGTGATTCCTTCCAAGTGACAATTCAGTAAAATCACATGACTATTCTGTAGTAATCTCATAGTAGCAAAAAAAATTGGGGTGAGGGAAGCATTTCTATTCCCTACACTATTGTTTAAAAAAGTTGTATTTTATGATTGAGTGCAAAGCAGTGTGTGACAGTGAGTGAAACAGTTGGAAAATTGACTGAAGGGAAACAAACGAAATGAAATTGTTTACATAATGAATTAACCATGGCTACTGTGTCCCTATACTCTTTATAAGGTATGCTAATAGAATTTATGAATTGACATCAAGAGTGTACCCGAGTGACCCTAGGAACTATGTTGTCTGGGGCTATATGCCCCTGGTAGGGTCTCCCAAGGCAAACAGGTCTTAGGCGACGGGTCAGACTAAGAGCGGTTCAAAACCCCCTTAATGATGCTTAAGATTTTGAGTTCCGTGACGTCGCCCGGTATGGCGCAGCCGGGGCCCCACCCTGGAGCCAGGCCTGGGGTTGGGGCTTGTATGCGAGCGCCTGGTGGCAGGGCCTTTCCCCATGGGGCCCGGCCGGGCTCAGCCCGAACGGGCAACGTGGGGCCGCCTTCCCGTGGGCTCACCACCCACGGGAGGGACCATAAGGGGCCGGTGCGAAGAGGATCAGGCGGCAGTCGAAGGCAGGGGCCTAGACAACCCGATCTCTGGACACGGAAACTGGCTCTAGGGACGTGGAATGTCACCTCGCTGGCGGGGAAGGAGCCTGAGATCGTGCGTGAGGTTGAGAGGTTCCGATTAGAGAGTAGTCTGGATCACCTCTACGCACGGCTTGGGCTCTGGAACCATACTCCTTGAGAGAGGATGGACTCTTCACCACTCTGGAGTTGCCCATGGTGAGAGGCGGCGGGCTGGTGTGGGTTTGCTTATAGCTCCCCAGCTCTGCCGCCATGTGTTGGAGTTTACCCCGGTGAACGAGAGGGTCGTTTCCCTGCGCCTACGGGTCGGGGATAGGTCTCTCACTGTTGTTTGTGCCTACGGGCCGAACGGCAGTGCAGAGTACCCGACTTTCTTGGAGTCTCTGGGAGGGGTGCTGGAAAGTGCTCCAACTATCGTTCTACTGGGGGACTTCAACGCCCACGTGGGCAACGACAGTGACACCTAGAGGGGCGTGATTGGGAGGAACGGCCCCCCTGATCTGAACCCGAGTGGTGTTCAGTTATTGGACTTCTGTGCTAGTCACAGTTTGTCAATAACGAACACCATGTTCATGCATAAGGGTGTCCATCAGTGCACGTGGCACCAGGACACCCTAGGCCGCAGGTCGATGATCGACTTTGTTGTCGTCTCATCTGACCTGCGGCCGTATGTCTTGGACACTCGGGTGAAGAGAGGGGCGGAGCTGTCAACTGATCACCACCTGGTTGTGAGTTGGATCCGATGGCGGGGGAGGAAGCTGGACAGAATCGGCAGGCCCAAGCGTACTGTAAGGGTCTGCTGGGAACGTCTGGCCGAGTCTCCTGTCAGAGAGATCTTTAACTCCCACCTCCGGCAGAGCTTCGACTGGATCCCGAGGGAGGCTGGAGATATTGAGTCCGAGTGGACCATGTTCTCCACCGCCATTGTCGAAGCGGCTGCTCGGAGCTGTGGCCGTAAGGTCTCCGGTGCACTTCTCAGCCTCCCCGGGAAAGTCTATGCCAGGGTTCTGGAGAGGAGAATACGGCCGATAGTAGAACCTTGGAATCAGGAGGAACAGTGTGGTTTTCATCCGGGCCGTGGAACACTGGACCAGCTCTATACCCTCTACGGGGTGTTGGAGGGTTCATGGGAGTTTTCCCAACCAATCCACATGTGTTTTGTGGATTTGGAGAAGGCATTCGACTGTGTCCCTCGCGGCATCTTGTGGAGGGTGCTTCGGGAATATGGGGTCCTGGGTCCTTTGCTAAGGGCTGTCAGGTCCCTGTACAACCGAAGCAGGAGCTTGGTCCGCGTTGCCGGCAGTAAGTCAGACTTGTTCCCAGTGCATGTTGGACTCCGGCAGGGCTGCCCTTTGTCGCCGGTTCTGTTCGTAATTTTTATGGACAGAATTTCTAGGCGCAGCCAAGGGCCGGAGGGTGTCAGGTTTGGGGACCACACGATTTCATCTCTGCTCTTTGCAGATGATGTTTTCGTGTTGGCCCCTTCTAACCAGGACCTTCAGCATGCACTGGGACGGTTTGCAGCCGAGTGTGAAGCGGTGGGGATGAAAATCAGCACCTCCAAATCCGAGGCCATGGTCCTCAGTCGGAAAAGGGTGGCTTGCCCACTTCAGGTTGGTGGAGAGTGCCTGCCTCAAGTGGAGGAGTTTAAGTATCTAGGGGTCTTGTTCACGAGTGAGGGAAGGATGGAACGGGAGATTGACAGACGGATCGGTGCAGCTTCTGCAGTAATGCAGTTGATGTATCGGTCTGTCGTGGTGAAGAAAGAGCTGAGCCGCAAGGCGAAGCTCTCGATTTACCAGTCAATCTACGTTCCTACTCTCACCTATGGTCATGAGCTTTGGGTCATGACCGAAAGGACAAGATCCCGGATACAGGCGGCCGAAATGAGCTTTCTCCGCAGGGTGGCTGGGCGATCCCTTAGGGTGAGGAGCTCGGTCACCCGGGAGGAGCTCAGAGTAGAGCCGCTGCTCCTCCACATCGAGAGGGGTCAGCTGAGGTGGCTTGGGCATCTGTTTCGGATGCCTCCGGAACGCCTTCAAAAAGAAATTGATCATGCAGAGACATGAACATTTCATGAAATTCTAGCTATCAAAATGTTTATGCCTTCAATTAATATATTTTTCCCGCCATTTAATCAGACCCTTTTCTTCTGATTTTTCATTTATTTATTTCAGTTTTTTTTACTTATTTTTACTTATTTCACTTTCTGTCTATTTTTCTTTTTTTTTGGTCTCTGACTTTTCTACCCTTCTTTTCTTATTTTCTCTCTCTTCTTTTTACCCCTTCCTTCCTAGCTTGGTTCCTACTTTGGGGCACAGCTGTGTGTATTGGAGGCCAATGTTCAGCCAGGGGATAGCCAGACTGGGTTGCTGCTAATTGGCGCTCCTTGGTACCATGCCCAAGGGGTCGGAGGAGAGGTACATGTCTGTACTCTGGAGACCTGGGTAAGAGAGGCAAAGCGACACCCCACACATACACAAATAAAAAGAACACAGGATCATGTAGATAAAAGCATCTTAATATTTGGATGAGGGTATAATCATCCCAATGATGCGTTGGTTAATTTAACATTCTTACATTTAATTTACAATAATTAACAAAACTGCTGTGTTAATTGAAGCTTAAAACCCCAAACCATTCTTTTAGACACTCACTGAAAACAAATAATTCCAAATGGCATTGTACCACAAGTCACAATTGTATATTGCCAATGTTGTAGCTGCTTAGAAATGGTAAGTGTGACCCAGGATGCACCTGGGAGCTACTGCTGCCTCAAAGACATATGTTAGAGCAAGTCTACCTTAACTTAGTTTCTTAACCTACAGTGCTCGAAAGAAGCAATAAATCAATTCCCACAGACACTGTGTGTATAATAATAAGCAAGGCACAAGTCAATAGAACTAACCTACTTATTTGCCATTTCTAATAACACAAAATACATTCTTCAATCTAGAGTTCAATGTGTTTCACAAGGAGAATGTAGCCAGCTGATCCAGTTAGAAATGTATGTCTTAATGTACTCTAAATTTAAAGCATATAGAAGAAATAAACAATTGGAGACAATTAAGAAATCATACATTTGTATTGTTTAACAAAATGTAATTTAAAAAAATTACTCATAAAAATAGCCAACTTTTGCATACGTAACAGGTGAAATCATTCGTGGCATTCTTCCTGCAATGGATTATTTTTTTTTTTTAAAGTTCTTCCTAACACTGTTGCAGAAGTTGTGAAATGTGTTGCACTTGTTCAGTGAGGGGAAACGTTTTTGATCCCCTGTACGTTTGCCTACTGACAAAGAAATGATCAGTCTATAATTTTAATGATTGGTTTATTTGAACAGTGAGAGACAGAATAACAACAAAAACATCCAGAAAAACCCATGTCAAAAATGTTATAAACATATTTGCATTTTAATGAGTGAAAAAAGTATTTGATCCCCTCTCAATCAGAAAGATTTCTCACTCTCAGGTGTCTTTTATGCAGGTAACTCTTAAAGGGAGTGCTCCTAATCTCAGCTTGTTACCTGTATAAAAGACACCTGTCCACAGAAGCAATCAGTCAAACACATTCCAAACTCTCCACCATGGCCAAGACCAAATAGCTGTCCAAGGATGTCAGGCACAAGATTGTAGACCTACACAAGGCTGGAATGGGCTACAAGACCATCGTCAAGCAGCTTGGTGAGAAGGTGACAACAGTTGGTACAATTATTCGCAAATGGAAGAAACAAAAGAACTGTCAATCTCCCTCGGCTCCATGCAAGATTTCACCTCGTGGAGTTACAATGATCATGAGAATGGTGAGGAATCAGCCCAGAACTACACGGGAGGATCTTGTCAATGATTTCAAGGCAGCTGGGACCATAGTCACCAAGAAAACAATTGGTAACACATTACGCCGTAATGGACTGAAATCCTGCCTCGCCGGCAATGTCCCCCTCCTCAAGAAAGCACATGTACAGGCCTGTCTGAAGCTTTCCAATGAACATCTGAATGATTCAGAGGAGAACTGGGTGAAAGGGTGAACCTCCTTCCTTCAGCCAGGGCATTGAAAATGGGTCGTGGATGGGTATTCCAGCATGACAATGACCCAAAACAAAGGAGTGGAACAAGAAGAAGCACATTAAGGTCCTGGAGTGGCCTAGCCAGTCTCCAGACCTTAATGCCATAGAAAATCTGTGGAGGGAGCTGAAGGTTCCAGTTGACAAACGTCAGCCTCAAAACCTTAATGACTTGGAGAAGATCTGCAAAGAGGAGAGGGACAAAATCCCTCCTAAGATGTGTTCAAACCTGGTGGCCAATTACAAGAAACGTCTGACCTCTGTGATTGCCAACATGGGTTTTGCCACCAAGTACTAAGTCATGTTTTGCAGAGGGGTCGAATACTTATTTCACTCATTAAAATGCAAATCAATTTATAACATTTTTGACATGTGTTTTTTCTGGATTTTTTTGTTGATATTCTGTCTCTCACTGTTCAAATAAACCTACCATTAAAATTATAGACTGATCATTTCTTTGTCAGTGGGCAAATGTACAAAATCAGCAAGGGATCAAATACTTTTTTTCCTCACTGTATGTTGCTTTGCTTTCACCCTTTTGTCCAGTTTATCCCAAACCAGCTTAATGGGGTTTAAGAATGTGCTGGCCATTCCATAATTTGAAGCCTACCGGCTTTTTCTCTTCTTCCAAGATAGTTTTGACATAGCATAGAGGTATGTTTTGGGTCATTATCTTGCACACAATTATTGGCACCCCTAAACATTCTTACGAGTAAAATCTAATGGAAAAATGATTCCCATTCATATTTTACATTTGTAAGTTCACCTGAGTGATTAAGAACACTAAAGTGGTAAGCCATGACTTCCTGTTTCACTTGGGTATAAATATGAGGTGACACACAGGCCAAATTCCCGAAGTCATCCATCCCTAAGGGAAAGACCCGAAAATACAGTAATATTGTGAAACATAAGATTGTTGAGCAGACAAAATCATGAATTGGCTATAAGAAAATTGCTCAACGGTTTTATATGCCTATTTCCACTATCTGGGCAACAATTAAGAAGTTTATAGCAACTGGAGATGCCTGGAAGAGGCATCTTCCAGGCATTTATAGCAACTGTGACCCCATGCACAGTGATGAGGATGGCTTGAGTGGCCAAATAATCTCCAAGGATCACTGGTGGAGAATTGCGGCTGTTAGTTGGGTCTTGGGGTCAGAAAGTCTAAAAAATTATGACCAGACGCCACCTACATAACCACATGTTGTCTGGGAGGGTTGCCATAAAAAATACTTTGCTGTCATCAAACAAAAAACTCGAGTGCCGAAAGTTTGCCAAACTTAACTAGAACTTTCAATGAGACCATGTTCCATCTTTTTGGAAACACCAGAGGTGGGTTTGGCATAGACAGAAAGATGGCCATGCAGAAAATAACCTTATACCCTCTGTGAAGTATGGGAGTGGATCTTTGATATTGTCTGGCTGTTGTTCTTCTAAAAGCCCTGGACAACGTGTTAGGATGGTATCATGGACTCCAACAAGTACCAGCATGTATTAAATCAAAATCTGACAGCTTCTGCCGGGTACTAAACTGGGCCATGGTTTGATCTTCCAGCACGACAATCCAAAGCACACCTCAAAATCAACCAAGTAATTGGATAAAGTATTAAACAAAGGGGTGCCAATAATTGTGGCATGCACATATTTGAGAAATATGTTAGTTTTATGATAAGTGTTTTATATTTTTTCCTTCAATTGTTTAACATTCATTAAATTTCTGTTATTATTTTGAATGAAAGATCAACAGGATAAACAATGAATACAAAATCCATGTATAAGCTACAGTTTATAAATGGGAAATTACAGTAGTTATTAGTGGTAAAAGGCAAACAGCAGTTAGCCTATAGAAAATTACCACAGAATAAGATTAAATGTTTTCAGTTCACAAGCAATTGCATGGAAGCCACCCATCTACCAGTGTATATTGCTACATTGACAAGAGAGAGTCGCAGACATGTGATTCATAGGAAGTCTTGGGTAAATTTGTTTTCAGGGCAGAAGAGAAGCTTGGGTGCAGTCAAGCTTGCAAACTGTTAGAGATGAAAACAACATGTTTAACAAAATCTTGGTTTACTTCCCCTTTGCATTTCTAGGGCTGGTCTAATAATCTTCAAGTGCTTTTACTCTAATATAGTTTTATTTTGATGACTGAGACTTTGTATCAGAGATTCATTTTTTACAGGGTAAGAAATGAATGGGTTGTTACAAATACAGTGGGGAGAACAAGTATTTGATACACTGCTGATTTTGCAGGTTTTCCCACTTAAAAAGCATCTAGAAGTCTGTCATTTTTATCATAGGTATTCTTCAACTGTGAGAGACAAAAATCCAGAAAATCACATTGTATGATTTTTAAGTAATTAATTTGCATTTTATTGCATGACAAGTATTTGATACATCAGAAAAGCAGAACTTAATATTTGGTACAGAAACCTTTGTTTGCAATTACAGAGATGATACGTTTCCTGTAGTTCTTGACCAGGTTTGCACACACTGCAGCCGGGATTTTGACCCACTCCTCCATACAGACCTTCTGCAGATCCTTCAGGTTTTGGGGCTGTCGCTGGGCAATACGGACTTTCAGCTCCCTCCAAAGATTTTCTATTGGGTTCAGGTCTGGAGACTGGCTAATCCACTCCAGGACCTTGAGATGCTTCTTACGGAGACATTCCTTAGGTGCCCTGGCTGTGTGTTTCGGGTCGTTGTCATGCTGGAAGACCCAGCCACGACCCATCTTCAATGCTCTTACTGAGGGAAGGAGGTTGTTGGCCAAAATCTCGCGATACATGGCCCCATCCATCCTCCCCTCAGTACGGTGCAGTCGTCCTGTCCCCTTTGCAGAAAAGCATCCCCAAAGAATGATGTTTCCACCTCCATGCTTCACGGTTGAGAGGGTGTTCTTGGGGTTGTACTCATCCTTCTTCTTCCTCCAAACACGGCGATTGGAGTTTTGACCAAAACATTTTTGTCTCATCAGACCACATGACCTTCTCCCATTCCTCCTCTGGATCATCCAGATGGTCATTGGCAAACTTCAGACGGGCCTGGACATGCGCTGGCTTGAGCAGGGGGACCTTGCGTGCTTACTAATGGTTTTCTTTGAGACTGTGGTCCCAGCTCTCTTCAGGTCATTGACCAGGTCCTGCCGTGTAGTTCTGGGCTGATCCCTCACCTTCCTCATGATCATTGATGCCCCACGAGGTGAGATCTTGCATGGAGCCCCAGACCGAGCGAGATTGACCGTCATCTTGAACTTCTTCCATTTTCTAATAATTGCACCAACAGTTGTTGCCTTCTCACCAAGCTGCTTGCCTATTGTCCTGTAGCCCATCCCAGCCTTGTGCAGGTCTACAATTCTATCCCCGATGTCCTTACACGGCTCTCTGGTCTTGGCCATGTGGAGAGGTTGAAGTCTGTTTGATTGAGTGTGTGGACAAGTGTCTTTTTTACAGGTAACGAGTTCAAACAGGTGCAGTTAATACAGGTAATGAGTGGAGGGCTTCTTAAAGAAAAACAGGTCTGTGAGAGCCGGAATTCTTACTGGTTGGTAGGTGATCAAATACTTATGTCATGCAATAAAATGAAAATTAATTATTTAAAAATCATACAATGTGATTTTCTGGATTTTTGTTTTAGATTCCGTCTCTCACAGTGGAAGTGTACCTATGATAAAAATTACAGACCTCTACATGCTTTGTAAGTAGGAAAACGTGCAAAATCGGCAGTGTATCAAATACCATTTCTCCTCACTGTATATTCTTTGAAATAAACCCAAGAGTATAATATCGTAAACACATTTTAAGATGTGACCAATCAAGAATTATTGATTGAATGCATATAGCTCAGTTTGTATGGTATGCAACGCTAAAGGTTGTGGGTTTTTTTCCCACAGGGGACCTGGTCAGAAATGTATGCATTCTCTTCTCACGCTCTGGATTAAGTTTTCCACTAAATTCTAAAGAATTTAACTGCTACTGACAATCTGTCAGTAGCCTACTGTGATCTAACTTCTCTTTCCCTCAGTGGCTTTCCTTCTTCACCCACAACTGGGGACCATACTGGTACAAACTCAGATCAAGCGCTTTCCCATCTATGAAATCAAGAGGATTATTGTGATTTGTGTTAACTTATATGATATGGATATAGCAAGCAAGCAAGCACGTTTATTTATATAGTACAATCATACATCGAAGCAATTCAATGTGCTTTACAAAGAAAAATAACAAAAATATATGAAAGTACAGTTACATAAAAACAAATACTCAAATGAAAACATCAAAAGAAATGAAAACATTATAAGAAAAAATACAATAAGAAAACATATAAAAACATGGGAAGCTATAAGGCTAAACAGTGTGGTTGAGTGTAAGTGCTCAGTCATAGGCACGTGAAAAGAGAAGTGTTTTTAACCTGGATCCAAAAAGTGATACGTTTGGGGCACATCTAAGATCTTCTGGTAGTTTATTCCAGTTGTGTGCAGCATAAGCGCTAAACGCAGCTTCTCCATGTTTAGTTTGAACTCTGGGCTCTACTAGCTGACCAAGCCTTTGATTCTGGCTATATTTTTTTAGATGATAGAATGCTGTTTTGGTGACTGCTTTGATATGACTGTTAAATGTGAGGTCTGAGTCTATCAGAACTCCAAGATTATGCACTTGATCCTTGGTTTTAAGGGCCCAAGAATCCAGCGCTTTACTAATACTTGTTCTTTACTAATACAGAGTTCCACAGTAACACAATAATCTCAATTGTTTAATTGTAGACAATTTAATTGTAGACAATTTTGGTTCATGCAGGTATTTATGTGCTCTATACAGTGACACAGAGTCTGTTGAGCTGTTATCATACAGTTTGAGACCTGAATAGTATCATCAGCATAGATGTTGTTGTTCTGTAGAATTTGGCCCAGAGGTAGCATACATAGATTGAACAGAAGTGGTCCGAGACCTGATCCCTGTGGAACTCTGCATGTCATAGCCACCCTATCAGATTATCATGATTACCAAGTAACTCCGGCCATCTAGATAAGATCTGAACCAATCAAGGACTGTCCCGGAGACTCCTACCCAATTTTCCAGCCTATCTATAAGTGTTCTATGATCTACATTGTCAAATGCTGCACTGAGATCTAATAGAACCAGAACTGTTATTTTATCACTGAGTATTCAGCTGTATATCATTTAAAACTTTAATCAGGGCCGTTTAACAACTGTGGTGAAGTCAGAAACCTGACAGAAATTTGTCTAAGTGACTGCTTGAGATCACAAAATTGCTGAATTGATTGAAGACAACCTTCTCAATGATCTTGGCTATAAAAGGGACATTGGATACATGTCTATAGTTGTTCATTATTGATGCATCCAGTGTTGTTAATGGCAGCTGTATTTCGAGACGTTGAGAAAATGCCTGATTGCAGACAGCTATGCTGACAACTATTTGCTGTAGGTCCATTGTTATAGAGTTTTAAATTGTTTTTAAAAAGTCTAATGGCAGTGTGTTGAGACAGCAAGTGGAAGCTTTAAAATGTTTCTTCTAGGGATTTTCTATCAATTGTATTAAAATGCGATGGTACAGAGTCCTTGTTAGACTGCGTTGTTCTGATGTTCCGTTTAATACTTATAATTATTTCACTAAAGAAACACGCAAATTCATTACATTTCACAGTGGATATGAGTTCTGATGCTATCTGCTTTATTGGGTTTGTAAGCATGTCGACCATGACAAATAGATTGCGGGTATTGTTGATATTTTGGTTGATCATTCCCGATAAATGTTGCTGTCTGGACCTTTGTAACTCATTGTTGAAGTTACCAAGGCTTTGTTTATAGATGTCATAGTGGATTTGAAGTTTAGTTTTCCTCCACTTACGTTCCATTTTTGCACATTCTTTTTTCAGGGCGCTTACCATCATGGTGGTTCTCCATGGTGTTTTCTGTTTGCTCATAGTTTTCTTTACCTTTACTGGTGCAACACAATCCATGACATTCAATATTTTGGCATTAAAATTATACAGGAGTACATAAAATATAGATCCAACGTATATAGAAAGTTGTTTGGTTTTTACTATTTTCTATTTTTTTTTTTGCGATATTCCTCTTCATGTAAAACGTTTAATTCTACTTCTACTACAAGAAATTGTGACGATGACAATCATTACTATTGTTTAAGGCACCCAACTGCTCTCTCACTCTGCACGGGGCCCATGGAAACACCCATGGCCAGTTTGGTGCCTCTCTGACACCCTGTCCAGACCTGAACCAGGATGGGCTGCTAGATCTGGCTGTAGGTGCCCCAGCAGAAGACAGAGGGCAGGGGGCAGTTTACATCTTTCTAGGATGTCCTGGGGGAGTCCAAGCCAAATATAGTCAGGTTAGTTCTAAATATAGATCTAACTTATTTGAATGTTATTTGCTTTTCTTCCAAACATTGTCCACCTTATGCCTCTCTACCTCCCCAGAGGATTCAGGGGGAAAGAGGAGGGGGCAGAGGGCTGCAGTTCTTTGGGGTGTCAGTGCACTCTGCTGGGGATCTGAACTCCGATGGACTGGCTGATCTGGTGGTGGGAGCTAAAGGGGCCGCTGTCATACTCAGGTGAGGTAATAATAATAGTAGCTATTAACATCATAAATCAGGTAACCATTAACACAATATATGATAAAGAAAAGTATCCTTGTGGAATTGACCAGGTAGCCATTCATATATACATATGTGCTCATAAGTTGTTATACCCTGGCAGAAATTTTGACATTTTGGCATTGATTTTGAAAATATGACTGATCATGCAAATACTTTATTTTAGTCTTACAGACGAAAAAAAAACGGACAATTAGTTGTCTAGTTAGCAATAGCATTTTCCTTATTTGAATGAAATCAGAAGAAACACGAGAAAACATCCAACTAGTCTGCCGGCTACACAGCCACTGCAACGCTTTCGATTACAAGACTGAGTAAGCAACATTTTGAGTGCCACAGCTAATGTGTTTGTCTATCAAGTTATCACGACAGGGTTGTCATCTAAAAGATATAACCAATATTTCACAGCATAAAGTATGGACAACACAAAACTTACAGCCACAGTTTTTCTTACTCAACTCGACATCATTATCGCTTTCATAGAGCAAGGATGTTTTTAACCTCTATCACCAAACAACACAAGCAATCTCATCTAACGTCAGATAGCGTTTTGGCGCTATCATTTTGAGAAAGGAAATTAATAAAACCAAATAATAAATTTAGTGAAGTCAAATGACAGCATATCTTTTTTGGTTTCTTATTAATGATGACATCCATGGGAATACAGTAACAGGCTTTTATCAGGTAGATTGTGTGATATATATACACAACTATTATTGTTAAAGAAACATGCCCGTTCAGCGACCGCTACAGTTTAAAAGACTGCTGTTGACAGCATTATAAATAAAACAATATTCTAGATATTCTCAGAATATCGATACAATATTTGGAAAAAAAATAATTTAGATTTTAAATTGGCACAGCACTTCTATACAGTAACTATAAAGAAAACAATGACCCCAGGGCTGGTTCGTTTTTTTTTTAGTACAATAAAAATATAAAAGGGTCACGTAATACAATTATTCTTTTAAATATATGAGATTCATGGTATAACAGAGTGGATATATGTTGTTGTGCAAAATATTTCTAAGACAGAAATTGGAACGTCTGAGGTTGGAATTGAAACCGGGGTCAAAATATTTGAGATAAGGGATGTTTCTACAAGACCACACTGCCTGCTGGGATTACACCTCTGTATCGTCTCCAAATGTAACTTGTAACCCAGCCAATACATTTTTACTGAAATGACGTGGTCAACAGAACGTTTGTTAATGGAACTAAAGTGTACTCTTGTACAAAATTTACTGTAGATGGATCTGTAACGAAAACACTGACTCAAATCACTCCTTGGCTGGTTTGTTTCTTTAGAAAACAATAACAGTATAAAAGGGTCACATAATATAATTATTCTCTTAAATATATGAGATTCAGTGTATTACAAAGCGGATATATAATGTTGTATGAAGGCTGAAGAGTGCAGAGTAGATAAATATTTCTGAGAGGCATAATTGGAACATCTGAGAGGGGAATCAAACACAGGTAAAGATATTGAAGGTTAGGGATATTTCCACAGGACCACATGGCCTGATGGTTTTTCACAGTGCAAAGGATTGTGATATAGGATTACCCTAAAAAGCATGCGTGGATGGGTACTTTGAAAATCTAGTAATAGTCGCAATATAGTGTCGGTATAGCTTCTCGACATTAGATCATATTGTCACACATTAACGTCACGCCAAGTTTGAATATTGTGTAAACCGTTTTATTTCAGGCTTACTATAACGTAGCTACTAAAGGTTGTAGTCAGCCAAGTTTTTGTCTATCCTGAACAAATCGTAATGCATCATTTTGTCAAACACCGGTCTCTCACATGACAGTTTGCGTCTTTAACCACTACGCTATAGTCTGTCAGTCAGTCACTCATTCAGTCACTCACTCAGTAAGAGACATTTGCCCTTCTTGGCCGGCTCCGCTTACGTGGTCTGGCAAAAACATCCCAGACAGGACAAGTCTTTCAGAAGTAAAGATGGGGAGGGGTTCACCCTTCTGTGAAAGACTGCGCAGGCAAATTGTGCAAACAGCAGACATTTTAAGAATAACATTTTGCAACTTAAGAGTTTGGTGTATGCAAGGGACCGAAAACCAATATTTGATGGCCATGATCACTGCATTAAAAACAAACACAATTCTGTGGTGGAAATGACTGCATGGGCTCAGGAACACTTCTGAAAACCATTGTCTGTGAACACAGTACGTCGCTGCATCCACAAATGCAAGTTAATTCTCTTCCATGCAAAGAAGAAACCAGATAGAAACAAGATCCAGAAATGCCACTGCCTTCTCTGGGCCCAAGCTTATTTAAGATGGTCTGAGGCCAAGTGGAAAACTGTCCTGTTGTCTGACAGATGAAAATGTGAAATTATTTTAGGGAATCATGGACGCCGTGTCCTCTGGGCTAAAGAGGAGCGGGACCATAACTGGCTTGTAATCAACGCACAATTCAAAAGCCAGTCAAACTTATATCAATCAATAATTTTATTTATAAAGTGCTTTTACAGAAACATCCGACCTTAAACCCCAAGGAGCAAACAACAGTAGTGTTAAATTTCATTGGCTAGGAAAAACTCCCTAAGAAGGACAAATTTTAGGAAGAAACCTAGAGAGGGCCCATGCTCAGAAAATGCATTCCTCAGATCAATTTATAGTGGAGAAGGAGAACTTAGTGGGGAATGAGAACTGACCCAATCCCCCAGCACAATAGTATAGCAGTGTAAGACTATGGAACTGAGACAGGGGGGGGTTCCGGCGACACTGTGGCCCTACCCGCAGGGCCAAAACAGGCAGGAAATCAATCCACCCACATTGCCAGGCATCAACCAAAGGGACACCCACCAACCACCATGAATGAGGGCCGAGTATTGCCAGCAAAGTACAGCCCAATTGCACAAGTGCGCAACAGACAGACAACAACAAGCCAGTGACTCTTCCCCTGAAAGGCATTGGAGGGAGGGCATCTCAGTGGCGACGAGAGCCCACCTGGCAAGACCGCAAGGGTGGATAGTATCAAGCCTTTCTAGTCACATTCACGCCCCCGGGCCAGGCTACACCTAATCGTAGACCATGCTGTAGAGATGAGTTTTTAGTAAACACTTGAAAGTTTGCACTGAGTTTGCATTTCTAACCTTAATTGGCAGATCATTCCACAGTAGTGGAGCTCTATGAGAAAAGGCCCTGCCTCTGGCTGTTTGTTTAGAAATTCTAGGTACAATTCAACAGCCTGCATCTTGCAATCGTAGGTTACGTGTAGTTATGTATGGCTGGATCATTTCAGCAAGGTAAGTAGGAGCAAGTCCATGTATTGAATTATAGGTTAACAGTAAAACCTTAAAATCTGCCCTAACCCTAACAGGCTGCCAGTGTAAGGATGCTAGTACAGGAGTAATGTGTTCAAATTGTTTTGTTCTAGTTAGGATTCTAGCAGCCGTGTGCAGCACTAATTGAAGTTTATTTATTGATTTGTCAGGGTAACCGGAAAGAAGAGCATTGCAGTAATCTAGTCTAGAAGTAACAAAAGCATGGATTTGTTTTTCTGCATCAGTTTTTGATAGAAAGTTTCTGATTTTTGCAATGTTTCAAGGATGAAAAAAAAACAACCCTTGAGACATATTTTATATGTTCATCAAAGGAGAGGTCAGGGGTAAGGGGAACGCGAAGGTTTCTTACAGTTGGGATACGAACATGCAGCCGTCGAGGTTCACAGTGAGATCTGCTAACAAAGCTCTGTTAATATCTGAAACGCATGCTTCCAAAGTAGCATATTTTGGGGCTTCTTCATGCTTCATTGAAATATATAACTGTGTGTCATCAGCATAACAGTGAAAGTTGACATTGTGATTCCGGATTACATTACCTAGAGGCAGCATATATAGTGAGAACAATAATGGGCCCAGAACCAAGCTTTGAGGAACACCAAAGCATACCTTTGACTTGTCAGAGGATATGTCATTCACACTAACAAACTGATATCTTTCAGATAAATAAGATTTGAACCAAGCTAGAACATGTCCAAGTAGCCCTATATGGGTTTCCAGTCTCTCTAAGAGAGGGGAGTGATCAAAAGTGTCAAAAGCACACATCCGGAGCTTGGTACACATCCGGAGGAAAGGGAGCAAATTATTATGTTCAACATTGGCTGACCTAGCACAGGAAATAGCTCCTCAAGTAATTTTGTTGATATCGGGTCTAGTTGACAGTTTGTGGGTTTAGAACTCATTACAAATTTAGTGAATGTGTCAAGCGATAAGGTATCAAAAAATTCAAGTGTCCCCATTGACACCTGGTCAGGGAGGTTCAGGACATTCTCAGGACAACTGAGATTTTGAGGACCATAACTATTTAAGGAGGAGTCAGTTATTTGTTTTCTAATGGTGATGATCTTTTCATCAAAGTAGTTAATGTATTCTTTACGACTAAAGTGAAGACCCACTTCACTTGTTGAGCGTTGGTTTTTTGTTAACTTTGCAACAGTATCAAAGAGACATTTTTGATAGTTTTTGTTCACCTCATTCAGGTTGGAGAAATAAGCTGATCGAGCAGACGTGAGTGATTTTAGGTATTGTAGTGTACCGTCTATCCAGGCTAGTCTGAATACTTCCAACTTGGTGGAGCGCCACTTTCGCTCCAATTTTCTGGAGGTTTGCTTAAGTACTCTAGTATTGTTTGTGTACCAAGGAGACAGTTTCTTGTTGTGTATTTCTTTTGTTTTTAGTGGTGCAACCGTGTCTAATGTATTTCGCAGTGTTTAGTTTAGATCCTCGATTTGATCGTTTACAGATTTATTTACTCTGTCGTTAATGAGCGGACTTGTAAGAATATCAAGGAATTTATTTGTAGTCTGAGAATTTATAATACGGCTTTTGAAACGCATTGTTTGCGGAGCAAGTGGATTTCTTGTTTTTACGGTAAATGTAGTAAGACAGTGATCCGATAATCCCGGATTTGGGGGGGAAATTATTAGATCTACAATATCTATTTCTCGTGACAGGACTAAATCTAAAGTGTGATTGTGGCAATGTGTTGGACCTGAGACATGTTGGATAAAACCCATAGAGTCAATTATGGCTTCAAAGGCTTTTTAAAGAGGATCATTGGACTTTTCCATATGAATATTGAAATCGCCAAAAATTTGAATACTATCTGCCATGACTACAAGGTTAGACAAGAATTCTGGAAACTCATTGAAGAACTTTGTGTATGCTATGTAAAATGATTTATCGGCCTGGTTAACTTTCATGAGTAAAACTTCAATAGAATGAAAATCAGTGATGTGTTTGAGAGTACATTTATATTTACTGTCATAAATATTAGCACTAATATAGCCAGGAGGAGAGGCCTCATTTAAGGCAATGAATTCATCAGGCTTTAGCCACGTTTCACATAAACCAATAACAACTAGTTTATGATCAAATATTAATTCATTTACTGCCTTTGGAACAAGGGATCTAACATTTAGGAGTCCCATTTTGAGATGCGAAGTGATACAGTCATTTTTATTTGTGACCGAGGTGGAGGAAGGCTTTATCTTAATAAGGTTGTTTTTGTTAGCACTACCTTGTTTAACTTTTCTCAGCCTGGAACGAGTCACAGTGGCAATAGGTAAAGCTGTTCTAACTACTCTGGCTATGCTATCGACAGACTCTACTAAGCTAGAATGCTGGCTAACAGCCTGTGGCCTGACCTGCACCCTATCTCATGGTGAGGCTATAGGAGTGAGATTCCTGTCAATGTTCCTAGATAAAAGAAGAGCACCACTCCAGCTAGGATGGAGTCCGTCGCTCCTCAGCAGATCAGGCCTGGCCCTATTTCTGGGAGAGTCCCAAAAAGAGAGCCAGTTATCTACAAACTCTATCTCCTGTGATGGTCAGAACTCAGTTTTCAGCCAGCGATTGAGTTGCGCAAGTCTGCTGTAGACCTCGTCACCACCCCTAGCTGGGAGGTGCATGATGGTATGGGGGTGCATTACTGAAAATGGCATGGGTGACTTGCACATCTGTGAAGGCACCATTAATGATATATACATGTTTAGGAGCAACTTATGCTGCCATCCAGACAACCTCTTTTTCAGGGAAAGCCTTGCTTATTTCAGCAAGATAATGCCAAACCACATTTTGCTCTTATTACAACAACGGCTTCGTAGTAAAAGAGTCAGAGTGCTAAACTGGCCTACATGCAGTCCAGACCTGTCACCCATTAAAAACATTTGGCATATTATGAAATGAAACGTATGATAAAGGAGACCCCGAAATATTGAGCAGCTGAAATGCAATATCAAGCAAGAATGGGAAAACTTTAAATTTTCTGAACTACAGCAATTGTTCTTCTCAGTTCTTATGGAGTACAGTTAAAAGAAGATGTGATGCAACACAGTGGTAAACATGCCCCTGTCCCGACTTTTTTGAAACCTTTTGCCGGCATTAAATTCAAAATGGGCATGTATTTTTCCAAAAAAAATCTAATCAATATTTGGTGGAATAACCCAGATTTTTTATCACAGCTTTCATGCGTCTTGGCATGCTCTCCACCAGTCTGTGACATTGCTGTTGTGTGACTTTATGCCACTCCTGGCACAACAATTCAAGTAGCTCGGCTTTGTTTGATGGCTTGTGACCATCCATCTTCCTCTTGATCAAATTCCAGAGGTTTTCAATGTGGTTCAGGTCTGGAGATTGCGCTGGCCACGACAGGGTCTTGATCTGGTGGTCTTCCATCCACACCTTGATTGACCTGGCTGTGTGGCATGGAGCATTGTCCTGCTTGAAAAAACAATTCTCAGAGTTGGAGAACATGGTCAGGAAGCAGGTGTTCTTCCAGGAAAACCTTGTACTTTGCTCTATTCATGCGTTCTTCACAAAGACAAATCTGCCTGATTCCAGCCTTGCTGAAGCATCCCCAGATCATTACAGATCCTCCACCAAATTTCAACGTTGAACCATTAGATGACAAGGTGTTGGGCAAAGTAGAAAATCTGACTCATCAGAGATGACATTACTCCATTCTTATACGGTCCAATCCTTATGGTCTTTTGCAAACTTCAGTCTGGCTCTTCTTTGCTTCACTTTGCTTCACATTGATGAAGGTCTTTTTTGCACGATTTCAGCCCTGCTCCTAGGAGCCTGTTTCGAACTGTCCTCGCCTTGCACTTCACCCCAGCTGCTGTTTGACATTCAGGTCACTTTATATCATCCTACGGTTGTTGAGTGACATTCGAATGAGTTGATGGTCATCTCAGTCATTTTTGCCCTCTGCCAGTCTATAGCTTTGCTTAGATTTATCTGTCATGGTTGCGAACCAAGCTGCTACCACATTTCCCTATTAAAAGATACAGGCAGATAATATTAATATTGAATACTCACAACAACAACAACAACAACAAAAAATATATAAATATACATGTTTCATGTATCATGATGAACAGGCACTTGTTATTAGGCTACAAAACCTACTGGCAGTTACAAAACTTTGCTGCCAGCTGCTGTAGGACCTTTATAATAATTGTATTTCCCCCTCCGCTTGATGCTGCTCCCGTCATTGTCAAGTCAGATCTATCAATTTTCTCATGCATCTGCTGCTCAACAACTTTAATAAATATGTATCTCAAAACATTTTAGACCTCCACAAGTCTGGTTCATCTATGGAATACATTTCCAAATGCTTGAAGGTACCATGTTCATCTGTACAAAAAAATAGTTTGTACAGATGAACAAGTAACATCATGGGACCACACAGCCATCACACCGCTCAGGAAGGAGACGCATTCTGTGTCCTAGGGATGGACAATGTGAAGATGCTGGAAGAAACAGGTACAAAAGTATCTATATCCACAGTAAAATAAGTCCTGTATCTACATAACATGAAAGGCCACAAAGCAAGGAAGAAGCCACTGCTACCAAAACCACAATAAAAAAAGCCAGACTACGGTTTACAACTGCACATGGATTGTACTTTTTGGAGAAATGTCCTCTGGTCTGATAAAACAAAAATTTAACCGTTTGGCCCTAATGACCATCATAGAGAAAGTGGGAGGCTTGCAAGCTGAAGAACACCATCCCAACTATAAAGCACAGGGGTGGCAGCATCATGTTGTCAGGGGCCTTTGCTGCATGAGGGACTGGTGCACTTCACAAAATAAACGTCTATCATCTTAAAAATATAGCCAGAATCAAGGGCTTGGTGTCCCAAAAAGACCAAGAGAAGCTCATCCATGCTTTTATCTCTAGTAAGATTGACTACTGTAATGGCCTGTTAACTGAACCCTAAAAAGACTGTAAAACAGCTGCAGTTCATTCAGAATGCTGCTGCTAGAATGTCAACCAGAACCAAGAGAACAGAGCACATCACTATGTTTGAAGAATATAAACCGAGCTGGGCTTTTAGATCCATGAACATATGGCCAAGCTGCGTTTAACAGTTATGCTGCATACAACTGGAATAAACTACCAGAAGATCTTAGACGTGCCCCAAATGTATAATTTTTTTTTTATCCAGGTTAAAACACTTCTCTTTTCACACACCTATGACTGAGCGCTTAAACATAACAGCACTGTTTAGCCTTACAGATTTTATAGCTTCAGATGGTTTTTATCCCATTTTTATTCTATTTGTATTTTACAAACCCGATTCCAAAAAAATTGGGACACTGTACAATTGTGAATAAAAACAGAATGCAATGATGTTGAAGTTTCAAATTTCTATATTTTATTCAGAATACAACATACATGACATATCAAATGTTTAAACTGAGAAAATGTATCACTTTAAGGGAAAAATAAGTTGATTTTAAATTTCATGGCATCAACACATCCCAAAAAAGTTTGGGACAAGGCCATGTTTACCACTGTGTGGCATCCCCTCTTCTTTTTATAACAGACTGCAAACATCTGGGGACTGAGGAGACGAGTTGCTCAAGTTTATGAATAGGAATGTTGTCCCATTCTTGTCCAATACAGGCTTCTAGTTGCTCACCTGTCTTATGTCTTCTTTGCCGCACCTTCCTCTTTATGATGCACCAAATGTTTTCTATGGGTGAAAGATCTGGACTGCAGGCTGGCCATTTCAGTACCCGGATCCTTCTTCTATGCAGCCATGACATTGTAATTGATGCAGTATGTGGTCTGGCATTGTCATGTTGGAAAATGCAAGGTCTTCCCTGAAAGAGATGACTTCTGGATGGGAGCATATGTTGTTCTAGAACTTGGATTTAACTGTCAGCATTGATGGTGCCTTTCCAGATGTGTAGGCTGCCCATGCCACACGCACTCATGCAACCCCATACCATCAGAGATGCAGGCTTCTGAACTGAGCGCTGATGACAACTTGGGTTGTCCTTGTCCTCTTTAGTCCGGATGACATGGCGTCTCAGTTTTCCAAAATTAACTTCAAATTTTGATTCGTCTGACCACAGAACACTTTTCCACTTTGCCACAGTCCATTTTAAATGATCCTTTGCCCAGAGTAAACGCCTGCGCTTCTGGATCCTGTTTAGATACGGCTTCTTTTTTGACCTATAGAGTTTTAGCCGGCAATGGCGAATGGCACGGTGGATTGTGTTCACTGACAATGTTTTCTGGAAGAATTCCTGAGCCCATGTTGTGATTTCCATTACAATATCATTCCTGTATGTGATGCAGTGCCGTCTGAGGGCCCGAAGATCACGGGCATCCAGTATGGTTTTCCGGCCTTAACCCTTACGCACAGAGACTGTTCCAGAGTCTCTGAATCTTTGGATGATATTATGCACTGTAGATGAGGATAACTGCAAACTCTTAGCAATTTTTCTGTGAGAAACTCCTTTCTGATATAGCTCCACTATTTTTCGCTGTAGCATTGGGGGAATTGGTGATCCTCTGCCCATCTTCACTTCTGAGAGACACTGCCACCCTCAGAGGCTCTTTTTATACCCAGTCATGTTGCCAATTGACATAATAAGTTGCAAATTGGTCCTCCAGCTGTTCCTTATCTGTACATTTAACTTTTCCGGCCTCTTATTGCTACCTGTCCCAACTTTTTTGGAATGTGTAGCTCTTATGAAATCCAAAATGAGCCAATATTTGGCATGACATTACAAAATGTCTCACTTTCAACATTCGATATGTTATCTATATTCTATTGTGAATTAAATATAAGTTAATGAGATTTGTAAATTATTCCATTCCTTTTTTACTCACAATTTGTACAGTGTCCCAACATTTTTGGAATCGGGTTTGTATTATTCAGTTTTATTATTATGATGTTGTTTTGATGTTTTCATTTTAGTATTTGTTTTTATGCTATTGCATTTTATATTTTAGTCTTTTTCTTGTTAAAGCACATTAAATTGCTTTTATGTATGAATTGTGCTATATAAATAAACTTGCTTGCTTGCATGAGGAAGGAAACGTGAATATATTGAAGCAACACCTCAAGACATCAGTCAGGAAGATAAAGCTTGGTCGGAAATGGGTCTTTCAAATGGTCAGTGACCCCTAGCATACTTCTAAAGTTGTGGCAAAATGGCTAATGGACAACAAAGTCAAATTATTGGAATGGCCATCACAAAGCCCTGATCTCAATCCTCTAGAAATCCTCTAGTGGGCAGACCTGAAAAGGCGTGTGCGAACAAGGACGCCTACAAACTCAATTATGTTTCCAGAGGAGGCCAAAATGCACCTTTTTGTGGGAAGCGTGTGGAAGGCTACATAAAACGTTTGACCCTAGCTAAAAAACATTAAGGCAATGTTACCATATACCTATCTGAGTGGGGAAAAACCCTAACGTTTGCTGTTAATAAGTGGCCTTTGATGGTTGCAACTAATTAACTGGAAATAATTTGTTAGCCATAAATGGTTGCAATATAAGCACCATTTTGAATGATTTCTACATATGTCAATGATATTCAACTCTAGTCTTCATGTTCATCCTCTGCTAATCAGACACTTATTGAGACCTGGTACAACAGGTAAGTACAATTTAACCTTTGCGGTTCAGTACATAATGAAAGCTAGCTATTGTACTGTTCAATAACCTTTTAGTCCACGAGCAAATAGATTTCTCCTCAATTATTTGGTCACTTTCCGAGTCTTTCCAGTTTCCTTGGTCACAGAGGAGAGAGGTTGAACCATCTTGCTGGTGTGTCCCTTCTGTCCCAGGTCCCAGCCACTGATGCGTGTAGAGGTGTCTGTCACGGTAGCCCCTCCAACAATCCCACAGATGTTTTTCCACTGTGCTGCCCACATTGCCCTCAACACTCCCATAGCCACGGCCACTCTGTGTGTCACTGTTAATGGAGCCCATGTGGGAAAGATAAGCAGTGTGTATCTCCACCCAGCACAACACGCAGATTCTATGCTTTAAGATTATATTCTCTCTTATTGTGCTTTGGATAATGGTGTTTACTTCACTTTCACTGTATGTTTGTGTAACAACCTGGAACTGGTATATTCGCATCTAGCTTCTCTCCAGGCATCAATCTCTATCACTGTGGATTTCCGCAAGGACCAGAACGGAACAAGGCCAGCCCGTCTGCTCTTCTACCCCAGATTGCACTCCTCCAAATGGGAGGAGAGGGTGACCGGCACTGCTTGCTACAACATTTCCCTTAGCGTACCAGTAAGTGAGGGCTTTGCTCAGCTGCCTCTCTCTCTTTGATTGAATGAGTGTATGTTGGTGTCCCTTGTTGTCCCTGTGTGAATCTTGTACACAGGTGTGTGTCTGAGTAACTGCGTTGTTGTGCATCAAGCTTGGGGAGGTCTGGTGGGAAAGTCTGGTGTTTGTGTGGGGATTTTCCATACACATGACTGTCTGCCACGGATTAGCATCATTGGTTCTTTCTCTGGCTCTGCTCTGCAGGAGTGTATATCTGACTACCGTGAGGTGCCTATGTCTGTTCGTCTGGCCGCAGAGGGCCTGGAGGTACCAGGGACTGACGGACTGAAGTCAGTCCTGAGCCCTGATAACCCAACTTTCTTCACACACATGGTAACTATTGTCTAGATGTGTGCGGGGTGTCTCTGTGCATCTTTTTTTTTTTTTTTTGTGCAAACATTTTTGATTCTTTGTTTCAGATCTTGCTGGAGAAGGTTTGTGGTGAAGACCATATCTGCATCTCCGACTTATCTGTGAACATAACCTGGTAAAATTCACAATTTTAAAATATACATTTTCTGATCTTTTTGTTTCTTCCGAAATGTTCCGCATTGAACTGTACAGTGGCCAGTTCATTAGGTACACCTAGTACTGGGTTGGAGCCCTGATATTCAGGGTATGGTATTCCACAAGGTTTGGACATTTCTGCATAATATTTATTCCATGCTGATACCGTTGCATCATCCAGATTGTACAGTGTTACATTGACACTGCAGATTGGAAGTTGGTCTATTCACACTGCAAACAGCCCATTTTATCCCAATGTTTCTCAACTGGGTTGAGGTCTGGATATATAAAGCCACAGCCATGTGACCCGCTGTCTCTAGTAGCGAGCCACTGAGTTCATGTTGATCTCTCTCCATCTTTTTCCTACAGTCCAGAGGTTGTGCATAGCCCAGGTTTCCCAGTAGAAGTCTTTGTAAATGTGGATAACAGGGGAGAGGATGCATCTAAGGTTGAACTGACGCTGGTTCACCCCTCCACAATATCCTTTGTTTTTGCTAAATGGGTAAGTCTCAGGGATGGGGTGGAGCCAGGGGCTGGATTTACATATGAGACTGAGATACATGAATTGTTCCATGGAGAGACTGAGATAGAGTGAGATAAAAGGATTTTAAAGAAATTACATGTAAGTGTGATGGAGAGATTTGGAGCTCAATCAATCCCGCATTACAGTATTAACACTTGAGCTCTTTTTCTAAACAGTAGAATTAACTCACATGCTGGTCATCTGTGATTAAAATTGTATAAAGACATAGCATAAAAATAGTTATGCCAGGTTTGAATGAAGAAGAGACAGACAGGATGAAGTTAGGATTGAAATGTCAATGGATGTTCTATTTCATCTGCTGGTTTGGTTTGGTTTCAATCACATCACAGTAAAGATGTGTTTTTTGCTATAGTCTTTCGGAACAAGACAGGTTGCAGTTTGGTGTGTGTCCAACACCACAGGACTTGAAAACCTCACCCGCACAGTTTGTCCCCTAAGCTCATTAGTACTGAGAAAAGGAGCCCATGTAAGTATCCATCCGCCACCCGAAATTCCTGTGGAGCTGATAAAGGAACACTTTGATCTGACTCCACCTTCCCCTCAGGTGACTGTGTGGGTGTCATTCAGAGTGTCTGAAAACTCTTCTTTGAGTGAAAGGCTGGTTATTAATGCATCTGTTAATACGTGAGTTGCTATCAATCTCCACAGACAGAACATTACTTGCAAATAAGGGATTTTATGTGAAAATACGTACACTTTATTTTGTGAGTCCCAATTTCCATCTGCAGATGTTTTACAGATAGTATTACTATCAACAAACTTTCATCAAACTTTATATAAACTATCGTGATAGTTTATATAAACAACTGCTTGCTAAGGTTAGGGTTATGTTTAGAATAAGAGTTAGGGTAAGGGTTAAGGTCAGGAATAGAATAGAATATAGGTTAGGGTTAGGATAAAGGTAAGAGTTAGGGTTAGTAGATAGGTAGGTAAAATGTTACAGATAGTCAGTAGGCAATCTTTAGAGCATCTACAGGCACACTTTTGGGACTCTCAAAATATAGTGTTAAAATTATATATGGAACACGTGAAGTGTTAGTCTCATGCTTCATGAGCTGGAATGGGAGGTCCAGAAATGTTCCATAAGAACACATAAATTATGTGCACACCCTTGTTACTGAGACTCTCCCAGGTAATCCACCTACCTGACGGGTGTGGAATATTACCAAGCATGTTGCATTTTTATATTTTTGTTCATTATATTTGTATTCTATTAATTAAATCAGAAACTGTACATTGTCAATCGTGTCCTAGTCAACACTGTTTGTCCTACAGTGATAATGAAGAACAAGGCACCCTTCATGATAACCTGGCAAGCTCATCTATACAAGTTAAACTTCCAGTTAATATTATTATAAAAGGGTCAGTGCATGTAGTTTCATCTCCAAACTATTTTCAATATGTCCATAGTGAATGTGGCAGCCTAAATTAACTTTACATTTAAATATATTTCAGAGGAGATTCCTCCCAATACATCACTTTCCCCAATGACAATCTGCTGGAACACATATACATGGTATCAATCAATTAATTTGTCAATCGATTGTATAGAATATGGTTTGCTGTTTACTTGGAACACAGGCATTTTCTTGTTAGCATAACATTCACCCAGTAGTCTGTCAATTAACCTAATTTCAGTATTCATCTTGTTGTATTTCCCCATCACCTCACTCTAATTTAAGGTATTAAATATTGGAGAAGTGGCAGCACCAGTCAATGTCACTTTTGTGATTCCTGTGGAGTTGGACTCTGGTTTTCTGTGGAACGTGTCTCTTCCTCAAATAGTGAGTTTAGCCAGGGGTCATTTGAATCAGGGCACAATGTTTTGTTATCGGAGGGGAAACAAATCACAGTAATTACATGCATTATCTCCATTCCCAATATTCAACCCATGCTCACATACACTGATGAGACAAAACATTATGACCATATGCCTAATATGCCTCTGGTCCTCCACGTGCCATCAAAACAGCGCCGACCCGCCAAGGCATGGACTCTGCAAGTCCCTTGAATGTATCTTGTGCTATCTGGCACTAAGACATTTGCATCAGATCCTTCAAGTCCTGTAAATTCCACAGATGTTCAATAGGATTGAGATCTGAGGAATTTGGAGGCCAGGGCAACACCTTGAACTCTTCATCATATTCCTCAAACCATTCCCGAACAATGTGTGCAGGGTGGCTGGGCACAATTATCCTGCTGATAGAGGCCGCTGTCAACAGGGAATACCATTGCCAGGAAGGGTGTACCTGGTCTGCAAAGATGTTTAGGTAGGTGGCAATTTGACATCCACATGAACACCTGGACCCAGGGTTTCCCAGCAGAACATTGCCCAGAGCATCACACTCCCTCCACTGGCTTGTCGTCTTCCCGCAGTGCATCCTCATGCCATCACTTCCCCAGGAAAATGATGCACACACATACGGCCCCCCATGTGATGTAAAAGAAAACAGGACTGATCGGACCAGGCGACATTTCACTGCTCCAAGGTCCAGTTCAGACGCTTGTGTGCCAATTGTAGGCGCTTTCGATGGTGGACGGTGGTCATCATGAGAACTCTGACTGGTCTGCAGCTACGCTGCCCCATATGCAGCAGGGTACGATGCGTTGTGTGTTGTGACACATTCCTTCCGTAACTGTCATAAAACATTTCTGTGACTTGTGCCACAGTTGACCTTCTATCAGTTTAGACCAGACAGGAAAGCCTTCATTGCCCTTTGCGCATCAATGAGCCTTGGGCGCCCAACACCCTGTCGTCTGGCCATAACAATTTAGCTTGCGTCAAATCGCTGAGGTCTTCACTCCTGCCCATTTCTCCTGCACCAAACACATTGACTAGGAGAACTGCTTGTTCTCTTACCATCTAATCTACCCAGACCTGACATGTGCCCCTGTTAGGCGATGATCAACGTAATTCACTTCCCCTGTGAGTGGTCATAATGTTTGTCTCAACAGTGTACATCAAATTCTAAAGAGTGAAAGCATACATGTGGGGGGGGGGGGGGGTCGACCTGTTATTAGTTTTATGATTTATTAAATTGGGTCTCTTACGAATGTTTCTTATTTACATTTTAAAAAGCAATTAGGATTCAAGAACTTGCTCAAAAGCATAACAACTGATTTATTTAAAATTGAAAATGTGCCTTATTTTCAGAGTCCTTTATGTTCTTTGGATATTTTGTTGAAAGTTTGTTACTAATACTAAATGTTGATAAGCAACGGCTTGCAAAGTTTAGGGTTAGATTTATAACAAATGTAAAAAAAAAATCCCCAATGTATAACTCTGATTGCCATCAGAGATTGTTTTCTATACCGAAAAATCTGTTGTTCTGTTTCAGAGTAAGGCAGTAAACCCTATATGCTTCCTAAGTCATTGCTGTAAATAACAATGCGTTCTCAGTTGAATTATTATGAATGAATTATTGTGAATTAAGGATTACTTTTGTGTCCACAAGGATAACAGTGGTGGAAAATGCGACAGGAAGGAGGTATTCTCTAAAAAGGACAATGGTACCCTATTTGAACAGGTGAGATGGACCTCTACAAGAGACATAAAGAAATGTAAAACCCTGGGTTTTTCTCCAGTTAAATCTTAGTTATTTAGATGACTAAAGCCCTGTTCACACAAGCAGTTTAAAGTGACTAAAATCCTGCAGTTCAATTCTTTCCTGCAGTATAAACAGGGAAAAACCTAATGAAATCACATAGGTTATGTCACATTCCAAACCACATTTACAGGTATTTCTAAATCAGATACAAAATCAGTGGGGAGAACAAGTTTTTGATACACTGCCGATTTTGCAGGTTTTCCTACTTACAAAGCATGTAGAGGTCTGTAATTATTATCATATGTAGACTTCAACTGTGAGAGACGGAATCTAAAACAAAAATTCAGAAAATCACATTGTATGATTTTTAAATAATTAATTAGCATTTTATTGTATGACATAAGTATTTGATCATCTACCAACCAGTAAGAATTCCGGCTCTCACAGACATGTTTTTCTTTAAGAAGCCCTCCACTCATTACCTGTATTAACTGCACCTGTTTGAACTTGTTACCTGTAAAAGAAACACCTGTCCACACACTCAATCAAACAGACTTCAACCTCTCCACAATGGCCAAGACCAGAGAGCTGTGTAAGGACATCAGGGATAAAATTGTAGACCTGCACAAGGCTGGGTTGGGCTACAGGACAATAGGCAAACAGCTTGGTGAGAAGGCAACAACTGTTGGTGCAGTTATTAGAAAATGGAAGAAGTTGAAGATGATGGTCTATCTCGCTCGGTCTGGGGCTCCATGCAAGATCTCACCTTGTGGGGCATCAATGATCATGAGGTAGGTGAGGGAACAGCCCAGATCTACACGGCAGGACCTGGTCAATGACCTGAAGAGAGCTGGGAACACAGGCTCAAAGAAAACCATTAGTAACACACTACAGCGTCATGGATTAAAATCCTGCAGTGCACGCAAGGTCCCCCCTGCTCAAGCCAGCGCATGTCCAGGCCCGTCTGAAGTTTGCCAATGACCATCTGGATGATCCAGAGGAGGAATGGAAGAAGGTCATGTGGTCTGATGAGACAAAAATAGAGCTTTTTGGTCTATATTCCACTCGCTGTGTTTGGAGGAAGAAGAAGGATGAGTACAACCCGAAGAACACCCTCCCAACCGTGAAGCATGGAGGTGGAAACATTCTTTGGGGATGCCTTTCTGCAAAGGGGACAGGACGACTATACTGTATTGAGGGGAGGATGGATGGGGCCATGTATCGCAAGATCTTGGCCAACAACCTCCTTCCCTCAGTAAGAGCATTGAAGATTGGTCGTGGCTGGGTCTTCCAGCATGACAACGACCCGAAACACACAGCCAGGGCAACTAAGGAGTGGCTCCGTAAGAAGCATCTCAAGGTCCTGGAGTGGCCTAGCCAGTCTCCAGACCTGAACCCAATAGAAAATCTTTGGAGGGAGCTGAAAGTCCGTATTGCCCAGCGACAGCCCCGAAACCTGAAGGATCTGGAGAAGGTCTGTATGGAGGAGTGGGCCAAAATCCCTGCTGCAGTGTGTGCAAACCTGGTCAAGAACTACAGGAAACGTATGATCTCTAATTGCAAACAAAGGTTTCTGTACCAAATATTAAGTTCTGCTTTTCTGATGTATCAAATACTTATGTCATGCAATAAAATGCAACTTAAAAATCATACAATGTGATTTTCTGGATTTTAGTTTTAGATTCTGTCACTCACAGTTGAAGAGTACCTATGATAAGAATTTCAGACCTCTACATGCTTTGTAAGTGGGAAAACCTGCAAAATCGGCAGTGTATCAAATACTTGTTCTCCCCACTGTATATGTGAACAGAGGCATTGCTAGGATCACAATACATTTTTTACATGTACATTCTAGCTGCCTTTAATTATACATTGTCAATCAGACATTGACTCTTTAGCTGTACTTCTTATAACACTCTTAAAAAAATTATTGTATATAGCCATCAGAATCTGATGCCAACAATGACAAGCCCTGTAACTGGTGCCCTCACTCTCTTTCATGGCGGGCTCACAAAGAAATCTGCACGTGCCAAATAGAGTGAATTAGATGTGCTGCTTGAATGACACACAGAAGACCCAAAACATTTGCATCTTCTAATCAACAATATCATATTATTTTTGAGGGCTTTAATGCATGATCAGAAATACACATGAATTGATTTTTTTGTGGAAAAAACATGAATAATTTGAGATCCATGGCTATAGCCCCAGACGCCCAGGCCTAATGACACCCTGCATGTGGCCTTTTCTGATTTATTTGGCCCGAAGTGCTTTTTCTGTCATTCACTGTAACATGTCATTGTCCAACATAATCAAACTGCATGTGCAATGTCTTATAACTATGACAACTACCACTGCAATGTCAGCTTAGACATCCAATTTGGTCAATTGGAAATGCTGTTTGAACAGTCAGTATTCCAAATTAAAAAATATAAAAGATTTCAGCGTTTAGTCCTGCAGTGTGATCAAAGATTAATATTGTCATTAGAAGTTCAGTCATTATCACTATAACCTTTCTAAATTGATCTACCCCAGCAATGTCGTGGAGTCATCTGTCATCTGATTGGCTGCACCATAGGACTGTCAACCAGCAGTCAGCCAACCATCATAAGATTTTTTGGGAATATCAGTAGAAAAACAGAGGTATTTCCTTAATTTAGCATTCTTATGTTTTAAATAGAGTATGTAGGTGTTTAAATATTGTACAGTGTTTATTTTATTTTTTTACTTTTCCAGCACCAACACACCAGATTGAATTTGTGAGCTAATTATCACTCCCTGGATTAGGTACAATATCTCACAAAAGTGAGTACACTCCTCACATTTTTGCAAATATTTGATTTTATCTTTTCATGTGACAACACTGAAGAAATTACACTTTGCTACAATGTAAAGTAGTGAGTGTACAGCTTGTATAACAGTGTAAATTTGCTGTCCCCTCAAAATAACTCAACACACAGCCATTAATGTCTAAACCGCTGGCAACAAAAGGGACTACACCCCTAAGTGAAAATGTCCAAATTGGGCCCAAAGAGTCAATCATTATTTTTTTCAGATCCTCAGAGAGTTCTTTGCCTTGAGTTGCCATGTTGAACTTCCAGTGACCAGTATGAGGGTGTGTGAGAGCGATAACACCAAATTCAACACACCTGCTCCCCATTCACACCTGAGACCTTGTAACACTAATGAGTCACATGACACTGGGGAGGGAAAATGGCTAATTGGGCCCAATTTGGAATTTGAGGGGACAGCAAATTTACATTGTTATACAAGCTGTACACTCACTACTTTACATTGTAGCAAATTGTCATTTCTTCAGTGTTGTCACATGAAAAGATATAATCAAATATTTGCAAAAATGTGAGGGGTGTACTCACTTCTGTGAGATACTGTAAATCAGATGAGCTAGTTCAGGGTTGAAACAAAAATGTTAAATGTCTGCTGGTCCTGTGATTCAGGTTTGAGAACTGCTCATTTCCTCATCAATCTACACACTACCCCATAATGACCAAGCAAAAACAGGTTTTTATATTTTATTGCAAATGTATTGAAAAATAAAAAACAGTCACCAAACAGCAGCCATTTTTCAATTAAAGGCACATGACAGGCCACTTGGAGTTTGCCAACAGGCACCTAAACAACTCTCAGACAATGATAAACAAGATGCTCTGATCTGGTGAAACCAAGATTGAATGCTTTGGCCTGAATGTCAAGCATCATCTTGAGGAAACCAGGCATTACTCATTGCCTATCCAATACCATCCCTATGGTGAAGCAGGGTGGTGGCAGCATAATGCTGGGTGGATCTAGCTCAGAGGAAGGGTGAAAGGACACCTTCCAAGAGGACAACAACCCTATATATACAGCCAAAGAAAAACAAAGGAGTGTCTTTCGGGACAACTTTGGTGGCCCAGCCAGGGCCTGGACTTGAACCCTATCGAACATGTCGGAAGAGAATTTAAAATGGTTGTGCAGCGACACTTCCCATCCAACGTGACAGAGCTTCAGAGGATCTGCAGAGAAGAATGGGAGAAAATCCCCAAGTACAGGTCCTGCCAATCCTGTAAGTCCATGGCATGCACAAGAACACTCAAGGCTGCCAAACACCCTGCCAAAGTGATTCAAAAAGTATTGAGTGAATCAGTCTAAATACTTTTGTTAATGTAAATTGTATTTTTTGTACACTTCTAAAATTGTTTTGGCTTGGTCATTATGGAGTTTTGTGAGTAGATTTGTTTTCCCCATCAATCTGATCCATTTCAGATCAAAGCTGTAATGTAACAAACGTGAGAAAAGTGAATAGGTTTGAATACTTCCCAAATGCACTACATATCATTGTCAAGCAGACGAGATTCACACATTTGAATTTGCAATCCAGTTTCATGTGTATTCATGTTGAGTTGTCGTCTAGTTTCACTTGTATTTATTTACAATATGAAGAGCTCTTAATTTCAGGTGTATTCTTGTTTGTAGTTGTGATCCTTTTTCCAATCTATTCATAAATTGTGGTTCCAGTTTTAAATCTTTTCATGTTATGACTTGTGCTCCAGTTTCACTAGTGTTGTTTTGTTCACAGTTCTCAAGAGTGCAGGTAGAGCTGGCGAGTTGGGGTTCGCTGTCTTTCAACCAGACCATTTATGCAGAATACCCAGCTATTGGTTTCCAGAGTGTAACGGTGAGTAAATTGTTTAAAAACCACTGTTATTCTCACTCTTCCACTCACACTATTGTTTCTCTTCTAGATTCTTTCCATCTTGGAGACCGCACCTGAATCCTCTGCTGCCCTTATCGCTACCCTCAGTGTTGGGTTTTCACTGTTGACACTGGCAGTCGTTTCTTGGGTTCTCTACAAGGTGAGACAATTTGATCCTCCAACCCTAGCTTCAGCATGCATATCCCGTTGCAATTCTAACCTTGACCTCTAAGTCTTCTGTCTGGTTTTGGAGTGGGAAGGAGGGAGGGTGAAACCTGAGACGGATAGAGGATACAACTAAGACATTAACACATTATAATTTGATATTTTAAACCGATATTTCCTCTGCCCATCTCTATGGAGACTGGGGAGGTTTTTAAAAGCTCCTTATTAACTCTTGAGAATCTACCTTCTATCCCACTATACCACATTAGTACATTATAATACAATATTGTGAATACATTGTACTACAAACTTTTTTCCAGAAGGGGTTTTTCAAGAGCAAAGAAATGCCCAATGATGGTGTAATGGACAGTGCAGCCCCCGACGACAAACTCAGTCTGACCGCTGACAGTACTTCACAAAGGGAGACCACCCTGTAACACAGTCCTTCCCCGCCTCTGGTGCAGTCACCTGGTCAAATGATCGTGCTACTCTTTATTTATACTGTGACAAGACCAATGTGAATCTGTCAGGAAAGAGACACAAATGGGTTTTACAAATTTCCCCAAGGTATATTTGTACAGTCTCATTTCCCTTACAGATGTATCTTTTGCTTTATGGAAAATTGTTTGCAAGTTCTCCAATATGTATTAAAAATGAGTATAAAAATTTGAGCAAACGCAAAGTTCTTCCTTTATTATCAATGCTACATTAATTCAGACATTAACATGATAGCCACAAGCCAATCCCTACTGATTATGGTACTGATTTAGCAACTGCATGCTGGGACCAATGCTTTAATTTAACTGTCCAGTGTTTCTAGACTTCATTAAATTTGATTGGTTATTACGAGTAATTTTCCTTGCATTATTGAAGCTGTTCTTAATAGTAACAGTGGGGGTGTATGAATGTGAACACTTCTTGAAATGTGTGTAGAATGCAGATTCAGCAGCTCATCCTTACTTGCTGATTAATCAGTCCAATCTCTTTCAGAAAATTTTTCAGAAGTACTGGTGTTTTTCCTGCTCCAATACACGCTTTGTCACAAAAAGGACCATCGCAGGAGTCAACACCATTATCAGAAAATGTAAAAGTGAGGTTTTCACTGGACAGTGTTTGAGTTTAGAAACTCAAGGGCAAGGCCAAAAAGGGCAAAAACATATCAGGCACGGGTGTGTATTAAGCCGCTGAGTTTGTGTGTTGCGCTACTATTGCTGCAGGAGTCAAAAGGGTTTACTGCATATGGATTTTGCAGACTTTCCATATTAACCCGAGAACAAGGTATACACTTCACAATGAGAACTGAGTGGACCACTGCATAGTAGACAACCACTAAACCCTACCACCCTACCATCAGTTAAGATGGAATCCAGCATCCAGTGATGGAATCCAGCATCCAGTGAAGGTAAGTGCTTAGGGGCTGTCTAGTTTGGGACTGGAGTCCATACAACTGTCAAATGTTGGGACATTCAACAAACTACAAGGAGACAGCCAAATGGCAGATTAATAATGGCACTCTGCTCTCTTTCCAGTCTTTATCAGACGTAGGCCATTTGTAAGTACAACACAATGTTAGAAACTATTTAGTCAAAGAACCGAAAGTTTTGATTTGAAGAGAACAAATTCCAGGAATTGATCCTTCCTCACAAACAAAACCTCAACTTACTAAAAACACTTCTCAAAACCAACTTCCACATTCTTCCAAGTGTTTGTGAACATGACATTTGTACCAACATGCACCCTAAAATATACATTGTTTGTTCCAAACTATATCCTGGATAGAAATCAAGACTAAGGTAAATTATCATTTGTTTTAAAGGCCATGAATAAAGATTAACAGTTGACTGTCAAAACCACACAGGGACTTGAGACTTCTGGCTTGTGATGCACCGTGGACAGATGTACGGATGGGGTAGCGTTCTATAGGGCACCCAAAAGCTAAACATTTTGCAACTAAAAAAGAAAGAGCTGTTTTCTAGTCAAGGTCGTCCCTCACAATTTCTGCATATTTTCCCTGTTTAGTACCTATTGAAAACAAGCATTGTTCTGTGAGCAGTATACACAGCAGTAAATGTTTTGACGATTTGGTTTAGAAGCCCAGTGGGTGAGGGGAGACTGTGCCTCCGTTCTCCACCATGGCAGCGGAAATAGCCTTTATGTTCTTGAAGATCTGGGTGGTGGAATTAGACTTCAGGTCTCTGACATTCTTCATGATCCTGTCATTGGCCTGAGGGGAACCGAGAAGAACAGGTGAGTAGGGGTCGAACTGGGGTTGGGGCGTGAGAGTTCATGTGAGAGCGATACACTTACCTCAACACACCAGGTCTCACACAGGATTTTCTCATGCTGGGCAGAGGCATGACCCTGACTCAGAGACCGGGATGCCCTGAGAGAGTGAGAGAAGGTGAGTGAGTAACCATTCTTCCCCCTTGCAATTCATACTAGAAATATATACACATTGTTACAAAATAGTACACAGCTAGAAGTAGTAACATTTAGAATGCATATATCCCTTTTGAATAATGTGTACTTTTACCTCCTGAATGATGCACAAAATGCTATTGGGAGACATCACAGCAAGTTGTAATTCTCCCTAAGGTCTCAAAGTGGCCCCTTCAACATATCAATGGACAATAAGCACCCAATACAGCAGAGCAGATGGTGCCTGATTCCAGGTGCAAAATTGCCTTTTATGCCAATATTACATATTGATTAATTTCCCACCGTTTTAATAATCATATAGAGAATGCAGCAGAAGCTTCTCTTTCAATCAAGCACAGTTTGGTTCTCTCATGGGGTGAACTGCATCATTAGGGGCTCTAGGTTAAACTTTTTATTCAATGGGCAGTGATTAGAAAATGTTTTATGCAAAGATGACAGTATGTAAGACTGAAATGAAAGTGTTTTTGTTAGATAAATCACCTTGAGCACAGTGTTAAATATATGAATATACATAGATCCACTTTGATGAAATGTTGATAGTGGTCACAAATGTAAAATGTTGACAAGTAATAGAGAAAGGTGAAAAACATCTTATATACACTTTCCGGTTTAAATGTTTGGGGTAACTTAGAAATATCCCTGTTTTTTGTCCATTAAAATAAAATGTAACAGAAATACAAAGTAGACATTGCAGATTAAAGAAGCAATAAAACTGTCCTTCTTTAGACTAGTTGAATATCTGGAGCATCAGCAATTGTGGGTTCGATTACAGGCTCAAAATGGCCAGAAACAAATAACTTTCTTCTGAGACTTGTAAGGCTATTCCATATAAGAAATTGTCAATGCTGTGTACTACTCCCTTCACAGAACAGTGAAAACTGGCTCTCACACAACTAAGAGCACAGATATTTTGTAGTGTCTAGTTTGAGAAATAGACGCCTCACTGGCCCTCAACTGGCAACTTCATTAAACAGTATCTGCAAAACACCAGTCTCAACATCAACAGTGAAGAGGCTACTCGAGAGATGCTGTCCTTCTAGTTAGAGTTGAGATGAAAAAGCCATGTCTCAGACTGGCCAAAAAAAAGAAAATATTAAAATGGGCAAAAGAACACACACTGGAAGATTGGAAAAAAGTGTTATGGACAGATTAATCTAAGTTTGAGGTGTGCCCATCACAAACAAGAACATTCGTGAGAAACAGACCACATGAAAAGATGCTGGAGGAGTGTGTGACGACATCTGTCAAGCATGGTGGAGGCAATGTAACAGTCTGGGGGTGCTTTGGTGGTGGTAAAGTGGGAGATTTATATAGGGTATAGGGGATCTTGAAGAAGGAAGGCTATCACTCCATTTTGTAACACCAGGCCATTTTGCAACACCACCCTGTAGACAGCACTTGATTGGAGCCAAGTTCCTCCTACAACAGGACAATCACCCAAAGCACAGCTCCAAACTATGCAAGAACTGTTTAGGGAAGAAGCAGTCAGCTGGAATTCTGTCTATAATGTGACAATCACAGTCACCGGATCTCAACCCTACTGAGCTGTTGTGGGAGAAGCTTGACCGTATGGTACGTAAGAAGTGCCCATCAAGCCAATCCAACTACTGGGAGGCGCTTTAGGAAGCATAGAATGAAATGTATTCAGATGACCTCAAAAATGTACAACTACAGTGCCAAAGGTCTGAAAGGCTGTAATAGCTGCAAATGGAGGATTCTTTGACAAAAGCAAAGGACACAATCCTTACTTCAATTAAAAATAATTATTTCCTATTCATTTTGCTACATTTCCTATTCAAACTCATTTCATGTATGTTTTCATTGAAAACAAGGCCATTTATAAGAGACCCCAAGCTTTTAAATGGTGGTGTATAGGTATGTTTCATAATACATTTATTGTGTACCAGTTCATATGGGTTCAATATTATTTTTCTCACTTCAGACAATTCCTGGTGAAAGACAAAGGCCACTAGAACTCTTCCAAGACTGATGATTGCATAGATAAAGAGTGAGAAATTGTGAGAACTTGCTGTCAGCACAGAGAAACTGCTATTGCAAAATAGTCACATTGTCAGAAAGTATAATGTGACACCATGATGCGTAAAAAGGTTTTTTAGTCAGAAATTATTAAAAATATATATTTTGGTGTGACTCATTTACCAAAACCAAAAGTGCACAATAAGGTCCATCAAAGCTGTATTAAGACAAAGTGAATAGGACCTGGTCAATGACCTGAAGAGAGCTGGGAACACAGGCTCAAAGAAAACCATTAGTAACACACTACAGCGTCATGGATTAAAATCCTGCAGTGCACGCAAGGTCCCCCCTGCTCAAGCCAGCGCATGTCCAGGCCCGTCTGAAGTTTGCCAATGACCATCTGGATGATCCAGAGGAGGAATGGAAGAAGGTCATGTGGTCTGATGAGACAAAAATAGAGCTTTTTGGTCTATATTCCACTCGCTGTGTTTGGAGGAAGAAGAAGGATGAGTACAACCCGAAGAACACCATCCCAACCGTGAAGCATGGAGTTGAAAACACCATTCTTTGGGGATGCTTTTCTGCAAAGGGGACAGGATGACAGCACCGTATTGAGGGGAGGATGGATGGGGCCATGTATCGTGAGATCTTGGCCAACAACCTCCTTCTATCAGAAAGAGCATTGAAGATTGGTTGTGGCTGGGTCTTCCAGCATGACAACGACCCGAAACACACAGCCAGGGCAACTGAGGAGTGGATTAATCTAAGTTTAAGGTCTGCCCATCACAAACAAGAACATTCGTGAGAAACAGACCACATGAAAAAATGCTGGAGGAGTGTGTGACGACATCTGTCAAGCATGGTGGAGGCAATGTAACAGTCTGGGGGTGCTTTGGTGGTGGTAAAGTGGGAGATTTATATAGGGTATAGGGGATCTTGAAGAAGGAAGGCTATCACTCCATTTTGTAACACCAGGCCATTTTGCAACACCACCCAGTAGACAGCACTTGATTGGAGCCAAGTTCCTCCTATAACAGGACAATCACCCAAAGCACAGCTCCAAACTATGCAAGAACTGTTTAGGGAAGAAGCAGTCAGCTGGAATTCTGTCTATAATGTGACAATCACAGTCACCGGATCTCAACCCTACTGAGCTGTTGTGGGAGAAGCTTGACCGTATGGTACGTAAGAAGTGCCCATCAAGCCAATCCAACTACTGGGAGGCGCTTTAGGAAGCATAGAATGAAATGTATTCAGATGACCTCAAAAATGTACAACTACAGTGCCAAAGGTCTGAAAGGCTGTAATAGCTGCAAATGGAGGATTCTTTGACAAAAGCAAAGGACACAATCCTTACTTCAATTAAAAATAATTATTTCCTATTCATTTTGCTACATTTCCTAATCAAACTCATTTCATGTATGTTTTCATTGAAAACAAGGCCATTTAGAAGAGACCCCAAGCTTTTAAATGGTGGTGTATAGGTATGTTTCATAATACATTTATTGTGTACCAGTTCATATGGGTTCAATATTATTTTTCTCACTTCAGACAATTCCTGGTGAAAGACAAAGGCCACTAGAACTCTTGCAAGACTGATGATTGCATAGATAAAGAGTGAGAAATTGTGAGAACTTGCTGTCAGCACAGAGAAACTGCTATTGCAAAATAGTCACATTGTCAGAAAGTATAATGTGACACCATGATGCGTAAAAAGGTTTTTTAGTCAGAAATTATTAAAAATATATATTTTGGTGTGACTCATTTACCAAAACCAAAAGTGCACAATAAGGTCCATCAAAGCTGTATTAAGACAAAGTGAATAGGACCTGGTCAATGACCTGAAGAGAGCTGGGAACACAGGCTCAAAGAAAACCATTAGTAACACACTACAGCGTCATGGATTAAAATCCTGCAGTGCACGCAAGGTCCCCCCTGCTCAAGCCAGCGCATGTCCAGGCCCGTCTGAAGTTTGCCAATGACCATCTGGATGATCCAGAGGAGGAATGGAAGAAGGTCATGTGGTCTGATGAGACAAAAATAGAGCTTTTTGGTCTATATTCCACTCGCTGTGTTTGGAGGAAGAAGAAGGATGAGTACAACCCGAAGAACACCATCCCAACCGTGAAGCATGGAGTTGAAAACACCATTCTTTGGGGATGCTTTTCTGCAAAGGGGACAGGATGACAGCACCGTATTGAGGGGAGGATGGATGGGGCCATGTATCGTGAGATCTTGGCCAACAACCTCCTTCTATCAGAAAGAGCATTGAAGATTGGTTGTGGCTGGGTCTTCCAGCATGACAACGACCCGAAACACACAGCCAGGGCAACTGAGGAGTGGATTAATCTAAGTTTAAGGTCTGCCCATCACAAACAAGAACATTCGTGAGAAACAGACCACATGAAAAAATGCTGGAGGAGTGTGTGACGACATCTGTCAAGCATGGTGGAGGCAATGTAACAGTCTGGGGGTGCTTTGGTGGTGGTAAAGTGGGAGATTTATATAGGGTATAGGGGATCTTGAAGAAGGAAGGCTATCACTCCATTTTGTAACACCAGGCCATTTTGCAACACCACCCAGTAGACAGCACTTGATTGGAGCCAAGTTCCTCCTATAACAGGACAATCACCCAAAGCACAGCTCCAAACTATGCAAGAACTGTTTAGGGAAGAAGCAGTCAGCTGGAATTCTGTCTATAATGTGACAATCACAGTCACCGGATCTCAACCCTACTGAGCTGTTGTGGGAGAAGCTTGACCGTATGGTACGTAAGAAGTGCCCATCAAGCCAATCCAACTACTGGGAGGCGCTTTAGGAAGCATAGAATGAAATGTATTCAGATGACCTCAAAAATGTACAACTACAGTGCCAAAGGTCTGAAAGGCTGTAATAGCTGCAAATGGAGGATTCTTTGACAAAAGCAAAGGACACAATCCTTACTTCAATTAAAAATAATTATTTCCTATTCATTTTGCTACATTTCCTAATCAAACTCATTTCATGTATGTTTTCATTGAAAACAAGGCCATTTATAAGAGACCCCAAGCTTTTAAATGGTGGTGTATAGGTATGTTTCATAATACATTTATTGTGTACCAGTTCATATGGGTTCAATATTATTTTTCTCACTTCAGAGAATTCCTGGTGAAAGACAAAGGCCACTAGAACTCTTGCAAGACTGATGATTGCATAGATAAAGAGTGAGAAATTGTGAGAACTTGCTGTCAGCACAGAGAAACTGCTATTGCAAAATAGTCACATTGTCAGAAAGTATAATGTGACACCATGATGCGTAAAAAGGTTTTTTAGTCAGAAATTATTAAAAATATATATTTTGGTGTGACTCATTTACCAAAACCAAAAGTGCACAATAAGGTCCATCAAAGCTGTATTAAGACAAAGTGAATAGGACCTGGTCAATGACCTGAAGAGAGCTGGGAACACAGGCTCAAAAAAAAACCATTAGTAACACACTACAGCGTCATGGATTAAAATCCTGCAGTGCACGCAAGGTCCCCCCTGCTCAAGCCAGCGCATGTCCAGGCCCGTCTGAAGTTTGCCAATGACCATCTGGATGATCCAGAGGAGGAATGGAAGAAGGTCATGTGGTCTGATGAGACAAAAATAGAGCTTTTTGGTCTATATTCCACTCGCTGTGTTTGGAGGAAGAAGAAGGATGAGTACAACCCGAAGAACACCATCCCAACCGTGAAGCATGGAGTTGAAAACACCATTCTTTGGGGATGCTTTTCTGCAAAGGGGACAGGATGACAGCACCGTATTGAGGGGAGGATGGATGGGGCCATGTATCGTGAGATCTTGGCCAACAACCTCCTTCTATCAGAAAGAGCATTGAAGATTGGTTGTGGCTGGGTCTTCCAGCATGACAACGACCCGAAACACACAGCCAGGGCAACTGAGGAGTGGCTCCGTAAGAAGCATCTCAAGGTCCTGGAGTGGCTTAGCCAGTCTCCAGACCTGAACCCAATAGAAATTCTTTGGAGGGAGCTGAAAGTCCGTATTGCCCAGGATCTGGAGGAGTGGGCCAAAATCCCTGCTGCAGTGTGAGCAAACTTGATCAAGAACTACAGGAAACGTATGATGTCTGTAATTTCAAACAAAGTTTCTGTACCAAATATTAAGTTCTGCTTTTCTGGTGTATCAAATACTTATGTCCTGCAATAAAATGCAAATTAATTACTTAAAAATCATACAATGTGATTTTCTAGATTTCTGTTTAAGATTCCGTCACTCACAGTTGAAGAGTACCTATGAAAAAAATTACAAACTTCTACATGCTTTGTAAGTGGGAAAACCTGCAAAATCGGCAATGTATCAAATACTTGTTCTACCCACTGTATGTCATTAAGTTCCAGTTACACACACGTTAACAACTGGGAATTCTGGTTGGTGAAGTCTCAATCCTCCTGAAAGGAAATGCATACCAAAGCCTACAATTCCATTTTCTCCAATAACCCCACATGCGTAAACCAGTGAAAATAGTCAGGTTGGCCAGCTGTTGTTTAATTTTCACATTTTATGATTAGCGTATATTTGCAAGGTTTGCAAACATCTAAGGTGTTACCATATCTGTTTTAGTTAGAAGATTTTGAGATTGTAGACAAAGACAGAAAGTGACTCACAGGTGCTAATATTCAGCATATTACAATAAAAAAGATATGGTAATAAGTATGTGTGTATGTGAATCGGTATTACCTTGACAGAACAACAATCATAGCATACAGGTCGATGGCACTGTCCGCCACTCTCTTCAGCACAAACTGTTCATCTGTAATGAAAAGGTAAAAATAACTTAAGAAATCAGGAGTGTTCAGCTTGCTGCAAAACATTACCAATTATGCAGCATTTACTGTACACACCTACATATTATTTGCAAAATGGAAAACAATTTTCCAAACCAATTGATGGTCAGTGCATTTTCTTTCTTCATGAATACATAAATTGGCCACATACTTTTTCACATGACTGTATTAATGTGAAACGTAAGTACATCCCTGGAAAAGTTTCTTTTTTGGGCATAAAGTATATGTAATCTTCACTTCAAAACTATTGACAGATAAAGATAACCTAATTTAAGAAATGACACAAATTATACTTCAAAATAATTTACACATCAAAATGCATTTTCACATTGTGGGAAAAAACAAGTACACCCCTAACTTTAACAGCTGTTGTTTCCCCCCTTTGGCTGAATTAACTTAATGTCACAATTTCTTGCAACTGTCTAGCTGTCTCTTTAAGATTTTCTGACCACCCTTCTTTACACTACTACTTCAACTGTTTCATTTGAGGGCTTTCTTGCAAGCTTCAAGTCCCCCTAGAGCATTTTGAGAGTACTGAGATCGGTGCATTGACTCAGCCATTTGATCATCCTCCATTTCTTCATTTGGAGCCATTCTGTTGTAACTTTGCTAGTGTGTTACGTGCACTGTCCTGTTGCAAGATCCAGGTTTGGTTCAGCTTCAGCTTTTTCATAAATGATCTCACATTCTCAAGAATTCTCTGGTGCAATATGGAACTCATGATTGACTCTAATTAGCATGATTGGGTATTAAAAGATCATTCTAGAGAGGATGGGGAGGGGTTCGCCACTCTTTGAGAAGACTGCGTGGGCAAATATTGCAAAAAATTTAAGAATAACATTTCTCAAAGTAAAATTGCAAAGAGTTTGGGTATCTCATCATCTATGATACATAATATCATTAAAAGATTCAGATAATCCAGAGAAATCTCTGTATGCAATGGACAAGGCCGAAAACCAATTTTGGAAGGCCATGTTCTTCGGGCCCTCAGGCGGCACTGCATATAAAACAGACACAATTCTCTATCGGAAATCACTATTTTGTATCTTCACTTGAAGCTTCCTAACTAGATTAGCAGTATGGACATTGAATAAAAGCTTGTTTTCTATCCATATAACCAAGTACTTTTAAGGGGGCACCCTTTCAATCGATTTACCATCAGATGTAAAAATGTAAGATTCATCAAGCAAGTTTTTGAAAATACCATAAACTTTGTGTTCTGAGAATTTAAAACCAATTTTAAACTCAGCATATCAGTTTGACTAAAATGCAGTCTGAAGCTCTTGCACTTGTGCTACGGAGGGAGCATGCGTATACATGATAGTGTCATCAGCACAGCACAAGCATATTTTTGCTTAAAAAAAAAAAAAGCATTTTTTGCTTAAACATGTAATTTATACAAATAGAGAACAGAAAAGGTACTAAAATGGAAAACTGGGGAACCCCTAGTTATTGCAAGAAAATCTGATTTGTGGTCCTCTGCATACACACACAGAGTCTGATCTACAATGTCATTTCTGAACCATTTAACAGTCTTCATACTGATACCAACCATCTAGTTAGGTCCGGAAATAATTAGACACTGACAAGTAATTTTGTCTGTTGACCAAAATACAGTATCTCATAAAAGTGACTACACCCCTCACATTTTTGTAAATATTTGATGTGACAACACTGAAGAAATGACACTTTGCTACAATGTAAAGTAGTGAGTGTACAGATTGTATAAGTGTGCATTTGTTGTCCCCTCAAAATAACACAACACACAGCCATTAATGTCTAAACCGCTGGCAACAAAAGTGAGTATGGGCTTAAAGTGCACTCTCTCAGCTTTAATTTGAGGGTATTCACATCCAAATTGGAGGAAGGGTTTAGGAATTACAGCCCTTTAATATGTAGCCCCCACTTTTTCAAAGGTAATTGGACAATTGACTCAAAAGCTGTTTCATGGACAGGTGCGGGCTATTCCTTCGTTATTTATTCATCAATTAAGCAGGTTAAAGGTCTGGAGTTGATTCCAGGTGTGGCATTTGCATTTGGAAGCTGTTGCTGTGAACCCACAACATGCGGTCAAAGGAGCTCTCAATGCAAGTGAAACAGGCCATCCTTAGGCTGCAAAAAAATAGAATTCCATCAGAGAGATACCGGGAACATTAGAAGGGGCCAAATAAACAGTTTGGTATGTTCTGAGAAAAAAATAAAACACACTGTTGAGCTCTGCAACACAAAAAGGCCTGGACGTCCACAGAAGACAATAGTGGTGGATAATCATAGTATCCTTTCCATGGTAAAGAAAAACACCTTCACAACATCCAGCCAAGAACACCCTCCAGGAGGTAGGCATATCATTATCCAAGTTTACCATAAAGAGAAGACCTCACGAGAGCAAACACAGAGGGTTCACCACAAGATGTAAACCATTCATAAACCTCAAGAATAAAAAGGCCAGATTAAAACTAAAAAACATCTATAAAAAGCCAGCCCAGTTCAGGAACAGCATTCTTTGGACAGATGAAACTAAACCTGTACCAGAATGATGGGAAGAAAAAAGTATGGAGAAGGCTTGAAAACGGCTCATGATCCAAAGCATACCACGTCATCTGTAAAACACGGTGGAGGCAGTGTGATGCTATGGACATGCATGGTTTCCAATGGCACTGGGTCACTAGTGTTTATTGATGATGTGACAGAAGACAGAAGGAGCCGGATGAATAACTGAAGTGTATACTTTAAAGACGGACAGTGACCCAAAACATACTGCGAAAGCAACCCAGTGTTTTTTTAAAGCCAAAGAAGTGGAATATTCTGCAATGGCCGAGTAAATCACCTGATCTCAACCCGATCGAGAGTGCATTTCACTTAACAAACAACAACTGCATTTCACTTAACAAACAACAACTGAAGACAGCTGCAGTAAAGGCCTGGCAAAGCATCACAAAGGAGGAAAGCCTGCAAAGTATTCTTAAAAATGTAAAATGTATTTATGATTGTTTTAACTTCTCCAATTACATTTGAGCCCCTAAAATAAGGGCAATGTGTATGAAAATGAATGCGATTCCTAAATATTTCATATGATATTTTTGTTCAACCCCTTGAATTAAAGCTGAAAGTCTGCCCTTCAATTGCATCTTGGTTGTTTCATTTCAAATCCATTGTGGTGGCGTACAGGGCAAAAATTATGAAAATTGTGTGTCCAAATATTTTCGCACCTAACAGTATAAAAAACAAGATCCAGAACTGCCACCACCTTCTCTGGCCCTGAGCTTATTTTAGATGGACTGAGGCAAAGTGGAAAACTGTCCTGTTGTCTGACAAATGAAAATGTAAAATTATTTTAGGGAATCTTGGACACTGCGTCCTCCGGGCTAAAGAAGAGAGGGACCAACCAGCTTGTTATCAGCACACAGTTCAAAAGCCAGCATCTGTGATGGTACGGTGGTGCATTAGTGCACATGGCATGGGTGACTTGCACAACTGTAAAGGCACCAATAATGCTGAACAATATAAACAGGTTTTGGCCATACAGTCTTTTTCAGGGAAGGCCTTACTTATTTCAGCAAGACAATGCCAAACCAAATTCTGCCCATGTTACAACAGCATGGCTCCGTAGTAAAGAGTCTGGGGGCTAAACTGGCCTGACTGCAGTCCAGACCTGTCACCCATTGAAAACACTTGGCGAATTATGAAACGAAAAACACAATAAAGGAGACCCTGAACTGCTGAGCAGCTGAAATCTTATATCAAGTAAGAAAGGGAATACATTTCTCTTTCAAAAATACAGCAATTTGTCTCCTACGTAGCCAAATGCTTACAGAGTTTTGTTAAAAGAGGTGATGCAACACAGTGCCCCTGTCATGCCCCTGTCCTGTTTTGAAATTTGTTGCAGGTTTTTCCAAATTTTTCCAAAAACAATCACATTTCTCAGTTTCAACATTTGATATGTTGTCTTTGTGCTATTTTTAATTGGGCTAAATTAATGCACATCATAGCATTCTGTTTTCATTGGCATTACAACAGGGTTGTACATTGAAATGCTTGGAAAATACTTTGTAACCCCTCCTAGATTCATGGGAATCAGTAATCTTCTTATGGCCTCAGATTGTAGGTAATTTGATCTTTGCATGTTTTGTTGCTACACACAAACAAGATCAAGTTCCTAATCTTTATGAAAGGCCAGCCCATCCAAGTAGCTTGCTAATTGTCGGACCGCACAAGCGTTCACTTGTTCAGGAGTGAATGTCACTGACTGACTGGCTGGCTGACACTTGTTAAATAGCATAGTGGTAAGAGAAGCAGACCTGCAACCAATAGGTCCCGCGTTCGAAACTAGTCACAGTCAAAGTAAATTATGCATTAGGCTTTGTTCCAGATAAAAACCTTCACTAGCTACAACCTTCAGTAGCTGCATTATAGGAAGCCTAAAATAAAACTCCACGATTATGTTGCAACTATTTCTGGTGGATTTATCGAAATACGCATCCGTGCATGTTTTGGGTCAGGATAGACAAAAACTTTGCTGGCTGCAACCTTCAGTAGCTATGTTATAGTAAGCCTAAAAAAAAAAAATGAATGCTTATATTGCAACTATTTCTGGTGCATTTTCAAAGTATGCATACGTGCATGATTTATATGGGGTAATATAGGCTAGATAAAAACCCCTTGGACAGTAAAAGAGTAGGGGTTTCCACGATTCTCTCGTCTTTTCACCTAACAAAGAAGTTATTTATTGTCACCTATATTGATAGTTATATCAATATCATTCATGAATGAAAGATAAACCAACGTTTTTGCGCCATGAAATAGCTTTGGCTGTGTTACGTTCAAGTAGTAAGTTAGATACTACTAAGCCTATTACTGGCCAATAAGCTGTTAAAACGGCTTGTGGCAAAAGCCATACATTTCATAGATGCTTTTTGTGGTGGAGGTAACCTTAAGAAACGTTAGCCAGTTTAACACAATGCTGGATGGTGTCTAGCGAAATACTTAAACTTGGTGTGATGTTAATGCTTGACAAAATGATCTAATGTCGAGATGCTATACCAACACTTGGCAAACATATAGCACTGTGGTGTAGTGGTTAAAGACACAGCCACTCACATGGGAGACCCGGGTTTGAATGCAGTGAAGGCAACAACATTTATCACTTTAAATAGCGGGCCAGCTGAACTAGACTTGCCTGGTTCCTTTTCTGTTTTTTTTATAATTTGCACCTATTTTGGTGAACCTGATTAAAATGTTTGCCATTTTATGTGATAGTAAATGTATTGGTGTACTTTAAACCTGCATAATGTTCCATAAGTTGCTTTCAGTTTACTTGAATTACAAAAATGGTTTCAAAAAATGTTGTTAAATTGGGATACCTGGGATAGACAATTAACGTGTTTGGAATTAAGCAAAAAAATCCATGTGTGCAAATAGGCACAGGGGGTTTACTTATTCACATGACTGTATGAATCATCTATATAGTATGGTCATTTTAGACTCACGTAGGATGTTCTTTCCGTGTTTGAACAGCATATTCTCGATGGTGACTCCAAAGTGCTCGATAGCATTAACTGCCTGGAAGATACAGACATGTCAATCAACAGACTTTCTTGTACTGTCTTAATGCACAATTACTACTTCAATTAAATTGGATATAAAAACAAAATGTACATTTCAGCATTAAATGCAGTTGTTTATTTAAAAAACATTTTAACTGTTGTCTCATCATACACAATGCTCATTTTACTTAAACAGTTACATTTTTCATTTTAGAATTCAACCATAATTCTACTGTGTGCTTAACGAACCTGTAAAATCCAGACACTAACGACAAGAAATAATATATATATATATATATATATATATATATATAAATAATCTGAGAATCATATAGCAGACAGCTTCAGCTTAAGTACATAGACAACATCACCACTAAAATAAATGGACAGACAAGGGATGGCATTTACCTGAAAGACTCTGAGAATCATTGCATGATCCATGAGTATCAGTAACGCTAAAACTAAATGAAACCCCATGAAAAGTTATGTTCTCATAGGTGTACATACTTCAGTGTTCGGGTTTTTACGTTTTTGAGCTGCAGATGTCTTTCCACTGGTGTAGCTGAGCCTCTGCTCTTTCTACATACCTAATCTTAATTTTTTATTAGACCTGACAAATTAAATATGAAATTCGTTACCAACTATTTTCATCATCGATAGTGTCAACTAGCCAAATGATGCATATAAATAGATTTATATACTTCTCTGTGTATTGCATACTCACCAGATCCCCACTGTAAGAGAGTTCCGGATGGATTGATCCTTGCAGGGTGAGCCCAGTGCTAAGGCCTGCCCTCCTGGGGAGAGCCAAAGAGAAAAAGAAAAGACATTGTAGTCAGGTGGTGTGTTGTATCAGTTAGTGTTGACTAATGGGCTTCTGTTAAACACTTACCTCCTGACCCTCTTGGTCACCTCTCCGGCCAGCAGCCCTGCATTGCCTAGAGGGTTTTTCATGGCTTTCTGCAAAGACTTCAGGTGTTTCCCTGCATCCTGGAAACAATACGAGGAGCAGCATCACTCACTTATACATATATACAGGTTCATCTAAAAAATATATTCTAGATTCATTACACATGAGGTGAAACATTTCAAGACTTTTTTGTTACAATGTTGTTGATTACGGCTTACAGCTCATGGAAATAAAAAAATCTCAAAATATTAGAATACAAAAATCTACAGTCCAGAGAAGTCAACCAAGAAAGCTTTAATCAGCTAATTAACTCTCTTAGCCTTCAGTACACACAACCACAATCATGGGGAAGACTGCTGACTTGACAGTTGTCCAGGAGACACACACTGACACCCTCCACAAGGAGACAGACAGAGATGTATATATATACACACACACACACACACACACACACACACACACACATACATACATACGCACAGAAGAAAGAAAAAGGTGCAGTGGTCTTTAAATTTTTTCCAGAGCCGCACGCACGCACGCACGCACGCACGCACGGACGCACGCACACGGTATTATATGTACCATTTGTAAAGAAAACATGAGTGAGCAGGCAAAACACATGGGATTCACATTCAACTGTAGGTCATAACAGAGTGGCACAATCATAGAACAGAAAATGGCAACAAAGAAAAAAAACGAACTGACCCATGTTCAAGAGTCTACATAACCTTAGTTTTTAATACAGTGTATTGCCCACTTTAGCATCAATGAAAGCATGCAGTATTTTGTAATAGTTGTATATGAGGCCCTGCATTTTTAAAGGTGCTATAGCTGCCCATTCATCTTGGCAAAATGCCTCCAGGTCATGCAAAGTCTTTTGGTTGTGACCATAAAGCTCTATTTTAGTCTTGTCACTCCAAATGGCATTGTCCCAGAAGCTGTGAGGTGTGTCAAGGTGTTGTTGGGCATATTGTAACCATGCATTTTTTGTGGCATACAATTACAATTCTTAGCGCAGTAAAGGCTTCTTTCTGGCAACTCGACCATGCAGCTCATTTCTGTTCAAGTATTGTCGTATTGTGCTCCTTGAAACAACCACACCGTCTTTTTCCAGAGCAGCCTGTATTTCTCCTCTTCTTACCTGTGGGTTTTTCTTTGTATCCCAAACAATTCTTCTGGCAGGTTTGGCTGAAATCTATCTTGGTCTACCTGACCATGGCTTGGTATCAAGAGATCCCCCATTACCTTGTTACGCAGGTCTTTTGACAGTTGTTTTCTGCTCCATGGCTATCTAGCCTGCTCAGTGCATCCACGTGAGAGCTAACAAACTCATTGATTATTTATACACAGACACTAATTGAAATTTAAAAAGCCACTGATGTGGGAAATTCACCTTTAATTGCCATTTCCACCTGTGTGTGTCACCTTGTGTCTGTAACAAGGCCAAATATCCAAGGGTATGTAAACTTTTGATAAAGGCCATTTGGTTGTTTTTGTTATCATTATAATTTAATAAAAAGCCAAACAACTGTGATAATGAATGGCTTCATATGATCACTATACTTAAATAAAAGGATAGTGATTTCTGCCAGGGTATGCAAACTTATGAGCACAATATACAGCTCCGGAAAAAATTAAGAGACCACTGCAAAATTCTGTTTCTCTGGTTATACTATTTATAGGTATGTGTTTGAGTAAAATGAACAGTTTTGCTTTATTCTATAAACAACTGACAACATTACTCCCAAATTCCAAATAGAAACAGTGTAATTTAGAGTATTTATTTGTAGAAAATAACTGGTCAAAATAACCAAATAAAGGTGCATTGTTTTCAGACCTCAAATAATGCAAAGAAAACAAATTAATGTTGCTTGTAGGCCTCTCCAGGTCTCCATCTAACCATTAGACGACTAGGTGTTGGGCAAAGCTTAAAATCTGACTCATCAGAGATGACATTACTCCATTCCTCTACGGTCCAGTCCTTATGGTCTTTTGCAAACTTCAGCCTGGCTCTTATTTGCTTCTCATTGATGAAGGGCCCTTTTCTAGCTTTGCACGACTTCAGCCCTGCCGCTAAGAGCCTGTTGCGAACCGTCCTCGCCGTGCACTTCACCCCAGCTGCTGTTTGCTATCATTTTTGTAAGTCACATGATGACATCCTACGGTTGTTGAGTGACATTGGAGTGAGTTGACGGTCATCTCGGTCAGTGGACAGTCGTTTTTGCCCTCTGCCAGTCTGTAGCTTTGTTGTCCCCAATGTCTGTTGCTTGACCTTGTTCTTATGAACCACCATCTTTGACATTTTCAGGATGGAAGCAACCTGACGCTCACTGTATCCCTCTGCCAGTAAAGCCAGAAATGAACCCTTCTTTTTCTCACTCAAGGCTTTTCTTTTCAACTCTTGTCACGCTGAATAGTTATTTATTTTATTTTAATTACCTTTGAGATACTACTTGCACTGTTTTTGCCATCCAGCTGGTTCTATTGCAAGAGGATAGTGATGACCACAGCAGTGGTTTTTATACCTTTCTTTGTTAAATTAGATTTGGTTCAGGTAATCACCTTAATCAGTATCACATTAAGTAAAATGAGGTGTGCTTGTGTTGGAATTTAAAAGACACTGGAATGGAATGGCTGATTTAAGAAAGAGACGCTGATTTAAGAAAAAATAGGAGTGGTCTCTTACTTTTTTCCAGAGCTGTATAATATATATTATATATATTTTAAAGCCATAGGTATTAAATTACTAGAAAAGGCTAATATTGTGTCAAATGTGGCTGCCAGTGACTAGAATGAGGATTTGCATTTCTTTAAATCAAAATTAATTTGGATCATATAGGTCAACTATGTACTATACCTGAAATCCGTTTAGAGCAACGAACAGTCGGAGAATGTCGTTGGTTCCTTCAAAGATACGAAAGATTCGAAGATCCCTCATCACCCTTTCAACACCAGAACCCTAAAGACAGAAAGAGACAGGGCCATATAACTATTGTTGGGGAACCTTCAGTCTTGACTAAAGAACTGCTTAAACTTGCAATCTGGAACTTCCGCTATAATTGTTTTCCCCCCATTTTGGGACGGATGCATAATATGCTGTTTATACATTTACAATTCTCAGTTACCTCAGTTAGCCATAAAATTCACATTTTTAAAGCAAGTTGTTTTGATGACATGCGGAACACATCATTACGTATATGAAATGTAGCCACGTTCCAGGACCCCTTTCGTCTCGATAACACCATTTTCACCACCTGTGTCCAGAATGCATCTTCAAAACCTAGTTTTTGAAGTTTCTCTTTCCAAACTTTTAATGCAACAAGGTATTGGTCAGCTTGTCAAAAGGCACCACACAAAGTGTAAGCAGAACACAGTAAGCACACTGCCAACATGGAAACACCTAGCTGTCTGTTCCAGTGTTTTAAATACATTTTAAATATAGGTCACAGAAATAAAACTATTTGATTTAAGCAGTGAGTGATAAGTAAGAGCAGCATATCGCCAATTTACTCAAGGTGGGGGAAAATAAAAACTATCGATAAAAGTACAAATCATGATTCTGTCACGATTCTGAATCAATTTTCAGATTTAAGAAATCTATTTTTAAATACATTTAAAATTATTAATGTCAACTAGTAGGCAAAATGACTGTCAGTGCTCAATGCTAAAGCACAAATTAGACCAGCTTCACTGAAAGTACTAACCTGTGGGTGCATGAGATTGTTCGTGTACATTTTAGACCACCAACTAACAATATTTAATGTGTCAACTCTTCACATTATCTTTAAGCCTCATTGTAAGAGCTCTTCTCTTCTACTTCTCATCTCTTATTCATTGTGCGCACCACGTATTGTGGAGATCACGCAGATTAACTACCATGTTATTTTGGCCTTCACAAATGATATTCTATTATTCGTCTTCTCTTCTCACTCTCACTAGCGGCATTGAAAATAGTTAACAATTACAATATTGTGACGAAACATGGCTTGTGCTTTGACTCAGTTGATAGATTGATTCAAACTCTGAGCCCCTAATATTTGAATACAACGTTACAAATTCACAGCTTTTTTATTACAAAACAAAAAGACATTAGTTCACATTATTAAAGCATTTTTCTGCTGGTTGGTTATTAATGTAGATTCAACCCTATTGTTAGTCCATGAACTAATTTATTGGATGCCTTATTTTTTATCTTTATAAAAAATGACATCATATTCTTCTCAAAAGTGTTAACTAGAAAGTTGTAGATACCCTGCTTACCTTCCTTAAAAAAAGGAAAATAAGATCAATTTGATATTACATGATGCCTGGTCTGTCAAGGTAGAATTTTACGATTTGGAATTTGGACATAAAATCTCCCCAAATCTTACTGCATACAATGAGGGAAAAAAGTATTGGATCCCCTGCTGATTTTGTACGTTTGCTCTCTTACAAAGAAATTATCAGTCTATAATTTTAATGGTAGGTTTATTTCAACAGTGCAAATGACAACAAAATAATCCATAAAAACACATTCAAAATGTTATAAATTGATTTGCATTTTAATGAGTGAAATAGGTATTCGACCCCTCTGCAAAACATGACTTAGAACTTGGTGCCAAAACCCTTGTTGGCAATCACAGAGGTCAGATGTTTCTTGTAGTTGGCCTCCAGTTTTGCACACATCTCAGGAGGGATTTTGTCCAACTCCTCTTTGGAGATGGCAACTCGAACCTTCATCTCCCCCCACAGATTTTCTATGGGATTAAGGTCTGGAGACTGGCTAGGCTACTCCAGGACCTTAATGTGCTTCTTCTTGTGCCACTCCTTTGTTGCCTTGGTCGTATGTTTTGGGTCATTGTCATGCTGGAATACCCATCCACAACTCATTTTCATTGCCCTGGCTGAGGGAAGGAGGTTCTCACCCAAGATTTGACAATACATGGCCCCGTCCATCGTCCCTTTGATGCGGTGAAGTTTTCCTGTCCCCTTAGCAGAAAAACACCACCAAAGCTTAATGTTTCCACCTCCATGTTTGACTCTGGGGATGGTGTTCTTGGGGTCATAGGCAGCATTCCTCCTCCAAACACAGCGAGTTGAGTTGATGCCAAAGAGCTTGATTTTGGTCTCATCTGACCACAACACTTTCACCCAGTTTTCCTCCGAATCATTCAGATGTTCATTGGCAAACTTCAGATGGGCCTGTACGTGCTTTCTTGAGCAGGGGGACTTTGCGGGCGCTGCAGGATTTCAGTCCTTCAGGGCATAGTGTATTGGTGACTATGGTCCCAGCTGCCTTGAGATCATTGACAAGATTCTCCTGTGTAGTTCTGGGCTGATTCCTCACCGTTCTCATGATTATTGCAACTGCACGAGGTGAGATCTTGCTTGGAGCCTCAGACCGAGGTAGATTGGCGGTTATTTAGTGTTTATTCCATTTGTGAATAATAGCACCAACTGTTGTCACCTTCTCACCAAGCTGCTTGGCGATGGTCTTGTAGCCCATTCCAGCCTTGTGTAGGTCTACAATCTTGTCCCTGACATCCTTGGACCGCTCTTTGATCTCAAACTCTCGCCATGGGCGAGAGTTTGGAATCTGATTGATTGATTGCTTCTGTGGACAGGTGTCTTTTATACAAGTAACAAGCTGAGATTAGGAGCACTCCCTTTAAGAGTGTGCTCCTTATCTCAACTCGTTACCTGTATAAAAGACACCTGAGAGTCAGAAATCTTTCTGATTGAGAGGGGATGAAATACTTATTTCACTCATTAAAATAAATTTTTCCCTCACTGTACATTTCTATAAAAATGGTGGTGGGCTAGTTGAAAGGATATATTTTACCGCAAAACACTGTTGTTTTCCAGTGCATTTTAAATGTTGAACTTGAGGCGATTCAGTTTGGGGGGCGTAGCTAGCAGGCAAACATACTTCAATCAGAACTGGACAGCAATGGGAATCAAATTAAATCCAGAATCTATTTGGGATTGAATCCTAACCCCAATAATCTAAATTGAATCAAATTGTGAGGTCCCTAACGATTCCAACCACAACAAATTACTAGGGTTATAAGTGCTTCTTAGGCGAAATGCAACTTTTATGATCTGGTTATGAATGTAATTGTAGAAAAATATTTTTTTCTGTTGTTATTGCATTGGTTACTAGTTTACCACTGCAATATACCAGGAATAAGGGCTGTATCCAGCCAGGTAAAGAAAGTTAAGAACAACTCCCCATTGGGCCTTATTGGTGAAGTATTACACCGGGATAATCACTCACTCCCAACAACCACCCAGTGGTTCAGACATACCTTCATGAAGCCCATTCCTCCCATCACCTGGATGCACTCATCGGCCACTTCCCAGGCCGCCTCCTACCACACACACAGAGACAAAATGGGTGTCTTCCTGAATATGAGTGCTTAAGAATTCAACATAATGGTTAACAGGTTGGCAGGCAGTGTCAAGGACGTATAAGCAGTAAACGGTAGTGGTACGAATTTGTATCCTGATAATGTTTCAATTTTCTTTTCCATTTGAAACAACACTGTAATGTTCAAATAATTTGTTTTATTTTGCACATCCTATGGCACTTTTACCTTCACCATGAAAATCATTATAACGTATGGATATTTAAAAAACAAGGTCAAATGAAAGGGAATAAGAACATGGGATTTGAACCCTGTATTCTAATTCCTCTTATCAAGGCGTATGCCTAATCATTGGGCCACAAAGTCTTATCCAACATTAGGGGAAAAGACATCTTAACAAACATTAAACAAGTGATATTTCTGACCAGCAGATGTCACTACTGTGCACTGTGATTAAAACCTTTGCTTAGGTAACAACGCATTGACAGCTGTTCTTCAAGGTAGTGACTTACTTGAAATGCGTATTTAACCACATACATTGCTGGTAAACAGCAGGTCAATTCTTCAATATCAAATGATAAAATGTGTCAACTCGGGGGAAAGCCTCTGAACTCAGAATGCTGCGCTGTACTTACAGAGGCAAAGATCTTGCTGATGGCAGCTTCAATGTGGTAATCTTTGGATCCACTGTCCATGTTCCCACTGATCATATAGGCCATGGACTGAAAGAAAGAGAGGAGGATGAGTTGAAAATGAACTGGATGCATACAGCTTCTATGCTACGGCTCCTGTCTGACTGCATATTATTAATAATAATAGTAGTAATAATTTTTTTATATGTCACATTTCATACATGGTACATGGTGTATTTAAACAAGTTTGAAGTAGAAATATGTTTTTTGCATAATCAAGGATTACTAATGGAATGCCCTGAGTGCTTAGGTTCAAGTGCTTAGCTCAAGGACAGATGAACATATTCACTAAGCTCTGAAGCAAAATGGGTGCCAGGCCATCACCTGTAGAGTGCTGCCCATATGTGGTGGTTCAGGTAAGTTGGCTCCCTAATTCTAATTACATTAAATGGGTTTGATTTTATTGAAAAACTTGTATGGTGTAGAAATACAAAGGATTCTTAATTAACAGAAGTCAGTCGTACCTCTGTGACATATTGCAGCATCGCCATGCGGGCCAACTTCTCCTGGATGACTCCGTAGGTGTGGATCTTACTGCCAAACTGGACCCTGTTGGCTGCATGGTCAACCTGAGGGACGGGATGGTAGTAAGAGCAGGAACGCTCTTTGAAGAAAAGCGTTGCCAAAAACCTAAAAAGGGTTCTTAAGCTCTACCCGTGGGAGAACCCTTTGAAGAGCACCAGATAGAACCCTTTTGGTTATAAGAATGAGGACCCAGAATAGGGTTCTAATTGGAACCAACGGGTTTTACATGGAACCAAATGGGTTTTTTCAAAGTGTATTTCCATGGGGACAGCCGAAGGAAAGTTCAATAAACTATTCGGGTGCCTTTGTTCAAAAGTGTGTAGGAAAGTTCCAGAAGAGCACCAATAAAAACAAATCTTAAAACAATGGATGGAATAAAAGATTGAGGCATAGGCAAAATAGATTATAGAGATACACAACACACACACACGCACACAAACAGTTTTACTCACCGCTTGGGAGATGACACCCTTCATGGTTCCTGAGAGGGCGGCTGCCATTCCGAAGCGCCCGTTGTTCAGGATGGACATGGCCACCTTGAAGCCACCGCCCACCTCTCCCAGGACATTTTCGACCGGCACCGGGACGTTGTCAAAGTAAACCTCTGCCGTGTTGGACGCCTTTATTCCCATCTTCTGCTCTGGGGGACCACTGGTGAGAGAGTATTAGTGGAGAGATTAAACATGTACACACCTATACTACTCCCTATTGATTTGTGTACAGACCCAGACAAATGTTTGTACATATATTCAACAGTGTTTCTATAATTTTATTGTTTTCCACATTGTAGATTAGTGAAGATTTTAGTGAAGGGCAATCTGACCAAGGAGAGTGATTGAGTGGTGTATTAGTTAACCTGGACTCCACAATCACCCGACCTCACCCCAATTGGTGCTTTGGGATGAATTGGACAGCAAAGTGAAGGAAAAGCTGCCAACAATTTCTCAGCATGTGTGGAACTCCTTCAAAGACTGTTGGAAAAGCATTCTAGGTGACTACCTCATTAAGCTGGTTGTGAGAATGCAAAGAGTGTGCAAAGCTGTCATCAAGGCAAAGGGTGGCTACTTAGAAGTATACAACATCTAAATGTATTTTGATTTGTTTAACACTGTTTTGGTTACTACATGATTCCATGTGTGAATTCATAGTTTTGATGTCTTCATTATTATTCTACAATCTGGAAAATAGCAAAAATAAAGAAATACCTTTGAATGAGTAGATGTGTCCAAACCTTTGACTGGTACTGTACGCAACAGAATATTTCTTAATGTAAAAAAGGAATAAAAAATGTTTAACAAAAACATACTAAAATTTTGGCTAAAACATTTGGGATATCAAATCTGTGTGTTAACTTATAGCAGTGTTATTCAATTCCAATTGTCAGGTACACCCAACAATTTTGTTTAAATAATCATTGAATACTCAATGGGTTGAATCAGGGGACTTGGCACAGAGATATATGCAGAGTATCATGTATAGAAAAAGCTGCCAGTAAAGTAAATTAGAATGTTTATTCCTAAGTGAACTGCTCTCCAATTCAAGGTTCCTCTCCATACGCTGTCCCATTTCAGAACTGTCCTCCTATCCCTTCTCTTACATACCCCTCCCTTCCCAATCCATCCACCCATCTATGACTCACTGTGTCACCCCCCCAAAGCTCCTCTCAACAATGAAGGCTGTGATCTTGTCCTTCATCTCTCCTGTCTTCTCATCCTTTATGGGCATCTTGGCGAACACAGTGAAGATCTCAGCCAGGCCTCCATTACTGACAGGAACAGAAAGAAAGAATGTCAAAAAAAATACAGCTACACTGTGTAAAACACAGTTTGGGTCAATTTGAATGGAAGGCTATAAATACAGGAAGCAACTTCAATAATGTATCTTATTAAAGGGCCAGTAAACAAAAAAGTGTGCCTCTACACACATTTCAGGCGATGCTAAGGGCACTTAATACTCTATACTATTAATATGAATAACACTTTAATGAATAACACTGCACATTACTAGGTAATTAGCTATGCAAAAAGACAAGGACATATACTGAACTTCATCAATCTATCTATTGATGACAAAAATGTAGCAGCACACTGGACTGGTCGCCTTAACATTTTTTGCACGCTTGTCTGCCTTGACATGACTCTACAATGATAATCAATTTCTTGACTCCTGGGTTTTTTGGAAAACTCTCAATTGAATTTTTTATATAATACAAGATATCCCTAGTATCGGGAGAATAATACAATGAGAAAATGTTATCATTGGTGAGCAACATCGCTCTACATTTACAAGCGGATGTTACAATCCCGCCTCGAAAAATGTATTCCTTGCATTGGTTAGAGTGGAACGTTTTTTTGGACCTTTAAGAACCTTGGAAATAAATCGATTATACTTTACTAGTTTATTGAGAAGTCATAGAAAATCTATACTGCTTTTTTATTCTCTAAATTTGAAATGTCAGGTTACTTCCAGAAATGTTCTCGTACCCTTGTACACAAAGAGTCAATAAGCCACACAAAATGTGAAAAAAGTACTCAAAGTAGACCAGAGCGGTCAGTGAACAATATTGTCCTCTTCTACAACCATTCCTCACGTTTATGGTATTCCTGCAGTACCTGATCCAGATCTTGCCTCCGTTGAGGAGGTAGTGCTTTCCACAGGGGGAGAGGGTAGCTGTGGTCCTGATGGAGGCCGCATCAGAGCCGCTGGAAGGCTCCGTCAGGCAGAACGCGGCCAGAGTCTCACCTACGGCAAAAGGTGGAAGAACCATAGAAGAACAATATAACATAATTTAGTATTATTTTTATATAGTATAATCAATAGTATATTGTCTTGTCTATAACTGCTCTGTAATGTTGGGTTTTAATGTTTTACCCAGGCAAGATTAGCTGCTGCTTATGCAATAACTGATGAAGAACCTAATCAACTAATATTACCTGAGGCCAGTTTGGGCAGGTACTTCTCCTTCTGGGCAGAGTTACCAAATAAGAGGATTCCCTTGAAACCGATGGACTGGTGGGCACCCAGGGTAATGCCAACCCCCAGGTCGTGCTTTCCCACTATCTCCACCAGCCTAGCATACTGTTCAACAAGATCATCGAAAACATTGGTGAACTTACAATAATGCCCACTGCACTCTACCAGTCAAGAGGACACAAAGATTAGAAAACATTTGTGTTTAGGCAAAATATGGATCTAGATTTTCTGATGTTGGGCAGTTTTTTTTCTTAATTCTTTCCTCTTACTAGCACTCTGGTACGTGTTTATTTTTGTCTCATCAAATAGCCAACAAGGTGAACCAGGTGTGCTAGCTCTAGAACAGTACAGGGAACAGATGGGGAGGTTTAAGAAGTACTGGTCTAACACATGACTAAACTCTGTCTAATGGTATCAACTTTTACTAACAGTGCCTACAACAAGAACACCAATCCATCCTCGCTGCCTGCTGCATTGGAATATGTCATGTAACCTCTATCGGTCACACTACCGGCTCACCTGAGTTTTTCATTGGGATCGTCTAAACGTGTTTTTGTATAGAGGAAGGTGTATGTTCTTACTTGTGTGTTGGTGAGCCCAACACCACCCAGGTCAGTGGGGACTTGCAGGCCAAAGGCCCCCATCTCCTTCAGGCCCTCCATGGTGCTGTCCTCCACCTTCTCCAGAGAGTCATTCTTCATTGGGTCGTTTACCTCCTACAGCGCACCACATGGATGATACATTCATTGTACAGCACCCACCAGCCAAAAACATAGCAATCATAACCAGGGTCATGTTCAGTCGGCATGAAATGAAAGATAACAATCCAAAACGGGGAGATACAATCCAACAAAGAACTCTAGTTTTCAGTGGTAAAATGTTTTGCAATTGTGTTCCCTAATAAACATGACCCTAAAATCTAATCTAATAAGCAGTGAAGAAAATTAACACAAATACACAGAGGAAACAATGTTAAAAATAAAACATACATTGGTCAGATTTATTTTTAATTTACCTCAAAGAATTTAGAGATGGGCGGGACTAACTCTTGAAGGAACTGGGTCTGTTCTTCATTCAGCACTAGAAAACAGAAACAAGCACTCAAATACAGACATTTCAATTACACTAAAACAAATGAAACAGTCAAAGGTGTGTGTTTTATTTTACAGAGGACTTATGCATTTAAAGTCGTCTGGAGGAGCCCACCTGAGGGGAATGGGAAGACCTGTGAGGGGTTGATCTGGCCCTTGAACATGTTGACGGCAAAAGACTGCGACTCCTTCAAAACAAACACAGAGTGAGCTTTCCAGACCAAAGTGCACCTTAGCAAAGACTCTCAATCTTTAACATTTAAACACAGACACCCAACCTACATCTAGTATACAACATCTGTAAGCAGTACTTTATAGGGTGAAAGGTTGACCTGTCGTTTGGACTTAAATTAGTCTCCTGTTCTTACCATACTCTGGGCCTTTTTGGCAGTGGATGCCTTTGTTGACGTGGTGCTGCCAATAACCTGCTTGTCCAGCACTGCCTGTTTAAAAGAAGAAAAGTCAAACCATCACAGAGAATGAAGCAGAGGGATTACAGCATAGAAAGAGAATCTCATTTGAGTTAGTTCGAATATGATGGACAGATGTAACTCAATTTAAAGATCCAATTGAAAAGTGATATAAGCAAGAATAAAGGAGGTACGGAGTTAGACCAAGTCAGCAGATGAACAGAGCATGACCTTGCTCCTCTACACAAGGATTCAGGGTTAGTAGAAAAACAAAACTGTAGTGGGAAAAATCTGAAACGTGTAAATGTAACCATATAGAGACAGCTATGTGACTTTAGAAAGCCTATATTTTCACTAACAGCGTTAAATTCCTAGACTGACAATTTACATTCGTAATTTGGCTGATGCTCTTATCCAAAGCAACTTACATACATGGTTGTTTGCATGCATTTAGTACCTATAACACTTATTTTCATTTATTTATGTTACAGAGGGGACAGTGAATGTATGAGGTATAAAGCTGAGGAGTATTAGGAAAATAAAGGAGGTATTTCATTGGGATCGTCTAGGGTTATGGAGCCAGGTCACCAAGGTTAACATCCTCAACATAAACAGACAGGACACCCATTTAAAATCCCATCTGAGACAGCAGTGGAATTTGTCTCGGATCGGATGTTATTTGATATTTAGTCCAACGAGAAGATTCCCCCATTAGGTCTTTCTAACACCACTTCCAACAGAATCTGGTCTTAACCAGGAACCCACAATGATTAGCTTCAGATGCAAGTCAGCAATGGGATGCAGGGTGCTATGCTGCTGGCCGGTATGTGACAACATGCTGGCTATTATTTTCTATCACTGAATGAAAATAGAACTCAAATAGCGCCACATCTTCCACCACCTTTAACCTACATTGGTGTCACGTGGGTACAGTCTGAACTTTCCCCTAATTCTTCATTCCACAACTTATTTTAATGCTAATTTAATATCATATAAGCTAGGTTCCGATGGAAACAAATACATATGTTATCTCTTTTAATACAATGTAATTCATTAAAGAGTAGGTAACACATTTTCTGGAATACAGAAGCTAACTTTGGTAGTCTCCTTGCTTATTAACCCAACCTTTATAGAGACAGGCAGCAATCTAATTTTGAAGGATTTCTGTCAGGTTTCCAATAATTTGCTGTTAAAGGAGCTTAAAGATAAGGGATTTAATGACAATTCAAATTAAATACACTTACCTCTGCAGCCTGAGAAGCATTTAGGCGGACATTGTGAGCAACAGCAGCTCCGATCTGAGTCCTACATGTATAGAATAAATCCATGTAATCATTCAACGTAGGGTACACAAAATCAAAAAAGTTATTTCCTCACTAAAACTATAATAACTTACCCAGGAAAAGAAGGGGTTATCCGAAGTGCTGTGCACAAAGCAGGAGTCAACCTCACTTTGCCCAAAAGCATTTTGAAAGACCGGATTTACTTTCTAAACAAAATATTTTAGAAGAGTTCTGTTTGCTATTATAACCAAAAAAAGCGCACAATTTGGAATTCCTGAACCTTTTGAGTCCTAATATGTTTCAAGCAGTAAGGAAACGTTGACAGTGGCTTTAGCATTCATGTACCGCAGTTACGTAGCCCAGTAAAATATGTACCGAAGAAAATTAGCAGCACATAGAAATTAGTATTCTAGAACAATCAGTTGCCAGTATAGACAGGGGCACAATTTGAAATGTACGGATTGTTTGGTTTAAGAAAATCTATGTCACCGACAAAAAGCGTAAACAACACAAGCACTTCAAGTCGCTTCAGGTTACCAGAAAAAGAACCACGGAAGTGTAGGGGGAAAAGACCGTTTTGACGTTGTGGGAATTGTAGTTTTAAATGAGCAACATTTAAGATTTGTACTGTACTACCAGCATAAAAACAAGCAAAATGTAAAGTAATGTTTCGAATAATATTTTTCTACTAAATGTATCTGAGTGACTAACATATTCCCCATTTAAGATTTATTGCTGGTCCGTTTATCAATTAACAATTGCCATCTCCATACTCTTTAGACACTCGCATTACTATTCTTCCCGCCCTAAACCACCCTGGCCTAGCTATTATTATACCGGTCTTGTTTGGTAAGGGAAGACAAGGAGGAGATGTGTTATTGTTAAGCATTCACATCTATGTGAGAATGCTGTTCATATACAAGGTCATCCCCTCTAGGCTGGTCAACAAACTCCATGACCTAGGAATCAGCTCCTCTTTCTGCAACTGGACTTTGGACTTCCTAAATAACAGACCTGTCAGTCAGGTTAAACAACTTCTCCTCCACCCTGATCCTAAACACTGGTGTTACACAAGGCTGCATGCTGAGCCCCCTCCTATACTCCCTTTTCACCTACAACTGCGTTCCTGTACACAGTTCCAACATCGTCAAGTTTGCAGACGACACCACGTTGGTAGGCCTGATCAGTGACACTGACGAGTCAGCTTACAGGGAGGTCTGAAGAAGACCTTCCTATCTTCCAAAATCCTTGTGAACTTTTACCGCTGCACAATCGAAAGCATTCACATTGTGGTTTGGCAGATGCTCCATGGCCGATCGGAAGGCCCTGTAACGGGTGGTGAAAACCGCCTAGCAGATCACTGGTGACCAGCTCCCAGTCATTGTAGACCTCCAGCACATCAGCTTTTCTCTCGAACTGCATTGTGTGATTGTTTGAGTTTGCAGATTGTTGACTTGCTGTACGATGCCTGCTGTTATATACCTGGCTACCTGCCAAACTTTTTCGAATTTGCTCAATATTAACTAATTGGTCAAAATTCTATTTTAAGAGTTTTACCTACGCAATATTTTTTATCTGTTGACCTCTTACCCAACTTTACTACACCGGGACTCTTTTTGGACATAATTAACGGAACTACTCACCCCTGAACACCCGAAGCTAAGTATCATCACAATGCCTTATCACTGTAATTGTTACTGTAATTGTTGTAGCAACAACACGGAGGAGAACTATCGTCTTCAGTTAAAGATAGCAGAGTTAGAGGCTCGGCTTCTGACGCAAATGTCAGGCATGGATTATGCTAGTGTAGAAATAGAAAAAACTGCGTCAGTGCCACCAGGAAGAAACGATAGTTTTGTTAGCCCCCGGCACAGCTCCTGCAGCCGGGCAATAACTTTATCTTGGTCACTGGGAAGAAATGCCGTCGACCAGTTAACCCTGAATCGTTGCTAAAACCAACTGAGACTTTCAACAGGTTTTCCCGACTGGAGTCAGAGTCAAGACCCGAGCCGTCTTCGGAGGGGAATGATCGGTAGGCATGTTCTACCGGTGGCCTTGAAAAACTAAAAACTTTAGTCATCGGTGATTCCATTACACGTAGTATTAGATTAAAATATCAGCCGGCGATCGTACACTGTTTACCGGGGGGCAGAGTCACCGACGTAGCCGCAAATCTGGGGTTGATGCTAGCGATATAGTAAGAGTAGAGATATTGTTATTCGCGTTGGCACCAACGACGTTAGGATGAAACAGTCAGAGGTTACGAAGCAGAACATAGCATCAGCGTGTAAACTAGCTAGAAATTTGTGTCGGCATCAAGTATAATTGTCTCTGGCCCCCTCACAGCTAGGTGGTGACGAGTTCTACGGCAGACTTGCGCAACTCAATCGCTGGCTGAAAACGGAGTTCTGGATGTCTCAGGAGGTAGAGTTTGTAGATAACTGGCTTTCTTTTTGGGACTCTCCCAGAAATAGGGCCAGGCCTGATCTGCTGAGGAGCGACGGACTCCATCCTAGCTGGAGTGGTGCTCTTCTTTTATCTAGGAACATTGACAGGCGTCTCACTCCTTTAGCCCTAACATGAGATAGGTGCAGGTCAGGCTGCAGGCTGTTAGCCAGCATTCTAGCATAGTGGAGTAGTTAGTACAGCTTTACCTATTGCCACTGTGACTCGTTCCAGGCTGCGAAAAGTTAAACAAGGTAGTGCTAACAAAAACAACCTTATTAAGATTATTAAGCCTTCCTCCACCTCGGTCACAAATAAAAATGACGGTATCACTTCGCATCTCAAAATGGTACTCCTAAATGTTAGATCCCTTGCTCCAAAGGCAGTTGCAGTAAATTAATTAATCTCTGATCATAAACAAGATGTTACTGGTTTATGTGAAACGTGGCTAAAGCCTAATGAATTCACTGCCTTAAATGAGGCCTCTCTTCCTGGTTATACTAGTGATCATATCCCTCGTGCATCCCGAAAAGGAGGGGGTGTTGCTAATATTTATGACAGTAAATATACATTTACTCTCAAACATATCACTGAGTTTCATTTTTTTGAAGTTTTACTCATGAAAGTTAACAAGGCCGATAAATCGTTTTACATAGCTACTATTTATAGGCCGCCCGGGCCATACACAAATATGTTCCTCAATGAGTTTCCAGAATTCTTGTTTAACCTTGTAGTCATGGCAGATAGTATTCAAATTTTTGGCGATTTCAATATTCATATGGAAAAGTCCAATGATCCTCTTCAAAAAGCCTTTGAAGCCATAATTGACACAATGGGTTTCATCTAACATCTCAGGTCCAACACATTGCCACAATCACACCTTAGATTTAGTCCTGTCACGAGAAATAGATATTGTAGATCTAATAATTTCCCCCCAAAATCCTGGATTATCGGATCACTGTCTTATTACATTTACCGTTAAAACAAGAAATCCACTTGCTCCGCAAACAATGAGTTTCAAAAGCCGTACTATAAATTCTCGGACTACAAATAAATTCCTTGATATTCTTACAAGTTCGCTCATTAATGACAGAGTAAATAAATCTGTAAACGATCAAATCGAGGATCTAAACTCAATACTGCGAAATAGATAGACACAGTTGCACCACTAAAAACAAAAGAAGTACGCAACAAGAAACTTGCTCCCTGGTACACAGACAATACTAGAGCACTTAAACAAGCCTCCAGAAAATTGGAGCGAAAGTGGCGCTCCACCAAGTTGGAAGTATTCAGACTAGCCTGGATAGACGGTACACTACAATACCGAAAATCACTCTCGTATGCTCGATCATCTTATTTCTCCAACCTGATTGAGGTGAATAAAAACAATAAAACATTTATCTTTGATACAGTTGCAAAGTTAACAAAAAAGCAAAGCTTAGCAAGTGAAGTGGGTCTTCACTTTAGTTGTAATGAATACATGAACTACTTTGATGAAAAGATCATCACCAGTAGAAAACAAATAACTGACTCCTCCTTAAATAGTTATGGTCCTCAAAATCTCAGTTGACCTAAAAATGTTTTTTATACCGTATCGCTCGACACATTCACTAAATTTTTAATGAGTTCTAAACCCACAAACTGTCAGCTAGACCCAATATCAACAAAATTACTTAAGGTGCTATTTCCTGTGCTAATGTTGAACATAATAAATTGCTCCCTTTACTCCGGATGTGTACCAAACTCACTAAAAATAGCGGAAATTACGCCTCTTCTAAATAAATGTAATCTGGATCCCGACATATTAAACAATTATTGGCCAATATCGAACCTCCCATTCCTCTCAAAAATCTTAGAAAAATGTGTTTCCCAACAACTGAATGCCTTCTTAAAGACAAATAACATTTATGAAATACTCCAGTCCGGTTTCAGATCACATCATAGTGCTGAGACTGTACTCGTGAAGGTAACAAATGGCCTCAGACAAAGGTTCCACATCCGTCCTGTTGCTTCTTGACCTTAGTGCTGCTTTTGACACTATTGATCACTCCCTTCTCTTAGAGAGACTGGAAACCCATATTGGGCTACGTGGACATGTTCTAGCCTGGTTTAAATCTTATTTATCTGAAAGATATCAGTTTGTTAGTGTTGATGGCATATCCTCTGACAAGTCAAAGGTATGTTTTGGTGTTCCTCAAGGTTCGGTTCTGGGCCCATTATTGTTCTCACTATATATGCTGCCTCTAGGTAATGTAATCCGGAATCACAATGTCAACTTTCACTGTTATGCTGATGACACACAGTTATATATTTCAATGAAGCGTGGAGAAGCCCCAAAATTAGCTACTTTGGAAGCATGCGTTTCAGATATTAGGAAGTGGATGACTGAAAATGTCTTGCTTTTAAACTCAAGAAAAACAGAAATGCTCTTTTTAGGACCCAAGAAACAGTGTTGTTAGCAGATCTCACTGTGAACCTCGACGGCTGCATGGTCGTATCACAAAAAACTGTAAAAAACCTCTGCGTTACCCTTGACCCTGACCTCTCCTTTGAAGAACATATAAAATATGTCTCAAGAGTTGCTTATTTTCATCTTCGAAACATTGCAAAAATTAGAAACTTTCTATCAAAAACTGATGCAGAAAAATTAATCCATGCTTTCGTTACTTCTAGACTAGATTACTGCAATGCTCTTCTCTCTGGTTATCCAGACAAATTAATAAATAAACTTCAATAAGTGCTGCACACGGCTGCTAGAATCCTAACTAGAACAAAACATTTTGAACACATTAATCCTGAACTAGCACCCTTACACTGGCTGCCTGTTAGGGTTAGGGCTGATTTTAAGGTTTTACTCTTAACCTATAAATCAATACATGGACTTGCTCCTACTTACCTTGCTGAAATGATCCAGCCATACATACGTACACGTAACCTACGATCCCAAGATGCAGGCCTTTTCATTTTACCTAGAATTTCTAAACAAACAGCTGGCGGCAGGTCCTTTTCTCATAGAGCTCCACTACTGTGGAATCATCTGCCAATTAAGGTTAGAAATGCAAACTCAGTGCAAACTTTCAAGTGTCTACTAAAAACTCATCTCTACAGCACGGTTTATGATTAGGTGTAGCCTGGCCCGGGGGCATGAAGGTGACCAGTAGGCTTGATACTGTCCACCCTTGCGGTCTTGCCAGGTGGGCTCTCGTCGCCACTGGGAAGCCCTCCCTCCAATGCCTTTCGGGGGAAGAGTCACTGGCTTGTTGTTGACTCTCTGTTGACGCACTTGTGCAATTGGGCTGTATGCCGCTAGCAATACTCGGCCCTCATTCAGGGGGGTTGCGGTTGGTGGGTGTCCCTTTGGTTGATGCCTGGCAATGTGGGTGGATTGATTTCCTGCCTGTTGGGCCCTGTCCGGGGCCTCCCCCGGGTAGGGCCACAGTGTTGTCGGACCCCCCCATCTCAGTTCCAAGGTGATACACTGCTATATTATTGTGCTAGGGGATATGAGGAATGCACTTCTAACTTTTCTCAGTCTCCTCCAGTTTAAAATTTTAGGAGATGAGGTCCTGGTCCACACCTGCGGATTACCTGGTTTGGGGGGCCCGTTGCTGTCCCTGTCCTTGTCCACCTGGTCATACTTCTGACCTAGTCTAAAATCAAATAGCCTCTGGATTTATCCCAGAAAAATTTATTAATTATTCCAATTGGACTCTTAATATCTCACCCGGCACAGCCAGAAGAGGACTGGTCACCCCTCTGAGCCTGGGTCCTCTCTAGGTTTCTTCTTAAAATTCGGCCTTCTTAGGGAGTTTTTCCTAGCCACTGAAATTCAACACTACTCTTGTTTGCTCCTTGGGGTTTAAGGCCGGGTGTCTCTGTAAAGCACTTTGTGACAACTGCTGTTGTAAAAAGGGCTTTATAAATACATTTGATTGACTGATTGAAGTCAATCAGGCAGGCAGTACAGGTCTCTTCGGTCCCGCACCAGCACGCTCAGGAAGTTCCTTTCCAGCTACAGTAACCCTGCTGAACTCTTGGACACAGCACTAACCATACCCACCCGCCCACCGCTTAGTACTGCCTCTCAGGGACTTTGTTGCACTACTCTCTTTTTACTAGTGGATTCTGACACTGCTTTGCAAAGTCTGATAAGGATGTTTTCAGTTTTTACATATATGTCTACCTCGGGAACCTCATTGCTGCTATCCCTGCATTTTAGTTGCACATGCTACCTTGCACCTTCAATTTGCCTTCATTGCACATTTTGAATTGCCATTTGTACTTGCGTTTGCCTTTATTGCACACACATGCCACTTGTAACATACATTATACTTAATACTTGTAAATGTTCTGCCCTCTTCTATTTGCACTTCTGGTTAGATGCTAACTCCATTTCGTTGTACTGTACTTGTTCAATGACAATGAAATTGAATCTAATTGAATCGGCAGAATTCTACATAGTGGCTCTTTAAATGACAACAATCATGTTCCATTATGTACAACTGACAACAGTCCTGACTGAATGAAGAAAAAGTCTTAAACTCTTTTTCTTCTCCAAACCCAGTCATTAATCATTTACTTTGCATTAGCCTAAATTGCAATTTATAGTATAGATAAACACTTAAACCAAATAATGTTACATCTGTACATTTACTTAAATGGTAAAAAGGACACAAACAAGTAAATATGAAAACGCAATAAGCCAACTAAAAAACTGAACTCTTCATCAAGCACCTTTAATTCGCTTATATAAATGTACATAGAAAACGTGTAGTATGCCACTCCGTTACAAAACAATGTGGATAGGAGTGCGAGATCAGAGCTATATTAAAGTATTTTTCCTTTCAAAAAAGAAACATTCTTCATAGCCTGTTTAAAGCAGACTGAATGCAGCACTGGAAATAATGGAGAGTACAGCTTTCATTCAGGTTTAACCAGTCTGTTAACCCAAAAACTGCTCTCAGTACCAGCATCTATCTCCAAGTCATCCACACAGCTACTAAAGTGAACTAGATGACGGTACTTATTTTAGGGGCTGGTACTCACTCTACATTCAATCTAATGTCAGAGGTGCCATTTCTCAAGGAGTACAATATTTAAGGTGTCAGTAATCGGCTATCAAAGTCTACCGGGCCAATTCAAACACAGCGTCAAGCTGTCCGACCAGTGTTGGGCAAATCATGACAGTATGGGGTGGCTCATCCATTACCATAGAGGTGATGCATCCTTAATACCTGGGTTCGCATTCGTGAAGAGTCTCCGAGTAGCAGTGGTGATCCAGGATCACTTTGGTCTTTTTGGCAGTCACCATGATTTGTATTAAATGGACAGGTGGGGGAACTGATCCCAGATCGGTACATTCCACTGTGAAGTTTGGTGAATACTGGGACTCGAGCGTGTGTTCATGCAAACCCTGCGCTTAACAGAGTTTTCAGAAAGCGTTCCTACTGCTATTTGTCCTATCCAAAAGTCACAAGTTAAATGCATGAATTAATAAATGTACACAAACATACATACATGTTGTATATAATACTTTTTCCAGCTGGTTGTGTTTAGTACCATATACCAAGATCAATTAGCTTGTTCCACCAGCACAACTGATCTCCCAGTTAGGCTAATCACCTCATTAACAACCTTCTATATAGGCTATAGTCGTGATATGCTCCATTTTACAACGTGGGGATGTGCTTGAGTACTCTGTGAAGGTAAACATCCCGCAAGTAAAATGTTACGACATACGACACGTTTCTACAAAGTTTAAGACAGGATCACAGCTTTGTGGCAGTGGTCGTAATGGTTGTGACATTGAACTATGTACAATTGATTAAGTTAAACTTTTTTCTGTCCCAGTATTGTACAAATTGACAATAATGAGGAAGTACCTATGTTCATGTCAGTCTGAACAGCAACAATCATACTGAGAGATATCTAGTCATTTCCCATTACATGTGATGAAGCCAAATTTTTCTGATGGGTGAAAAAACCCTCACATATTCAGTCCTTCACCAAACACTCACTGCAAGTGACCAACTAGCCATTAAACAGTCAGTAAATAAACATCCTACAGTGCGCAAAATGCTCCCATTTATGGTTAGAGAAATGAGAAAACCGCCATACATTTTTCCCACTGACAACATCACTGGTTATTGTGCTGAAACAAAACACTTTCTCTCTCCATATAACATGTTTTTGTTAAAATGGGTTCCTAAGATTTTAAATCATTGATACACCAAAGAGATTTAAACCACTATAACCAGCAATGTTGTTGAAATGTGTATTATAAGGATAAATGGCTGTTTTCCTTCCCAAACAAGTAGAGACGGAGCATGGGAGCCCTTTTAAACTGAATGCAATGATTCCTACCCTGGTCACACATCCATTTGTGCTGTAGTCATGTTTGGCATGACAATGACAGTTGGCAAGGCAACGCCAAACAGTTCTGGCACCTGGCTAACCATGTGATTGACAGCATGACAGAAGTATTTGTTACGGTAGACTACAGAAGTGTATGACTTCTTAGATAACAGGTCATATCAATGGTTGTACTCGTAAAATATGGCACAGTTAAAACACGTTAAGGAAACTAAGAACTCCGTCCCGTCAGATATCTGCTTTTAAACGAGGCTAACCGATGAAATAGCAAAGAGATAAAAGGGAGCTCTTCTTTTTTTGGGCTTAGGCTTAGCTTTCCAAAGAGTTCGAAGTTTAAATGAATGAAAGCAACTTGTTGAATGTTGCTTGTACCCTGAATCCACCGCCTGCACTCGTGTTGGTAGGTGCTGCAAACGTGCACCCTTCCCATTCGCACACTAGTATCATCACCATGTAAACCCAATTTCCTATCGAGCGCACTACATTTTGACCCAGACCTCTGATTGAAGGTAGTGCGCTATATAGTCAAGAAGGTGCCATTTTGAAACACATTGTCACATTCACTACATGACATCCACAAAGAACTCGCTGGGGTTGCCCATGGCCAAGTGGAAGGACTGGCGTGAGGCGGTCAGCTCCGGGGGCACCGAGCCCAGGTCACGGGTCGGGGGCGCCCCTGGAGGTCCGCCGGGTGTGGCACCCGGAGCCAAGCCCGGCATAGAGGGCCCCATAGGCCCCATCTGAGGGTGAGTGGGCCCCAGGCCCTGGAGGGCGTGTGGGTGTGTGTGCGGGTGATGGGGCACCATCATTAGCATCATGGGATTGTAAGAGAGCGGGATGCCCTGTTGGAAGGCGAGGTGCGGGGGAGGGGCACGGTGGTGGGAGCGTTGGCTCATGTGACTGTGGTGGCTGTGTTCGCTCGGGGTGGCCGAGCCCCCGTGCTCGCCCCTCCGCAGGCTACTCCGCACCGAGTATTCCGATTCGCTGCCGCTTCCTGAGCGAGAGTCCGCCCGGCCTCCGTCCCCGCCCACCGGCGACCCACCGGCCCCTGCTCCACCTTTCCCTCCCCTCCGTCTCTCCCCCTCGCTACGGGTGGAACCACTACTCCGACTCCCTGTGTGATAGGGAGGGAGAGAGAGAAGGACAGGGTTAGTAAAGGGCTGTTAAGGAGATCCCCATCTAACAGAATCACATCCACAGTCAGCCTCAAACTATGAATAATTTAAACCCTGTGTACAACAATCCAACCTTCCCTGTTAAAGATGATTTACATTATATATCCTATAATGCCAATGGGAAAGAAAATGAAAACAAGAAAGAAAAACTAATTCCATTTGGCTTGTTTGCTTGGTTTACTGTATGTAGCTACTGATATTCGCCTTCAGCTTATCTTTTTTATCGATACCCAGTCTAGTGGGTGGAAGTCTGAGTCTCTCAACACTATATTACACAACAGGTAGTCACTCAGTCATTTTGTCAGAGAAGTTCGCTCTTCTTGGCCGGCTCTGCTTACACGTGGGCCAAAAATATTTAATGTACTTATTTCTCTGTAAGCAATTCCACTGTGGATTTAATACCTCTCCCAATGTCTTGTTTGAAAAACTAAAGAACATTTTCCTCTAGGATCTTCCTGTGCTTGTCTGGGACCTGTTTTCCTTTTATATAAAACCATCTCCAGTTTTTCCTGATGGCAAACATACCCAAACCATAATGCAGCCGCCACCACATTTGAAAATGAGGAAGTTAGGCAGCAAAATTGATTTCGATTTTTAAAATTAACATTTACCATAAGACATAAAGGGTATTCCTTAGATTTTTTTTGCATGTCTCCCCTGTTTCCTGTCTAACCACCACCACCCCCTTTCCCCATCCAGTACCACCCCCCCTCTTTGGTGTTTGTTCGTCTCACCCTCGCTGTGCTGGCTGCCTGTGCTGCCGGGGGCGTAGCTGTAGCTGGACAGCTCGTGGTAGGGCGGCGGCTGGGTGGAGTACGGGTTGGGAGTGTACTGGTAGGAGGGGAACGTGTGCATCAGGGGCCAGGGGGTGGCCCCAGGGAGGGGCAGGGGGGCCAAGGTGTCCTGGTCCGAGGCGCCGCTGGATCCATCATTGTCGTTCAGGGACAGGTTCGCCATGTCTGGATGGGAAAATTAAGTATATCAGTGCAGTATGATAAGGCAAACGTGTTGATGGCAACTGTTTGAGCTGACCAACATTTAAAACTGTTTTTAAAACCAACTACGGTTTGAATTAGTGATTGTGGTTGGCGGGTCACGGTTTCTGAAGAATTTAAGGTGTTGACCCCCTCCCCCTTTATACCACATATTTTCTATCATGCTTCACTCACAGTTCTCACAGTCACTAAAGTCTCCAAAGATGTAGTAGCACTGTTCCGAGAAGGTGATCTTGTTGACGGTGTGTCGGATGAAGCCGGCCTTCAGCAGGTTGCTGGCGTACTTCCTGGCTTCCCGGCGGTCCTGGAAGCCCTCGATGTGTTGGTACAGCCACTCCACCACATCAGAACCTGGCAAACAATCATTAGAAACCCCCACATCGAAAACCCTCCACAGGAAACCTTCCTTATGACCTATGAGGAATGTGTTTTAATGTTTTAACCATAACCTTTCTTTCCAGTTGAAAAATAGCAGCGCCAGCTCTGTGTCAATGGATGTAGGAGAGCGTAAAACGGATGCAGAACCGGTTCTCTCACCCAGAAATGCGTTCGGGATCGTGATCTTCAGCCACATCCTGTCACGGACCTCCAGACCAGACTCCGGGGACGCCATGGCCTTGGCCACTGACGCCATGTCCGAGTGGAGGGAGAGATCAAAGTCATCGAAACCTGAAGAGGGACGAGGATGAAGAGAGTTAAAGTATAGATAAGTATAGATTTTACCCGTATGCGCAAATTATGCTTTCTCAGCAGGAGTCATGCAGGGTAACAATGCGTCCTAAACCAGATTTATTTTGTGTTCACAACTAAGACAAAAAAAATTCACAGGTTGACGGAAACATTTGCCAATTAGAGGAGAGGACCCATTCTCCACTGATCTGTTTGGCTGCACTCTAAGGTTCAATCCTGAACCCTTATCCCTATAATTTACACAATCTATTGAACCATTTGAAGCTGGGTGTGTTTTCCCTATCAAACTCTTGAGTGAGGTGTACTGCATTCTTCAAATCTTGTTGGTGTCTTTATTTGTTCCAAAATCCCATTAAATTCTCCACACCCAGATTTTTGAGTTTCTTAATTACGAGGTTTAAAAATGTTAGTAATGGAATAGAACCAGATAAAACTGCATTTTTGCCTTTTAACCTTGAACTCACATTCACCAAGAACCTCTGCTAACTGACTCAAAAGTAAATGTTAAATCTGCAACAATGGGCAGAATGACAGTCAGTCCAAACATACTTGGAAAGTCAAATGAAAGCATGCGAGTTACCATAGACAGACAAAAAGACATTACCTTTGTGGGCCAGAGACAGGCAGAGGGACTCACGCTCCGTCTCAGTCACGGAGGAGTTTGAGGTGATTGTACTTAGAGAGGAGCTGCCAGGGTAGGGAGGGTAGGCCCCCGCAAGCGCCACGGAATGGCTCACCCACACACCCGGGTCTATGGGACGGATCGGCTCATCTGGGAGGACAATGGGGGTGTACACTTTGAGGAGAGGTTGTAGTATCCCCTAGCGTTGGCTGAACTTCTCAGCTGAGGCTCTTTCCTCAGCTAGTCTTTCCTGGATCTCTCGCTCCCTCTCAATCCGCAATGGAGGTCAGAGGTGGGATAGCGTATCTCCTGTGCGTTTCGAGGAAGCGAGGAATCAAGGAAAGAGGAATTGAGCAAGAGCCTAGGGGATATGAGAAGGTACTCACTGCGTGGGAGGGTAAAGTAACCCTGGGGTGATGGGTCCCAGCATTTAGCTACTGTCAGGATGATTGGCCTGGTGAGGGACAGAAAGAGAGATTTGACGGAAGTGAGAGAGTCAGAGGGAAAGATTATGGAAAAACAGATTAAAAGAGAAAAATAGGCAGAGAGACAGAAAGATAGTGAGAAAAAGAGATACAGAAAAAACAGAAGAGCGAAAAAGATTAGAGCGAGATTGAAAGAGGCAAAGGGGTGATTATGTTTGTTTAGAGGACTGATGGTTAGTTTACATACATGCATACAGTCAGGAGTAGAGGCTTACCCAGGTTTATGTACAATCTCTCTTAACACACGGACAGCATCGTCATTACTCATGTTCTCAAAGTTGATGTCGTTCACCTGAGAGGTCGCAACAGGAATGAGAGTTGAGACCTCAAATACTGAGTTAAGACAGAAAAGCGTAATTTTGTGTGTTTGTGACCAGGTACAACTAGTTACGAGGATTGTAAAATAATGTATCATTGCAAGGACATTTCACAAGTCTCCATACGTTAAAAATCTAATTCCTGCTTAGGTTTAGGGTAAAAGTAACAATTTGTGATTAGGAAGAGTTTGGGTCAGGTTTTGGGTTAGTAGTAAATGTTAAAATTAGAAAATAAAGTTGAGGGTTAAGGACAGGTTTTTAATGGTAAAATATGGGGGTTCCCATAAAGATAGTGAAATAAGCATGTGGGTGTCAGAGAGCGAGTGTGTGTGTGTGTCAGAGAGAGAGTGTGTACCTGCAACAGCATGTCTCCAGGTTCAATCCGTCCATCAGCAGCCACTGCCCCTCCCTTCATGATGGAGCCAATGTAGATGCCCCCGTCACCCCTCTCGTTGCTCTGGCCCACGATACTGATACCCAGGAAGTTGTATTTCTCTGAGGGGAGATGGGGGGGGGCATCAGCATACAAATACTGTACATCAGATGACAATAGTGTAACGGTCACATCCACATTCCTTCATCAGATGAAAGAAACCTCACAGAGGGGACAGCATGTTAGCAATTTAGAGAAAGGGCAGAGATGCAGGGGTAAGTTGATGGAAAGAGAGCAATGACGAGAGCATGGTTGAAGAGAAGGAGGGGAGAAGCAAAAGTGAGGAGAAGTGAGGAGTAGGGAGAAAGGAAAGAACAAGAAAGAGGGTAAGAATGAGAAAGAAGATGAAACAAGAGAGAGGAAAAGGAAGAAGAGGGTAGAACGAGCATAAGAAGAGGAGGAGCAAGAAAGAGAACAAGACAAAGGAGTGAGGAGAACTGAGAACAAGGAGACCAGGAGGAACCATCTGAGGAGGAACTCACCCATGTTGAGGGTGACGGTGATGATGTTGAGGGACATTGTGGAGTCTGTCACGCTGCTGAACGAAGATGCCTGCCACATAACAAAATCCAAACTTACCATCCCATCATCACATACACAAAACACAAACTTCACCAACTGTCCCCTAAAATGCACAGAATGAATAGAACAGGAACCCCCTTACAACTTAATGATTTGTTAGTTCTATTCATTATATTTCTATATATGTAATGATATCAATTAGGTGAAATGCAGGAAGAATGAACTTAAAATATCAGGCCTGTCGATAATTTAGTGTTATGTATATACGTTTCAAGATCTCAGGTGTCAAACCAACCACTGTGTACCAAGTGTTTGCGAGTTTTCACTCCTGCCTTGCACTGATTGATCATTAATGGTGACGTATAAGTTAGGAACTCCCTTCACCAGGTTTTAAAGGTCACAAAATGAAGGAAATATAAAAAAAACAGCAGACACTGCCACACAGGAATGGAGATTGACACAGCTGTCCTTGATTAAATGAACTAAACAATTTACAAATGATATATAGCTGCAGTACCCTCTCCAGCCTGGTGGGGCGCTGCTTCCGGCGTCTGCGGTGGCGCTTCAGTAGCCGAGAGGCGGTGCTCTGTTCCGTGGTACTGCTAAACCTGAGGAGACATGGTTTGGCCATAAAGGACTCCATAAATACAGTCCACACAGTATTTGGACATTGAAGCATTTTCTTGTCTTTTGTCTTGATATTCCAAAAGTCTGGATTTGAAACAATTACTATGAGGTAAAGTATAAATTCTCAGCTTTTAGTCAAGCACATTTTTGTAGATATTTTTTTCACAGTTCAGAAATGTTTTTGGTTGTTTGTGAGAAAAAAATATTTTTTTTTACCTCCCACTTGGGCTGGAAGTGTAATATGTTGTTTATATGTGCATAACCCATAAATAAAATCACTATCACATGTCAGTTAGCCATGAAATACAACAACTGAAAGCGAGTGGTTTTGAAAGTCAAAAACGTGATTTTTAGGGGACCTATTTTTTTTTTGGACCACGCTACTTTTACAACTAGTAGCCAATAATTGCTCAATGCAACTCTGCAGCTACTGTTTAGTCAACTGTAACCTGGTAATAAATTTTTTTTTTGGATAACATGATTTCCAACTTCCAGTGTAGCTAGCCACTGTGCTTCTTCTGGTCTTCTGCAGATGGTTGTGACTAACACAACCACACCTACATCCAGGAGAGTGATCCTGATCTTTAGAACAGTTCTTTTTTGGCCGGACTGCGTAAGCGGAGCCAGTCAAGAAGAGCGAATGTGAATGGGTGACTGACTGACTACCCATTGTTAAATAGTGCAGTGGTTAGAGACGCGGACTGCCATGTAGACCAGTGGTACCCAAACCTCTCCTGGGGCCCCCCCAGCCATCTCATAGTTTAGTTTTTGCCCGTGATGTTAATGCGTGACAGAATTATCTAATGTGGAGAAGCAATCTTATGACAAGGTTGTATGTCCACATCTGTTCCAATACTGGCATACTAGCTTACTACATTCAAATCAGTAGGTACTTCACCATCATCCACAAAGTACGTACTTGTAGTACACGATTTGTGATTGAGCCATTGCTTTCGATTTACATAGTGGTTTACATAGTGTAGTGGTTTGCCATTTAACTGTCGTTGTTAAAGAAACGATCCATGGAGTGATTGGAGTTATTGTTTTCATTACGGTATAGCTATTAGCTAGCCATCTACATAAATACCTTTCTAATTTAACATGTTGAATGTAGTGTAACGACCCTGTTAAACCTGTTGGTTTGGATGTTAGCAAAGATCCGTAGAGTTTTGATGAATTGGTTTAACAATGCAGAATTAAACAGACACCACATCTCTTCACACATATCACGTGCAACAACACCTGCTGTTTAAATAGCGTAATGGTGAAAGACACAGTCTGCCACATAGGAAACCATAAGAGGGCAACACTTTCTATTGCGGTCCGGCTGAACTGACTGACTACCCTGGTTGACTATTGCCTGGTTTCTTTTTTTAGATGATGTTCCAAACTGTTTTATTAGATAAGTTTAAGGTTTTAACTAAGTCTCTGAATGATTTGTTTAGATGTATTAGGCAAAACCTTGAATCAAGACAAACTTTCTTATGCCTGCGCGAAACACACCTGACTAACCAGAAACACCTGTTAGAGAAATTATCCAAATACTTGTGCTCTGGTTGGAATCAGGATGACCGCCACCCAGGTCATCCTGATTCCAACCAGATCATTATTCGTGGTCATGGCAAGACAAGGAGATGTTTGTAGTATGCTGAGTGAAAGGTAACTTATGATTGCAATTCTCTCCAACAACACTCATCGTGTTACTGAGACATAATGTGGGAAATGAATGTAATTTCCAGGATATTACAGTTAATTCGCTCCATCTGTGTCTAGTCTGCCTGACTGACCTGCTCATGGTGTCATCGTCCGAGTCACAGAAGCTGGTGGTATCCAGCTCACTACTCATGACTGTGGAGGCGCTCTCGTAGCCTGCAAGGTGACGCTCTAGGCGGCTCTGACCATTCATCCGTGGCCCTGTAAGGAGGAGAGGGACATCACAGCTAATGAAAAATTGTAGCCAAGACATTGATAAAAACCAAGGATTCCTCAATTTGTAACTAAAATAAAATGGAACATCTCTTGTTAACAATAAAGAAGGAGATTTTGCTAATGAGCTGTGGGCCAAATTCTAGCTGTTTGCCTTGACCACTATGTGCCTAGACTACTGAACTACCCCCTGACCACAAGATGGCACATTTGATAAATATACCATATTGTAAATCGCTCTGCGTTCCTGTTTCAGTGTATTAAGTCGGTGGCTAGCACTACAAATGACTCCTCCATCTTCATGGGCATTTGCCATTCTGTTATTACAAGCACCATTATTTTGAGAAATCAGAATTGGGTAAAGAAGGTGCATGAACCAGGGCATTATGTTCTGGGTGAAGATGATAAATGATTTCCACCAGCACAAAATCTAAATGGAATTTAGTGTAAAAAATCACGGACACCAACTGTCGCAAGAAGATTTGTATTCTGGGTAACCAAGATCAGCGAATCCAAAATGTACACTCCACCTCGCAAAAGTGACAGTTCGGCTGCACTTGGGGCACTATTTGGGCACGTAGTTAATTCCTGTGGGAATTAAACCTCCAACACCGGCATTGTGAGTACTACACTCTCACAGACCGAGCTACAGACCGAGCTACACACCGTGCTGATCTGTGCTCTCCCTTCTTCTGGGCCTCTCCCTCCTGAAGGACACAACCGACTCGGTCTCGGTACGCTCATCCAGGTTCTCGACACTACCAACCACATTAGGACTAAGGAGAGGAAAAGAAAACAGAAAGAAAAAATAAAGAAATAAAGTGAGAAACAAAAAAGAGAAATGCCGTGGAGGATTGATAGTATGTGATTATCTTTAACTGGCAAGGCATAATCAGGTCTCAGTGTCATCAGGTTTAAGCCGCAGAGAAGGCATCCGGATGAGATTATTCAGCATTTTTCCCAGTTCTCCTGTTTAATTACCTTTTGAAAGTACTAATTTAATCATTACACAATTACTGGACCTGAAAGCTCTAGGCTAGACCTTGTGTGGTGCCGCCATTTTTTATAGCTCTGTTTGCTTTGTCCCAGGCCCTGTGTGTGGGTGTGTGCCGACAGAGTTGTGCTCTGGATCTCCAACCTACTGGAACGAGGGGGGTCTGGAGTCTCCGATGCCCCCCGTCCTCTCCACCGGGAGGGGGGGCAGGGGGGGAGGTGGCGGAGAGGGCTCAGGACAGACCTCCGCCGGGAGGGGATGGGGCTCCGCAAGGGGACTGTCTGAGGACACCAGCTAGATAAGAAGAGGTGGAGACGGAGGGAAAGACAGACAGAGCGAGCGAGAGGATTGAGGGAGGGAGGAGAAAGAGGTTGACAGCAAGGAAGTCTGAAAACTGATCTAATTACACAAGCACCCAACACGCCGTGGTTCCTCTCCTCATGTACTCCCCAACTAGCATGCTGTCCAGACAAACGTATCAGCAGGAGCACATCGGTAAAAACAAGGTCACCGTTATTATTCTTGAGGAAGAGCTCCGTCGCTCGACCGAGTGAGCGCTGTCTGGACTGTAATCATACTGAGAAAAGGTTCTGAGGCTGCCGCTGACTGGTTAGACAATGAAACATGTCATGCAATCGCTGGCGGAGGAAACTTACCCAGGACACAACTCTTCCATTGAAGCAAGGTAGTTTAGCGGTGTCGTCTGAAATCTCCTCTTTCACTACACTAGGGACATAGAAAACACACAGATATAATCAATCACACACACGCTGTAAGAGGGAGAGCCCCTCTCACACACTGAAGATATAAATATATAGATATAATCTCAAACATGCCTAACACACCTGACTAATTATTTCACCAGGCATGTTGATTATGAACCAATTTATATGTACAGCAGTGACCTGGGGGGAATGTTACAGGGGGAGGAAGAGCAATTCAACTTAAGTGTCTTGCTCAAGGACAGAATAACATAGCTTACACTTGGCAGTAGGGGGACTAGAACCACATTCCTTTCAGACACTAATCAGATGTCTTAACCAGTAGGCCACCTAGGTTTGTACCTCACATATCATAACTGCATCTCTTTATGCCTGCACACAAACACACAGTTACATCAAAACACATTTCTATCCTGGTTTTCTAGTTTCGGGATGCATATCATTTGGTCTGTATGGGTTTATCCACCCATCTTTCCTTAATGGGAATGCCCGCGTGCCTGTCCATGCCTGTCACTGGGTGAGAAAGCTTTTATCTGCATATGGTTTTGAATGATATGGAAGTAAAATGTATATCCATAAATATTTTTCTGATACTTCACTTCGAAATAAATAACACTTCGTCCGATTGACAACAGGCTTTTTATGGGAAGTAATACGTCACCCTGAATTTTTTTTCACAACTGTTATTAACCTCATTTTACCAGGTAAGGTGATGCAACAATTTCAGAGAAATTAGGTTAACTATCATGCTCAGGGACAGAATAACTGATGTTTAAACACCTCTGGCTCTGTTATTTGATACATATTTCTGGGCAGATGTTCCAAGTTACCCACCGCCTAATGAATACTTCTTTTTCTACCATTATTAAAAGCACAACGATATGATTGGTTTAGCATTTTAATGAATGTGTTCTGTTGAACAACACTTAGTTTAGCCACTGTGTAGTGGTCTAAGTCACTGCCTTGCAGAAAAGCTGCATCATTGCCATCAGGTGTTCAAATCCTGGTTGTGGCATACTGCGCCTGGGCGTCCAGCAGAGGGTGGTGCAAAACTGAGCACCGCCAGAGATATTTGGGTGTGTGACGTAAAGGGTCATGCTCTAGCAACTTTGGGTGTCTGTAAACTCAATGAAAGATGCTCACTTCTCTAGCATGAGAAATGTGAGGGGAAAACAGTTTGATAAGAAGCAGAGATGTGCATCGGAGGACACGTGTCAAACACTGATTCTCCCACATCTTCCATGATTGGACAATTGGGGAAAAACATTTCATTTGTCAATTTTACAAGGCCCCCTTAGAGTTACTGACATTGTGAAAGGAAAGGCACCGGGTGAAATAAGAGAAGAATGAGCTTAATTAAATGCCCTCAAAAGATTGTAAAATGTTTTATTTTTCAAAGGAGCTCTCATTAATAAAAATGAGAACACCATCCAAGTCTAATGAATGTCAGCAATGTAGAAGTTAAATGTACCTTGGGCACTGAGCACAGTATATCTGTGAAAACCAGGAGATAATTTCTCTTCTGCGACTAAATCTACCACAGAGAGCCACAATCAGACTTAAAGCATACCAAGATTTGTATGAAAATAATCTTTTTAGGTAGTGTTTTTGGGTGTGTTCAATGGGTGAAGTTACTAATTCATGAGGGTTATGCTAGAAATCACTGGAATCACTACATGTGTGAATGAAACAGACACTGTAGAGCGGGAAAGGCTCATTTGGTGCAAAAAATGTAATTTAAAGTCTGTGGCACTGGCAGAGTGTTTTCTCCTGACTCTACTTAAGGGTCGAGAAGGAATGAGGTTTAGTTGAGGAGGAAGTGCAGCTGCTGTGAAGAGGGGAGAGAGATCTGGCAAGAAGCCCAAACACTGTGCTGCTATCCCAAACGAAGTCCTATTCTCTGTCATGCACTACTGCTCGGGTCAAAAGTAGTACACTATAGAAAGAGTAGGGGGCGGTTTGTGACACTGCTACAGTGAGAAAGGGATTGAAAGCCTGAAGACTCCCAGAGATTTAGCAGACTATAGACCAAATAACATCCTCTTTTCAACAGTGCTCATGGGGAGCAACTTTTTTGCTTATTTTATATGATTTTACTTTAGGAATGCATATCAGGACCCCAACATTTATTGGAATATAGTGCTAGAAGCTTTCAGTCAGTTGCTTCATTCATACTATTATATTACTACAGTATATAATCATTGTAAGAACTATAAATAAGACAAGAATAACATTCCAGAGTGGGGGGAAAGGGGGTGTTAAATTGTACATTGAGTATAGGTTTTGTGTACCAGAAATTGCATCAACTCAATATTAAATATATAAAATTGTAACTCGCACAGAGGGTCAAACGTGTTACGTAGTTGCCTAATGGTTGTAATATTGTTTTGACTCACGCCTCAGAATACTCGCTTATATTCTGTAGGATGCTGGCCCTTAAATTGGGGGACAATAAAAGCTCTACTCTAGTTCGTTTGCACAGTAAAAACATTTCCAGAAACTAACAGACATGGGAAAAGCCTACCTTTAGAAGCTCTCTGCACACCCGTGGCATTTCCTTGTGTAATTTAATGATTGCCTCGTGATAAGTAAATTCTATCCAACATCAAATAGCCTAGCCCATTTAGAGAACATAGTAACCAGCCAACCTAGCATCACATTCACAACAGCCACAGCCTTCCTTACCCAAAATCCTGATCCATCGATTTGAAGAAAAATTTATAATTCGGCTTTTTCAAAACTTGTTTGAAATCCAGTAGTGTAATCTGTTCAGATGGAATAGGAATCTTCACTAGATACGGCGTCTCCTCCTCGTCTATGTGGTAGATTATTTTAGTTTCCGCCATTTCACCAGTTCTTTTCGATCCCTCAAAACTATCCACAAGGATTAGAACACAGAGTGGACGAGACCTGACCGAAAATGTACTAACCTCCCAGACAACAATTACATAAAAATCGGGTACATTTAAATCATTCACTTGGTTACTTGCAGCTATCCTTGCACAAGTAAAATTCCTCAGTCTCTTTCCAGTCTTTGTTAGATAGGTTAAATCCCTCAGGTACGCTGACATTCGTAGTTCCTAAAACTTTTTCAGCACCAACTGTGTAGTGAGGAGAGGAGGAGGGGGCACGAAGCCATCCCTGCGCTCCTAGTAGCCAACGCGGCGTGTGACGTTATGCATAGGCGTTGCTTCACGCCCCTATCCCCTTCCCAGCACAGGACATCAAATTGGAATTTCAAAAGACAGGCCTACAATAGCGTTCTAGCATCCTCTTGTTACGACTTTCACATTGCTCAACACATTTAAAATGTCAGGAAAGGTCATTATATTTTAGATAATGCATTTTATTCCCATATACATCCCAGACTCTTAAGACAGTTTAGGCAGTGTGCACATGTGGCATGTCAGAATAAGGTCACAATATTTAAGACTAAATGTCATTAATAACATAGGCATTACCAAAGACAAAGCACAATATACTACTTGGATCTTTTAGTTTTTTCAGGCAGAATTATCACTGGAATCAAGGATACGCTATCACAAACCACAGAGCCTGAAATGGAAAGAAGAAATTTAGATTAGAACAATTAGTACAGGAAACCGTTGTCTGAAAGTCTAAAATTGTCTTCAGACAAATGGCATTGGTCATTCAGTTTATAATCAGGAATCAATTAAATGACCTTTCCACCACAACTGCCTTTTGTGGCCCTCAAGTTGAGTCAGGGATAAAAGTTGCGGCTAGTGTCACTGTGGTCAAGACTGCTCTGTCATTCGTTGTGGACATTACCTTTAGAGGCATGTACCGAGATCCAAGATGGGTTCCCATTTCTGGGCTGTTCATGAGGACTCCTGTTACAAGTGTTGCTACAGCATCTACAAACCTCATGATTCCTGTCAACACTACTCCACCTACAGATAAAACATCTGGTGAGAACTTCAGAATAGATTTCCAAACACTAGTGAATGCAAGTCCTAGATTAAAAAACATGTTCAGTGGAGATTGACTTAATTTGTGTGTGGGGAAAAAAAGTGCCTTTGATGAACTTGCCTTCCGTTTGCATAATTGCAGGCCTTGCTTTGTGGACTTGTGTACTGTGTGGTGAGAGCCTTTAGCTGGCAGGTGATATAAATCTAAAGAGAGGAAGTAGGGAACTTTAGGTACAAAAATACTGAGTATATGTTGGTGAATGTGCTTGACTTACAGTGTTTCTGTAGTCCTGTTGGAACTTGAAAGCATCAAGCTGCAGCCAAAGTTTGTCGTTCCTGGTTCTGGACAGGAACCGGGAGTTTGAGCCAACTTCCTTCGAATCAGTCAGGCACCTGAAAAAGAACAAAATGATCTGCTTAATTAACTCATTAAATTGAGTATTGACTACTCAAACATCTACAATGGTCAGTAGAAATCACAAGTGGTACTAACCCATGTCAATATGTCCCATCACATATTGTTTGAGAGTTAACAGATTAAAGCAAATTACTTCTGATAATAAGAATTGTTTTATTTAATGTGCTTAAGTCTATATAAAATGTATTAAGTTATTCTTTATATTTGGTCCGTAGTGAGACATCAATGACTAAATTAAACTTGATTTGTGTTATATTAACTTAGAATGAATTTCCGAAAAGTGCCATGTTACGTAGTCATTAGTGCATTGGGGATTTATTTTTACTTTGATACTTTTTTAAAAAAGCATTATGCATTGTCTAGAAGTAACTACAATGGTATTAAGCTGTTTGTATTCTTTAGATTTAATTGGCCAGATTAAAAGCTCAATACCAAGTTGACATTATACAAAAAGACAAGCCAATTCTACAATTAAGAAAGTAGTCTACAACACCGATTAATAACATCCGGTACTGCCATTACTAGAGGAATGATCTGTGCATGCTAGATAATGCATGCTACAGCGGGTAAAAGTGATAGATTGTCTTAATTTCTAATATAGGCAAGACCCTATATTTCTTGTGGTTAAGTCATTATTTTAAGTATAATCACTGAATTACTTGAGTCACTAATGTGGTAAAAAGGTTTTACATGGAGGGCTCAACTTATTTACAGTTATGTGCCAGTTGGTGTCTTATCTCACCCATGGTCCTCTATGAAGTAATATCTGGGCACAGAGAACACATCAGGTTCCAAAGTTGCTACACAGCTCTCTATGTATAATCGCTTGGACACTTGACCTGCTCCTCTGATTGATGCTTCAATGTGCAGACTCTCCCCAAGGTGATACTTGTTGGAGAACCTCTCACGTTGCCAATCATCTACAGAGAAACAGTTTAAATTAAACTGTTAAATAACCCAAAACTTCAAGGATGCAAAAAAAGGCATGATATTTGACATGACTAGCCACAAAAAAAACAAGCTGTAAAAATGTGCTCATGCAAAAATCATTGTCACCATACACATACCAGTCATGAGCTTAAGAGAAAAGACACTTGACAAAATCACTGGTTTCACTGTTGGTGGGACAGATACTGAGGGAGGCAATGGTAGGCCAATCGCACTGCTCACAAAATGTGTCCTGTGTAGAAATATTTGTACATTGAAAACAATTACCTTAGTTCAGGTTGAACATGCATGAAGACCAGGCTAATCTCAGTAAACAAAGGGTTAGAGTGCCCTGGGCTAAGATTGTAGAGAATGAAAGTTTAGAGGCCACCATACCTTGGGTAATGACAAGCGACAGGAATAACAGCGCTAATCACTCTGGTGATGATGTTATTATCTGGAACTGGTGAGTACACCAACTTGTTTGAGTAGACAATTGAATCATCCCCATCCTGAGGGTTTCAGAGAGAATTAGCATTGTTAATGTGGTTTTGAGTTTGTAGTTTTTGCTTAACTTGACAACCTTAAAACAAAGACCTTGTAAAGATGTAGAATAAGCTGTGTATGTACTGTAGATACCGAGTTTGTTACTTACAGTCACTTTCGAGCCACAATCTTCTAGGCCTGCTTCAATTATGAACTTCGTGTCACTCACAGGAACAGCTCTGCAGCCATTTTGTTCAGTTCCAAATCCTAAGAACAATTCTTCTGGAGACACATGGTGGCCATTGTTGTACAGGTCAGAGTTTATCAGTAGTATCATAGTCGTATCAGTACATTTTACCCGGACAGTGGATGCCCCAACTAATGGAAATCCATGCCTTTCTTTGACATGCTTCAGTGAGGCACTTTTATATTCTCTACCCTCAGAATCAATCATTGGCCCCTCTTTCAACAAGCGAATACAGCTCACTATATTAAAAACCACCAACCAAATGAAAACCTTAAAGACTAGTTTATACATCCTTGTCAATAACAACATATAAACCAATTAACAATTAGACAGGGTCCCTCAAGCTACTCTCCAAAACCTCCAAGCCTTCTTGTCAATACAAACGGAAAAACCATTCAAATATCTAGTCGCACAAGAATGGCTCATGAAACTAGTCGTGATTTGGTGGTCTTTTGTTCAAGCCAGCAGTAACACACCTGATACCAATCAAGTATTGATGAAAGACTATGATTGGCAGAATCTGGTGTTCATCAGCTTAATGTTGCCACATTCATTTGATAGTTCAGTCTAAGAAAACTCAGAAATGTTTGGCTTGCTAACTGATTCTTATGTGCCCCTTTCAATAAATTAGCAAGTCAAACATTTTGGATTTTCCTTGCTCCGACTAACATGGGGATGCAGCTTGTCTCCAGTTTCAGGAATGATATCAGGGAAGAGTAAGCAAGACATCTCACTTGATATTTTCTGGTTCACAGAACTATGCAGACCAAACCCAGCAGCAAATACTTTCTTGCCTATGGGGTAGCCATGAGTCAGAATTTAACATTGACAATTTTGTAAATGGCCTGAGGATAGACATCTTTAACCATTCTGTCTTTGCCCCTGTTCACATAGGTTGTATTCCCCTTCTAATATAGGTTTAACATTAGGAGCCAGCACATCTCATCCACCGTGTGTGTCAACCAATGGAGGCAAATTGATTCGGCACCACTGAATGCAGGAAATGAGTTGCTAAACAATGCAGGAAAGCATTGTTTAGTGTAAGGTATTATAGCACAAGCCTATGTATTGGTTAAGTTGTAAGAAACCTTTATTCACACTGAAATGCATTTTAAGTGCAGTTAACCCCCTTAACCAATACTTAAAGTTTATTCCTGAGCAAGGCATACATCAAGTTCATTATTTGAAGCAACAACCTCAAGTTACTGGATAAATACACCAACTGGAAGCTGGGAAAAGTCATGTTAGTACACAGTGTAAAGACTATAGGGTAAAACATCTTCAAAGGCTGTGTAACATTCACCTTACGTGTAGTCCATAACAGTAAAGACAAACAGCAAACCAGTTTGACATTTTTATTTTAATGTTCAAAGACATTTATGGCTTCTTGTTCTTTAGAAGTCTGATTGAGAGTCAGTCTCCATGTTTAGTTGTGTTGCCACAGTTGAGCTTTCACTAACAGAAACACCCCCAGCTTTGTTAACCTCTGAACTGTCACCAATAGCATGTTTAAGGTCATACGTCAGGACACCAGCACCATTTTCAGCACTTTCATGTGTAGGGGCTGCCAAATCAACATCATCCCGCAATTCTTAAGAAACAGAAAAGTAGAGTGTTAGTTGACTGGGAACAACAGATTTGTAAATTAAGACACTCATTCTTCATCTGAAAGGGGTGATATTGCAATTGATATGTGCAGTCTAAAAAGGTTGTCATCAACTGAGCCTGAGGACCAGTACTGCTGGTACTCCAAGCCCTTCTGTCAGGGATTAATTTAGACCTGGGACACCAGGTGCATGCAGTAGCTAACAGGTAGGATGACAAACCAGCAGATTTGGGTCCAAGGCATAGTTGAAAACCACAGAGGTTCCCATGATCATATACCATTTCCAGAAGGTTCAATCTCATACTCATCCACAACAAAAGCCATATCCTTCTTTTGAGTCAGGCCTTCTGTCCCTAAGGTGATCGCAACACCAAAGGGTTCAGGTGTAGAAGTCAACGCGGAATCTTGGGTGGGCTCCAGCTCTGAAAACATACTTTAGTTAGCACTGAGTAAACGATTACCATACATCCAAACCAGTGCAGTGCCATTACCTCTTTGAGCAATTAATGCTTTCTGTGCGCTGTATCCATCATATGTTGCAGAGCTAACAAAACCTTGCTTGTTGTTGGCACCAACCCACTGGTCTAAAGTACTGCCCTCATTTCTGGTTTGGGCAGAAAGTCCTGAAATCAGATATTAACAGATGCATTTGTCTGAATGTAACCCAAATTACGTATCCGTGAAGTGTGCTTTTGACCATTGCCTCCATTCCAAAGTACACTACTTCACGCAAATATCAAAACAATTAAAGTACCCTTTTTGACGTCCATTCCAGTCTTCCAACGACTGCCAGGTGATATGGGCCTCCCTTCCCCTGGAGCTGAGGGAAAGCCAGGCACATGGATGCCTTCCCTCATCCGTGGAGTTAGAGAACCAATCTTTTTGGCAGCATATACCTTAATGGGGCCCAAGGAAGTATCCTCTTCCCATACTAAGAAAGGTTTGTCATTAGAGAGACTATGGACTTATACCTGGATCTCAAAAGTTGCTCTTTGTTTGGTCTTTGACCAATTACTACAGATTGTTTCAGATTTCAGGAGATTGGGTTGGTCAAGACCATTAATGAAACATCATGCTTGGGCTGCCTGTGAAAGTGATTCCTAACCCTCTCAACAGCAAGAGGAATGATTAAGATTATACCTTGTTTGGCCTTAAGCCCACTCCAAAGGCTGCCAGAAGCTGGATGTTTGCTGGGATAGCCACGGGGTTCAGGTCGTCTCCCGCCTAGTCTTGGACTGAGTTGGCGTTGTGCTGGGGCTTGATCAATCATCTTCGGTCTCGGACAACGGCTACACAGCAAGTCATTCTCATCTGCAGACCTCCATCTGAAGTTTGTGTAAAGGACTCATGAACCAAGATACCGTATAACATTTCACCAAATGCTATGATCCCAATAGAACTTAAATTCCAGTCTTCAAAAGTTTTTGCAATTCGATCAGCAGCTTTACTCAGAATTGAACTGCCTGTGTAAACTGCCCAAGTCGCTTAGGGTCACAGCTTGAAGACTAATAGAATGAGGAAGGTGATCTTACCTTCCATCAATTAAGGAGCATGCCTTTTTGCTAGGCTCTGCATGATCCATGACAGGGACAGCCAAAACATGGCATGTGATGTACAGCTGAAATAAGCAAAACAGACTTCAAATGGTTGTAGCATCGATGTGATATTGTACCATACAGATACAATATGGATTAGATGGTCCTCACCTCATCCTTTGTCTGCTGTTGGAACCGGAAGGCATCAATGCGGAACTGGAGCTTGTTGTCCTCAGTTCTACGTACGAACTGAGATCGTGAGCCAGGTACCAGGGAATCCATCAAACACCTGGAATCAAGGTCAGGAAGAATACATTCAATGGAGGGGGGGGGGTAACAGCTGCATTAGGTTACTAGAACATTCTCTGTATGCTTACCCATCACTCTCAATCAAAACATATCTGGGCATAGAGTTCCTATCAGGCTCCAGCGTGGCCACACAGCTGCTTACATAGACCCGGAGTCTAGTATGGTGAGCGGTTTGGACAGATGCCTCTATGCTGATTGACTCTCCCAGGAAGTAGACGGCAGACCCCCTCTCAAGTAGCCAGTCACCTGGACAAAGACGGCAGTTCAGACAGACTGTCACAAACTAGCCTGGTCCCTTATATTCATGCCTGCTTCTCAACTGCCATTGACAAAAATTGCCAAGATACACCAATTGTGGAAATTACCAAGGGTCAGCAAAACAGCACAAACATTTAATACTGAGCTAGCAAGAGGTGTTACGATGTACAGTCATTACACTCACTTGTCATGAGCTTCAACGAAAATTGCAGTGTATCTTCAGACACCACTTTTGAGATGAACGGATTCCAGGTTGGATGGAGAGAGTCACTATCTAAACTGTACTTCCTGAAATGGAGGTTTTAAAGTGATGGCACAATACAATAAGGCTACAAAAGTGGGATCAGAATTTAAAACTAAACTCACCTCTCATAATGGCACTCAACTGGGATTACAGCACTGTCCATTCGAATAACCCCTTCTGGACTGTCTCTAGGTGTATATCTGAGGAGGTTGATGTAGATCAAGGAGTCTTGGTTCATCTGTGGATTTGCAAAGGAGAATTTGAGAAAGTAGCATTGATCACAAGTGAAAATATTTTTAAACATTCTCATAATTACCAAGTTCTTGGTTCCACAGTCAGACAGTGCTGCATATATTTTGTACTCATCACCTTCTGCTGATGGTGTAGCCCTACAATTTTCATGGTCATTGTACTGTTCAACACCAAGGTGCAAGTCATTTATGTCAATAGGAGTACCAAGTTCAAATATATCCGCTTTCACAGCAATCTCAATGTAGTCTGAATGGCACGTAACCGCAATTGTTTTTACTGGCTCCGGCCTGAAAATGTTTTTTTGTTGGTCAGGTTGAAGTGGTTTAAATGGATGATGGTTGCCAAGATTCACTGGCCTGCTTGGAAGTTTTCGATGCCATGTTTCAGTGCTGAAAGTATATGAAAAAGCAAGAGAGATTATGTTTTCCACCAACAAAAACAAAGCCAATCGCTTTATCGTAACCCTGACCAAACATTCCATTTCAAAAACTAAGACAGTATATCCCTAAATAAAACTGAAGGCAAACTGGCAAAGCTTTTAACAACCAACTAATTTGTGCACCTGGGTTAAATAACACTCTTATAAGACATTGCTTCTGATTGGTCAAGAGATTTAGGGTGAGGCTAGACGAATCCAAAGACAGTAGACAGAGAAGCATTTCACAATGGCCATCTTTCCCCTCCTCTTCTCGAAGACTTGTCCAATCTAATTGGACGGGAAAGCAAAGGGTCTTTCCCCTCTGACCTTCACTAAAGGATTTACAGATTTTTTTTTAGACATAGGCAGAAAGACAATATTATCCAAATAAGGCCAGAGCTGGGACATGTAAAACAAAACACCAGGTAAGCCTAATTCAGCCGGACCTCCCGAGAATCGAACTAAGGTCACCCACATGAGAGACATTGTCATTAACCACTACACCATCAATAGCCTCCTCCACAGATAGCATCAAGAACTGGATTACTTTTGCCAATGGTCGTTTTAAAAGCTTATTAGCAAGTAATATGTGGCTAAACGCCATTATATTGTGGTAAACTGAGTAACGTTTCTTATTAGGTTTACCTCCACCACAAATAGCATATTTGAATTTTATGACTTTTGCCACTGGCCGTTTTAACAGCTTATTAGCCATTCGTGAATGACATTGATGCAACTACTGTATCAATATAGGTGACGATAACGGACTTTTTCGTCAAGTGAAAATACGAGAGAAGCCAGCGAAGTGTTTGTCTATCCTGAACAAATCCTGAGACATAATTTGAAAAGCCACCAGAAATAGTCGCAACATAGTAAACAGTTTCATTTTAGGCTCCCCATAATGTATCTACTCAAGGTTGTAGCCAGCGAGGTTTTTGTCTATCCTGAATAAATCCTCTTTTGCCACTGGCCGTTTAACAGCTAATTAGCCATTTGTGAATGGCATAGAACAAGTATCTATCAATATAGATGACGATAACTAGTGATGGCACTCGACGCTTCATTCTTATTTTAGCAGCAGGATATTATGGTGGCAGCACTCAGGTTTTCTTTATCACTATAAAAACCATAATTGAAATATATACGGAAATATAGTTAACAAACTAGTCTGTGAAAAATAACAAATAAGAATAACATTACACATAAAATGTACAGACAGATTAACTATATTCATTTATATATTTCAATGATGGCTATTATTTTGAAAAAGTAAATCTGAGTTAGCACTGCTAGCATAATATCCTGCTGCTAGAAGAACGGTAATGAAGCCTCGAATGGCCATCACTAACGATAACTGAGTTTTTTGTCAAGGGAAAAGACGAGAGAATCGTGAAGCCAACGAAGTGATTATCTATCCTGAACAATTCCTAATTTCCACCAGAATCGTTTAATTTTAGGCTTCCTTATTACGTATGTACGTAAAGTTGTAGCCAGCGAAGTTTTTTCTGTCCTGAACCACAGGTATAATGCTTTTTGACTGTTACGGGACGCGAACGCGAGACCTGTCGTTCCGGAGCCCGTGTCTTTAACCACTATGCTATTTAACAAAAGCCCTTAGGTCAGTCAGTCAGAGGGGTATTCCAGAAATCTAAATCAGTAACTTAGTGAGCTCTGTCAAAGCCGAACTTGAGCATACTCTCAGTTTTCTGCAGAAAGGTTCCATTCTGTTCCATTACTATGGCTGGTCTCAATTGACATGGGAGCCTGGATTATGCGCCATGCATTACAAATCATTGGACCTCAAATAGATCCTTTAGAACATTCAGAATAATTTATTTTTGAATGTTATTCTTTTTGCCTGACTGAATGACCGACTGCACGCCAGCCCGCCCAGCCACCCATCCTTTGTTAAATATTGTAGTGGTAAGAGATGCAAACCTGCAACCAATAGGTCCTGTGTTCAAATCTCATCAAAGGAAATCTTGCATTAGGATTTGTTCCGGATAGACAAAAACTTGGCTGGGTACAACCTTCAGTAGCTATGTTATAGTAAGCATAAAATAAAACTGTTTACGATTATATTGCGGCTATTTCTGGGGGATTTTTCAAAGTATTCATACATGCATGCTACATCAACGACTGCACATCAAGACACCCATCTGTCAAACTACTGAAGTTTGCAAACGACATACGATCATCGGCCTCATCCGGGACGGTGACGACTCTGCCTACAGACAGGAGGTTGAACAGCTAGTCCTCTGGTGTGGTCAGAACAACCTGGAGCTTAACCGGCTCAAAACTGTAGAGATGACTTTGGACTTCAGGAGGAGCCCCCCGACTCTGCCCCCCATCACCATTCCCAACAGCCCTGTGTCTGTAGTGGAATCCTTCAGGTTTCTGGGATCCACTATCTCCCAGGATCTAAAGTAGGAGCCCAACACAGACGCCATCATTAAAAAGGCCCAGCAGAGGACGTAATTCCTGCGCCAGCTTAAGAAGCTTAACCTATCCATGAAGTTATTGATCCACTTTTACACAGCCATCACCCAGTCTGTTCTCTGCACATCCATCACTGTACAGACTACAACGGACAGTCAGAAATGCAGAAAAGATAATTGGTGCCAACCTGCCCTCCATCCAGGACTTATACAAAACCAGAGTCAGTAAAAGGGCAGGAAACATCACTGCAGATCCATCACACCCTGAATACAACCTGTTCCAGCCCCTCCCCTTTGGTAGGCTGCTACAGAGCACTGTACACCAAAACGAACATACACAGGAACAGTTTCTACCCACAGGCCATCCCTCTGATGAACAGTCAACTTCAGACACTTAGTGCCAGGCACAATCCTTGTATAACTACCCAGTAACTCTGACCCTAACATCCACCTGTCTACTACTTATTTTTTTTGTCATCCTGTAATTCAGTGCTGTTCATACTGTATATATATTGTATTTATATCCACTTACCTAATGTACATTATACCTGCACAAAAATTACTTATTTATTCCAGCATCGTTTGTACTCTGCTCCATTACACTAGATATATATAGATTACATCCACAGTCATTATGTAAATAATAATACCTGTACAAAAATATTTATTTCCAGCACCATTTATACCCTGCTCATTGCACTATTGTCTCATCAGTCTTACTATGTTAGTGTTTTTGTTTATTATGTGTATTTATGTGTACTGTATATTGCAGTTGGTGACTCTTGTTGAGTGTCCTTTGTTTAAGATTTTTTATGAGTAAGCACATCATGAGCCTGTATAATAGTTTTCTGGTTTCACACAATCAATAATTTATCTGGGCAACTTAATCAACCCATACATGTCCAATGTAACCGAATGAGGTTATGCTTTGTCTATACAGACTTTGTATTGCTTGTATTGTCATTCTCCCAAATAATAATTTAAGTAACACCACCACTTCAGCAAAAGTCAGATTGGAAGAATTTGTCAGTGACTTGGCTGGATTTAATGATCAAATAGGCTTTCACACATATGGGTGATTATTAAGAATTATGTTTTTCAATTATGGAGCACTTTAATTGCAATACTGTGCTATAAATTGTCAAGACCATAACCTAAATCATAGTAGACTACAGTATGGCACAATTGCAATGGTAGGCCCGTTGCATAGCCTATTTAGGAAAGGTGTGAGGCAAAATATTCTGGCACCAGATTGAAATATAAGGACATGATACACATTTTGCCAGGAACACATCAGCATACAGTAAGATATTGTTCCAAACTACTAAAATATCTTTTGACTCCATGATGTCTATCACGTTTTTAGTCATTGTCAAGAGGACCATTTTAAATGTTGTGTGCTTGAGTGCGTTGCTGGATCAACCAATTTGTCCTTCATTTAGACTCATGATTTAAATTACATCAGCCATTCTGGAACCAAAAACTCAGTCACTCTTAAGAGAAGTATGATAAGTTCAGAGAACCTTGAATTTGTTGAGCCATTTTTCTGGAATACAGCTCTCAATTTAAGTTGCCTACCATTGGTCTAGGCATATTCAGGAGGCTAGCATAGAAGACAGCCTGGATTTTCAGTTTGCAACTTTTATAAATGGATCAGAGCGAGAGTAGCTACTTGCAATGGGTGGAGGATGGTGTCTGGGAGCGTTAATGGTAATGACAATGGAGAATGCAGTGTGGAGTTTGAGTCAGATGGTGGTGTTACTGCTGCAAACTGGCATTTGGTTATGGAGTAGAGTTGAGCATGTTACAGAGAAGATAGACCTGATGAGAAGAAACAGAGAAAGTAGAGAATCGTTTGGGAAGAAGAAAAAGTTTGTAGTGGTTCTAAGCTTTTTATGCTTATTTGGGTGATTTTAGTTTTGTGTTGATAGGGATGGTTAGAGTGACTAGGAGTGGTGCAGTTGTGGTTAGCTGATGGACAGATGGAAAAAACATTAGAAATTGACAAGGTGGAACTGAATAAACACACATGAAGTATAGAGTTTGCCTTTTCAGAGTAGATCCCTGTTGAAGGGTGTCATTACCAGTGTCCCAATGGATGACATTGTTGCCAGATCATTCCAGGAGTGGTGGATTTGTGTCTTTTGACTAGAATGGAGGGAGGAAAACGTGGAACTTCTGTCTGTGCTGTTGATGTATGAGGAACCACTGCTGACGTATGTGATTGTAGGGTATGTAACATATCCAGTGAGACCTTCTGTGTGTAAACCACTACAATGTCGCAACTGTAAGACGTTTGGTAATGCGGCAAGCATGGTTTGGTTAAAGACTTATATTATGGAAGAGACTGAGAACGTCCAGTGTGAATGTTGTGGTGGGAATCAATTTCCTGAGTTCTAGCAATGCCCTATCAGGATGAAGGATGTGGATGTGGCGAGGATCAGGGCTATCCAGCTGGTTTTGTATGCAGAGGCTGCGAATATTACTGACAGAGAAGGTGTAGATGATCATGCCAACTGCCACAAAATCCCATAGAAGAATGCCTAAAGTCTACGACCTATAGACATGTTCAGATTCTAGGTATCTTCCCTGTTCATGCTTTGCCAGGCTTGTACTACAGTTGTTTTCTGTTCCTGTTTGTTTTGGGACATTTTCAACTTAATTTTTGTATTCAGAAATTAAAACGCATGCTCACTTGAATTTAAGTGATGTGATTGACATGGTCAGTCAAGAACATCTCTTTTTGGCCCTGAAAAACACCTTGGGTGCTTTAGCAGTATGCTTGAGGTCATTGTCTTGGTGCAAATGAAATGCTGTCCCACATCCTACTTCAGCCGTTAATGAAGACAATTGAGCCTGTTCCAATGGCAGCCACACATGCCCAAAACATAACACTCCCTCCACCTTATTTCACAGATACGTTAGCAAGAAAAAAAAATTTCCCACCACACCTTCCTCTTGCCAACATCCTGGTACATGTTAATATTTGCCTCATTTGTATATTTGTAAATACCTTTTTCCAAAACTGCAACAGAAAGCAGCTGACCACCGGATCCCCTAGGTCATTGAAAATAATTTACAATTGTGTTGTTGTGTAATGTTAGGTTTTGGAGCTAGCTAATCACCCCTTGAAAGACTGCACTTCTGGTTCCCTAATTTCCCATAATGCATTGCACAGCCCATTGACAATATATTTAAACAGATGTTTTCCTTGCTATATATCTCCATTAATACGCTTTTAGTGAAGTTTTCAGTCACCCTAAAAGTATCTTAGAAGTCTGTGTTCTTCCAGCTTTCACATACATGTTTATCTTAGAATGAAGGAGGTCAGAAAGAATTTAGGTTAGAGGAATTAGCATCGCTCGTGATGTTTCCATTTATTACACACGCGGAACTTGAGTCTCCCACTGCTCGACACACTTATTTTTTGACACACTCCAGCTATGCAATGTGTAGTTACCCATGACTCCAACAGTGAGCTAACATTTTAATTAATTAAACAGCTTTCACACAGGCAGACCAATGTCGTTTTCTTCTGCTCAGACGTTTCATGCATGAAATAACGGTTCATACGTCGTAGTATTTAGGTCAGAGATACTGTTTTTAGTAGGGAGGCATCTCCGTCTAGGTTAGGACAAGCAGGAAGAAAACTGACAGTCAGAACTAGCAGACTGATGAAAACATCCAACTAATCCTTACAGATATATAGTGTAAAATGTATTTAAAATGTTTTTACATTTTTAATTCTGACGAAATCATTATTAGTACAATATTTTACAGCAATACTAAATACAAAAAAATCTATACGACCATAGGTACAAATTAACCACACTTAAGAAGGGGTTGTCACTTAATTCAACTTAACATGTTTGAGGACCTTTGAAGGCAAAACAAAATGGCGGATTTTCAGAAAAAGGGGTCAGAGCTGCTGACCATAAAGCAGTTAAAATAAATATACAAATGAATATATACTGTAATTAGTTAGGTTGGCAAACGGATCACTGTCAACTAATTGAATAGTATTTGTTTATTTTTTATAAGTTGTAACTTTTTCCTGTGGCTGTTTAACCATCGTATTGGTAACTTTACAAAGGTAAGAGCGCTATGATAGCTAGCTAATCAACTTGACTCGCTAGCAATAGCTACTGTAACGATAGCTAGCTAGCTAATAAATCACCAAAATCCACTGATTTGGCTGTCTTGCTGTATAACTTAGTTCATTTTGATTAACATATATTTAGCTCTGCAGGACTCGCTGCCTTTGTTGATTTTGGTTCTGATATGTAGTTCCTAATATCTTCAGACCGGGTAGAACACTGCTAACACGGTTAATGTACCGGTCTAGATCCCGGTAACTATGCTAGTTAGTTAGCTAGCTTACTAACCTACTAGTAACGTTACTAAGTGTTGCTTTTTCAGTTTGAACGAAGAACAAACATATTGTTGTAAGCTATTGACCATGTGTGAAATAGAAACACATGGGCGCAAAGCTTTTCCGCGTACAGACATGATGAGGGAACTCCAGCTGACTAGCAACTAGGTGGTGGTAATAGTACAGTACATTTGCGCCGCCTTAAACTAGAGTTGAAATGTTGTGTGTTCAGTGACGTTACACACAGTGGGAAAGCTGGTCAGTCAACTGATCTATTTTCAACTTATAATCATGAGAACGAATACCTCACATTGTATATAGAGACAGTCTGGTTTCATTTGCATACTTACTGCTCATATCAAGATGAGTATCAGAACAGCTCGTTTTCTTTTATGAAATTAGTATCTCTATTAATCTTTTCTATCATGGTCAATAAAACGTGACACATGTTTGACATCATCATCTCTGTTAATCAGTCTGTCCAACAACCGCCATGGCGGAGGAGAGGAGGCCAAAGCAGTGCACTGTGGTTCTGCCCACTGAGTCTATGAAGGCCATGGCAGAGTCCATAGGTGTGGGCCAACTACAAGAGGAGAGCTGTGCCGCCCTGAGCGAGGAAGTCAGCTACAGAATAAAGGAGATTGCCCAGGTAAGAGAAAGGCGTAGTTCAGAAGGGCACACTTGCGAAATGATTAGTAAACTGAAAAAAATATTTACTGTACTGTGACATCAGTTGACTTATGCTGTGATTTATTTCAGGCCTTTGGCTACGTTGATACAGATTAACATGCTGTGTAATTATGTTATTATGAAAGGTGATACTTTGCATGTTTTATTAATTTAACCCCTCTTTTTATAAATTTTTTTAGGACGCTTTGAAGTTTATGCACCACGGGAAGAGACGTAAACTGATGACCAGCGACATAGATCATGCTCTTAAAATTAAGAATGTAGAGGTGAGGGGGACAAGATGAAATATATTTTTCTTTGGTTAATTTAATATTTTGAATATTTGAAATAAGGGCTATTGTAAATGGCAACTTACATATGCTATTTACTTAGTTGAATATAATTGCTTGCAAAAAAAGCTGCAAAGCTCTCTTAACCTGTCATTGAAGCCGATGTGCAGAGTTTAGCAAAACTGTTCTATTGCTATTATTGCAGTGTTAAAGCATTTATTGAACTCTGTTAAGTCTCTGTGTTACAGTACCCAATGGAAATGTTCACTCTTTGCCTTTGTACATGTTGTAGTATTGGCAAATGCGAGTGCTTGGTGTCATTGTTTTTTCTTGTGTTTTCCATAGCCCCTCTATGGCTTTCAGTCACAGGAGTTTATCCCATTCCGCTTTGCCAGCGGTGGAGGGAGAGAACTTCACTTCTATGAGGAGAAAGAGGTGGACCTCAGTGACATTATCAACACACCGCTCCCTAGAGTCCCACTTGACGTTTCGCTCAAAGGTATAACTCTGCCCCAAAACTTCCAAATATTATCAATAAATTAACATTTCTCCTTTTTTGTAAGTAAATCTCAGTCTTAAGAAACCAATGACAAAACCAGTGGAAAAGTGATAAACCTGCCTGCTAGAAGATGTAATTGCATCTTGACCCCACATGGTGAATAAAATGGTTCATGAGGCAAAGAAGAATCCCACGGCCACCGTTGGAGAATTACAGGACTTGGTTACATTTTGGGTCTCCAAATCTATAATCAGACACCACCTCCATGCAACTAGCCTATTCATTAGGGTTACCATCATTTAGGGAAATACATTTATAATTTTAGAATGTATAATTTTGGTTAATAATGCTGATAATCTTGTTATCATGGCACCTGTCAGTGGGTGGGATATATTAGGCAGCAAGTGAATGTTCTGTCCTCAAATTTGAAGTGTTAGAAACAGGAAAAATGGGCAAGTGTAAGGATCTGAGTGACTTTGACAAGGGCCACATTGTGATGGCTAGATGACAGGGTCGGAGCATCTCCAAAACTGCAGCCCTTGTGGGGTGTTCCTGGTCTGCAGTGCTCAGTACCTATCAAAAGTGGTCCAAGGAAGGAAAAGCGGTGAACCGGCGGCAGGGTCATGGGCGGGCAGCCAAGGCTCATTGATGCACGTTGGGAGCGAAGGCTGTGGTCCGATCCAACAGAGAAGCTAGTTAATGCTGGTACTGATAGAAAGGTGTTAAAATACAGTGCATTGCAGATTGTTGTGTATGGGACTGTGTAGGCGCAGACTAGTCAGGGTGTCCATGCTGACCCCTGTCCACAGCCGAAAGTGCCTACAATGGGCATCAGAACTGGACCACGGAGCAATGGAAGAAGGTGGCCTGGGTCTGGTGAATTATGTTTTATTTCACATGGATGGCCAGTTACGTGTGCGTTGCTGACCTGGAGAACACATGGCACCAGGATGTACTATAGGAAGGAGGCAAGCCAGAAGAGGCAGTGTGATGCTTTGGGCAATGTTCTGCTGGGAAACCTTGGGTCCTGCCATTCATGTGGATGTTACTTTGACACGTACCACCTACCTGAGCATTGTTGCAGACCATGTCAACGGTATTCCCTGATGGCATTGGCCTCTTTCAGCAGGATAATGTGCCCTGCCACAAAGAAAAAATGGTTCAGGAATGGAGGAACACAACAATGAGTTCAAGGCGTTGACTTGGCCTTCAAATTCCTCAGATCTCGATCCAGTCAAACATCAGTGTGATGTGCTGGACAAACAGGTCTGATCCATGGAGGTCCCACCTCGCAACTTACAGGACTTAAAGGATCTGCTACTAATGTCTTGGTGCCAGATACCACAGCACACCTTCAGAGGTTTAGTGGAGTCCTTTGCTTTGACAGGTCAGGGCTGTTTTGGCAGCAAAAGGGGAACATGCGCAATATTAGGCAGGTGGTAATAATGTTATGGCTGATCGGTGTATATTCCAACTGATGGAAAATTACTTTCTTTTATACAACCATTGTTGCTCCTCTTACCAGGAATACCAGGAATTATGCTTGTGTTGTGACTCTTTTGCTTTTGGTTCCTTAGCTCACTGGTTAAGTATTGAAGGTGTCCAGCCTGCTATACCGGAGAATCCACCCCCAGGTAAGCTAGCAGTCTGTCTTTTTCCATCCAGGCATCCTTGTCCCATGTTTTTCCCAGTAATCTGACTTGAAAAAATCTAAAATGCCACAGTTGTTTCCACTTTGTATTTACCGGTTTCCTTGTTGCCCATCCACTCTCCCTCAGCACCTAAAGAGCAACAAAAGGCTGAATCTACAGAGCCCCTGAAAGCCGTAAAGCCGGGTCAGGAGGAGGAGGGCTCCATCCAGAAGGGCCAGGGAGCTACTTCTGCAGAGGCTAAAGGTCAGTGTATTCCTGCCTTGTGTCTGTACCGTCTCTCCCTCTGACTGTCAGTAGGGTAAGCCATCAAAAAACTGGACATGCACAGCTAAAGTTGCATTATTTTCTCAAATTTTGAATACCTATTATTTGTCTATTGTCAGCTGTCATGAATCAAATGATTTAACGTTTGACTGGGCCTTCCAAATTGCTCCAAAATAGGATTATAGATTAAGTATTAAGTATAATGTATGTAACAAGTGGGATGTATAGATGTGCAATGAAGGCAAATGCAAGTACAAATGTCCATTCTGAATGTGCAATTGCATACTAAAGATAACATGTGCAACTGAATATTGATGTATGCAACCTGTAACTATCAACTACACCTTGTCCTGTTGTTATCGAACTGAGAGAACATTTATTTGTGTTTACGCTCATGTGCCGTTTTCTTTATGCTATTTCCTGGCATCCTACAAATTTTGCAATGTGTTGTGTGTTAACAGCAGCTATAATTGCCTGGATTTAGCAATATTTGGCAGAGAAAACAGTATGGTAAACACTTGGTTAATCTACTTCTAATATTGCATTGAATTAAATGAGACACTTTCGGTTATATATATAGGTGGGTACCACTACAAATGTCTCATGAGATTAGTTCAGCTGTTTTACCATCTGAACCCAAAATATAGGCTTATTTTTAAATATTGTATACCCTTACATCATGGTTAAAACTTAATTCATTTTAAGTTCAGTCCTTGGAATCCATAGCTCTGTCTATGAATCTGAGAATGGTTACATTTGTCAAGGCCCATTCTGGATTTGTTATCGTTTCCTCCCTAATCTACGTGTCTTTGTGTCTATGTATTTCACTGGCAGGTAAGAAGGAGGGTCTGATAAGGATGAAGCCCCGCAGTACTCATGAGCTCTCAGTGGAACAGCAGCTGTACTACAAGGAGATAACAGAGGCCTGTGTCGGTTCCTGTGAGGCCAAGAGAGCTGTGAGTGAACTGTGTGTTTTCCATGTATGTGTGCTTGTATGGATGAAGGTTGCTGCGGTGCTTCTACGATAGCTGTAGCCGATCACTCTGTAAATTACACCATGTGTGGTGATATTTCTGTATGGATGGAATAAAGGGCTTAACAAATACAGTCATACAGGCAGGTCAGACCATTGTTTTTTAAAGGCTTAAAGAGGCGGGCTTTAAACAAAATGATTGAAGTTGTACCAGCCACTCAGATGTGACCTAAGCCAAAATATCACAGATGAGACTTATTCAACTGCTCCTTAAGGGCAGGGGTTTACCTTGATAAAAGAGGTCCCTGGTAAGGAGTGATATCTGTCAAGTTTTAGTCTTTCGCAGTTCACTTCAGTCATTGGCTGCAGAGAACTGAAAAGAGTGAAGGTGAAATTATGTATTGACTTCTAGGAATGACCAGTATAAGGTGTCTTTTGGAGTGCAGATTTCTATTGGATTGGCAGTCATTGAGGATTAAGCAGTGGTACAGTGGGGATCTGCCTAAAAGGGACTAGTTTATAAGTTAGTAACAGTGGGTCTGGTGTCAAGTATGCAGCAGGGCCAGTTTACCAGAGCATACAAATGAGTGTTGTAGGGAGTAATGGTGACAAAGTAGATGGCGTGTGATAAGCTACATTTAATTTACTGAGGTGACTGTTAGCAGCAAGCCTAAATTACATCACCAAACTCTTGGACTAGTAGGATTTTCAGCTGTTTAATTCAAATCCAGGAAAGTTTTCATACAAGCTGGTTAAAGGAATGAAAGGCTTTGACCAGTTCAATAAAAACAGCTGCACAGTACCGCACACTGTCCATGGCAATTAGGATACTGTTTATGACCTTTTAGCCAGTTAGCTAGGCAAATGTAAGCTTAGCCAAGGGACATTTTAGAATTCCAGTTATGCCAAAACAATGGCAGAAAGAGAACGTGGGAAGCCTGAAGGCAATTACTGGTAATGAAAACATGCCACTCTGAACACAAGCATGGTGTGTTTCTAGCACCTTTGCGTACGTTTTCAAATAGCATTACCCAAGTGGGTGCTACAATGTGACAGTGGGGTCAAGTGGAAAGTTTCAATGACTGGGGCCAAAGGACACGAGGAAACAGGGAGCCTGCTTAGGCATCCGGCTTGACTGTTTCTCTGTGGTTTAACAATTTGTATATTTTTCCATGTTTGTAAACACCGCTCATCTTCAGGCCTCCATGTATGCAAAGAAGGATGTATGTCTGTGCATTTTCTTGTTGCATAATACTGTCATCTCTCTGACACAATGTTCCTCTTGTCTTCAGGAGGCTTTACAAAGTATTGCTACAGACCCAGGACTCTACCAGATGCTCCCCAGATTCAGCACTTTTATCTCTGAAGGGGTAAGCTTTTTTACCCTTTTGATTGCTCTTACATTGGATTAGATTAGATTCAACTTTGTCATTGAACATTACAAGCACAACAAAATGCAGTTTGCATCTAACCAGAAGTGCAAATAGAGGAGTGCAGAAACATTTACAAGTACAAGAATATGTATATACAAGTGGATTGAATAAGTGTGCAATTAATGCAAATGCATTATTTGGCAATTCTGAATGTGCAGTGGGAAATTCACACATTTACAGAAAATGTACAGGTAATAAGTGAGAAATATTTATGAATTTGCAATTGAGGCAAATTCAAGGAGTAAGGCAGCATGTGCAACTGAAATGCAGTGACAGCAGCAATGAGGTTCCCGAAGTAGACGTGTATGTAACAATTGAAAATGCATGTACCGTGGCAGTTCTAAATGTGCAATGTGCAGTGAGGGCAAGGTTAAAGTTTAAGGGGCAAGTCGGCATGTGCAAATGAAATACAGGAATAGCAGCAATGACACGTGAACTGAAAAATCTTATCAGACTAGTCCAGTAGTGCAGAGTAGTGCAGAGCATGCCATTTACTCAGAATTATCTGAGTAATTCATTATCTGAGTGTTCATTAGAGCATGCAATAGAACATTAAAAGATTTTGCTAAGAAACTCTTTCAAACATTCCAGATGTTTCCCTGTTTAAATTTGGTTTTAAATGTATTATGTTTTTTTATTTGACCACTTTTTCTATGTGATATACAAACGAGCGTTATGACCATATCTTGATAGGCTCAGGAGAGTCAAAGATAAGGACATGTGCCCTCTAAAACATGCCTCTAAATACACTCACCTAAAGGATTATTAGGAACACCTGTTCAATTCCTCATTAATGCAATTATCTAATCAACCAATCACATGGCAGTTGCTTCAATGCATTTAGGGGTGTGGTCCTGGTCAAGACAATCTCCTGAACTCCAAACTGAATGTCAGAATGGGAAAGAAAGGTAATTTAAGCAATTTTGAGCGTGGCATGGTTGTTGGTGCCAGAAGGGCCGGTCTGAGTATTTCATGCTCAGTTACTGGGATTTTCACACACAACCATTTCTAGGGTTTACAAAGAATGGTGTGAAAAGGGAAAAACATCCAGTATGCAGCAGTCCTGTGGGCGAAAATGCCTTGTTGATGCCAGAGGTCAGAGGAGAATGGGCCGACTGATTCAAGCTGATAGAAGAGCAACTTTGACTGAAATAACCACTTGTTACAACCGAGGTATGCAGCAAAGCATTTGTGAAGCCACAACACGCACAACCTTGAGGCGGATGGGCTACAACAGCAGAAGACCCCACCGGGTACCACTCATTTCCACTACAAATAGGAAAAAGAGGCTACAATTTGCACGAGCTCACCAAAATTGGACAATTGAAGACTGGAAGAATGTTGCCTGGTCTGATGAGTCTCGATTTCTGTTGAGACATTCAGATGGTAGAGTCAGAAATTGGCGTAAACCCAATGAGAACATGGATCCATCATGCCTTGTTACCACTGTGCAGGCTGGTGGTGGTGGTGTAATGGTGTGGGGATGTTTTCTTGGCACACTTTTGGCACACCTTAGTGCCAATTGGGCATCGTTTAAATGCCACAGCCTACCTGAGCATTGTTTCTGACCATGTCCATCCCTTTATGACCACCATGTACCCATCCTCTGATGGCTAATTCCAGCAGGATAATGCACCATGTCACAAAGCTCAAATCATTTCAAATTGGTTTCTTGAACATGACAATGAGTTCACTGTACTGAAATGGCCCCCACAGTCACCAGATGTTAACCCAATAGAGCATCTTTGGGATGTGGTGGAACGGATGTGCATCCCACAAATCTCCATCAACTGCAAGATGCTATCCTATCAATATGGCCCAACATTTCTAAAGAATGCTTTCAGCACCTATTTGAATCAATGCCACATAGAATTAAGGCAGTTCTGAATGCGAAAGGGTGTCAAACACAGTATTAGTATGGTGTTCCTAATAATCCTTTAGGTGAGTATAAATGTGTACTGGTTTATACAGTCCCACTGCTCGCTCTAACTGGAAGTTGTGTGAAAGCTAACCTGACCATGAACACCTATAAAATGTAATACCTGAGACTTCCTGCTTTAATATTCTTGACGAGAAGAAAATAACATTTCTGAGGAGATTCTCTTCTGTCGCTGTTTAACCGATCCAATAAATGGTGAGAACAGGTTAAGATAAATGCGTAACAGGCTCTTTTTTTCCTTTTACACAAACATTTTTAACTCCTTATAGTGAGGCATGCCTTGGCAGGTGGGCAAAAGCCCTGGAGGCAGCCCCTAATGCTGGTGGCTTTCTGCTGCAAAGTCAGTGTGCACAGACAGGGAATGGCACATCTATACTGCAAAGCACTGCCTCAGAGCACTGGGCCAGCCTTTCATTCACCAACTGCCTTTTGAACACCATCCTGGTGATACTTGGTACAGTAAGAATCATGACCTTGTGATCTTTAGCATCTACTCATAAGCAATCCTTCCTTCTCTGCTGCTGTAGGTTCGCGTGAATGTGGTGCAGAACAACCTGGCCCTGCTCATTTACCTGATGAGGATGGTCAAGGCCCTCATGGACAACCCCACACTCTACCTGGAGAAATATGTAAGAGCCGCCGTGACACAACTTGTCTCTGCTACATTCTCCCACTCCTTTAATATATTAGTTATATTAATATAATATATTAGTCCCTTAGATCGGTAGGAGAAGAGGTAGGGTGAACAGATTCAATAGGGTGAAATACGGGACCGTCAGACTATCCCTGGATTTAAAAAGATTTTTCCTTGACTACTGAGATGTAAAAATATTAGGTTTGTAACTGTACGCGTATCCGTACCATACCGTTCAGTACAGGACGTTCGGTTCGGTATATGTTGTATTTCCGAATGAATATAGACTAACATTATAAACTCAGTTTCCTCCAGAGACATAACTTAGCTGAAGTAGCCTAGCACATGAGTGAAGTTTGCTTACTGTAAGAAATTATAATGTCAGCTAGAGGAGGATGACAAACAGCCAATTCCTCCCTTGTCTACTACAGCAGAGCCCTAAGGTAACATTAGCAAGGCTAACTATAACATTGAACTCTGAGTCAGCCCCTATTTAAGAAAACGTTATTCTATTTTTCATATTATTATTTGGAAATTCATTTTCTATCGGGCATTGGTGCGGAACCGTTTTCTCACCCGTGAGTATTTGCAAAATGCTGTAATCGTTTTTTTACTTCAAGAATCTTACCTAGTGCAGCTTTAACTACAACATTTATAACTTAATAATAAATTAAAAGAAATGTTATGTTTTGCATATGTTTTTCCACTGTACCGAAATCGTACCGAACCGTGTCTTAACATTTCCGGTATGTACCGAACCGTGAGTTTAGTGTACCGTTACACCCCTAAAAAATATATTTCACCATTGATTCTTTATTGAGCTTATCTTTTAGTCCAGTTGAAAAATGTCAATGAATACTTCCACATTTTACAGTAAAACCCCTTGCAGCAATCTTTCGTAGGGATTACTGTGGTTTTTAAGATGTAGGCCTAATATGAAGTAAAAATTACTTCACTACTCCGATTACATCTAAAAGAAAGCCTTCATGCTGACGTGGTGGCTTGCAGTGTCACTGAAGTCCGGAAACACAAATGGAACCTCATACCACCGTTTTTGACTGTTAGCTAACATTTGCTGCTAAAACAAATCAAATGTGTTAGCTAACAATTGCAAACAAATGCAGTTGTTGAACGCACCTCTCAAGGCTTTTTGGGTGTACAGGAAATCAGCCCTACATCCAGTATAACCACAGATGGAAACAGTATATCAAACACATTCATTTAGACCTTATTATCAGATGTGGGGATGAAAGGAAGTCCAATGGCGGGAAGTGGGTGAAAATGCTTGTTGAATCTTGGCCAACCTTCTGCATATTTTCTCATCTATTACATATTTGATTTCAAAACAGTTATGTTCTTAAACTTAGAATGTTGTGAAAAGAGGGGACTACTTTTGTAGTCTTAAGCCTTTAAATGAAGGTTTCCTAAACTTCTTTTCAGACTTCCCCAGACATTTCACATTGTTCTAACCCTAAACTTTGAATAATTAGAATTAGGTATGCCAGTTTAGGGTTACAACCAGAATTTGAAACAGCTGGGGTGTTAGATGATAGATTTAGGAAAGCCAGTTGAATTAAGGTTTGCCTGAGTGAACTGAGTTATTAAACATGTGCAGTTAAGAGTAGGTTGAGACCACCAACAGGATCTCCGTAGCTCATTCTCGGCCCTGCCCTCCACCTTCCTGGTTTTGCCCACACTAATTTGCCACTACTAGAAATGATTATGGTGAATCTTGAGTGAGTTGTAAAGTTCTTAAACATTACAGAACTAAAGCACAACCCTTGTCTCACTCTGCTCCATCTCCTCACTCTCTGGCCTCCCATGTGTCCCTTTCTAGCTGCATGAGTTGATCCCAGCGGTGGTAACGTGCATCGTGAGCAAGCAGCTGTGTTTGCGGCCGGATGTCGACAACCACTGGGCCCTGAGGGACTTTGCCGCCCGCCTCATGGCACAGAGCTGCAAGACCTTTAGCACCACCACTAACAACATCCAGTCCCGCATCACCAAAACCTTTACCAAGGTACCTAGCGGAAGAAAGTGTATTTTGTTAATGGTGTAGTAAAGCAATGCTGTCTAGTCACTTATTCTGTACTGAAATGTCCACATTACAACCAGCAAAGAACACTCCTGTTCTACTTTTCACCATTTTATGTCTCAATTGCTTGCTCACTCCCAGAGCTGGTTGGATGAGAAGACCCAGTGGACGACGCGGTATGGCTGCATCGCTGGACTGTCTGAATTAGGACCTGATGTGAGTAGGGCTTTCTGTCCTTCACACACTAAGTTTTGTATATCAAAACTTTCTTTGGGACCCCCAGCCTGTCCATGTATTTGATATATTCCAGAACTAATATCAAGCCCTTCACTACTTGAATCAAATGAGCTAGTTCAGCGTCTGGGAGTCCCCAGGAGACGTTTGAGAACCAATAATGTAAAGCAATGTTTTGTTGTTTGTATTCATATTTTATATAGAAATGTATTCCTCTTTCACTCAAAGTGCTTCCTGGAAAAATGTCACAATTCCTGAGTGGACTATCCTCTCAATCAAAAACAACTATACATTTTCTTTCTCGCCTATCTTCTCTCTTCAGGTGATCAAGACGTTGATCATACCTAGACTCACCATAGAGGGCGCTCGTATCAAAGCAGTGATTGAAGGACCTGTGGTCTCCAACATCGATAAGATAGGAGCCGATCACGTCCAAAGCCTTTTACTGGTGAGGCTGAACACAAACATATAGGGCCGCTTTCGCAGACACGGATTAAGCCTAAGCTAGGACAAAAAAATCAAGTTCAATAGAAACTTGTTTTTTATTGTTGTTTTAGTCCTAGACTAGGCTTAATTTGTGTCTGTGAAACTGGCTCCTAATGTCCTACTTATTATTTTAAAATCAAATTGGAATACTTATTCCAACTTTCTATCTAGGACATTTTTGTTGTTGTTCAATAAACAGAAAAGGAACCAGGCAAGCCTAGTTCAGCCGGCCCGCAATTAGAAGTGACGGCCCCCTGTCTGGCAAAAACACTGGTTCAGCCCTATATGTACAGATTAAAGTTAAGCCTTGTTCTGTTCTATAATGTGGCCCAGAATGTGTTTTGTAGCCCATCATTGGCTTGGATTATATCCTATAAACTGTCTCTTCAGATCATCCGACAGTTGAAATGTCAAATGAAGTAGCTAAAATCCTAAAAACATGTTAGGTACATTAAAAAGCAACACACACGCACCTGCAACAGAGAGGTTGATCTTTATTCTCAGAAACACTGCGCCAGCGTCATCGCCAAGACTCGCCCCCTGCCAGACAACATGGAGCAGTACCGGGTAGACTACGGCTACCTGGGGCCAATGTTGTGTTCTCACGTGGTAAAGGCCCGCGCCCAGGCGGCACTACAGGCCCAGCAGGTCAACAGAACCACGCTAACCATCACACAGGTACTGCCCTGGGACGCCAAACACCAATCATTAAAGTTTCATTAAAGTCTATTTTTTTATTTTATTATTTCAGTAAAAAATGAGTTACATTTTAGTTTACTTCCATAATGGAATGGACCTTGTTGCTAATAGATACTGTGAGTTCTGGCAACCTTCGCCCTTTACAGTTCTAACACAAAACCACATTTGAATTCCTGATCCGTGTTTTTGTTGCAGCCTCGGTCTACTCTAACAGTGTCCCAGAGCGGGATAGGCGGGTCAGTGGGGTCACGTACCCCCAGCATCATCAAGGTACCCAGCTCCCTGACCCTCATGTCCACCCGCCCAGGAACCCCAACGCAGCCTTCGCCCCCGGCAACCAAGTACATTGTCATGGCCACCAGCGCTGGGGCATCCTCCACACAACAGGTGCCATGACTGGATTTTTGCTTTTAATTGTGATTTTATTGTAGTGTTTTTTTTTTTTTTAAATAGTTGGGGTTGTAAAACAAAATGAGATTTGGCAAATGGAATCCTGATCTGCATGGCTTAGTGTACTGACAAGTATTTTAATATTCTCCTCTCATCCAGGTGATCACCCTGAGCTCCTCCTCGGCCTCCTCCGTGACCAGCACAGTGGCCAGCGCCGCCTCCACTTTGCAGCCCTTGGTCAAGCTGGAGTCTGGAGGGGGAGGCAGCCTGGGGGGATCTCGGCCCCTCCAGAAGTACATTGTGGTGTCCCTCCCCTCATCCGCCTCCTCATCCCTGGAGAGCAAGAGCGGTATGCTCCCACCCTCGTCTTCCTCGCTGGAGGCCGGGATGAAGATGGAACGCTCTGACTCCCCCGGGGCCAGCACGCAGTCCCCTCACTGATACTCTGGGGACATCTCAAATGCCACCCTATTCCCTATATAGTGTGCTACTTTGGGGCTCTGCTCAAAAGGAGTGCATTATATAAGGAACAGTGTGCCGTTAGGGATGCAGACACTGGTGGCTGAGTGTCGTTGAGGCAGCCCTCCGACTGTTGACGGTGATGAGTGAGACTTCTACCTCTCTGATCGGACAACGCCTCAGTGCCTGGGGAGGGACTTTGAGGGGTGAAAACTAAGCTACCTCTTAGTCTGGAGAAGCAGAAGGATTGTCAGGAAACAAGGGGTATATTATTTGAAAATACCACAGATATATAGACCAGATGGGATTGAATGGATGGCTGGACGCATGCAGTAATGTGCTCAAATCCCATCCCTTACTCGACATATTGTACATACATTCACACTTGTCTAAAAAGCTGTGTGGGCATTTATAATGGTTCAACCAACATTCTAATTGATTTCATGTTCCTTTTTTACACTATAATAAACCTGATTTTGTAAGGATTGTATAGCGACTGCTTTGTATTTTTTATGCGAGCGGAGGTAGCCTGGGCGCTGGTTGCGTTCTGCTCTCTTGCTTTTTGTCTCGATTGAAAGTGACAGCAATACATTTGGCAAGAGAACAAGCAGATCTGGAGCCAAGTTAAATAAGGGCATCATTGACAATATGTATAACATCTGATAATAGCAATAAATCATTGTAACCTCAAAAGTGAGAATTCGCATCTTTACATTCTTGGTAAGCAATGCAGGTTGTTGAAGAGGTAGGATAGGAATTGTACCATTTACCATATCTATACATACCAGTTCTACTGGATGTTTCAGTTATTTTCTGGTTGACAAGGAGTTGTCTGTTAATAGCATGTCCGTTATACATTCATTCTATTGTTGAGTAAAAGTATGACCACGTTCATTCTGCTCGTTATGTCTTGTACAAACCAACAGTCTAACTCTAAAGATGTTAATAATGAACTATACAAATTACTATAGCCAGTGCCACAGGGATGGTTACTGCAACCTCTGGAAATGTTTCCGTTCTTTTTAGATTACGGTAAATTGAAATTTCCACTACTTCGAATCCAATAATGGTATATTCTATCTTTTCCTACAATTTAGTATATTTTAAACAGGCACTTTAAATGACTAATACAATTATTACACTATATCCAATAACAATTTGATGTTTTTTTTGCAGTCTGGATAAAGACCACAACTTATATTCATTTTTTTTTATTTACATAATGTGACAGTAAATTGGATACAAATCTGATATTTAGCTGAGATTTGTCTGACTGGTCATATCCTTTTTATTTATCAACAAATCTGAATTGGGCTTATTTGGAACACACATGGGCTTACAGAGAACATAGCTACCCAATAAGCTTTGGTGGGCTTAATAGGAACGTTTATTGCAATGAACCGTACTACGAAGCTACTGTATATTGATGCAACATGTGGTCTATTTGTGCGCATGCTAAAACTCGTAAAAAGTTTCTAGTATTTATTTTCAAATGCATCTCCAACATTTTATATGCATTTGATAATATATTTGTAAATGTATTCTAAATGTACAGGTAGTCTTCGACTTACGACCCATGCGACTTACGTCCGCGCGGACTTATGCCCGTCCGCGACCGAAGTAAAACATTTAATTAATTAATAATAAACACTGTAAAGCAATGTTATATTGTTGTATAAAACTTGTAACGAATCTTAGAAAACGGAGCCGAGTGAACGTAGTAAGAGAAAACGCAAACATGGAAAGGGGGGACTTATATACTCAGTTATTTTTCCTCGTCCGTCTTACAACCATATCGACTTTCGACCGCTAGTTCGGAACGTGTCCCGGTCGTAAGTCGACAAGTACCTTAAATACATTAATTCATTTTTGTTATTTTTAAATGTATCACACATATATTTAAAATATATATATTTAAAATGTATTTATTTTTCGTATGGGTATATTCAAGACATTGAACGTAAATACCTCATCAATGAAATCTGCCAGAAAGAAACACATTTCACGAATTTCGATCACGATTGCGAACAAGAAACACACCTTGTTTTTCCATATAGTTTTCATATTTATCTTTCAGAGTCGAAAAGATCGCGTTTTACCACGATGCAAGGGTTAAGGCACCCTCTTAAAAGTGCACAATTATCTGGTCATATTTATGAAAAACGTCAGTTGTTCATAGGGTAACATGGCAATAAGGTATATCTGCAGACCGCAAGTCGGGGGTGTTACTTAATATGGGGGTTCCTGAATATTAAGTAATGCCCATTGATGTTCGCCATTGGTCAGTTTAAATGGGGCTTCCTGAATATTAAGTTACACCCACTAATGTTCGCCATTGGTTAGTTTGGGGACATCCTGGTTTGACAGACGGTTCGACGTTAGGTGTCATGTATGGGTAGGATGTCATTACGTTGAGTGTGCTAATGGAGGCAGAAGATTTAATTAACGTTACAACTTTATCTCAGAGTCCATATGATTTCATTCAATACATTTTGTCAAGATATAACACAAGGTTCAAGTGGTTCAAGCATTGATATAGAAAACAAAAGTGTATTTGCTTTGACTACATGTTGAAAAAGCACTCCAGTCTGATTATGCTTGTACCAATTATGTAAAATGAAATGGTATTTTCCAAAACCATTTAATTGTATTTTGTTTCAGGATTAAAATAGATTGATAAAATACATCAGAAATATATTAACTTGAAGACTGAAGTGCCTCTGAAAATAGGTTTACATTTTTTGTTTACAGTCAAGAATGAGACACTGGTGGTTTAGAAAGCTGCTGAGTGCAGTTACAATACAGACACATGCATACATACACATGCACAGTCATACTCCCTACGCCTGCCATGGTCAGTTTTTCTTTGAATAGGCATTGCTTGGTTATAAGTGATACAGTAGAGGGCCATCATTGTGAGGTTGATGGTTGAGAATGCTGCTTATTGCAGTTACAATAGAGTTGATCTGTTACAAAGTGAAACAGGCCTCCCTTTTGCACAAGTTTATACAGGATTACAATTTATGCATTTTCCATGGATTCAACATATTACGCAAATGTGAACCTACTGTGTAATGTACATTATGCGGTGGACCTGTGAGCAACAACTTCAGTGTCAGCTAAACTGTTCTGAAGGTCCTTTGCCGAGACCTGTGGGTTCTGCTGTGTAGATCTGACCAGTTTACAGAAGAAAAAAAAATGTGGGGGTGCCTGGAACAAGCACATTTTTAATTCTTGAGTAATGACATTGTTATGGTCTTAAATCATTGTTGGGAGGAATATAAGTGTTACATGTGTTGGAATTCATTATCTGAGGTATAATTTAACCCTTATCCTAAAAGTTGATTCAATTACATAAATTAGTAGAACAGGTCCAGAAGAGCACAACAGACATTACTGAAAGTCAATTAATGTAGTCCAAAAGCATTACATTTAGCATAACCTACAAATACAAAATTAAATGATATGCCAGTTAGACAATTAAACATTTAATCACCCAATCAAATATTTAAAAAATTACATTCCAACACTGACAAAACCACACTGTTTCTTTATGTACTGTGTATTCAGCTTGGACCAGATTTTGTAGGCTTTGGTTTCATCCTATTATGTTGTGAACACTTCCAAAACACTGTGCAATTCACTCTTGCTAAACAACTGACGATTCTTGTCTCTTTGTCTTGTCGAAATATATTGTGTTTTCTGGATCTTGTCATTTTTGTTGTGTGAAAACCAGCATTAGCATTAGCTGGTTTAAAGACAGCTAATAAGTATCCTCATCAAAATATTTTTTTTACAGAGAAGCTCAAAATTATCACTTAGTTCTATTTTGTCTATTTCATCCATGAATGTTTCAGTGTTTTCAAAATTATTGAACAAAAGCGACTGCTTTGTATTTTCCAAAATGTATTTGAAAATGTATATGTAATTTGTGTTAACTTTGGAACAATGTTTTTATGTATATATAATTAACCTCAGGTGAATTAACATGGTGAAATATATTGTCCAAATGTATTTCACCGTCAACAATGCTCTCATTATAATTGTAATGTATTATAGAAAATACATTACAAAATGTATTTTGAAGCCCATATTAAAATTCATTTTTCAGATCCTGTGAAAGTAAAAAGATGAAATGTAATTACCGACCTATTGATTATATCACATTTAGGTGAAACACACTTTATAGGTATACTTTACCAAAAGACATTTCATCTTATAGTCACAAATATAGTCTAACATACTAAGGCAAACTTGGTAAGACCACTACTTGCCTCTTTCAAAGCTTTAATCCTGTTAGGAGTAGTGGTTAGTGCGCTTGACTTTGGAACTTAAGGTTGTACATTTGAAATACCCCCTGGCCTATTCTGCATTATATTTAGACTTGCATTAAATACATTTTTTATAAATATATTTAAGCGGCTTATTTCAAATATTCAGGAATATATTTTCCAAATGTGTTCGGAAATATATTTTCCAAATGTATTAAAAAATATATTTAAAATACATTTATTTTACGTATGTGTATGAAATGGTGTGTATGGAAAATGTAAGTGGTGTGGAAAAAAAGGGCCAATTCTTAAAAACTCGAAGGCATTACCTTCTATTGGGATAAGATTCCCCCTTCCTAAATGCCGCCTTGCTAAAAAAAAATATTTTATTTAATTCAAATGAATCTGTCAACTGTAGACATTTACTTTACTTTATAATCCATTACCCTAAGCATTGCCATTTACAACATGCATAAAATTCAGTAATCTCTTTCAGTAAATAAGACACAGATTTTAGGGGGGCGTCTTGCCCCTCGTTAAAAGCTTGTATTAAATAATTTTGTCAAAAGGTGTATGTGGTCCAAGCTATTGAGCATTTTTAATGGAACATTTCTTTAAAAACTATTAACAATTTCCAAAATTGAAAATCTGCAAAACTAAAGAATGTTGATGGTGGAGCAGCTGTCCCTGAAGCTATATCAGTCGGTTATTTCAATATAAGTGTTTTTGGGTCCGAGCTATTGAGCATTCTTGATGGAAAAAGTTATAAATTCCAAAATGTTTAAATTTATAAATATTTGATACACTGCTGATTTTGCAGGTTTTCCTACTTACAAAGCATGTAGAGGTCTGTAATTTTTACATTTTCACATTGTATGATTTTTAAATAATTAATTAGCATTTTCTTGCATGACATAAGTATTTGATCACCTACCAACCAGTAAGAATTCCGGCTCTCACAGACCTGTTAGTTTTTCTTTAAGAAGCCCTCCTGTTCTCCACTCATTACCTGTATTAACTGCACCTGTTTATACTTGTTACCTGTATAAAAAACACCTGTCCACACACTCAATCAAACAGACTCCAACCTCTCCACAATGGCCATGACCAGAGAGCTGTATAAGGACATCAGGGATAAAATTTTGGCCCATCCCTGCACAAGGCTGGGATGGGCCACAGGACAATCGGCAAACAGCTTGGTGAGAAGGCAACAACTGTTGGCGCAATTATTAGAAAATGGAAGAAGTTCAAGATGACGGTCAATCTCCCTCGGTCTGGGGCTCCATGCAAGATCTCACCTCGTGGGGCATCAATGATCATGAGGAAGGTGAGGGATCAGCCCAGAATTACACGGCAGGACCTGGTCAATGACCTGAAGAGAGCTGGGACCACAGTCTCAAAGAAAACCATTAGTAACACACTACGCCATCATGGATTAAAATCCTGCAGCGCATGCAAGGTCCCCCTGCTCAAGCTAGCGCATGTCCAGGCCCGTCTGAAGTTTGCCAATGACCATCTGGATGATCCAGAGGAGGAATGGGAGAAGGTCATGTGGTCTGATGAGACAAAAATTTAGCTTTTTGGTCTAAACTCCACTCGCCGTGTTTGGAGGAAGAAGAAGGATGAGTACAACCCCAAGAACACCATCCCAACCGTGAAGCATGGAGGTGGAAACATAATTCTTTGCGGATGCTTTTCTGCAAAGGGGACAGGACGACTTCACCGTATTGGGGGGAGGATGGATGGGGCCATGTATATTGCCCAGCGACAGCCCCGAAACCTGAAGGATCTGGAGAAGGTCTGTATGGAAGAGTGGGCCAAACATCTTTGTAAGTGGGAAAACCTGCTAAATCAGCAGTGTATCAAATACTTGTTCTCCTCACTGTATATCAGTAGATTATATCTATGTAAGTTTTATTGGGTCCGAGCTATTGAACATAATATATGAATAATTGCTTTAAAAACCAGAGGTGGGGGACTCCAGTCACATGACTTGACTCGAGTCTGACTCAAGTCACAATTTTCAGGACTTGTGACTTGCTTGATTAAAGTATGAAAATGACTTGAATTTGACTTGAGAACAAGTTACTTGAGACTTGACTTGAAGTGGAAGACTCGACAATGACTTGAACTTATAATAAACAAACAGCAATACAATTATTTTATATGTTGTGACATCAGCACCACTAATCAGCGTATGTGCCTTTAACGCTGCACAATTCAAACCGCGCCAAACATGGCAGACAGTAACGTTAGTCGAGCTCCTAGTATCGTTTGGATACAAGGACTTTGAACAAAAAAAGATTTGCCAGATGCAAAATATGCAACAACGTCAAATTTCATTCGTTATTTTAAGAACCACAAGGAAAGGTAAGAAAGTAATCTCTTTATATTCAGTTTCACTAAGATCTATAACGATTAAGTTACTAATGTAATGAATTAATCTTTTGTTTGTCATAATTTGGCCTTGGTTGCATATTATGTTTGTTTTTTTCTTGTTAGAAATGTGACCATTATCATTACTGAATACGTCTGGTAAATAGATGTAAGGGAATTTGACTATAACAGTGGCATAGCCTGAATTTTAATGTTGATGGGCATCTTAAAATGAGCGGGCATGTATATTATTACACGTAGGCTATAATGTCTGTATTAAATGTGGGCATTTTCAAGTGTTTGTGGACTGCGTGTAGAAACTAAAAAGCATTGTGCTTACACCATAATAGTTAACTTTACTGCATGAAAGGCTAACATGGAGGCGCCGATGTGATTACTAGCACCTAAACATTTCGAAGAGTTTTTTTTTTTTACTCATACAGACAAGAATAATTACAGCGTAATTACATATTAGGCAGTTTTTCAGTCACAATAATTAATTTATAAGGCCCTTATTACATGGATTGGCTGAATTCCAGTGCAGAATGCGTGTTATTTCTTGATAACCGACCGTTGCCATGAAAAACAGCGCGTTGCTATGGACGCAGCAGGATTCTAACCAGAGACGGAACGGACTATTTTCTTTAGAGGAAGCAATACAATCGTTTTTAAATCAATAAATTCCTTTTGAAATCAATATTTTGTGTCAAATTATAGATTTATTTGGTAGGTAGCCATGTCATAAGAGGGATAAGGTATAGCGAGGCGGTTGTTATAGCGAATACAACCCCTTCAGGCTGATTCAAGATTCCTCCGCTTCGTCCCCCCAAAAAATTGTACCGCGGAGGAGAACAATATTTGATTTTGAAATCGAGCTTCGCACCGAGCGCACGTCAGAAACAGAGGACAGTGTGTGTCTGTGTTCATCTCTTTAGTACTGTGACTTGACTTGAAACTTCTAAGGACTCGACTTGACTTGCTTAGGGTGAACCCATGACTTGACTTGACTTGCTTGATTTATCTGAACTGTGACTTGAGACTTGACTCGAGACTTGATGGTTAAGACTTGAGACTTGCTTGGACTTGACCATGTGTGACTTGTCCCCATCTCTGTTAAAACTATTAACAATTTCCAAAATTAAACATTATAAAACTAAGGAATGTTGATGTTCTGTCCCAGAAGATATATGAGGTGATTATTTACATATAAGTATTATTGGGTCAAAGCAATTGAGCATTTTTGATGGATAATTGCATTATAGCATTAAATTCCAAAATTGAAAAATGGCCAAAATAAAGGATGTTGATGGTAGAGCAGCTATCCCTGAAGCTATATCAGTTGATTATTTTGAAAAAATATCTATGTGCTTTGAGCTATTGCCCATTTGTCATTGAAACATTCTTTAAAAACTATTAGCAAGTAAAAAAAAAAATTGGGGGTAAAACTAAAGAATGTTGATGGTAGAGCAGCTGTCCCTGAATGTAGTGCCTTGCGAAAGTATTCGGCCCCCTTGAACTTTTCAACCTTTTGCCACATTTCAGGCTTCAAACATAAAGATATAAAACTGTAATTTTTTGTGAAGAATCAACAACAAGTGGGACACAATCATGAAGTGGAACAAAATTTATTGGATATTTCAAACCTTTTTAACAAATAAAAAACTGAAAAATTGGGCGTGCAAAATTATTCAGCCCCTTTACTTTCAGTGCAGCAAACTCTCTCCAGAAGTTCAGTGAGGATCTCTGAATGATCTCTGAGGATCTCTTTTAAATAATATTAATTTACAATATGTATTTCATATCCATTTAATTATATTGTGGCCAATGGGATGGGTGGAGTAAAATGCCAGCAACAATTGCAAATACACAGTGCCCCTTGATCTTTTTGCATATAATCGCTCTATAGAGTCTCCTGAACATTTCCTACAATACCTTCACTGTGGCGTTTAGAAAAGTTTTCGGTACAGGGCAATATGTATTTCATATACAGTCATTTGCATTGTGGCCAATGGTAGGAGCGCAGTAAAATGCCAGCAATAATTGCAAATACACAGTGCCCCTTGATTTATTTTGCATATAATTACTCTATAGACTCTCCCGAACATTTCCTACAAAACATTCAATGGTTTGAGAGGTACACTTTCTTACACAATTAATAAACTCAATTTATGTCAGTTTTGAAGTAATGCGTTGGTCTCTTTTATTTTGAAAGTTTCCTAATTTTAGTGACCCGGAAGTGTTACATTAATGTTGCTCACAAGACGCTGATCTTGAAATTGCAGCCTCCAGTACTGCCATAGACATAGACTCTTTATTATGTCTATGAGTACTGCAGCCACATATTATGGGTGGTGGTGGTGGGGGGGGGGGGGGGGGGGTGAGGATGCATCTTTTCATCACGTGTTGTCATGACGTTTCAATTTTGGGGGCTGAGTTCCACGTAAAAAAGACTGGTAAAAAGTTATCACTGTTTGAAAAAAAGTCCCAGAGCGTTAGTGGGCGGTTCTTTAATAACGTTATGAGCTTCGCCTACGTGTTGGACCCACCCTTGCTTGATCCACTCCAACGGAACAGCGAAAGAGGGTTACCAGAATTGATTTTGCTGCTTGACTGTACACCTTACTCGGTACATTTATTTTTTACTTTCATTTTACCTTTATAGGCTACGGTCATTAGTCTCTATCTTATGACGCTATCGCTTTCACGGGTGATTTGGGCGCTTTCATAACTACGACTGACTGGTAGGCTAAAATAGATTGTAATTTAATGTTTACTCAATTATTAACTTTGTCGAACTATATTGTAATTCCCAACCCTTTATTTGCTTTGGATATAAATTAATAATAAAAAATCCCTCCTTGTCTGATCACAGGTCATCGTGATTTTTGACTGCTGTGATCGTTTGTTTTATTACAGTCGACAATGTATTATTTTTCTTTCATTTGACCAGTTTGCTGATTAATAAAGCACTGTTAAATGTTAACACCTGGGTACACCGTTGTTTATGGCAATTGGTCATAAATATATCCATAACGTTTTTAGCCATAGTTTCCGGCTGTTCTATTTCACAAGACCAAAGGAAATGCAAAAACATGTGATTGTTGATGCGAGATTGTAATCCTCTGTTGGAGACCAGCCAATTACTCTGTAAGATCTGGTTTATGGAGACATTGGACTTTATCTGGAGCTATATCAGAAATAGAAAGCTGGAAAGAGGGCACAGTTTTGAAATAGTAGTTAAATATAATTGAAATCCAACTCATGCTATCCATACCCATATGTGTACTGAAAGGCAACAGCTTTTAGACTGCTGGACCACCGAGGTCTGTGTTTGCTTGATTCTGATTGGTTGGTGGGAGAAATTGGCGATCAATCTCTCTCTCTCACACATGCACACACACAATTGTTTGACCCAGGACAATTACGTATGCAATGGAAAGAGACAGATTAAAATAATACTGTGAGATGACCGTTAGAGTATGGACTTGAATGCTGTAGTGGGTTGATATTTTGCTATTGAATTCTAAAGCTAGGGCTCTCTTTTTAAGACATTTTCTGGGCCAACATTAGTACATACATTAATCTTGTATGCAAATAGACCCGGTTCTAGTTCTTATGTCACTACACGTTCAAGACCCTCTTAAAAAGCAAGACCAAGCTCAGCCTCTGACGTCTTGAAAGCTTATCCCAGATATGCATGGCTTTTACTATGGGACTGATTGTGCTGCATTCTTTGTCTCAGATGTGAAGAGTCAGTCACGCATACACTACTTAATTGGGTTACTTAAAGTTCCCAAGTTTTTTTGTGTAGCATTACGTTCTGATAAGCTACGTGGTCGCATGTTTCCTTTCCTTTAGTTTCCTACGTGGTCAAACTGTGCTTGGTGTGATTGAACTTTCCTAAAAAGCTTCCTGTTTGTCCTTCTCTTACAGGTCACTGATTATCATTAGTGATGGAGGACCGGTCTCTACTGCAGCACATGCGCCAAGCACCACAACCTAGTACACCTGTGCTTGGTATGCTACCGGATATACAGTACCAACAGTTCATAAGATCTTTTTAAACTGTCAGAATGTATGGGTATACATGAGTTAGCTTCCGACTAATTCCCCTTGAAGATTTTGTCAACTCATGTTTCTTCTGATGCAACTCTTACCTTACTTTCTAAGACTTTGAGATTCAAAGATGCATTTCGGATTTAAAAGAACAATCAGTCGGTAGTTGTGAAAGTGGCATTCATGAGCCAAAACAGGTCCCTTTTTTTGTTTACTACATCACCCATGACATGTATGATATATGATTAATCCAATTTGTTAAATTTTCTAAGATCTTGTGAGCTTAAGATCCTGGAATGCTTCTTTAACTATTATTGTGTGTGAGTGGCTAGCCAATGTAGGCCCACAATGCATAAGAACCATCACTAAGTGTCAAAATATATAAGGAGATCAGTTTAATTGTCTTCCTTTTCCCTCTAAACCCTCACAGTCTTATCCAAACTCATCATGGCAGTATTACCCATCGCCCAGATTGTAATAGGTATGTATCATATTGGCCCAATCCGAAATCAAGCTCTTAGCACCACGCCCTGTCAGGCCTCAAAACATTTACGTTTTTTTTATATCTGGTAGTTAGCTAAACTCACCTGGTGTCCCCAGGTCTGAATTGGGAGAGCACTTGATTGGACTTTGAGGACTGGAGTGAATTAGTTCTGCCCGATGCATTTGCAATCAGAGATGGGTATCAACATTATAGTGAAACTTCAACCTAGCCAATCAGAGGCTAATCTGGAGCAATTACCATAGTATGAAAACCTTGTATCTCTCAGATCTCCAGAAGTAAATAGGGATCTATTTTGGGGTTGGGTTATTCTATTCATTTTCTCACTTTTAAAGAATGTCAACCTACACGCACATGTAATAATATATTGTTATATCCCTACTGTCTTCAGAGGTGATGTTACATTTTTAGTCTGTGTGGATACGCCCATCTCTCCTTTCTATGGAAGAATTGACATTCAGGAGGAATTACCAAGCCTCAACTGCCCGCAACTGATCACTAAACAACAACACTCCTGCAGATGTATATGTCGGTTCCTGTCTGTTGGGCCAGCGTTCTAGCAAACATGCACAATGTTTTTCTGTACTAGGTGTTATGTTCCTGGAGAAATGCCCCCAGCAACGCTACATCCCAATCTACCTGTTGGTGACGGGGGCATTTGCCCTGAGCCTGTCTGTTATGTCCTGCCTGCCTTGTACCAAAGAGCAGGAGGATGGGGAGCAGAGCGGCCTCAGCACACTCTGCACTACCTGGAACTCTCTGGTGTCACTGTTCCTCTTCTGCTGGTTCATAGCAGGTGAGAGAAGATTGTCAATTTTTCTTCAGTGGTGCTTTTTGGATCTCAGAAATGTTGGGGGGATATTTATTTGTCTAGTCATCAGTCTATTTAACACTTTGAATTCTACATTTTACACTAAATAAAGATGTTACAAATGACAGATATGGTACTGCATAGGAGCAATGGAATATGATAAAAAAGAGAAACAGATCAAGAAAAGAAAGTGAAAAGTCATATTTTTCACTGATAATATGACATGAGAAATGACAGTGGTGGAATTCATTCAGCTAACAAAACGTTTTGTTAACCAGAATAAAAAGCCTGCATTACACCAATAATTTAAGGCCTGTTTACATAATGATACATTTACAAAGACATTCAAGAAGAATCGAAATGCTAGATTATTTGGTTGTCTAAACTTGTAGATAATGATAGTTGACAAGTCACCTTCTGAGATAGCATAAGACACATTTTTGATTGAGCCCCGTCAGATGTGTGCTAGTGTGAAGATAATGATTTAGGAAGTGCATTAAGTTTCTGTGAGGTGCGCACGCATATTCAAGCACTACGGAAATCATTATGCAAACTTAGATAAGTCTATTTAGTGTTTTATTCTCTCTTCTGTAGTGAGTATAAACTCTTAAATGTTGATTGAGCAAATCCCAGAGCTTGCATGGTGAGAAATCTGTTAATCTGTCACTGAGCTAGACTATAAACACTAACTGCTCTCTGGTCTTTGCTGAAAATGAGAATGTGTTGTCAGTCAACTTACTATTTAAAACAAGGGTATAAAAAGTGTGTTCTAGTTTGACTACACAGAAGGACCCAGATTAAACTCATCCTCAAACTCTCTTGTTAAGCAGGTTTATTTAGTCTATTTAAGAAAAAGAACCTATGAGAATACAGAAAGTATCACTGTATGATATAAAATGCATCATACTATGAAGCTTTCTGCTTGGAAAGTTCTAGATCTTGAAGACCTGACTGCACACATGCTAAACATACAGTTAGGTCCAGAAATAATTGGACACTGACAAGTTTTATTCTGTCTGTTTACCAAAATACAGTGGGGAGATCAAGTATTTGATACACTGCCAATTTTGCAGGTTTTCTCACTTATAAAGCATGTAGAAGTCTGTAATTTTTTATCATAGGTACTCTTCAAAGTCCAGAAAATCACATTGTATGATTAAGTAATTAATTCGCATTTTATTGCATGACATAAGTATTTGATACATCAGAAAAGCAGAACTTAATATTTGGTAGATAAACCTTTGTTTGCAATTACAGAGATCATACGTTTCCTGTAGTTCTTGACAAGGTTTACACACACTGCAGCAGTGATTTTGGCCCACACCTTCTCCAGATCCTTAATGAGTGGAGAACAGGAGGGCTTCTTAAAGAAAAACATGTCTGTGAGAGCCGGAATTCTTACTGGTTGGTAGGTAATCAAATAACTGACTCCATCAGGTTTTCTTCCAGAATGGTCCTGTATTTGGCTCCATCCATCTTCCCATCAATTTTAACCATCTTCCCTGTCCCTGCTGAAGAAAAGCAGGCCCAAACCATGATGCTGCCACCACCATGTTTGACAGTGGGGATGGTGTGTTCAGGGTGATGAGCTGTGTTGCTTTTACGCCAAACATAACGTTTTGCATTGTTGCCAAAAAGTTTGATTTTGGTTTCATCTGACCAGAGCACCTTCTTCCACATGTTTGGTGTGTCTCCCAGATGGCTTGTGGCAAACTTTAAACAACACTTTTTATGGATCTTTAAGAAATGGCTTTCTTCTTGCCACTCTTCCATAAAGGCCAGATTTGTGCAGTATACGACTGATTGTTGTCCTATGGACAGAGTCTCCCACCTCAGCTGTAGATCTCTGCAGTTCATCCAGAGTGATCATGGGCCTCTTGGCTGCATCTCTGATCAGTCTTCTACTTGTATGAGCTGAAAGTTTAGAGGGACGGCCGGGTCTTCGTAGATTTGCGGTGGTCTGATACTCCTTCCATTTCAATATTATCGCTTGCACAGTGCTCCTTGGAATGTTTAAGGCTTGGGAAATATTTTTGTATCCAAATCCGGCTTTACACTTCTCGACAACAGTATCTCGGACCTGCCTGGACTGTTCTTCATGATGCGCTCTGCGCTTTAAACGGACCTCTGAGACTATCACAGAGCAGGTGCATTTATACGGAGACTTGATTACACACAGGTGGATTCTAATTATCATCATTAGTCATTTAGGTCAACATTGGATTATTCAGAGATCCTCACTGAACTTCTGGAGAGAGTTTGCTGCACTGAAAGTAAAGGGGCTGAATAATTTTGCACGCCCAATTTTTCAGTTTTTCATTTGTTAAAAAGGTTTGAAATATCCAATGGATTTCGTTCCACTTCATAATTGTGTCCCACGTATTGTTGATTCTTCACAGAAAATTACAGTTTTATATCTTTATGTTTGAGGCCCGAAATGTGGCAAAAGGTCGAAAAGTTCAAGGGGGCCGAATACTTTCGCAAGGCACTGTAAATAATGAATATGGGCTTAGAGTGCAGTCTCTCTGCATTAATTTGAGGGTATTTATTCAAGGTGCAAACCATTGATAAACCTCAAGAATAGAAAGATGAGGTTAGACTTTGCCAAAAAATATTTTAAAAAAACAGCCCATTTCTGGAACTGCATTCTTTAGACAGATTAAACTAAGATCAACCTGTACCAGAATGATGGGATGAAATAAGTATGGAGAAGGCATGTAACAGCTCATGATCCGATGCATACAATATCATCTGTAAAACACGATGGAGGCAATGTGATGGCATGGGCATGCATGGCTTCCAATGGCACTGGGTCACTAGAAGTCAAAGCAGTTGGATGAATTCTGAAGTGTATAGTGATATATTGTCTGCTCCGATTCAGCCATTTTCAGCGAGTTGATTGGATGGTGCTTCAATTTACAGATGGACAATGTCCTAAAACACACTGCAAAAGCAACCCTTATTTAAGGCAAAGAAGTGGAATATTCTGCAATGGCAGAGTCAATCATCTGATCTTAACCCGATCGAGCATGCATTTCACTTCCTGAAAACAAACATAAGGCAGAAAGTCGCCACGAACAAACAACAACTGAAGATAACTGCAGTAAAGGCAAAACATCACAAAGGAGGAAACAGTGTTTTGTGATGTCAATGTGCTCAAGCAGTTATTGCCTGCAAAGTATTCTCGACAAAGTATCCTTTATAATTGTGTTAATTTGTCTAATTATATTTGACCCCCTAAAATAGGGGGACTGTGTAAGAAAATGGTTGCAATTACTAAACATTTCATACAATATTTTTGTTAAAGCTGAAAGTCTGCACTTCAGTTGCATCTTGGATGTTTCGTTTCAAATCCATTGTGGTGGCGTACAGAGCCAAAATTATGAAAATTGTGGCAGTGTCCAAATATTTCTGGACCTAACTGTATTTGGACTATGTTGACTAATGAAAGAAATACCAACATTATTTTTGGTTATTATTTCCCTTTAATCTATGCCCAGGAACCAACAATGCAATCAGCATTTCCTTATATCTCCTCACCCGTTGTTATTTCTCCAGGAAACGTATGGATCTATTCTATATACCCTGCCAACTATAAAGAAGAAGAGCCTCCCTACTGCAACAAGACCCTGTATTTGTTTGCCTTCTGGAGCACCAGCCTGGTCTATATATTCATAGGTGTTATCCTGGCTGGGGGCTGCTGTGTACTCCTCTGCATGTGTCTGTGTGGCGGGAGGGGGCTGGCGATGAACCGTGCAGATGTCTAAGGAAATTGTCAGGGTTTTTCTGGGTTTTCCTTGTTTCCTCTCAAATGCTTTAGTGGAGCTGAATTGAGGTAGCCTTAATAATCAAACGCTGTGAAAAATTTCAAGTAAATTACCATTGGAACTCGGTTTGGAGAGGGCTGAAGATCATTATCCTTTTAAAGTACCTGGTGAAAACCGCACTTCTAGAGGTTCATATTCTGTTTACTTACACCAAAATAATGTCATTGACTGGTACTTTTGGCGCTCAAGTGTGAGAAAACAAATTCAAAACCTCAAAAAGAAAGTTTAGAACATGTCATGTTGGCATATTAGTTATGTTGGCCCTTTAGCTGTTGTTGGGGTACATCCAGAAAATTCAAAATCAGAAATCTACTTTTAACCTTGTTTAAATGTTTAATACTACTTAATGTTAATATAAATAACTTCTTATGTTTTAGAAACATATGAAGCATTGTTAATTGGAGGGTGGTTACAGAATGTTTGCATACTGTACGAAGTATACTGCACAGTAGAGTACGTTGTTAAATAGGTATGATTTTGTGTCATGTTGGATGTGGAATTATTAGTAATGCTCTTTACATTTCAATCTGCAACATTTTACACATTAACATCACTGAATTTAAATTTTTTGGAAGGCGAGGGTGTAAGGTTTATGGTTCTATCCAGTTCCTGATCATGTAAGATGGGTGTACACACAGTGCACATTGTACTGGTAATGTTTAAATTGTATTAGTCATACCTCCATGCCTCCCAGCCTTTTGTACACACTATCGGTGTGTATATTTATCAAAAGATCTGCATAACATTACGAAATCTGCATTGCTTAATGCTAATCTCTTTTTAATATTTTTCTACAGTCAAATATCAATGTTTAATCCACACTCATTACATATGGAATTGTGCCTCCAAGTGATTAAAAATGAATAAACTGTATGTGTTGTTTTTGTCAACACATCTGGACTTGCCTCTATCTGCCTTTTCATTCAGAGGAAAAGTATTGGTTAATTAAATGAAAAAATACCTTTTAGATATACTGATCTCACATGTTACCAGAATTAAACATTGGATTACTGAATAGTAAATACTATTTTGTAACTATATATTTGTTTGTTTTGTTTTTATTATTAATTATGTTTCACTATCTTTAGATGTTTTACATGAATCCAGAGCCTTTAACTCTCAACAAGCTATTTACATGGATTTCTTCCTAGCCACTGTTCAGGAATTTCTTGTTGTTGGAGTTTTATGCTGTCTAATCAGTATAATAACTCTTTGCAACAACTGCTGATGTAAAGGCTTTATGGAATAAGTGACTGATCAAATTTGATGTAGGGGCAATACTAGAACCGGTATTCTAAGGATTCTGTTTATTTGCAACAAAATATGTTAAACTGAGATGGTTGTATAAAAACATTTTGTTGATGGCAAGAACTATGCATAATCATTTGCAAAGCTGTGAAGTATTGAATCAAGACTTTTGTATCAGTATCATAATCCATGTCATAAAGTCTGGTAGTATGTTCGATGATTGATTGATTTTGTCCTTTGTTGAACAAAAAAAAGAACTTTCTGTAAAATAAACACATTCTACAGCTTGGTTTATTGCAGATCACCCAAACTACTTTTGCACACATGAAACTTCCATTTATGTGGAGTGCATTATTGGAATCGTTCCATTTTCACTATTGCATCACATTATCAAGAAACAGTTAACAGTTTTTATTTTACTGAAAAGTGGGAAATTGCTTAGTTGCTTAAAGAAAGCAGTTAAAACAATTAATGTTTTATAAAGGTATTTTACATCAGCAGTTGTCACAAAGTGCTTGTACAGGTACCTTGCTTGAATCCCCAAAAAGCCAAAAACAAAAAATGTATGCACAATTGTTAGGAAAAACTCCCTAGTATGGACAAAAACCCAAACTTGGAGACCTAGAGAGGAGTCAGACAGAGGGGATGCCAGGCGTCAGTCCTCTACTGACTGTGCCAGGTGGAACTTCTAGGAGTAAATATCTTTTAGGTCCACATCCATTTTTAGCATGTTCAGATCACCAGCATTTGAATAAATTCAGAGTTGCTCGGCGGAATCCAGATGCATAGCACAACCCAGTGGACAAGGACAGGGACAGCAGGAATCATCTGACAGACGATCAGCAACACTAGCCAGTGGACTTCAGACATTGTAAGATGTCAGAGCCCAAATACAGATAATGAGTCAGGTGGAGAGAGGTGTAATTTGTTCTTTTTTTTTTGCCAGACCACATAAGCGGAGCCGGCCAAGATGAGCAGTCTGACAGACTGACTCTTGTTAAATAGTGTCATGGTTAGAGACGTGGACCTGCAACCAATAGGTCCCACGTGTGAATCTCATCACAGTCAAAACAAATTATGCATTAGGATTTGTTACGGAGAGACAAAAACTTTGCTGGATACAACCTTCAGTAGCCTCATTAAAGTAAGCTTAAAATAAAACTGTTTGCAGTTATATTGCATCTATTTCTGGTGCTATTTGGGGTAATATAGGCTAGAACAAAACCACTTGGCAGTAAAAGAGGAGGGGTTTCCATCCTTTTACTTGACAAAAAAGTCGGTTGTTGTCACCTATATTGATAGTTATTGTATCAATGTCATTCAAGAATGAATGAAAAACGAAAATGTTTGTGCCATGAAATGAAATAGCTTTGGCAGTGTTTAGTTCATCTTCAATCTTGCTAGCAATTGCTCAATTCTTATGACTATTACAAGTGGTAAGTTAGTAGATACTAGTAAGCCTATTACTGGCTAATTAGCTGTTAAAACGGCCAGTAGCAAACGCTATACATTTTATAGATGCTATTTGTGGTGGAGGGAAACTTAATAAGAAACGTGAGTCAGTTTAACAAAATGCTTAATGGTTTCTAGCGAAATATTCAAACTTACTGTGATGTCAATGCGTGTTTAAGTTATCTAATGTTGAGATGCTATGCTGACACTGGGCAAACGTATAGGACTGGTGCCTAGTGGTTTTTGTGTAGTAGGCTGGGTTTCTCGTGTTGTGAAATGCAGTTATGTGATTGGTTCTGGGGATCACGTGGTTCGGGGGGGGGGGATCAGGAAGCTCGCAAAGGAGCTGCGTAGCAGAGTCTGTATCAGCTGTTGTGCGGAGCAGTTTTCAGTAAACGCTATTGAGTTATTCCAACCACCGTCTACCGTGTCTTTAACTAGCACCCAAGATATTACATTATGCACACAGCCTCTCACATGGAAGAGGCGGTTTCGAGTCCAGTGAGGGCAACAACAGTTATCATTCTAATTGCTGGCCAGCTGAACTATGCTTGCCTGGTTCCTTTTCTGGTTTACAGTTGCATGCAGCAAGTTGATACAATCATCTCTCTCACGCTAAATAAGTGAGAGTCCCGTACATGGAAGAGCAGGCATGGCTAATGTTTTTTTCCTTGGTAAGAGAAGACAGTGCCATTATTATATTCTACATTTGATCACATGGCTCCCTGTGTTGTTTGTATCATACACATTAAATCTTTGTGTCTCTTCACTATGTCCTGACTCTACTGCTGACCTTTTTCTTCCTCAACCACAACAATATTATCAGCATGTTTCACTCCACAAGAATATTCTCTCTGAGTACGGGAAAAAAGCAGAAGCATGGAAAAACGAAAGACAGTGGTAATGTACAAAGACAGATTCCCATCAGTCCACCCTATAACTGCTTGAGGGCCCAGGCTGTTAGGGTCTCCTGAAGGCTGACAAACTTTACTCCACAACAATGTTTCAAAAACCCTTTAAAGATGGAAACCATTTTGAGGGCCGTGACGTCGCCCGGTATGGCGCAGCCGGGCCCCACCCTGGAGCCAGGCCCGGGGTTGGGGCTCGTATGCGAGCGCCTGGTGGCCGGGCCTTTCCCCACGGGGTCCAGCCGGGCTCAGCCCGAAGGAGTGACGTGGGGCCGCCTTCCCGTGGGCTCACCACCTGCAGGAGTGACCATAAGGGGTCGGTGCATAGAGGATGGGGCCTCGACAACCCGATCCCTGGACACGGAAACTAGTTCTAGGGATGTGGAACGTCACCTCGCTAGCGGGGAGGGAGCCTGAGATTGTGCGTGAGGTTGAGAGGTTCCGACTAGAGATAGTCGGGATCACCTCTACGCACGGCTTGGGCTCTGGAACCACGCTCCTTGAGAGAAGATGGACTCTTCACCACTCTGGAGTTGCCCATGGTGAGAGGCGGCGGGCTGGTGTGGGTTTGCTTATTGCCCCCCAGCTCTGCCGCCATGTGTTGGAGTTTACCCCGGTGAACGAGAGGGTCGTTTCCCTGCGCCTACGGGTCGGGGATAGGTCTCTCACTGTTGTTTGTGCCTACGGGCCGAACGGCAGTACCCAACCTTCTTGGAGTCTCTGGGAGGGGTGCTGGAAAGTGCTACTGGGGGACTTCAACGCCCACGTGGGCAACGACAGTGACACCTGGAGGGCCGTGATTGGGAGGAACAGCCCCCCTGATCTGAACCCGAGTGGTGTTCAGTTATTGGACTTCCGTGCTAGTCACAGTTTGTCCATAACGAACACCATGTTCAAGCATAAGGGTGTCCATCAGTGCACGTGGAACTAGGACACCCTAGGCCGTAGGTCGATGATCGACTTTGTTGTTGTTTCATCTGACCTGCGGCCGTATGTCTTGGACACTCGGGTGAAGAGAGGGGCGGAGCTGTCAACTGATCACCACCTGGTGGTGAGTTGGATCCGATGGCGGGGGAGGAAGCTGGACAGACTCGGCAGGCCCAAGCGTACTGTAAGGGTCTGCTGGGAATGTCTGGCCGAGTCTCCTGTCAGAGAGATCTTTAAATCCCACCTCCGGCAGAGCTTCGACTGGATCCCGAGGGAGGCTGGAGATATTGAGTCCGAGTGGACCATGTTCTCCACCTCCATTGTCGAAGTGGCCGCTCTGAGCTGTGGCCGTAAGGTCTCTGGTGCCTGTCGAGGCGGCAATCCCCAAACCCGGTGGTGGACACCGGAAGTAAGGGATGCCGTCAAGCTGAAGGAGTCCTATTTTGCCTGGTTGGCTTGTGGGACTCCTGAGGCAGCTGACGGGTACTGGCAGGCCAAGTGGACTGCAGCCCGGGTGGTTGTGGAGGCAAAAACTCGGGCCTGGGAGGAGTTTGGTGAGGCCATAGAGAAGGACTATTGGCTGGCCTCGAAGAGATTCTGGCAAACCGTGCAGCGCCTCAGGAGAGGGAAACAGTGCTCTACCAACGCTGTTTACAGTGGAGGTGGGCAGCTGTTGACCTCAACTGGGGATGTCGTCGGGCGGTGGAAGGAGTACTTCAAGGATCGTCACGTCTTCCATTGAGGAAGCAGAGGCTGAGGGCTCAGAGGTGGACTCGTCCATCACCCGGGCTGAAGTCACTGAGGTGGTCAAGAAACTCCTCGGTGGCAAGGCACCGGGGGTGGATGAGATCCGCCCTGAGTACCTCAAGTCTCTGGATGTTGTGGGGCTGTCTTGGTTGACACGCCTGTGCAAAATCGCGTGGCGGTCGGGACAGTGCCTATGGGATTGCAAACCGGGGTGGTGGTCCCTCTTTTTAAGAAGGGGGACCGGAGGGTATGTTCCAACTACAGGAGGATCACACTTCTCAGCCTCCCCGGGAAAGTCTATGCCAGGGTGCTGGAGAGGAGAATACGGCCGATAATACAACCTCGGATTCAGGAGGAACAGTGTGGTTTTCATCCCAGCCATGGAACACTGGACCAGCTCTATACCCTCTACAGGGTGATGGAGGGTTCATGGGAGTTTGCCCAACCAGTCCACCTGTGTTTTGTGGATTTGGAGAAGGCATTCGATTGTGTCCCTCGCGGCATCCTGTGGAGGGTGCTTCGGGAATATGGGGTCCTGGGTCATTTGCTAAGGGCTGTCAGGTCCCTGTACGACCGAAGCAGGAGCTTGGTCCGCATTGCCAGCAGTACGTCAGACTTGTTCCCAGTGCATGATGGACTCCAGCAGGGCTGCCCTTTGTCGCCGGTTCTGTTCGTAATTTTTATGGACAGAATTTCTAGGCGCAGCCAGGTACCGGAATGTGTCAGGTTTGGGGACCATACGATTTCGTCTCTGCTCTCTGCGGATGATGTTTTCGTGTTGGCCCCTTCAAACCAGGACCTTCAGCATGCACTGGGACGGTTTGCAGCCGAGTGTGAAACGTTTGGGATGAAAATCAGTACCTCCAAATCCGAGGCCATGGTCCTCAGTCGGAAAAGGATGGCTTGCCCACTTCAGGTTGGTGGAGAGTTCTTGCCTCAAGTGGAGGACTTTAAGTATCTAGGGGTCTTGTTCACGAGTGAGGGAAGGATGGAACGGGAGATTGACAGATGGATCGCTGCAGCTTCTGCAGTAATGCGGTCGATGTATCAGTCTGTCGTGGTGCAGAAAGAGCTGAGCCGCAAGGCGAAGCTCTCGATTTACCAGTCAATCTACGTTCCTACTCTCACCTATGGTCATAAGCTTTGGGTCATGACCGAAAGGACAAGATCCTGTATACAGGCAGCCGAAATGAGCTTTCTCCGCAGGGTGGCTGGGCGATCCCTTATATATAGGGTGAGAAGCTCGGTCACCCGGGAGGAGCTCAGAGTAGAGCCGCTGCTCCTCCACATCAAGAGGGGTCAGCTGAGGTGGCTTGGGCATCTGTTCCGGATGCCTCCTGGACGCCTTCCCGGGAAGGTGTTCCGGTCCCGTCCCACTGGGAGGAGACCCCGGGGAAGACCTAGGACACACTAGAAGGACTATGTCTCCCGGCTGGCCTGGGAACGCCTCTGTGTCCCCCTGGAAGAGCTAGAGGAAGTGTCTAGGGAGAGGGAAGTCTGGGCATCTCTGCTTAGACTGCTGCCCCTGCGACCCAGCCCCGGATAAGCAGAAGAAGATGAATGAAGGAATGAACAATGTTTCAAAATGTGGCAATTGCAGGGACTGCAACCCTCTACCCCTTAAAAAAATGGAAGATGTGCAATGACATCTCAGTAGGAAACCTCTCTAAAGGCACCCCACAGAGTATCTGCAGGATTCAGGAAGTTATATTTAACCCTTAAGTTATGTTAGGGTCAAATTGACCCATTTTAAGATCTAAAATACCATTTAAGTTGTTTTTTATCTGCATGAAACTGGATGATATTCTTAACTTTGTGTTTATAAACATACAAAATGAAAGACAACCAAATGTAACAGTTTGCAGGGCCTGTAAAAAAAATCTTGACATTTGTAATGTTAGGGTCAAAATGGAGAACCTATGTTAGGGTGGAGGAGAATCGATGAAAATGCTTCTGAGTGCAGATATAGAGTGGAAAGTATCTCACTACACCTCAAAACACTTATATACACACACACACACATACACAAACATACTGCACATACATATAACTATGCCTGCCATGGTCAGTGTTTTGTTGAAGTATTGTTTTACCAGGTCATATGAGGTGAAGAATTGTCACGTTAGAGATATTTCACCCTGTAAGACCCTTTGTAGTGTCTAACATCACACACACTAAAAGTTTAATCAATAGTGAGTACTGGGTAGTGATTTAACACCCTGGGTCAGTTTGACCCACTAACATAATGAGTGGAACCAAAATGTTAACATAAGACACTTGAAGACTTTGTAAATTGCAAGACAAATTCAATTTAAGACCAATTTCACAACAACACCCCACACATAAAATACGTAAGGACACTGATTCGACTAAAGTATACTCAGTTGTTAGTAGGAATGGGAAACCAAGGCTTTCTGAACCCTTGACCATTGCTAGAAGCTTTCCAACACAGTGCACTGCAGGGACCTCTGCTGGACAAAATGTAATATGACATGTTTGAGTTAGACATATTTAGCCCGGAGCAGTGAATAATGAGGACTATTGAAAAGGGTAACTCAATAAAACAGGAATTTGTGTAGAGAGAAAGGATGAATTTAGCATTCAAAATCATATTAACCAGAGAGAGAACTGAACCTGTTACCATGTGAACAGCAGTCTGGAGTAATATGGTTACACCCCAGTATTAGATGTGTTACTTTGGTAATTGTTCATTTGTGAACTGTGGGTTGCTGCGTTATGGTTTGAAAAGAACTTGGTCAAACGAAGCTTCAGATGTCATCCATCACGTGATATTATACTAAAATATCTCAGTTTAAGTCATTCATTTAATTTGGACAATGATTGAGCCATTCTAGTCAACAAAATGCCCTTATGTTTTAGTCCAATTTTAGTCTAATCATAGTTGTTGCCCTCATTAACCTATAGTAGCCTAAACATATCACCATTTGCACAACTTTAGCACTGCCCCTAGGAGCCTGTTTTGAACCGTCCTCACCGTGCACTTCACCCTAGCTGCTGTTTGCCATTCTTTTTGTAGGTCACTTGATGTCATCCTACGGTTGTTGAGTGACATTCGAATGAGTTGACGTAATCTCGGTCAATGGACAGTCGTTTTCGCCCTCTGCCAGTCTGTAGCTTTGTTGTCCCCACTGTTTGTTGCTTGACCTTTTTCTTATGAACCGCCGTCCTTTACATTTTCAGGATGGAAGCAACCTGATGCTCACTGTATCCCTCTGCCAGTAAAGCCAGAATTGAACCCTTCTTTTCCTCACTCAACTCCTTTGTCATGCTGAATAGTATTTTTTTATTTATTTAAATTGCCTTTGAGGTACTACTTGCACTGTTTCTGCCATCCAGCTGGTCCTATTGCAAGAGGATAGTGATGACCACAGCAGTGGTTTTTACACTTTTCTTCATTAAATTAAGTAATCACCTAATCAGTACCTCATTAAGTAAAATGAGGTGTGCCTGTGTTGGAATATAACACACACTGGAATGGAATGGCTGCCATACATGTAGAGATGCTGATTTAAGAAAATATATTTCCAAAGCTGTATATGTTTAATGTAGCTGCTGAAAGGTGTTTAATTTGGTAGGGGAGGCTAAACAGCATCACAATTGCTTGTACTGATATTATACTTTTCCTGTTTGAAGTATATCTTTTTATATTTCATCTTCAGTTGTTGCCAAGTACATTTTGTGCCTGTTGGGTTGCATAAATAGATTACCTCACTTGGTCCAGACAAGCAAACTCGGCAGAGTTGCCCAAAAGCAGCTATACTTCCTGAGGAGACTCAAGAAGTTTGGCATGTCTGTAAAAACTCTCACCAACTTCTACAGGTGCACCATTGAGAGCCTCCTATCAGGCTGTATTACTGCCTAGTACGGCAGCTGCTCCGATTGCAGCTGTCCCTCCTGAGGGTGGTGAAGTCTGCGGAGCGAGTCATTGGCTGCCATCACCCCTCTGTGCAAGGCATCTACCATACATGATGCCTTTGGAAAGCACGGAACATCATCAAAGACTACAGCCACCAAGGCTATGGTCTGTTCACACCGTTGCTTGCCGTCTGGTTGACATTACCGGAGCATCGGGGGAAAGCACTTCCAGACTCTCAGTTTTTTCCCTCAGGCCATAAGGCTCCTCAACCTGCAACACTAATCTATGATCATACTGATCACACATGAACATTCCAAATACTCTGATGTCTTTCTATGTACATTTAATGTACATTAGAATATTATTTTGTATGTACCATTCATAGGCATATTACACTCATTATATTTATAATATGCAATACTTCTACCCATATTGTTCATATTTCCTATCCTTCTCTCTTTAAAATTGCTGCTAGTTTACATTTTTATGTATATTGTTGCAATATTATATATTTTTATCTTTCTTAATTCTTACTACGTAGATGTGTGCCATGTCACAAGAATGTCTCTGTTCAGAATGACGCTGTGTTATTCTGTGCATTTGATAATTAAACTCTGAACTTGATATTACACCCACACACTGTTGCCATAGTGAATCACGTTATCTGCGTTCCATTGATGAGGGTTTTCTTTATCTCCTCGTGCACATGCTTTACTCAGGGTTAACTTAACTCAGAGTTGACTGAACTAATTGTTACTACCAGTTCTGAAACCGTCAACTGAGTTTGTTAACCCTGCTTTCTGATATACTCCCTATGTGTTTAACAAGAGAGGTTTATCTAGCTTCACTAACGTTAGCAATGCCATTGGAGTTGGTTGTAGCGATGCAGAAAAAAACAATCATGTCATTCATTACAATGACTACATGTAGATATTGTTGCAAATGCAATATATATATGCGGTTAGCGCATCCAATGGAAATGCAACTCTGTCATTTTGAAGTATAACTAGTGAAAGTGGAGCTGTGGATGGAAGGAGAGTTTGTTTTGCCCGCCAAGTGGGCGTTCCCATTAATGGGCTTATTCAAGTCCTCTCTTATTTCTTGAGTTATTTTTATCTCTTAGGCCTAAGCATTTCCCACATATGTCAGTCTTAGAAAGGCGGTCTGTTTCAAGTTGGTGAATAAAAACACTTGGTGGGTTAGGCCGGAGTGTCAGTACTGTATTAATTAATCCAGCACAAAACCCGGACACCGTCAGACAACTGGCTTTTTGTTTCTGACTGTCCTACAGGATTTAACCACAAGGTAACACACAGCTGACTAAGCAGTTACAGAAGACACTGTAACAGTCTGTAACAGGCAATTCTAGTTGCATTTTTCATCAATTAATTTCTTAAATTATCCTTTGACCACGTTCTGGCCCACCATCCAGTGGTGTAAAAAAAATTGGCCTGATGTCAACCTTACTTGCCGACCCCTGCCCTATGTAGTGATTTTGGCCCATTCTTCTTTTTGTTATGATAGAGAAAATGTCACTGTGTTTGTTCACTGTGTCTCTCCTGTTACACGGCTTAATGGCTTAAATGTAAAATGTATGGTACATTTGGTGCTGACTAATTACACATTTACAAACAGATACAGTAGTTTTACAGTGGCCAGCATTTAGAACATTTTCATTGTAATATCAGAACATGTCTATAATATACAGTATCTGCAATAATAGTGGAATGATAGTGTTTCACAACAATTATACACTAAACAATTGAAATGCGTACAAAACTGCATCCTAAAATTACACATTTCTATTTGTCAGTAGAAGACACACCATTTTCCTGATATTAATATAACTGATTCTGATTAGCACTACATAAAATCTGCTTTTAATGTAGGACATCCTTGAAGGTTTCTTGGTTGCTACTGCAGAGATGCAGTGCTGCTTGAAAGTACGGTTCAAGGGATGTCGTTGTTTTTGTATAAACTATTAAAATAAACATATAAAATCTAAACCCAATTTGTAATAAAAACACTAGTAAATACAATTCCAAATAAAGGAATGTGTTTATTTAACAAAAGTGGTTTATTAACCAAAAATTCAGATTTCATCTATGGAAAAATATCTGAACACCTTCATTCAATAGCTAGTGTCAGCTCCACTAACAGTGATAACTTGGAGTAAATGTCTCCTATTGCCACTAACCAGTCTCTGACATCTTTTTCTAGGGTTTTTTCCCACCTTATAAACTCAGCCAATTGAGTGAGGTTTGAGGGGTGTCTGGTATTTATTGCCTGCTTTAACTTGGCCAATCCAAAACACAAATGTTCTTTATCTTGAGTCATTCTTTATTAGATTTGTTTGAATGCTTTGGGTCGTTGTCTTATTGGAAGAGCCATTTTTGGCCAACCTTAGCTCCGAGGATGGCTTGACATCCTGTTCAATTCCTTGGTATACCTCAGAATACATGGTTCCCTTGATGATGTGCAGTCGACCAAATCCAGAGGAAGAAAAGCAACCCCAGATCTTGACATTCTTACCATAATGCTTGACTGTTAGAAAGGTTATTTTGGTGGTAGGCCGTGTTGCGTTTTTGCCAAACATAGCAGTTTTGATTGTGACCAAAATGGTCAATGTTGGACTCATCTATCCAGAGATTGGACTTCCAGAAACCTTCAGGTTTGACCAGGTAGTCACTGGCAAAAGTAAGAAGGGAGTTAGGTTATTTTTTCATTCCGATTCAGTGTTCTTATTTTTGAGGCATGCAGTTACATGAGATGCAGCCACCTAGGTCTCATCATCATCATCATCTTCCGCTTATCCGGGGCCGGGTCGCAGGGGCAGCAGTCTAAGCAGAGATGCCCAGACATCCCTCTCCCTAGACACTTCCTCCAGCTCTTCCGGGGGGACACTGAGGCGTTCCCTGGCCAGCCGGGAGACATAGTCCCTCCAGCGTGTCCTAGGTCTTCCCCGGGGTCTCCTCCCGGTGGGACGGGACCGGAACACCTTCCCAGGACCCCTCTCGATGTGGAGGAGCAGCGGCTCTACTCTGAGCTCCTCCCGGGTGACCGAGCTTCTCACCCTATCTCTAAGGGATCGCCCAACCTCATTTCGGCCGCCTGTATCCGGGATCTTGTCCTTTCGGTCATGACCCAAAGCTCATGACCATAGTTGAGAGTAGGAACGTAGATTGACCGGTAAATCGAGAGCTTCGCCTTGCGGCTCAGCTCTTTCTGCACCACAACACACTGATACATCGACCGCATTACTGCAGAAGCTGCAGCGATCCGTCTGTCAATCTCCCGTTCCATCCTTCCCTCATTTGTGAACAAGACCCCTAGATACTTAAACTCCTCCACTTGAGGCAGGCACTCTCCACCAACCTGAAGTGGGCAAGCCACCCTTTTCCGATTGAGGACCATGGCCTCGGATTTGGAGGTATGGATTCTCATCCCCACTGCTTCACACTCGGCTGCAAACCGTCCCAGTGCATGCCAACACGACAACATCATCCGCAAAGAGCAGAGATGAAATCGTGTGGTCCCCAAACCTGACACCCTCCGGCCCCTGGCTGCGCCTAGAAATTCTGTCCATAAAAATTACAAACAGAACCGGCGACAAAGGGCAGCCCTACCGGAGTCCAACATGCACTGGAACAAGTCTGACTTACTGCCAGCAATGCGGACCAAGCTCCTGCTTTGGTCGTACAGGGACCTGACAGCCATTAGCAAAGGACCCAGGACCCCATATTCCCGAAGCACTCTCCACAGGATGCCACGAGGGACACAGTCGAATGCCTTCTCCAAATCCACAAAAACACATGTGGATTGGTTGGGCAAACTCCCATGAACCCTCCAACACCCCGTAGAGGGTATAGAGCTGGTCCAGTGTTCCACGGCCCGGACGAAAACCACATTGTTCCTCCTGAATCCGAGGTTCTACTATCGGCCGTATTCTCCTCTCCAGAACCCTGGCATAGACTTTGCAATTCTTCAGATGTTATGTTTGGGTTGGTATGTACCTGATTTATTATTTTCTCGTGGCTTCGGGGGATATTTTGGAAGGGCGTCCTCTTTTACAGAGTTGCTGTCAAGTTTAACGATTTCCATTTGTAAATGCTTTCTATAACTGATGAAACTCAAATCTTTCTGACATGGTTGTAAAACCTTCCCCAGAGTGATGTCTCCACAGACCGCTCTCACTATCCTCTTCCTAATGTCCTCTATGATCTCCTTTCCTCTCTGCAGTGTGTTTGGCATTCACCTATATGGTGAATGCAACACCAAACTTACCATGTAAACCAAAATATGGAATTGAGAACCATTCTACATCTGTTATGTCAGATAAAAAAAACAGGTTATGATTAAATAAATAATTAATATAATAATATATAATTGCACAAGTGGTTCACATACTTTCAAGTGTTTCAGACACACCCATTGCTCACAGGTGCATATAAATCCAGCACAGAGCCATGAAATCTCCATAGACAAACATTGGCGGTACAATGGGTAGTACTGCCCTACTAGATCTGCCCCAGTCCACTGTAAGTGCTAATTGTGAAGTGGAAGTGTCTAGGAGCAACAACAGTCCAGCCACGAAGTGATAGACCACACAAACTCACAGAGCAGGGCCATTGAGTGCTGAAGTGCGTAACGCATAAAAAGTGCCTATCATCTGTTGCATCACTCACCAGAGTTCCAAACTGCCTCTGGAAGCAACATCAGGACAAGAGCTAAAAGACATTTTAGGCCATTGGATGCTTTCAATTTTGTAGGAAGTTTGGGGAAGGCCCTTTCCTCTATCTGCTTTTCCATTCTGATAAACTACTGGCAACTTAAATTAAGAAATAATTGAAATACAGGTTTGTTTTCCTGTTTGATGTACTGATCTTATGTGTTTCAAAAATTAAACATGATTTTTACAAACTAGCACATAAGTTTTGGGTGAATTTGTACACATTTGTGTTTGATTAAAAACCATCCCTCACTACCACCTCCTTCCTGGAGGAGAAACATCTTTCTTGTACTCGTTTCAAGCTACTCAGCAAAATGGTGTTAATCACTGCCATTTGCTATTCTCAGCCCAATACCAAGTATTCACTAGTTTTACATTCTTTATTTTGATTGTTATGCAAACAAAAATATAAATATCAACATGTAACAATTTAAAAGATTTTACAGAGCAAAATTCCTATAATGACATAATTCTAACTAAATGGATTCATTAGGACTTAATCAATGCATAATGTTTGTACACATGGATGTTTTTGCATTCATTTTTATTTTTATTTCAGCTCATTAAATATAACACTTTCCATGTAGCATTTATATTTTTGTTCTGTATACATTGTTAAGTGATTGACAAGGGCTTTCCAAATCACCCAACAGAGCTGTTTATAAGAAATATTTATGATACATTTTGCGATTTTTTTGGTCACTCCTGAACCTTTGACCAAAAACAAGCTACGCAAGGGCAGTAGTTTGACATATGGAGCCATGTCAAAAAGGGATGCTAGGTGGCCAGTAGATCCATTTTGGTATCGCCTCAGCTCGCTTGGAACCTCGACGGAGCAGGTACTAAAAAAAGTATCTGGTAGCAGTTACTATCCTCACTTTTGTCCAGTGGAAAAGCAAATAAGGTGAGGCGTGTAGAGCAGAGTCGAGCCGTTACCATGCAGTGGAAAAGCGCTATAATTTGCCAGGCTCTAGATAAGTCTCTTGAGTACTCTTGCGAAGAAAAAGCCTGGAGAAACTGAATGCCCAATTAAACCTGTGTGACCAATAATTTGTCAGATTCTTTATAAGGAAACTTTTTTTAAAAGATTTGTTTCATTACTTACCTGCAGCAATGTTATCCCAACGACCTTTTTCCAAGCCCAATAAAACCTTTCATTTTTGAAAATTTCTCCTGGATACTTGGCTTTTTAGAAACCTGCACTGCAACAAACACCCACACCCCATGGTGATTTACTAAAACTACTATGGGTGTAGTAATAATTCTGATTCTTCACAGAAAAATATGCAAAGCTGAGATATAACATTATGTTAGTGGTCAAAACTGGGTGCGACAATTTAATAAAAAAAATGTTTAAGTGTTCCAAAAGACTTAGGTATCAATTCAAAATGAATGTGCTATGAAATGTGGCAGTATATTTAAATAGTAGACTCACTTTATCATATGTGCAAGTAAACAAATCCAACAACTTCAACAACTGTAATTGCAGATCATACAGCCTACTTTCACACATTGTTGTACTGTATGGGGCAGTATTTTTAAGAAACAATTTTCTGTTAACTTTAGACTGAAACTCCTGTCAAAGGTTTCATTGTAGTTATTAATGAACTTGCTGCACCTTTCTACGGGGAAAACCGGCACCCCTCTTCAATGTTGAAGGGGTCCATGCACCAACTGCTGTTTTCAGCTCTTGCCATAGGTTATGGATTTGATTCAGATCTGTACTCCTTGCTGTCCAAATTATCTTCTTCATTCCTGGATGTGCGTTTGGGTTCACTGTCCTGATGCAAGATCCACAACCTTCAATAGATATCCAACATTTGGAAAATGAGTTGAACATGGGACTCTAAAACGTACATGCCTTACACATGTTCAACACAGTAAAAAAACAGAAAAGCAAACCCACAACAGATTCTTCCAGGTATTTGATTATAGGGAGGGACATCTTTTAATTGAATGCTTCATATGGTCATCAGTAAACACAGTGCTAATCAGTTTTACATAAGATCAGTGGGACAAATTGCCTGTAGAAAGGAGATCATTAATGGATACATGAAGCATTTTTTGCCAAAGTAATAGCTCAAATTAAATTATTTTGGTCATTGGGTTTTGTCCATTTCATTATTCTTTAGAATTTAAAAAAACTCAGTAGAATGACACTTTGACAAGTCGTCTATGGGCCAAGAGAAATGTAATCAATGGTTCAGTTCTTTAAAAAGCAATTACAATATTCAGTTCAATATAGCAACTGGTTAAGTGCTAAAAAGCACTGGAAGCAATTAGTGCCCATGTTTACTATTTATGGAGAAAAAGCTAAACAAAAATAGTATCAAAATAATGAATTGGTTTCAGGTGATTGTGAGAAAAAAGTTGACACCCATTTACAACTGAAGAAGAGCACAGATACATGCAGGGATGTCTATGTGGTTTTCAGTTTCCTCCTTACATCAATAGAAAGATCAGTTCAAAGGATCAGGCCAAAACGAGAGTCAGCTAAACCCAACAGATTATCAGTTGGTAGTAATACCTATTTTAACTTATTGGGCTGACCAAAACCTACAGTCACTGCTGACTGAGATATTTTCTTTTAAACATGACCAGCATCTAATATGGTGCATGCGTAACCAAGTCAGATTGGTACAACTCAGTTGGTTTCAGCTCAGCGGTGTAAAAGATGTGACTCTTAACTTGATTGTTTGTCATCAGTGTTGATTCCCATCCTTCTCCTTATTGCTCCTAGTGGACATGGAGTAGCCGCTCCCCTCCTTTTCCTCCAGCGATCTGTCCTCCCAAACAGGACCAAAAATATAAATATAAACCTGTGATCAATTTTATCAATACAGCTTATCACACCTTACAGTACAGTAACACAATCGATCAAACAGGCTCAAAATATTCTCACCTGTCCTGAGTTCTGCTGATATTGTAAAAGAGTCGGGATGATGACTAGCGTTGATTGACAACCCACCAACGACTGATGGTCCCTCCCCATCTCCAGTGTGAATGGGCTCAACCCCCTGCCCCTGCCAATCTCTAAGAGCAGTTTGAAAGCTCTGGGCAAAACAGGCTGTTATGTCCTTAGCTCTCTCTGCACTGCTGCACCAAAATACCCTGCACTGTAACTGCAACTGCGGGCCCTGCTGCTTACAGATGTACAGAAACACGTTGGGATTATCTGTGTCAGCTGCACAGAATGCAATGTCTCTCAGGTAGGTCTTCGCAAGCTGTCTCCCTGTGGCAATATCCTTGACCTCTACGTAGCGAGGCCGTACCACCAGAGCATGCGCCTTTCCAGGTTTTTCAGGGGCCCTCTGCTGGAGAAGGCGGCTTATGGCCCCCTGGGCCTGCTCCATTTCAAGGGAGTAGATTTTCTCAGTGCCCAGGTAGTGTAGTTTGTAGAGGGGGTCACCCCGGGAGAGGCTGGCAGTGCGGTCAGGGCAAAACTGGCAGCGTAACAAAGCGGGAGACTTCCTCAGAGTCAGAATGAGCTGGAAGGAGGGGTTACTCTGAGACATGGTTGGACGTCACAGGGGTGTGTTCGGGTCCTTTGATTGATGTTATTGGCCCTAAAACCTCTGTTATTGAATTGTATGTGCAGGTTTACTATGCTATTGTACCTATGAAGTAAAAGAAAAGAGTAGGAATTAGCTGAGCTGAAATTGGATCCTTGTTATTCAGCTCAAAAGGTTGCTTTCCTGGATCTCAGTTCCAGAAAAATCCTGGCCAAAATAAATATAACTTGGTTGTTTTTTAGAGACTTTCCTGGAATCTGTCCATAATTATATAATTAAGTACCAGTACATCCTGTAATTATTTTTCTAAGCCCAGTTTCCTTTCAGTAACCTTCTAATGACTTTGTTCCACCAATTAATTTCCTTTTGATGTAACTTGACAAAAAGTATTTGACGTTGGACAACTTCAAATGCCGAATTGTGGCACGAGCATATTTATAAACATCAAACTGAACTCTCAGGACCGGTTTCGCAGTCAGAGCCCAGTCTAGGACCAAAAAAAAAGTTTTCTAATGAACTTATTTCTCCTAGACTAGGCTTAATCCATGTCTGAAACCGGCCCACAATTTCCTACCCCTTGATAAGAACACTTTTTATGAGGGTGAACGTTCTCCGGGTAAAATAAAGTTAAAATTATAAAATATTATTTTGAGTTAATTTCGGCGCCTTTACTGTATTCGATGATTCAACTCAAACAATAGTAAACCACATAGAAATCGGATGCTAACTCATGCTCTGCTCCTATGAGTTTTTTTTGCATGATTCAAATTCCGAAAAAAGCCCCCGTGCTACCACCGTCACAAAACTCTTATCTAGACTTGTGGTGAGAGGCAAATGTGGTGAAGTGTGATTGTAACGGACAAAACTGAACAATACGCTTGACTTAATAAAACCATGTTGAGGTAAAGATATGTTACACAAATTACTCACAAATATCAACACGTTAGGTAGGCTATCGGTTTTTTCAGCTTACGGTGTGCCGCAAAAAACGTATACGAAAGAAAGGTATAGTCAAATAACTTACAGAAATTCCTTACAGAAAGCGATCTATTTTGATCCGCATGTTCTTTTCCTCGTTCATGGGCTCTTCCATCAACGTACCAGTTAACTACAGTTATGTCAAACAGCACTTGGCGGAGAAACGGATGGGAGTTAATGCAACCGTCAGTGCAACGAAAAGGGAGGGGGGGGGGTTAACTAGATGAGGATTTCATGTCTCTCGCACGTGTAAGTGTTCAGATTCATAATTGACCGTTACTCTCTGCATATAGTAACTATGTAGCTTTTTAACAAGAACACCATTATCATTTAATTATGTTTACGAGTTTTGTTGTTTGTGGTATTCACTGCAGGCATTGCTGAACCTGTAGAGAAAGTCAATTGATAGTTTTCACGTCACCTCACGTCATATGGGAACGCCCACTGGGCGGGCAAAACAAACTCGTTCCATCGCCCTAATCCATACTTTCTAAAGTAATACAGGGCTAGCCCCAAAAGTATTTGGCTGCAGTGCCGCAGGCTGCAGTTTCAAGACCGCAGTTCTAGGATCTTGTGAGCGACATTAAAGAAACACTTTCTGGTCACGAAAATATGGACATTTTCAAAATAAAACAGACCAACTTAATAGTTCAAAACTGACATGAATTGAGTTTATTCTTTAAGAAAATGTACCTCTCAAAACATTGAAAACAATTCATATATGATCATATTTAAGAGTAATTTCTATAAAAAGTAGAAGTAATTTTCCAAGGGCAAAATTCAGACAATGCAAATGACTGAATATGGAATACATATTGCCTCATAACTCATAAACTATTGAATATTTCACAGAGAAAGCACTGAAGAAATTTTCAGGAGAGTGTGTAGAATAAGACAAACCTGTCTTTTCATGCTGAATGGTGTGCTACATCTAGCAACACAATACGTTCCGGACTCTCTTTTTACACAATGTAACTCAATGGATATGAAATATATATTGACTCATACAGAAAAAAACTGTTCTATACGCCGCGGTGAATGTATTGTAGGAAATGTTCAGGAGACTCTATACAGTGATTATATGCAAAAAGATCAAGGGGCACTGTGTATTTGCAATTGTTGCTGACATTTTACTCCGCCCATCCCATTGGCCACAATGTAACTCAGTGGATATGAAATACATATTGCCCTGTACAGAAAAACATTGTTCTATACGCCGCAATTAATGTACTGTAGGAAATGTTCAGGAGAGTCTATAGAGTGATTATATGCAAAAAAAATCAAGGGGCACTGTGTATTTCCAATTGTTGCTGGCATTTTACTCTGCCTATACCATTGGCCACGTTCCAAATTGCTGAATAGCCTTCAATTTAGATCCATTATTCCTTTTGCTAATGGAGGTGATAATAACCACTTGGTGATTACTTAACAATTCAGCCAATGATCTAATGTAGTTGTCAATGACTTACATTAACTGGTCATTAGCCTGCTGTATCACCTTTAGAGATGCAGATGTAGTATTTTATCTCTAAAAATTTAAAAGTAATGTTTAATGTGTGAATGTGATACTGAAAAGAAAGGGAATGTTTGCATACTTTCTTTGTAAGAAATGTGTAACAAATAACGCTGCAGGCTCAGGAAGCAAGTGCTCAAAGAAAGGTTTTAATGAACGAATACTACAGCGAACAAAAAACACTCCTTGGAGCGATATAACGACTTGGCAACGGGATTTACAACTGAGACAGAGAGTGACCTGGGTTCTGACCGAAACAATACTCAACAATGAATCTGTGACAGAGGTGTACCTAATATAGTGGAGGAAAACAATGATTGTGGCAACTGGGAAACTGCAGGACAGGACGTGGTGCGCTGGGAACCGGAAGACTGTGCTCGTTGCGGTACTGGCGTGACAGACGTGACAAAATTTTGTTGTTTTTAGCCACATCAGAACAGTACCAACATTTCTTAACTACTGAAAACACCAACATGTAATTATATTCCAACTACCAAAGTACCAAGCTATTCTGCAATAAGTAGTGTAATTACCAGTTGAACTAAATTATGCAAAATCTAGCTCACTGCTCAGCATTTGTCTGTATTTCTTAGAACATTTTAAATGTTATTACTTTAGCTTCATGACTGGGTTTCATCTATACATCTATAGAACTGTTTGCAGTTCTATGCATACAAAACATTTGGAGGACTTTTGTACTTTTTATCAGTTTTATACTTTTCTACATTTGACTTTAAAATTAACTAGTTATCCCAATCGTCCTATTAATTGCCAGGTAGCATCTTGTTCACAAATCTCTCATTTGATAGGTCTGTAATATGGGAGGGTTTGTCTCATCAACCATTTTAGTGGGACCAACCCTATTTGCAGACAATTCTTGTTTGGACTCTGCTTGGATCAGCTTACATTTGTACTGAATCACTGTTAAAAAATTCCCTCAGCAACTTTTGAAGAGTCTTCGTTTCTTTATCAGGTTGGCAATTTATTCTCTATTTGTTGGTATGCATATGTTGTTAATTTCATTTGCCTGAGCAAAATTCAGATTGATTTAATGATTTGTATTAAAATGTAGAGTCTGAAAATCAATACACACAGCTTCTCCTTATTGGCTTGTTTAGATTATTTACAATAAAACTCTTAAAAAGTATTCATAGCAATATTCCCAGAGAGGTCTTTGGACATATCTATGTTAACAACTTTATAGCATATGGCTGCCCTGTATGTTGACAGCACTCTCCTGAACATTTCATACAAATTTTTTTTAGAATATACACTAAGCAAAGTGGCAAAAGAGATTTATTTAATATTATTAAAATCGCATTGCCCGCATGACGCTACTAGTTCTAGGACCCTCGTAATTCACGACGACAGCGCCACCTAGCGAACTGGATGACCGGAAGGCAGTATTCGACCCAAGCCGGAGGCTGCTATTTCAGGACCGCATTTTTAGGACCCTAGACTTTCGCGACAGTGACAACACACTTGATGAGGCTGTGGAGGCTTTCTTATACCCACAAAGAAAGGTATAATATTTTTAAATATCTTCAAATTATAAACCTTGGATAATTAAAGAACTTAAAATAACATTACAGTAGAAACACATTTACATATTCCATAGGTGTCAAGATTCAGTTTATCTTGATTCAAGGTAAATGAAGTTAGCAAATTAAGGAAGCTATATGGTCTAAAGAAAAGGTGGAAAATACATTTCAATGTGGACTGATGTGTGATGCCTGGACAGGCCTCAAAACATTGTCTTGGACTACAGAGAACCAATGTAAACCCTGCGACATGAGCACTGATGGGCTTAACTTCACAAAAGAGCAAAAGTCAACAAAGTCATCATAGCCTCATAACATCGGTAATATGCTCCTGAAGACCTGCTACAAACATCTGGCCTCTGTCATCTGTGAACTGTTCAACTGGTCCTTGGAGGAACATACAGTTTAGCTTTGTGGAAGACCACTACCATCTGCCTTGTTCCAAAGAGCAGACCTAGTCTTCCCAATTACTTCTGGCCTGTAGCTCTTACATCAGTGGCGATGAAGTGTGGAAAGGCCTGCAGGTACTCACCAACTGCAGGAGACAATCCCCCCAAACTGCTGGATCTCAACAACTATATGACGAGCTGAATGTTTTTTACTGTAGGTTTGAGCGGCCCCCAGTCATACCTCTCCCCCACTCCAGCACCATCTTCAAACAGTCACCTTCCCCCACTGCTACCCTGTCACCTCCACTCACCGACCCCCCACCTGCACTAATGATCGGTGAAGAGGGTGTATGACAGCTCTTTCAGAGGCAGAATACCAAGAAAGCTCCTGGCCTAGACAGTGTGTCACCAACCTGCCTGAAAGTTTGTGCCGAACAACTGGCTCCCATCTTTACATAGATCTTCAACAGATCTCTCGAGCTGTGTGAAGTTCCCTCCTGCTTCAAACGCTCCATTATCCCAGTCCCAAAAAACCCTCCATCACTGGATTGAATGACTACAGACCTGTCGCCCTCACATCTGTGGTCATGAAATGCTTTGAAAGATTAGTGTTGACCCAGCTGAAGGACATCACAGGCCCCTTGCTAGACCCCCTGCAGTTTGTCTACCGGGCTAACAGGTCTGTGGATGATGCTGTCAACATGGGCCTGCACTACATCCTGCAACACCTTGACTCTTCAGGGACATACGTATGCAAGGATCCTGTTCGTGGACTTCAGCTCGGCATTCAGCACCATCATCCCAGACATCCTCCATACCAAACTCATCCAGCTCACTGTGCCAGCCTCCACCTGCCAGTGGATCACAAACCTCCTGACTAACAGGAGTCAGCAGGTGAGGCTGGGGAACATCACATCCAGCACCCGAACAATCAGCACCGGCGCCCCCAGGGATGTGTGCTCTCCCCACCGCTCTTCTCCCTCTACACCAACGACTGCACCTGAAAAGACCCATCTGTCAAACTACTGAAGTTCGCAGACAACACTACGGTCATCGGCCTCATCCGGGACAGTGACAAGTCTGTCTACAGACAGGAGGTTAAACAGCTAGTCCTCTGGTGTGGTCAGAACATCTTGGAGCTTAACATGCTCAAAACTGTAGAGATGACTTTGGACTTCTGGAGGAGCCCCCCGACTCTGCCCCCCATCACCATTCTCAACAGCCCTGTGTCTGTAGTGGAATCCCTAAGGTTTCTGGGATCCACTATCTCCCAGGATCTAAAGTAGGAGCCCAACACAGACGCCATCATTAAAAAGGCCCAGCAGAGGATGTACTTCCTGCACCAGCTTAAGAAGCTTAACCTGTCCATGAAGCCATTGATCCACTTTTACACAGCCATCACCCAGTCTGTTCTCTGCACATCCAGTCTGTTCTCTGCACATACATCACTGTTTGGTTTGGATCTGCCACGAAACTGGAAAGGAAAAGACTACAACAGAAGATGCAAAAAAGATAATTGGTGCCAACCTGCCCTTCATCCAAATTTACAAAACCAGAGTCAGTAAAAGGGCAGGAAACATCACTGCAGATCCATCACACCCTGAATACAACCTGTTCCATCCCCTCCCCTTTGGTAGGCGCTACAGAGCACTATACGCCAAAACTAAACTAACTAACAGTTTCTACCCACAGGCCATTCAAGATTCAAGATTATATATACAGTGGGGAGAACAAGTATTTGATACATTGCCGATTTTGCACGTTTTCCTACTTACAAAGCATGTAAAGTCTGTACCATAGGTACTCTTCAACTGTAAGACACAGAATCTAAAACAAAAATCCAGAAAATCACATTGTATGATTTTTAAACAATTAATTTGCATTTTATTGCATGACGTAAGTATTTGATCACCTACCAACCAGTAAGAATTCCGTCTCTCACAGACCTGTTAGTTTTTCTTTAAGAAGCCTTCCTGTTCTCCACTCATTACCTGTATTAACTGCACCTGTTTAAACTCGTTGCCTGTATAAAAGACACCTGTCCACACACTCAATCAAACAGACTCCAACCTCTCCACAATGGCCAAGACCAGAGAGCTGTGTAAGGACATCAGGGATAAAATTGTAGACCTGCACAAGGCTGGGATGGGCTACAGGACAATAGGCAAATAGCATTGTGAGAAGGCAACAACTGTTGGCACAATTATTAGAAAATGGAAGAAGTTCAAGATGACGGTCCATCTCCCTCGGTCTGGGGCTCCTTGCAAGATCTCACCTCTTGGGGCATCAATGATCACGAGGAAGGTGAGGGATCAGCCTAGAACTACATGGCAGGACCTGGTCAATGACCTGAAGAGAGCTGGGACCATTAGTAACACATTAGCTGAAAAACCATTAGTAACACATTATGCCGTCATGGATTAAAATCCTGCAGCGCACGCAAGGTCTCCCTGCTCAAGCCAGCGCATGTCCAGGCCCATCTGAAGTTTACTAATGACCATCTGGATGATCCAGAGGAGGAATGGGAGAAGGTCATGTGGTCTGATGAGACAGAAAATAGAGCTTTTTGGTCTAAACTCCACTCACCGTGTTTGGAGGAAGAAGGATGAGTACAACCCCAAGAACTCCATCCCAACCGTGAAGCATGGAAGTGGAAACATCATTTTTTGGGGATGCTTTTCTGCAAAGCGGACAGTTCGACTGCACCGTATTGAGGGGAGGATGGATGGGGCCATGTATCGCAAGTAAGAGCAATTGAAGTAAGAGCATTGAAGATGGGTCGTGGCTTGGTCTTCCAGCATGACAACGACCTGAAAGACACAGTCAGGGCAACTAAGGAGTAGCTCCGTAAGAAGCATCTCAAGGTCCTGGAGTGGCCTAGCCAGTCTCCAGACCTGAACCCAATAGAAAATCTTTGGAGGGAGCTGAAAGTCCGTATTGCCCAGCGACCTGAAGGATCTGGAGAAGGTCTGTATGGAGGAGTGGGCCAAAATCCCTGCTGCAGTGTGTGCAAACCTGGTCAAGAACTACAGGAAACGTAGGATCTCTGTAATTGCAAACAAAGGTTTCTGTACCAAATATTAAGTTCTGCTTTTCTGATGTATCAAATACTTATGTCATGCAATAAAATGCAAATGAATTACTTAAAAATCATACAATGTGATTTTCTGGATTTTTGTTTTAGATTCCGTCACTCACAGTTGAAGAGTACCTATGATAAAAATTACAGACTTCTACATGCTTTGTAAGTGGGAAAACCTGCAAAATCGGCAGTGTATCAAATACTTGTTCTCCCCACTGTATATACAAATCCCCAAAGTTCATCTCTGGCAGAGATGTCTCTGTTTTGGGGCTGAATACGTGGCAGGCATCGGCTTGCCTCAACCACAAAATTGCCTCAACCACCACCCCCACCTGACCCACTGACTAAAAACACCCAATGTTTCGAGAAGTTGTCATTGTCCCAAGCATGGGCTCAACAGCCCCCCCCCCCACCCCCGTTATATTTTTGGATAAAATAACAATTCTGGTTCTATTAGATCTCAGTGCTGCATGTGTCACTGTATATCATAGAGCATTTCTAGACAGGCTGTAAAATTGGGTAGGACAATCTAGGACTTAATTGGTTCAGGTCCCCAGGGATCAGTTCTCGGACTGCTTCTGTTCAATCTCTATATGCAACCCCTGGGCCAAATTCTACAGAACAACATCATTAACTACCATATCTATGCAGATGATACTCAAATATATATGGCTCTCAAACTGTATGACAACTGCTCAATAGACTCACTGTGTCACTGTATAGAGCACATAAATACCTGGGTGAACCAAAATTGTCTACAATTAAACCAAGATAAAACAGAGATTATTGTGTTTGGCAGCAAAAATAAGATAACTAGTATTAGTAAAGAGCTGGATTCTCGGGTCCTAAAAACCAGGAACCAAGTGCGAAATATTGGTGTTCTGATAGACTCAGACCTCATGTTCAACAGTCACCAAAACAGCATTCTATCATCTTAGAAATATAGCCAGATTCAAGGGCTTGTGTCCCAAAGAGAACAAGAGAAGCTCATCCATGCTTTTAAAGGCAGTTAACTGGACTTCCCCAAAAAGACTGTAAAACAACTGCTGCTCATTCAGAATGCTGCTGCTAGAATGTTAACCAGGACTAAGAGAAAAAAGCTCCTGTTCAAAAATCTTTGCACTGGATTCCAGTCACATAATACATTTTAGAGTGGTGCATTTAGTCTATAAATCACAGAAAATTTTAGACCCTGAATACATTTCTGATATGTTTGAAGAGTATAAACCGAGCAGGGCTTAGATCCATGAACTCAGGTCAGCTAGTAGAGCCCAGAGTCCAAACTTTAGTAGTTATGCTGCACACAACGGGAATAAACTACCAGAAGATCTTAGCACTGGAGTGCATGATTGAGATACCAGGGTGGAGAGTCCCCCTTGGGGGTGGTAAGAGAATAGTTTTTTATTCTATTGCATTTTTATATTTTTTATATAGAAGCAACCACATGACTGAAAACCCAGGACCACTGACACACAATAACAGAAATCTATATATTATTTTTAAATGCATCTGGGGCTGCAGGTTCAATCTAATATTTATCACTATCCGAATGTTGCTATGCTGATAACTGACCTGCTTTTCTGCAACAAATTAAGGGCTCAAAGTACATAAGTGAAGGCAATAGGCAGCATTGAATACACATGGTTTTTAAACACTATGCCATTGGTAATAAAATTAAAACTGAATTACAACAGTTTTAATGTTTACTTCAAACAAATGATTTATTAGGCTACAGGTTAAACATTTTTGTTAATTCACTCAATTCTTATAATGGTTTACGCAATATGTGGGCATTAGGTAATGGCAATTACTTTTTAACATTTAAACCAACTTAAATGGGAAGTTTAGGCCAGTTTCAGCAACTTGTGAATAGGTAGATATTTTAGAAGTAGCTTACCAATTAAGAGAACATTGGCAAGTTCCAAACCCAAATGTACTAGTCCTACTAATTACTACTAAAGTAGGAGGTGGTGAGGTTTTGTTTTAAAAATGTCTATAACCTCATCATTTAAGCTGTCCTTAAGGTTCAAATGTCAGTGACAGTGAGTTTAGGCACCCTATGAACAGGGAGCTCCTACCCGCTGTCTTTATATGGTTGACACTGGAAAAGAGTTGCTCAACATTGCATATAATCATTGGAAGGATAATAAGAACCTTGAGCAAATTGTGGTACTACCTGTACTGTCTGCTACGGCTGTTCCCTCAGGTGGAGGTCGGGAGTGGACTTGCTCAATGCATGCTCTTTTAACAAATTGAAAAAGGCTCCTCTGTTTTGACATCTTCTCAACAATCAAGTTAATATTATCATGATAGCTTGATTCATGAGGAAATATGCTTGATAATTCGTTACTAAATAGCCTGTAACTAAGAAAATGGTGCTTTTCTAATGTATACTGTAGGTAAAAATTATTAGAATGCAATGATGTCTTAGGACATACTTTACGCATATACAGTATCTCACAAAAGTGAGTAAACCCCTCACATTTTTGTAAATATTTGATTATATCTGTCCATGTGACAACAATGAAGAAATGACATTTTGCTACAATGTAAAATAGTGAGTGTACAGCTTGTATAACAGTGTACATTTGTTGTCCTCTCAAAATAACACAACACTGCCATTAATGTCTAAACCGCTGGCAACAAAAGTGAGTACACCCCTAAGTGAAAGTGTCAATATTTTGTGTGGCCACCATAATTTTCCAGCACTGCCTTAACCATCTTGGGCATGGAGTTCACCAGAGCTTCACAGGTTGCCACTGGAGTCCTCTTCCATCACGAAGCTGGTGGATGTTAGAGACCTTGCGCTGCTCCACCTTCCGTTTGAGGATGCCCCACAGATGCTCAATAGGGTTTAGGTTTGGAGACATGCTTGGCCAGTCCATCACCTTTAACCTCAGCTTCTTTAGCAAGGCAGTGGATGTCTAGGAGGTGTGTGTGGGGTCGTTATCATGTTGGAATACTGCCCTGCGGCCCAGTCTCCGAAGGGAGGGGATCATGCTCTGCTTCAGTATGTCACAATACATCTTGTTTTGCTTCTCCTGGTGGTCGGAGCAACGACTTAGGGGGTGTGGCGTCACTCCTTGGAGTAGAGATGGCACCAGCTCTTCCAAATCACTTATCACACACCTGTTCCCGCTTGACTCATCACCGGCTGTATTTCTGAGGAGCCCTGACAACCCGTCCCCTGATCGTTCATCCACATTCGTACGTGCTACGTTGCTCCAGTCAAACAATATCCGCTCAGTCAAACGCCCTGTTTGTATTATCTGTTACTTGTTACCTTGTTTCCCTGTGACCACAGGATTCCACCAGACGACCATCGCCAGCTTGTGTACCAACCTCCTGCCCATCTACGACTACTCTGCCTGCTACCTGCCTGTACCTCTGCTGCCAGCCTGTGTACCAACCCCCTTGCCTGTCCACGACTACTCTGCATCTGCTCCTGCCCTCGAACCAACCCCGCTACTTCCCCAGCCTTCCCCGCTCACAATAAATAAGTTTTGTTGCACCTCACTTGTCCAGTCTGCATTCGGGGTTCCTACCAGTGCTGACAGTTTCAGCCAAAAACATTGCTCACAGGTGCATAAAATCCAGCACAGAGCCATGAAATCTCCATTGACAAACATTGGCAGTAGAATGGGTTATACTGAAGAGCTCAGTGACTTTAAAAGTGGCACTATCATAAGATGTCAGTTTATGAAATGTCTGCCTTACTAGATCTGCCAAGCTGCTATAACTGAGAAGTAGAAGCAACTACTCTAGGAGCAACAACAGCCCAGTGTTAGACCACACAAACACACAGAGTGGGGGCAATGAGTGCTAAAGTACGTAGCTCGTAAAAATCGCATACCATCTCTTGCATCACTCACCACAGAGTTCCAAACTGCCTTTGGAAGCCACATCAATAAACTGTGCATCAGGAGCTTCACAAAATGGGTTTCCATGGCGTTTCCATTCCATCAGATTAACATGCTCAAAGCCAAGCGGTGGTTGTAGTGGCGTTTTGCCACTGTTCAGCCAGGAAATCCAAGTGGTAATTGTTCAGCAACACATCAGCTGATGCAGGATCGCTCTAATCATATGACAGATTGCAAACCTGTCTATATAAACATCAGGGTACTCACTCAGTCGGTTGTTGAGCTTTTACTAGCATGCAGGTGCATGTACCTCGTGTCGTTTGTTTACTCTCTTTAGTGGCATTCATGTCTTGCCTCAGGCTCTCGGAGCAGGATGAGCAGTGCTTACTGGGCAATGTTGATTTTGAGGATTCTCCCGGGGGATCTTGCTCCAGGTATTTGGAAGAGGTCGAGGGTGCTGTCTGGCAGCCCCAACGGAGTTCGAGGCTGGCTGGATGTTCTCCTGTTTTGGAGAACAACGGAGTTCGGATTGGCCGGTTCCTCAGACCCTGATGCATTTATGTTCCCAGGGGGTGTCCGCTCCTGTCGTTCTCTCACACAAAGTTTATTTGGGTTTTTGTTTGAGGAGAATGGCACACCCTGGGTAGGCGTGTTGGGGTTGTCACGTTTTGTTTCGTTGGTAGGTCAGGATGTCAATCTCAGGATGTTCCAAATGTTTCATCTATACTATATCTATCTGTTATTATATCTATAACAGCCGTTACTTATGGGGGTTTTATGAATATCAAGTTTTTTTCGGCAAAATCTGCTATGTATGTTCAAAGATTCAATTCCAGGATCGATTGGTCAGTTGTGGATTTGAGTCAGATCAGTTGCATTTTTACGGGGCATTGTCCAGTCTCTTGTTCTGTTTGCGGATCTTACTGGCATTCGGTGGGGTTATGCCAGAAGGCTGCACTTCGGCAGATGGCTTCTGGGGGTGGTTCTCCTGGAAAGGCGCCTGCTGCAGCTAGTGATCCGTGGGAGCAGGTGTGTTATTCGCCTGCTGGCAATCCTCCTCTCAGTACCAGTTTTAATTCAAGCGTGTCCCTTCCTTAAATGTAGGTTTATTCATTTTCTGCAGGTTGTGCGGGTACAGCAATCTGAGGTCTGTGTGCCTTCACAGACTTCGCCCATCGAAGGTGAAGCATTGAATAAACTGCTTCCATCCACTTTCTGCTGCTTTGTGTAAACATCCTAATCAATGTTGGTTTTATTATGTTCTTATTGGGGTAGTGCAAGGTTTATATGCCGGGTTGAGTCATGAGCCTACTTGTTCCCATGTTTGTAAGAATCTTCTCTGTATTTCGTGATGGGTAGTAGACAAACTTTTTCCGGGTTAGTCTCATCTGCGCTACGACCCAGAAGTGTTTGATATTTGACCTTTCGTCTCCGCATAATGGCATAGTGTACATTTTCTTATCATGCTGGAACACTTTAGTTTGTTTTATGCGACCATTGACAATGCTATACAGTTCATCAAGGCTGCTGGGGTGGAGGCTTGGCTCGGTAAGTCTGACATTACTGACGCGTTTAAGATCATTCGATTGCATCCTTATCAGTGTCCTCTCTTTGGTGTCAAATGGAGGTCCAGGTTGTATTTTGCGGTCAGGCAAACATTTGGGTGCCAATGCAGTCCTAACATCTTCAGTAATCTCTTGGATGTGCTTTTTTGGATTATGTTGAACAATTGTGGGTTACTCGATTTTCTCAGCTCTCTAGCGGCTCATTCAGTTTCGTAGTTGAAAACATGTTCTTGTTTTTCCGTGTACCTATATCCAAGGAAAAGATAGTGGACACTCAGACCTGTCTGGAGTTTCTGGGCATTCAATTGGATAGTAGGCTTATGTGAGCAGCTTTGCCGTAGGAGACATTTCTCCACATTTGGCGCTGCTAAGGGAGCGTGCCTTCGCGACCGCTGTTGCCAAGCACAATTTGCTGTCCCTGTTGGGGCATAACAATTTTGCGATGCAGATAATTCCCCACGACCATGTTGTCATGTCTCGATTGTTGGATGTGAAGGGTGAGGGTTGTTGTTCGGATTTACGGTTCTGGTCACTGTTGTGTGACAATTGGAATGGCATTTCTTTCTTTCACAATTAAGTAGTGGAGACCCCTCTATGCAGTTTTACATGGATGAGGCGCTCTCTGGAGGGTTCGTAAGTTTTCATGGAAATTTGTGGTTTTCTGGATTTTGGCCTAACGAGATGTCATCTGCTTTTTCCAGAAACAAGTTGATGGCTTTGTTCGAGTTGTATCCTGTAGTTCTGGAATGTATTTTGTGGTGCGCTAAATGTTTAAGAAAAAGGATGACAGTGTTTTGCAGTAATGAAGCAAATTTTTTTCCAATAAACAAGGGCTGTTCGAATATTCCTTTCATCAACAGTTTTCTCAGGTGTCTGATGTGGGTCTATGTATTGGGGAATTTCATCGTCAAAGCTTTGCACATTCCGGGCTTGCATAACCTAGCGGTGCTCTTGTTTTCAAATTCAGGAGTTTCGGGAGTTGTGTCTGAGATCCGTTCCGGTCAGACTTTAGTGCCTGTCCTTTCGGAGCGTGGTGCTGGATTCTGGTTTCTTGCAGGCCTATTTGCATTCGGCCTCCTGGTACATGAGTCTGGTCTGGTTGGATCTACATTAAAAAGTTATGATTCTGCCTATTTCTCTTCTTTTTGCATGGGGATTTCTCTTCCCGTAGTGCCTGTTGATTTAACTATTGTGTGTGCTTCAATCGTGCATTGTTTTGAGTCGTGCATTGTTTTGAGACTTTTTTTTTTTTTCTCCCGGCATAGCCACGCATGTCTGCCATGTTAGACAGGTGTTACAACGCCTACGGGAGAACCGGTTGTATGTCAAGGCGGAGAAGTGCCTTTTTCATACCTGTTCCACCTCCTTTTTGGGCTTCATTGTTGAGGAGGGCAAGATCAAGATGGACAACACCAAAGTCACTGCTGTCCTAAATTGGCCAACCCCGGCGACCTGTAAGCAACAGCACTTACCTCAACACTCCGTCCTTTCATCAGGACGCCCGCGGCAGACACTGCTTTCCAGGACTTAAAGAGACGTTTCACCTCTGTGCCCATTCTGGCCCGATCCCACCAGACAATTCATCGTTGGGGTTGACGCATCAGAGACTGGTATCGGGGCGGTGCTGTCCCAACACTCCGCTATGGATGGTAAGGTGCATCCCTGTGCATTTTTGTCCACCAGGTTGTCACCTGCGTAGAGGAACTATGACGTCGGTAACCGGGAGTTGCTGGCAGTCAAGGCTGCATAGAGGAATGGCGTCACTGGCTGTAGGGGGCTGAACACCCCTTCATTCTTTAGACGGATCACAAAAACCTAGAATACATCAGGACGGCAAAACGCCTCAACTCCCGTCAAGCCAGGTGGACATTGTTATTTGCACGTTTTTCTTTTTCCATAACCTTCAGGCCCGGTTCCAAGAACGTGAAACCCGATGCCCTATCCCGGGTTTACGTCAAGGAGGAGTTTGTTTCCCGAACACCTGACACCGTCCTCCCCAGCCAGTGCGTCATTGGTACAATCACCTGGAAGGTGGAGGAGGACGTAAGAGCAGCACTCAAGAACGACCCAGGCCCCGGTAACGTACCTCCTGGCCTCCTATATGTTCACGATGCCCTCCGTCCTGCAGTGTTGAAATGGGCCCATGCTTCCCGCCTGACTTGCCACCCTGGCATCGGCCGCACCAAAGCATTTCTTAATAGGAGGTTCTGGTGGCCGTCTGTCAATACGGATGTCAGGTTGTATGTTACTGCTTGTCCCACCTGTGCTCTCAACAAAGGTTCCAACCAGCCCAGTTCCGGTCAACTACACCCCCTGTCTGTCCCGAAATGTACTTGGTCACACCTGTCCTTGGATTTTGTTACCTGATTACCCCCCTCTGACGGTAACACTTGTCAGAGAGGTCTTTCAACGGCATGGCCTGCCCTCAGATGTGGTGTCCGACCGAGGTCCCCAATTCACATCCAATGTGTGGAAGGAATTCTGCCACGCCATTGGGGCCTCGGTCAGCCTGTCTTACGGCTACCACCCTCAGTCGACGGACCCCGGCCCCGGTCTACTCGCCCAGAGACAAGGTTTGGTAGTCGGCGAAGCACCTTCCCATTAAAACGGACTCTCGCAAACTTTCCTCCCGTTATCTGGGTCCCTTTGTTGTCGACCGTGTCATTAACCCTGTTTGTGTCCGTCTGAAACTGCCGCCTACCATGAAGGTACACCCGGTCTTCCACACCTCCCAGCTCAACCCTGTCTGTCTCAGCTCCCTTCTGCCTCGGCCTCCTCCGCCTCCTCGCATCATCGACGGGGGTCCGGTCTACACTGTCCGCCGCCTTTTGGACTCCCGACGGAGGGGCCGGGGGGTCCAGTTCCTTGTCGACTGGGAGGGTTACGGGCCTGAAGAGAGGAGCTGGAATCCCCGCGGTCATATCCTGGACGCCTCCCTCGTTAGGGATTTCTACAGGCGACGTCCCGACGCCCCTGGTGGTCCGCCCGGTGGCATCCCTCGAGGGGGGGGCTCACTTTGTTTTGTCCTTTGATTCCATGTCATGCTATGTACGGTGCCATGGAATCTGAGCATTAATAATTACAATACATTTCATTGGAAGTGAATGTGCCTAGATAATGAGATCAACAGAAACATCTCTGTTTAGATAATCTCTCTGTAGGTTGCATTCTGATAACCACAAGAATGTTTACACTAACCATTTGGCATGGGGGTTACTGTCTTGGAAACATGATATTTGCTGTTCCAGAGCAATGCAGGGGTTTATTGTAGGTCAAGTAGGTTAATTGTCTCCTGGAAAAAATGTCTGGTTCATTTTGCTCCTGCGAGGCATTCTACAGTGTTTATCGTGGGAATAAATACTTGAACTGGGAGTGTTTGCATGGGTGACGTGCCGCTAAGTAGGATTATTCCCATCTAACAAGATGGCTGGTTCATTTTACTCCTGCGAGGCATTCTGCAGTGTTTTCATGTGGGAATAAATACTCTATCTGAGAGGGCTGTATGGGTGATGCGCCGCTAAGTAGGTTTATTCTCTCCTTGCTCATCATGGGAATTGCATGAATAATAACAAAGGTATGTTACTGTTGTAGTAATGTATACACAATCATGTGATGGCAATGAGTTACCCTGAAGGAGACGAACCTAATGCCATGACAAGTTCACAAAAAAATGGTTAAACACATACTTGATGTTTTCTGTCTGAATTTGCAGTAAGATGAACCCCTGACCAACTCTGTGAGTGGTCACCAACTCTGTTTCTAGCCCCATCCCATTTTCTCCATATTTGACAGTTGGTGTCACCCACTGAGGAACCATCCTTTCACCTACTCAATGGCATACAAATACCCTATGTGATGAAACAAAAATCTCCAATTTTCCAGTCTTAAATAGTCCACTGATGGTGCTTCGTGGCCCAAGCAAGCCTTTTTTTTTCTTATTTTGCCATCTTAGCAATGGCTTTCTTACTGCCACCCAACCTGCAGTTCAAATTCATCTCTTCACATTTGAAACTGCTTACTTTGACCAGTGTCTGTTGTTTGTGAGCTGCCTATCATGAAAGCTGTTGACTCTTAATAACTTGTCTTCATGGTTTGCAAATTTTCTAAAGGAAAGACCTACACTTTTAAGAGTTATAATGGTCTATCTTCCTTTGTTAATTGCCCCTTTCTCACAATTAGATGTAGATTTTAGATGATACAAACCCGATTCCAAAAAAGTTGGGACACTGTACAATTGTGAATAAAAACAGGATGCAATGATGTGGAAGTTTCAAATTTCAATATTTTATTCAGAATACAACATAGATGACATATCAAATTTTCAACTGAGAAAATGTATCACTTTAAGGGAAAAATAAGTTGATTTTAAATTTCATGGCATCAACACATCTCAAAAAAGTTGGGACAAGGCCATATTTACCACTGTGTGGCATTCCCTCTTCTTTTTATACCAGACTGCAAACGTCTGGGGACTGATGAGACAAGTTGCTCAAGTTTATGAATAGGAATGTTGTCCCATTCTTGTCTAATACATTCTTGTCTAGTTGCTCAACTGTCTTAGGTCTTCTTTGTTGCACCTTCCTCTTTATGATGCGCCAAATGTTTTCTATGGGTGAAAAATCTGGACTGCAGGCTGGCCATTTCAGTACCCGGATCCTTCTTCTATGCAGCCATGACATTGTGATTGATGCAGTATGTGGTCTGGCATTGTCATGTTGGAAAATGCAAGGTCTTCCCGAAAGAGACGACGTCTGGATGGGAGCATATGTTGTTCTAGAACTTGGATATAACTGTCAGCATTGATGGTGCCTTTCCAGACGTGTTGGCTGCCCATGCCACACGCACTCATGCAACCCCATACCATCAGAGATGCAGGCTTCTGAACATCCGGATGACATGGCGTCCCAATTTTCCAAAATAAACTTCAAATTTTGATTTGTCTGACCACAGAACACTTTTCTACTTTGCCACAGTCCATTTTAAATGATCCATGGCTCAGAGAAAACGCCTGCGCTTCTGGATCCTGTTTAGGATCCAGAAGCTTATTTTTTGACCTATAGAGTTTCAGCCGGCAACGGCGAATGGCACGGTGGATTGTGTTCACTGACAATGTTTTCTGGAAGTATTCCTGAGCCCATGTTGTGATTTCCATTACAGTATCATTCCTGTATGTGATGCAGTGCCGTCTGAGGGCCCGTAGATCACGGGCATCCAGTATGGTTTTAGACATGTAGCAACTGAAGCAACATCCTGAAGCAACTGAAGCAACTTTCCAAAGCAGTGTCAGATTCCAGTAGTACAAGGAGAGGAGTTCAACAAGTTCCCCGAGAGGCATTACTAAGCGGTGGGTGGGTGGGTTTGGTTAGTGATTGGATACAGAGTTCAGCAGGGTTACAGTAGCTGGGAAGAAACTGTTCTTGAGCTTGCTGGCATGGGAATGAAGAGACCTGTTCCGCCTGCCTGATGGTAGGAGGGCAAACAGTTTGTGGGATGTGAAGTGTCCTTGATGATTCTGTGTGCCCTATGCAGACACCGCTTGCACTGGAGGTTTACGATGGTTGTGTAGAAAATGTATTTATTATTATATCCTTATTTTTTCAAACAATAAGGATATAATAATCCTGAGATATAATTTGAAAATCCACCAGAAATAGTTGCAATATAGTAAACAGTTCCATTTTAGGCTTCCCATAACGTATCTACTCAAGGTTGTAGCCAGCGAGGTTTTTGTCTATTCTGAAACAAATCTTATTTTGCCACTGACCGTTTTACCAGTTAATTAACCATTTGTGAATGACATAGATACCGTGTCTATCAATATAGGTGACGATAACTAGTGATGGCATTCGAGTCTTCATTAGCGTTAATTTAGCAGCAGGATATTATGCTGGCAGCACTCTGATTTTCTTTAGCACAATTAAAGCCATCATTGAATAAGGCAATATAGTTAAAAATCTAGTCTGTGAAAAAGAACAGACAAGAATAACATTTGAACGGACATTAAACATAAAATGTACAAACAAGATTGTTAACTATATTAACTTATATATAAGAAAATCTGAGTTAGCACTGCTAGCATAATATCCTGCTGCTAGAAGAACTGCAATGAAGCCTCGAATGAATGGCCATCACTAATGATAACTTACTTTTTTGTCAAGTGAAAAGATGAGAGAATCATGAAGCCTGCGAAATGTTTGTCTATCCTGAACAAATTCTAATATCCACCAGAACCAGTTATATTGAGTGCCTGAAAGAAACGTCTACTGGAGGAAATGGAAGGATTCCATTGGTAGGCCCCAACCATGTCCTGCTGACCAGGAAAACAGCGGAAAAGATTACTGATCCAGGTTCCTGCAAAGGAAGCATCCACTGACTGACTACAGGCCAGTGCAGTTGGCCTAAATGGATGACGTGACAGATCTACATTTCAAAGAAAGGACACCTGGATACAGGTCAGCCAATGCCGACCAGATCAACACCACCAGCCTATGAGGACAGAATTTAATGATCTCAACGACATGCCAGCTCAAGGAAGAACGAGAATCAGCGGACCCACCAACGTAAACAACTCCGAGGCCCTTATAGGCAATGAAAGGGAGAATCAGACATTTTCATAAGTAACTGCACTCACAACACATGCTAGAAGCTGACACAAACACACACACCGGGTTCATTGAAGAAGGGGAAAACCTGAATGGGAAAAGTATGTAATTTTAACTTACATTAGTCAACAACAACTAAAGATTTGTGAAAATTTAATTTTTGATAACATCCCAAGCATTTTTATGCCAACTGCAGAGTAACAGAGTATGTATAGATGACAACCTAGACTTTCCTCATTGGTTTTACTCAGTGTATTTGTTTATCTGTTGCTGTTGGGGACAAAGCTCAAGGTTTAATTCCAAGTTGTGTTGTTCTGTCTCACCATTGATTGGAGATGTGTTCTAGTGTTTTACAAAGCGCTATTCCACAGAAAAATTAACTGGCCAAAATACAAAATACCTAAATTAGCCAAAAGAATAATAATAATGAACAAATAGCAAATGAACAAATGTAGTAGGGTTTTGCCAGTGAATTGCTAAGATCACAATAAAAAATAAATAAATAAGTCCAACTCCCCTCTGCTCTCTGATATCTCCATGTCCTGATGACTGTCTCCTGGCTGGGGCAGTGGAGGATGTTGGAGTCTCTGCGGTGATGCGTGGTCCTCTCCATTCATCCAACCTTCCTAGTTGTTACATGTAAAAACTACAGTTCTTTAAAGCCTTATTGATGTCCGCTACTGTATGTGCTGTACCTCTCTATGACCCCAAAGTCCCAAAGTCAAGTGTCCCTGTTCCTATGAGTCAGTCCAGATGGTTACCTCTCCTTCATAGAGTTCAGCTCCTAGCTGATGTCAATGGCCCAGCCTTGGACACTCAGTTGTATGTGGCATAATCTGTCACCCACCTCTCCTTGGCTGTGGTGAATCTGGAACCATCAGTGTTCAATAATTTTACTCTGAACCCAAGGCAGTCTCTCATAGGTCTGGGCTTAGTTTGGCCTTGGAATGATCTGGACCACAGGTGTGAAGTACCCCTTCATTGGATAAGGTGTATCAGTGATTCAGGACTCTTACATTGTGAAAAACAAAGATGGAATCTCGCAAAGTTGTGTTATACTTAATTAGTTAATTCTATTAAACCCCAATCTTGTTCCAGTTGTTTCTTAATCAAAACATATGTCTTCCTCTCCCCCCTTTTCTTTTTTTTTTTTTACCTTGAGAGGAAAACAAAAAAATGTAAAATTAAATTGAATTATCCCTTTGGTCATTTCACTGTAGATGTTTAATGTAAAATGTTATAAATGCAAAATAGGCTAACTCCATTAAAACAAATTAAAATCTTGATTCAAACAGGACTTCTATATGATAGCCTCTAAACCAAATAAACAACAACAATTTCTGAATCAGATTGGGTCATTTAGGAACAAAATAAAAGACAAAACAAAGGTCTCCCGACTAGCTCACCAATTACAATATTAGAAACTACTAAATGAGTCACCTTATCATGCTTTATACACTATCCTATCACCCAAACAGATACCATAAATTCCTCACAAGTGCTTCAGTTTATCATAGACATGTAACTTTATATTTTAGTTAACAAAGTTCTTCACCCCCATTTTTCACCCACATCTAATGTCATGTGGACACCCCTCTCTCAACACTTAGGGAAGAAATACATTGTTACTACAACTCCAAGATCTAATTATGTTTTATGTCATGTCCTCAAATAATCCAACTTAAAAGCATTTGTGAGGACGTTGTGTTTAACATTGGGTCTAGAATTTGTAAACACATACAGAAAACCCTTCCTAATTAGTTTAAACCTATGTTTGTAATGCAGCATTTGAAATCATAGAATACGTCAAAGAAAATCAAAACATCCAGCTTCTTTTAACAGTAAGCTCATAACCTTGTTTATTTATTCATACATTTTTCTTATAGAGAACGTAGAGAATATTTAGCCTAAATTGGGATTAACCGTTTTACAAATGTCATCATGAATGTAGCACACCTTTTCTTTCTCTATTCATATCATTGATGTCATTAACTTGTAAATCACCAAACATCCAGACATACAGAACAAATAGCACAAATAAGCAGGTTTGCAGTTAGTTGTTGTTAGTTTTGTTTAGCAGGCAGTTTGCAACATTTGGACATAACACAAACACATAACATTTAAACGTACATACACAAAGACAATACATTTAACATTGGCTAGTTGATCCTAACTTAAAGCGAGTCATGGTCGTGTTTCATAATTTAGATGAGCTCATAATTTAGACATTGCCAGTCCTGCAATTCCGTGTACATGTGTTCTCCAATTGGAATGGGAAAGCAACCCCAGACGACCGTCATATCAAATAGTGCACTATTTCCTAAATAAAGATCTTAATTTATAACTGTCACACAGCACATATAACTGTTACATTAGCACAGTGAAATCTTAGCAAGTTAAAACTATTAACAATTTTGTGGCATCTGCCTTTAATATATTTGAATATTTTATAGTACCAGAATGGGAATGACCCATAACCAAATTTAGCTCTATTAATAAACATAACCCAGTCCTATTTTAGCTACAGTCCTATTTTGGCTACACCTCAATAGAGAATGGAAATGCATTGTATAGGTCATTTGTATTGCTTTATATTATTACATAATTTTGTTGAGTGCCTTAGTGCTTGGCACAGATCTTTTTTCAGCTCATTTTAGTTTTTTGATCAGATATGAAGAATTTCTGGTACACCAAACCTTGGTATGACCTCTCATTAAACATTTCAAAAGTCTTTGCATCATAGTTTTGTATTGGAAAAGCTTCCACCAAACTTGGAAATATGTCTATTATTACCAAGAAATAGCGTTTGTCTCCAGCCCTCTGTAATTTCAAGAAATTCTATTTGTAAATGGACCATGTGGTGTGGGTGTTTTACCTTGTTTTACAGGGCCTGTTTTCTGTATGTTGCGTACCTTAGATTGGGAATTCCCTTCAGATTTTTGACATGCTTTTGACGTGCTTTTCTAAGTCCTGGAGCAAACCAAAGTTTACCTATGCTAGCTATCATTCCCCCTTTTCCCGTGTGGCATACTCTATGAGCCACTCGGAAAGACTGGGCAGAAGTGAGACTGGTGTCTAAAGATCCCGTCGGTACCAGCTGCACAGCCGGCTGTCACCCAGGTTTGTTTGTCAGCCTCGGCAACAGAGGTCTGCAGGTGATGGATATGATCAACAGTGTAACATGGACACAGATTGACACGTTTTAGTAGCAGAAGAAGTTACAGCAGCAATAAGAGGCATCTGAGCAGCCTCCTACGCCACTTTGTCTGCCATGGAGTTACCTACAGACACCCTGTCGTTACCACCTGTATGCACGGGGCATTTGATAATAGCAAGATGTAAGCTTCTATCAAGTAATAGCTTCTATAAAGTCTCTATAGAGTCATGTACCAGGAGAGTTAAGCATATGGACCTGGTACCACTTCTACCCTGTTAAATGTTTTGTTTACTACTTGATTTAAATGGCCTAGACAAGAGAGCTAATGACAAAGGCTGTACAGGCTTGGACTAGTCATGATAAATAGTAAAAATGACCCCTTTTTTTTTAAACACTCCAAAACAGAAATGTTATCCTTTGTTTCTCATAAAACCAAAACAATGTTTAAATATGTATAATATGTTAAAACAAACCATATTAAAAATAAAAGTGATCTGTGCCTGCGTGAGAATTAACCAGCACATATGGTGTAAGTATGGCAATTGCCACTCTGGTGTTTATTTGAAGACTATAGCAAAATATAACGCATACTCAATATTGCACACTATTATATTCAATGTATTTATCATCTATGCTGAACCTCCTTCAAATAGCCAACAGGTGGCGCTAAAGAAGAATAGAGAGCCGTGACGTAATTTAATGATTAGTCACATACACCTTTTGCTATAATTTTCATCAGAACACATACCAAAATATACAACACAAGTGTGGTGGTGCGATAATAAGAAACGCAACCCAATCATTCGTTTTATTGAGCACACATTCTCATTCTCCCACACATCCAGTCTTCAACCGCGCACACACAAAAACACTTATTCGAAGTCGACCATTCGTACTAACCCTAACCCTATGAACAGTGTAGAGATTTTTTCCCCCCAAACCTAACATTATTGGGTATCCTCAACCTAGCATATCTTTGGATAGGGTCCCTCACCTAGCGTATATTGGGTATCCTCAACATAACGTATCTTTGGATAATCTAATTTGAATTAGTAATTAACCCTTCCTTTTAGGACCAGCCTTGATTTGGCATATAGGGATTAGTCAACCACTGCTATTGCAACCCACCAAGGGGAGTAATGTGACCCAATTAGGTAGCGTCAAACACCTGTCTAATCGCTGTTATGGAAATTTTGAACTAAGGTGCAATTGAGAAATGTCTGTCTTTCTATTGGCTGATATGTAAATCTGTACTTTGATTGTGACACACATGTCTGTATAATATCAGAGGATTATTAGATATTTCTGCCTAGAAGAAGGATGTATTCTTTGCCGTCATATACATGTATGAATGAGTTACTAGTTAAAGATGCCGAGAGGGGTCTGGTGTTTGAATAGGAGACATCCTTGACCGGCACGGGTGGATTAGAGGGGTACTCGTAAATCTGTATAACCCTTTAGTGTCTCTGTTGACTATCCAGACATTGCGTCTCCTCAGGAGTTGAGAAGGATAAGGTGGGGGGACAGCCCGCCCTTTGGGTAAACTCTTGAGACAAGACCGATGGCAGCATCTTACCACACCCCTTTTCTATGTAATAAATACGGATTGTTCATGTATGGAGTTAGAGACACCTCAGACGATTATGTGTGTGTAAGCGGTTGACGTGTCTCTCATAATAGTCTCATATGTGCATAAATAGTTAATAAAGCGGTTATAATGTACAAAGATAATTTTGTCTCTGTGTCCCTTACTCCGAGTGTCGATACATTTTTCCATCACATCGCCTGCGAGGGGACTCTTAACCACCTCTTCTGCAGTTGATAACTGGTCAAATAGCTCCTCCACTTTAGTTGTGAGTAAGTTCTAGGGAGTGCCGAATTAGATACCCCCTCCAATACCACAGATTTTGGGAACAAAGTATTGGCTATACTAAATCTTTAGGATTTCTCTTAATGATCAAGTATTTATCACATCAGGAAAACCTCACTCTGCCTGGTTCCCCACTGATTCTCATTTACACTGTCATACAAAACAAGTCCACACCTAGTTTAAATCCTCGAGTTGCCATGATGGTGAACATCAAACCCAAAAATGGCCTTAGCCCAGTGTTGAGAGTCAACAACTGATGCATACACATGAATGCCAATCAATTATCCAGAAGATCAAGGAAGAAACAGATGAAAACTGTAACAGAAACAAATAAACTAATTTCTATTTTGTGTAATCATTGATCATGCATGTTGAAATGACTTGTTTGAATTTAACATCATTATGATTGTATGCAAAAGTAACTTATGTTAAGTAATTGTAAACTTCTGGTCCTTAAGATCCAGTAAGGTTTCTTGCAATATAATTGGTTTCATTACTTCTAGATTAATAAATTAATTTGTTTATTGTCCCTGTTGGGACAAAAGGGAGGAATTGTAGAAAATGAATGTATTATTATATCCTTATTTTTTTCAAATTTCTGTTAGAAGGCCTTTGTATTCTGTATGCTTTAAACATTTCGTATACTCAAAAACTTGTCTCTCCCCATCAGCCACTCATGATGTCTCTATCTGTGTTCAGGGGAAGTAATGACTGCTTAGTAATGCTCCTAGTCTCCATCTATGTGTGGTAGACTAGGCCTTGGGCCTAGCAGAGACCACTAGAAGAAGACTCCCTTTTGGGGTTAAGTCTTAATAGCAGCAGTGGGGCTCCTGCTCCTTGTATTATAGAGGTGAACAGGACTCTATTCCTCATGGGGAGAGTTGAGTTAGTAAAACCACCAATAGTAACATGCCCCTGCTGTCGTGTGTGAGTTTTCACCAAGTTGTCTGGACAACTGACATTCTGACATTATGATTACCTATGTCTCCTGGATCTATGTCTGTATGCAACCTTGCATTCAGAATGCTCTCGATTGTGCAAGACAAGGAACTTGGAAGACAGACAGGCCTTCTTCAGTCTCCTCAAAAAGTTCAGGCGCTTCTGCACCTTTTTGACCAGGGTTGAGGTATTTCGGGTCCAGGAGAGGTCCTCGGAGTTGTCGATAACCAGGAATTTGAAGCTGGGCACGCTCTACCTAAGCACCATTGATGAGAACTGGGGTGTAACTTGCAGCCTTGCTGTGACTTCCTGTAATCCATAATGAGCTCCTTGGTTTTCTTTGGGTTGAGGGCCAGGTTGTTGTCAGTGCATGCCGCCAGGCGCTTGACCTCCTTCCTGTAGGCTGACTCGTCATTGTCACTGATCAAGCCTACCACTTCGGTGTCATCTGTGAACTTGACACTGGTGTTGGAACTGTGTACAGGAATGCAGTCATATGTAAAGAGGGAGTACAGGAGGGGCTCAGCACGCATCCTTCTGGAACACCAGTGTTCAGGATCAGGGTGGAGGAGGTGAAGTTGTCTAACCTGACAGACTGGGGTCTGTTGGTTAGGAAGTCCAAAGTCCAGTTGCAGAGAGAGGGGCTGATCCCCAGGTCATGGAGTTTGTTGACCAGCCTAGAGGGTATGACCGTGTTGAATGCTAAGCTAAAGTCTTTGAACAGCATTCTCGCATAGGTGTTTTTTCCAGGTGGGCCTGGGCAGAGTAAAGCTATGGAGATTGGCGTTCTCTGTAGACCTGTTCGATTGGTAGGCAAACTGATAGGGATCCAGTGTTGGGGAGGCAGGACTTAAGGTGGGCCAGGACCAGTCTTTCGAAGCACTTAATGATTGTGGGGGTGGGTGCAACAGCTTAGAAGTCATTCAGGCAAGACTCAGTCGACTGCTTTGGCACTGGCACAATGGTTGTGGTCTTGAAGCATGTGGGGACAAACGCCTGGGACAGTGATAGATTGAAAATGTCAGTAAACCTCGGCTAGCTGATCAGCACATGTTCTGAGCACACGCCCGGGGATGCCATAGTACTTCCTTTGATACAATACTGTCAAATTAGGCTTAAGAGGCTGTAATAACACAGTCTAACACTGCTTTTATATAGACAGTTTGTAATTAATAAACAAAAGTTGGGATACCTGTAGGAATTGTTAGCATCAATTTTGAAAGCTTAATTAAATTCCATTGCTGAAGAACAGCTGTAGGTTGTTAACCCAGTTTTCTCTGTTAACCCAGAGTTTACTACTCTGAAATGTGCATTATATTTGTACAATTACAGGTTAGTCACTGGATTTGAACTGCTTAAATTTCAATAATAACTGAACAATTTTGGAGTTCTAAAACTTTTTACTGGTAGTGGAGTTCACACCCTAAAGAATGTTATGCAACTTAAATGCCCTAAAGAAGGTACTTTTATCACGGGTAGGATTTAAGTTTAGCGGAAACCTCTGAGAGTGATTTGTTTGCACAGAGAAAGGCTTTGGAGACCTTTCCATTGTATTAATTTACAATAAAGTCAATGACCCGATGTACAAGTTCTGCATGGAGTTGTGACTCTTCTTTTGTTCCCTTGTTCTGTTCTTTGTCATCCTTTTCCACTATGCAAAGTAATATGTTTTTCATTGACGTGGTGTCTCATCATGTACAATTCAGATCTCTCCCTAAGATACAGTAACTTTGGACATGGGCCAGGTATAAAACCTAGCCTCTTTATTCTTCATCTCTTGCAGGAGGAGGACCTCTATGTTAATGTCATCATTGTGGTTGGGGTTGGAGATATCTAAGAGAGACATTTTCTTGGATGTAGCATTCTTTGTAGAATCATTCTGCAAGTAGACATTTCCTTTCTATAAATATCACAACCTGTGGCAGATGACATAGAAATGTGTTGAACTAATGTTTTAGTGACTTCAACAGAGGTATAGGGGAGTAGAGAATTACTGGTTTAGTATTGGGCTAATTAGAAAGGTATCAAACCTGTACATTAGTGGTGTCATAAGTAAGAGACATGGTTGGACAATTTAAGTCAAGAGGTATTTGTAAAATGCAGGTGGGCAACCTGCATTTGGGTGAAACCTTGGGTGGAGAGCGAAACTGATAAGAGGAATACACCTAAGTGGTTTAGACAAGTATTGATGAAATGACAGTTATTTTGTGAGATGTTGTAACACATTCTTACCTATACAAAAAGGTTTTCAGAACTGTTCTTCAGACAGACGCTCACTGATCTTGTGTTAGTGTCTTTCTGTATCTATATGCAAATACTATACAATAAAATTGTATTTGTGTTTAAGAGCATTTTGATCTCTGTCTTACCTACATTAGAAAGGGTTAGAGTTCTAATTGATGAATTTCCATCACACAGACAACTTGACAATTCCCATAATAAACTACTCATAAACTGAAAGAAAATTACTTCTGGTTCTTCAACAGCCATGATCTCCTAGAGCTTCTCATCTATTTCAGAGGGCTGAAGCTCCTCAACCCCAACAAGTTTCTCCATTGGGCTGCCTGTATCTGAGGTCTTCACCATCATTTCCTGGGACAACAGGACCTCCTATAGGTTGGACAGGTACTGATCCAAAATACATGGGGCTATATTGACCACCACCAGATATTCCAAGTGCCTGTCCAGGTTTGGAATATCAGCAACTCTATTGTAGCAGCAAGCTGTCGATGTATGTTGGCAATGATGTTGGAGACATAGGAAGGCTGGAGAAGGTTTCCAATGTTTCCAAACTCCGTCACACGAACCCACTGCAAGATACTTAGGGATTTAGCCATGTTGCTGGCAGGAGCATGCATTACTTGGCTTAAACATTGGACCTGGGAAAAGTTCAGGCTGATAGTTATTGCCACCACCACAAGCTGCTTCAGGATCACTGGAAGGTTTGTTATTTGGACATTTGCCTTTATATCCACCAGGGCATCAAGCACAGTGGCCTTTGACTCCATCAAAAAGCTGTCGGACCCAAGAAGCTCCAAGGTTCTCACTCTTTAAGCTTGTTTGAAACATTGTTATGTCCACAGCTACTGCGAAGGACATGTTTCAAGTATCGAGAAATCTGGGTAATATTATTGAACATTTAGATATGGCAAGTATGGAAGTAATCTACATTACAGTGTAAACTAGAAGCAATTGGTAGAGATATTGAATATTATAGATACTTATGTAATGTGTAATAAGCTTATAAATGGTGGCATAGCATGCAACTTAGTAGTGAGAATTTAAGGAGAAACATTTATACACAGCAAAAATATAGCAAGAAGATAAAGCAATATTTTACATAACACTGTACATAACATCAGTTTAGAAAGAGTACTGTAAACTAGCAGCAATATTGGTGGTAGCATTGAGTATTATAGGTATGGTATAAGTATGAAAGTAATATAAATAAAAAGGTAAACTAGAATCAGTAGCATGGGGAAACAGTGTGGTAGAAGTATTAAGCATGTGATGGCTGTTCTGCGTGGCGCTGTGTGCTCTCTCGCTCCACCTGACCGGTGTACTAACCACTGGCTGGAGCAGATGGCAGCAGCGCACCCATCACACCCACACACCTGTTTTCAGTTAGCCATTATGATGTCTATTTAGGTTTCTCATTTTCACCCGCACCTCACAGGTTAATGTGTCTACACTGTATGTAACTGTGGTGCCATACCTTATGAGATTAAGTCAAAGAACGTGATCCTTTATGTTAGTTTTGTTTTGCTACTGTTTTTTGCCTCTCCATTACGCACTCACTGTCCTTGCAACTCACAGAATAACCCGTCCCCATAGAGGCACTTTTTTTGGGGGGGGGTTTGATCTGTTTGTTTATTTGTGTTTTCTTTTCGTTTTCCCTGCACTGCCTAATTTGAGATGACTCAGGGTGTGTATGGGGATCGGCTGGAGCCTCGGGCTGTGCGCCAGACCTAGAGGATAGACTCCGCGCCATGCAGGGACAGATTTCCGGATTGGTAACAGCGTTTGGCAAGATGATGTCGCAAATAGCAGCATGGTCGGGAGGGGAGAGCCCTATTGACAAAGCCGGTGTTGCTGCACCTTTTGTTGTCGACCATGTGGAGATTAGCCGCACCCAGGTAAGAGAACTCTGGAAAGCCTTGTCTGAAAAATATGATGGTTATTCAGAGGGTTGTTGTAGTTTCCTTCTCCAATATGAATTGTATTTTGGGGATGAACATTATACAGATTACAAGAAGGTGACCACTATAATCACCCGCTTAACTGGGCGCGTCCTCGAATGGGCAATGGCACTATGGGACAGCGGATCTAAGGAATTGAGGTTGTTTCCCGCTTTCATCGCTCATTTCCGAGCTGTGTTTGACCATCCCGCAGAGGACCAGGACGGGAGCGAGTGGCTTATGCGTCTTAGGCAGGGAACAAGCAAGGCCTAGGAGTACGTCATGTCATTCTGGACGGTGGCGCCATCCAGTGGCTAGAACGAGCCAGCTCTGCAGTCTGCTTTTCGCAGGGGTCTGTGAACTGAGGTCCAGATGGAACTGGTGTGTCAGCGATTCCATGCCGCTGAATGTCTACATTGCCAAGGCTATTGTCATTGACGGGCAGCTCCGGGATGTGACCGTTCCCTAGTCTCTGTTCCCTGGCCGTTGTGCCATTTGAGGTCCTCGATGGCCATCCTGGCTTTAGATAGCAGTCCCATGGGGTCTGGTTCCATTACCCACTTGACTGGGTTGCTCACTCTCACCATCAATGGCTGCTATCAAGAGAGACTGAAACTGATGGTGATGACGTCATCCATACACCTCATCTTCCTGGGTCTTCCGTGGCTCCAGAGATACAACCCCATCATCGCCTGGAGCAAGCAGTAGATGGTCCCTGGAGTCCCGGAAGATCTGCCTTCCTATCAGATGTGGAGCTATGTTGGTGGAGAGCCCAGAGGGCGTCCTCCCAGCCAACATCTGGACTTGCGGACTTGGGAGTGGTGTTTATCCAGCGAAAAAGCCAGGTGTCTCCTTCCTCACTGCTCCTGGGACAGTGCCATTTACCTCATACCAGAAGCCACGCCCCCCGAAGCCGGATTTATCCCCTCTTGTTGGGCAAAAATGAAGCCATGGACATCTACATCAGAAAGACACTGAAGCAGGGACACATCCACCATTCCACCTCCCCTGCTTCAGCAAGCTTGTTCTTCATTAAGAAGGACGGGGAGCTTCAGACCTGAATCGATTACCGGAGGCTCAACAACATCATCATCAAATACAGGTACACAATGTCTTTCGTCTCATCGGCCATCAAGCAGCTGAGGGCGGCACACTTTTCACCAAACTTGACCTCCGGAGTGTGTACAACCGGGAGGGAGACAAGTGCAAGACAGCCTTCTGCACGGTGTCGGGACACTATGAATACCTGGTAATGCCGTACGGGCTAGCCAATGCACCAGCAGTGTTCCAGTCCTTCCTTAACAAGGGGTTCCAGGATATATTGGGGAGGTATGTGGTGGTATACATCTACAACATCCTGGTGTATTCCCCGACATACCTGGAGCATGTGGCCCATGTCTGTGCTGTACTACAATGTCCGCTCGACCACCAGCTATACCTCAAGGGCGAGAAGTGCTCCTTCCACTAGTCCCCTGTCTCCTTCCTGGGGTAATACATTGCTCCGGGGGGCGTTCAGGTGGAGGAGGTGAGGTCATGGCCCGTCCCGAAGACCTTCAAGGAACTACAGAGCTTCAACTGTTTTGCCAACTTCTACTGCCGGTTCATCAGGGGTTCAATATTGAAGACACCTGTTGCCACACTCTAATCAGCTAATTAACTCAAAACACCTGCAAAGGCCTTTAAATGGTGTCTCAGTCTAGTTCTGTTTCAGCTCCATCGCCGCGCCACCCACCCACTGCTGAAAGGCCAACCACAGCACCTCCACTGGACCCCAGAGGCAGAGAACGCCTTCTTCAACCTGAAAGGTACATTCACCACTGTTTCCCTGCTGCACCATCTAGACCCACTCAAGCCCTTCACGGTCGAGGTGGATGCGTCCGAGGTCGGTGTGGGGACGGTCCCCTACATGGGACTCCTACCAGCATGGGACTCCTACCAGACTCCACCCCTGTGGTTACTTCTCCAGGAAACTGACTGCTGTTGGGAGGAACTACAACGTGGGTGACCGTTAAAATACTGGTGGTGAACTTGGCACTGGAGGAATGGAGACACTGACTCGAGGGCGCCTGGGAGCCATTCAAAGTCCTGATGGACCACCAGAACCTAGAACACGCCAGGGCTGCGCGGTGTGGCGCCTCAACTCCTGCCAGGCCAGATAGACCCAGATTCACCCTGACGTACTTACCAGGTACGAAGAACGTCAGGGGTGCAGAACTGCCCAGGGACACGCCCATCTTGCCCTGTCCTGCATTGGGGGTCCCGTCTCCTGGGACATTGACACAGACATTCAACAGGCAGGGAGACAGCCAATGCCAATGTGCCCCCTGGACATGACCTACATGGACCCACTTGTGACCTGGGCATACACTCCACCAGCGACCGGACACCCGGGCATCACCCGGACCCTGGAGGCACTCCGGGAAGAAGTACTGGTGGCCTGGCATGGGAAGGTATGTGTGACAGTACGTCCACTCCTGCAGTGTGTGTGCAGTCAAAGGCGCCGCAAATGGCTTCAGTGGGCAAGCTCCACCCCTTACCAGTACCTCAGCGACCCTGGTCCCACCTCTCCATGGACTTTGTGACAGACCTGCCATGGTCAGAGGAGAACAACACCATTGCTGTCATGGTAGACCGGTTTTCGAAGATGGTCCACTTCGTTCCACTGCCCGGCCTCCCCTCTGCCCTCCAGTTTGCTGAGGTGCTGTTCCAGCAGGTTTTCCATCTGTATAGAAGACATCGTCTCCGACAGCGACCTGTAGTTTACATCCAAACTATGGAAAGCCTTCATGTCCAGGCTGCTGGGGGTTGGGGTTGTGGTCAAATATCGGTAAAGCTTATTACTGGCAAATACGCTGTTAAAACGGCCAGTGGTAAACGCCATACATTAACGCTATTTGTGGTGGAGGTAAACTTAGTAAGAAATGTTAGTCAGTTTAACTGTATCAATGTCATTCATGAATGGCCAGTTGACTATTAAAACGGTCAGTGGCAAAAGAGGATTTGTTCAGGATAGAGACAAGAGGCTATACTGACACCCACCAAATGTACAGCTCCATGGTGTAGTGGTTAATGACACAGCCTTTCAAATGGGCGATTTGGGTTTAAATCCTGAGATGGCAACACCTTCTATTGCGGATCAGTTGAACTAGGCTTGCCTGGTTTCTTGTTAAATACAACAATGTCAATACCCTTTTCGAGTAATTGCCATTTCTTTTTCAACAATGTTTTGAAGCAATTAAAAACATGAATAAAACACAAATAACAGGACAGGCTTAAGCATCATTAGATTTTGGGTTCTGTTCAGATAAAAAGTAATTCTGGAAGATTGAGGTTTATTGGATTAATTGGAATGACTGAATACCTGACAGACCTTTAGCGTGTATTGTAGACATGTAGCCCAATCATATTGAGGTAAAAAGTAATGGTTCAGAAACCCATTTCCAAAGGCACTGTAGCCTACACAACACATAAGGTAAAATGGGAATTCCATTTTTGGCCAGCTATGTAAACTCTAACATTTACATTAATCCCGCAAAAGGTGTTCAGTTGATTATAGGCTATTCCTATTTGTTATCCAATGCCTCTGATTATGAAAGTAATCTAAAAGTAATTAGATTATGTTACTGAGTTTGAGTAATCAAAAAGTTACGTTACTGATTACAAATGTGGACAGGTAACTTGTAACTGTGACGTATTACATTTAAAAAGTAACCTACCCAACCCTGTATATACAGGTGCTGGTCATAAAATTAGAATATCTTCAAAAAGTTGATTTATTTCAGTAATTCCATTCCAAAAGTGAAACTTGTATAATGTATACATTCATTCAACACAGACTGATGTATTTCAAGTGTTTATTTATTTTAATTTTGATTTATAACTGAAAACTAATGAAGACCCCAAATTCAGTATCTCAGAAAATTAGAACATTGTTAATAGGTTCAATATTGAAGACACCTAGTGCCACACTCTAATCAGCTAATTAACTCAAAACACCTGCAAAGGCCTTTAAATGGTCTCTCAGTCTAGTTCTGTAGGCTACACAATCATGGGGAAGACTGCTGACTTGACAGCTGTCCAAAAGACGACCATTGACACCTCGCACAAGGAGGGCAAGACACAAAAGGTCATTGCTAAAGAGGCTGGCTGTTCACAGAGCACATTATTAGAGAGGCGAAGGGAAGGAAAAGATGTGGTAGAAAAAACTATACACGCAATAGGGATAACCGCACCCTGGAGAGGATTTTGAAACAAAACCCATTCAAAAATGTGGGGGAGATTCACAAAGAGTGGACTGCAGCTGGAGTCAGTGCTTCAAGAACCACCACGCACAGACGTATGCAAGACATGAGTTTCAGCTGTCACATTCCTTGTGTCAAGCCACTCTTGAACAAGACACAGCGTCAGAAGCGTCTCTCCTGGGCTAAAGACAAAAAGGACTGGACTGCTGCTGAGTTATGTTCTTTGATGAAAGTACATTTTGCATTTCCTTTGGAAATCAAGGTCCCAGAGTCTGGAGGAAGAGAGAAGAGGCCCAGAATCCACGTTGCTTGAAGTCCAGTGTAAAGTATCCGCAGTCAGTGATGGTTTGGGGTGCCATGTCATCTGCTGGTGTTGGTCCACTGTGTTTTCTGAGGTCCATGGTCAACGCAGCCGTCTACCAGGAAGTTTTAGAGTACTTCATGGTTCCTGCTGCTGACCAACTTTATGGAGATGCAGATTTCATTTTCCAACAGGACTTGGCACCTGCACACAGTGCCAAAGCTACCAGTACCTGGTTTAAGGACCATGGTATCCCTGTTCTTAATTGGCCAGCAAATTCGCCTGACCTTAACCCTATAGAAAGTCTATGGGGTATTGTGAAGATGCGATATGCCAGACCCAACAATGCAGAAGAGCTGAAGGCCACTATCAGAGCAACCTGGGCTCTCGTAACACTTGAGCAGTGCCACAGACTGATCAACTCCATGCCACGCCGTATTGCAGCAGTAATTCAGGCAAAAGGAGCCCCAACTAAGTATTGAGTGATGTACATGCTCATACTTTTCATGTTCATACTTTTCAGTTGGCCAACATTTCAAAAAATCCTTTTTTAGTATTGGTCTTAAGTAATATTCTAATTTTCGGAGATACTGAATTTGAGATTTATTAGTTGTCAGTTATAATCATCACAATTAAAATAAACATTTGAAATATATCAGTCTGTGTGTAACAAATGAATATAACCTAATATATACAAGTTTCACTTTTTGAATGGAATTACTGAAAAATCTACTTTTTGATGATATTCTAATTATATGACCAGCACCTGTATATACAGTGGGGAGAACAAGTATTTGATACACTGCTGATTTTGCAGGTTTTGCCACTTACAAAGCATGTAAAAGTCTGTAATTTTTATCATAGGTACTCTTCAACTGTGAGTGACAGAATCAAAAAAAAAAAGTTTAAATAATTAATTTGCATTTTATTGCATGACATAAGTATTTGATACATCAGAAAAGCAGAACTTAATATTTGGTAGATAAACCTTTGTTTGCAATTACAGAGATCCTACGTTTCCTGTAGTTCTTGACCAGGTTTGCATACACTTGCAGCAGGGATTTTGGCCCACTCCTCCATACAGACCTTCTCCAGATCCTTGAGGTTTTGGGGCTGTCGCTGGGCAATACGGACTTTCAGCTCCCTCCAAAGATGTCCTATTGGGTTCAGGTCTGGAGAGTGGCTATGCCACTCCAGGATCTTGAGATGCTTCTTACAGAGCCACTCCTTAGTTGCCCTGGGTGTGTGTTTTTGGGTCATTGTCATGCTGGAAGACCCATCTTCAATGCTCTTACTGAGGGAAGGAGGTTGTTGGCCAAGATCCGCGATACATGGCCCCATCCATCCTCCCCTCAATACGGTGTAGTCGTCCTTTCCCCTTTGCAGAAAAGCATCCCCAAAGAATGATGTTTCCACCTCCATGCTTCACGTTTGGGATGGTGTTCTTGGGGTTGTACTCATCCTTCTTCTTCCTCCAAACACGGCAAGTGGAGTTTAGACCAAAAAGCTCTATTTTTGTCTCATCAAACCACGTGACCTTCTCCCATTCCTCCTCTGGATCAACCAGATGGTCTCTGGCAAACTTCAGACGGGCCTGGACATGCGCTGGCTTGAGCAAGGGGACCTTGCGTGCGCTGCAGGATTTTAATTCATGAAGGCGTAGTGTGTTACTAATGGTTTTCTTTGAGACTGTGGTCCCAGCTCTCTTCAGGTCATTGACCAGGTCCTGCCGTGTAGTTCTGGGCTGATCCCTCACCTTCCTCATGATCATTGATGCCCCACGAGGTGAGATACTGCATGGAGCCCCAGACTGAGGGAGATTGACAGTCATCTTGAACTTCTTCCATTTTCTAATAATTGCGCCAACAGTTGTTACCTTCTAACCAAGCCGCTTGCCGATTGTCCTGTAGCCCATCCCAGCCTTGTGCAGGTCTACAATTTTATCCCTGATGTCCTTTCTCTGTTCTCTGTTCTCTGTTCTCTGTTCTCTGTTCTCTGTTCTCTGTTCTCTGTTCTCTGTTCTCTGTTCTCTGTTCTCTGTTCTCTGTTCTCTGTTCTCTGTTCTCTGTTCTCTGTTCTCTGTTCTCTGTTCTCTGTTCTCAGCCATTGTGGAAAGGTTGGAGTCTGTTTGATTGAGTGTGTGGACAGGTGTCTTTTATACATGTAACGAGTTCAAACAGGTGCAGTTAATACAGGTAATGAGTGGAGAACAGGAGGACTTCTTAAAGAAAAACTAACAGGTCTGTGAGAGCCGGAATTCTTACTGGTTGGTAGGTGATCAAATACATGAAATAAAATGCAAATTATTTAAAAATCATACTATGTGATTTTCTGGATTTTTCTTTTAGATTCTGTCTCTCACAGTTGAAGTGTATCTATGATAAAAATGACAGACCTCTACATGCTTTGTAAGTAGGAAAACCTGCAAAATCGGCAGTGTATCAAATACTTGTTCTCCCCACTGTATATACATATGGAAATACTTACCAGCCGAATACATGGCTTTAGTTCGAAATGCAAGTGCCAAAGACATTTAAATATGTAGTAAGCAAATATGTTCTAACCCTACTTTTCCCGTATGGAATGAGTAGCGAAATACTTAAAACCATGATCCAGAGAAAAGTAAACTTCAGAAGTACATGTTCCAGACCGGTGTGACCATTTTGTGACGTTTGGTGCTGAATAGTGTCCTCTGTGGGTCACTGTAGCCTGTGTGAAATCCGCATTTGTTCCACTCGACCGTAACTGACGTCGCAGTAGTTTTATTTAAATCAACGCTTGAGAAAAGGTTTGCGATAAATTGGAAATGAATTTTAAAATCCGCGCTGCAAGAAAAGAGGATTGTAAGGATATATCTAGAATGATTATGGTGAGTCTTCTAAACTACATTGGACTTAATAGGTTGGACATGCAACCTCGAACCTTCTACGTTCAATGAAAGTTACTTTGTTGCACTCGTTTTTTTAGACACCGCAAAATATAATTTAAATAGAACTGCATGCAGACAGAACTTAATGAACTCTATTGGAAGTTTGACCTGTTCTTTCACGGAGGTATGTTAATATGTTTGTTATCGCTCCTAGGAGTTGGCTGTGTATGAGAAAATGCCTGAACAAGTGAAGATTTCCAATGAAGGTCATTGTTGTAAACTTTCCATGTTAGCAATATTAATCAAAATCTTTGAAACACTTTGAAATCAACACCATGTGTCATTTTCACTGTTCCTGCAGATTTGGAGCGAGATGGGTTTTCCCCAAACCCTTTCTTTGAATGCCTGATAGCAGAAGTGTCTGATGAATATATGAACAAAGACGGTAAAATATCGTATTGGAGTTTTATGCAAGTTGTTTGCCTGTTTGGAAGCTTTTCTGGTATGTTCATGTCGATATTCATCAGATTTTTTTTCTTGCAGAAAATCATAATTAAATACTGTGGAAAGGCATACCATTAAAATAACTACATAACTTTTAGGTTTCCAAGGGGAGATGTTCTATAGATAGTAATACCATCAAAAAACTAACAAACACATTTGTAAAGAGGCAAGGGTTAGGTTTAGAAGAACGTTTAGGGCTTAGGGTTAAACTTATGATATAGTTAAGGTGAGGCTAGAAGATAGTTAGGTAAAATGTTAATGATAGTCAGTAGATTTTCTGTAGAGCATCTATAGATACTTTGGATTCTCAAATTGTGTTACCAACTTTTATTTTGAGTAGTCCCATTGAGGTCAAGTCTCATTTAGTAGGGCACCCTGTTAAAACACAATATTGGCCAACAAAAATATCCCCAGTCAACAATTTGAACTTCCTAAAAAGCACCAGAACATCAAGCTTTTCCACACCTTTGTGGCATTGAAATCAAAGATTTCTATAATTCTGTCAATACCAACGGGATCTCCATTGTTATTCATTCCTGAGAACAGGTTTGGTCATTTCTATGTTGAAGTTAAATCAGAAAGGTTACATACATAGGATGTTCCTGGAAGATTGCTTTGTGTATGAACAACAGAGAATGCATGGGTCTTCCAGATATAGAGGAGCGTCCCCCATATTCATAGAGAGCACAGTGATGAGTCATTAAACTGTCCCCACTGTTAAAATTAATTGCTGAATAAAAGACTGTCCAAGGGTTTCGAAACAGAAGCTGCAGAACACACAAAAATAATAACACCTTGGACAAATACAGGGATTAATGTTTGAACAATCTTCTTTCTATTTTCATAACTGAGTCAATAAATATTTCTGTATGAAAAAAAATCATAGACCTTATCATCAATCGATATGCCCAAGTATATATATTGTGAAACTTGCTCAATTTGAGCTCCATTCAAAGTGCAAATATGCAGGTGCACAGGATCAATGTTGTCATTAATGACTAAACTAGGTGTAGAGTACTCAGCAACAGAGATGTATTGTCTTAGTTCAAAGGTCTTACTGATCCTGTATCCCTGTGCAGGTAATTTTACACCACGGTGAAATAAGGGACTATATGATTGTTCTCCTTACATTATACTTTAGGCATATGTCCAAGTACATTCATAATGTAACAGAATGTGGCACATATGTTGCAAACACTGTGGAGACTTGACATGCAAAAGCATTTATACACCAATTTGGAGTGGAAATCACGGTTACGTCACTGAATACTCAGTATTTATGCAAGCATAATCACTGAATGATCGGGATATAGGGTAATATTATATCTGTGATATGACATTTCCTTTACAAAATAATGGGAGAATGCGTCTAGATGACCCATATTCCTATATTTTGTAAAGAGGTTTCTGTCACTTTCTGCCACTGTTTACTAATACAGAAAAGGTTATATAAGCTACATTTTTAAATGAAATGAACCTAAATTGTCTTATTTATTTTGTAGTCTGAAAAGGCAAACATTTGCCAGCGATGCCTTCTTAAAGGGATCGTTTGTCCCAAAATAGTATTTTTCTAAATATTCACTTACCAAAAGTTATTCCAGAATGCACATAGAGCAGACCTGGGCAAAATAAATCCCCTGGGCCGGATGCGTCCCGTTGAGTCATTCTATCTGGCCTGCGATACATCCAAAACTTTTAAAAAACGAACAAAATAAAAAGACTTGATGAGCTCTGCATGTAACTTTTTAAAATTTTGGTGCATTTATTTTATTTCAAATTAAATGTTCTGTGGCACTCCTATTAATAAGAACAGTAATATCATTACTAATAGTTCAATTAAGTTGAAACAAGCTATTTGAGTTGCTATGATACATAGATATGGACCAGCACCACAATCCACCTGCTTAAGTTATCATTTGTTCATACTATACGCAATTGATATCTGAAAATGAGCCTGTCTAAGGAGAGTTGATAATGAAAGCAGGGTATTTAAAAAATAATGGACAGATTCGTTTTTTATTTGCAGATGTCGCAGGTTAAGCAACTTGCTTAATATGTAAAGCTAATATTGCAGTTTTTAAAGTGTACTTATTGCAGAGGCACTTCCAGAGCAAGCATGCGGACAAATACAAAAAACTGTCACCTGATGCTGAAACTCAACAAGTCCAAGCACTGATCCAGCTTCACTGACGAACATCTTGCAGCAGTACCGCACACTAGGTGAACAGAAATGACTCCTGACTTCACCTCACTTGTCAACGCCCATACGAGGCTCTCCAGTTCATATTGAGTGGCCCTAAAAGTGGATTTTTTTGGGTCTGGGCTGCTGGAATCGTGGTCGTTAAAAGCATGTAATAAACTGTATGCAGTTAGGAAACTGCAATTATACCAACATTTGCATTGAGTGAAAATCTTCAAAAGTGATTTCATAGACGTATAGCTGCCCTAATAACTGTTAACAATATACCTTATAATATAGCCTACTCTGTTAATTTGAAAGTAAACTTTTAAGGCAAATATGTGTTGCAACATTTCCGTTGAGTAGTAACCTTGAAAAGGGATTTCTTAGGCATTTGCCTGCCATAATAACAGTTGTTAACAGAGTATAATATAAAAACATTGTTAAAGTAAAATGGTGTTACATGGATAAGTAATATGCATAAATATAATATGCAAGTTAACAGAGTTAGCTATGGTGTGTGTCTTTTAAGCATGTTGGTTAAAAAAGTAATCTGGCCTGCGATGCTGTCTGGTATTTTCAGTGTGGCCCCCAGTGAAAAATATTGCCCACCCCTGACTTAGTAATTTTTTTCAAACCAAACATTATTCAGCTCTGTCCCAGGCTATAATTAGAGTTCTTAGTATCGTCCAAATTCATGAATGAAAACTGTTCGTCCAACTACAGCAAAGCTGCATTGCAAGCGGAAAACTACTCCGAAACACCTCAAACTACATTCAGTCATATGTCATGGGGGCAGCACATTTTCTTTTTCTTTTCTCTAAACTGTACACTGACCAAACGTTTGGCGGAATTTGGTCTATCAAAACTGGCTCTAGCAAACTATTTCAGATAGCCGCTCAACATAGCTTCTGTCCTTCGGCAATTATGTCATTGGAGTGGGAGTGAACTTTTACCTCCAGAAGCCGCATTATCGTGAATATCGTTGGTGGACAGTTTTGTTTTTATGATTGTGGAAAATCCAGTGATCGTGTTTTGGTTGCAAAGAAAGGTACAAGGGACCTGGGAGAGGAGACTTGGTGTTTAACTCATTTCCATATCTTAACACTTCATTCTACCATTAATAACACATGATTTAGTTAGATATACAGGTCTATTGACTCTTTGCTCCTTAAGCCCTGGTTAAACTAACACAAAGTATTTTTTGTTTGTGTGAAGGATACACCATTGTGGGGTACACTGTTTACTTCTACACATACAGCACATGGAAAGGGAGGTCAGTGTACATGGAGGACCTCTATGTGATGCCTGAATTTAGAGGTAAAAATATTAATAACTAAGAAAATTGTTATACATTTAGCACACTTTACTTTGGGCAAAGATATAAATGCAACATGTAATGCATTTTGAAGATTTTAATCAGTTAGTTATCAGGAAATCAATTAATGTTATACATACATACATACATCTTCTTTCGCTTCATCCGGGGCCGGGTTGCGGGGGCAGCAGTCTAAGCAGAGATGCCCAGACTTCCCTCTCCCCAGACACTTCCTCCAGCTCTTCCGGGGGGACACCGAGGCGTTCCCAGGCCAGCCGGGAGACATAGTCCTTCCAGAGTGTCCTAGGACTTCCCCGGGGTCTCCTCCCGGTGGGACGGGACCGGAACACCTTCCCAGGAAGGCGTTCCGGAGAATTCCGAAACAGATGCCCAAGCCACCTCAGCTGACCCCTCTCGATGTGGAGGAGCAGCGGCTCTACTCTGAGCTCCTCCCGGGTGACCCTGCGGAGAAAGCTCATTTCGGCCGACTGTATCCGGGATCTTGTCCTTTCGGTCAAAAGCTCATGATCCAAAGCTCATGACCATAGGTGAGAGTAGGAACACAGATTAACCAGTAAATCGAGAGCTTCGCCTTGCGGCTCAGCTCTTTCTTCACCACGACAGACCGATACATCGACCGCATTACTGCAGAAGCTGCAACGATCCGTCTGTCAATCCGTCCGTTCCATCCTTCCCTCACTCCTGAACAAGACCCCTAGATACTTAAACTCCTCCACTTGGGGCAGGCACTCTCCACCAACCTGAAGTGGGCAAGCCACCCTTTTCCGACTGAGGACCATGGCCTCGGATTTGGAGGTACTGATTCTCATCCCCACCGCTTCACACTCTGCTGCAAACCGTCCCAGTGCATGCTGAAGGTCCTGGTTTGAAGGGGCCAACACGACAACATCATCCGCAAAGAGCAGAGACTAAATTGTGTGGTCCCCAAACCTGACACCCTCCGGCCCCTGGCTGCACCTAGAAATTCTGTCCATAAAAATTACGAACAGAACCGGCGACAAAGGGCAGCCCTGCCGGAGTCCAACATGCACTGGGGACAAGTCTGACGTACTGCTGGCAATGCGGACCAAGCTCCTGCTTCGGTCGTACAGGGACCTGACAGCCCTTTGCAAAGGACCCAGGACCCCATATTCCCGAATCACCCTCCACAGGACGCTGCGAGGGACACAGTCGAATGCCTTCTCCAAATCCACAAAACACATGTGGACTGGTTGGGCAAACTCCCATGAACCCTCCAGTACCCCGTAGAGGGTATAGAGCTGGTCCAGTGTTCCACGGCCTGGACGAAAACCACACTGTTCCTCCTGAATCCGAGGTTCTACCATCGGCCATATTCTCCTCTCCAGTACCCTGGCATAGACTTTCCCGGGGAGGCTGAGAAGTGTGATCCCCCTGTAGTTGGAACACACCCTCCGGTCCCCCTTCTTGAAAAGAGGGACCACCACCCCGGTCTGCTATCCCAGAGGCACTGTCCCCGACCGCCACGCGATGTTGCACAGGCGTGTCAACCAAGACAGCCCCACAACATCCAGAGACTTGAGGTACTCAGGGTGTGGATGGCTAAGCCCCGAATGTATTTTGATCCTAGCAACGCCTTTGTGTGATAGTAAACTGCGCTCAGCTTTGTAAAAAAAAAAGGATATTTCATAGAAATATTCAGTTTTTATGTAGTGGCACATCCACATTTTGCGGCACATACCACCTTATCCAGATAATAGTGTGAACAGTTTTCTTTTAAAAGAGACACATGTTTTTCTAATAAAGCCAAGACATTCTTAACAGACCTACTAACTTTAACATAGGTAAAATTGGTTTTATATTCGCACATTCAACAGACATTCGCCAATAGCCATTTAGAGCTTTTTTAAATCAATGACTTGACATTGACATACACATCAAACACATCAAACATCTGATTTATTCTATAAATGCCTATCATACTTTTACAACCTTTGTTTTCAATAGGAATTCTACTTACGATTCAGTAATAGTGCAATTAAAGCTTTGAAAATCAGTTTAATTGATTGATATATACACACCAAACAACGTCTGATTTATTCTGTAAATGCCTGGCATACTTTTACAACCTTTGTTTTCAGTAGAGATTCTGGATAAGGTGGCATGTGTATGTGTCAATCAAGTTATTGATTTTCAAAACTGTAAATGGCTTGACGAATGTCTGTTGAATGCTGAATGTGCGAATATAAAACACATTTTACGTTTTAAGTTTTCAAAGTAATTTTTTTGTGATTTCTTAAATTGGGTTACCTAACAATGAATGTGAGTGGAATTTAGCTCAAATAATCCATGTGTTCAAATATGTTAAAAAGATGACTTTCCAGCGGGTATACTTACCTTTTGTCGTGACTGTATGCCACATGCCAAATCCATTTTCTGATCTATGAGATTATACTATTTGGAAGTTTGAATTGCACATCACTTTGTCATATAATCCTCTTAATTTAGCAGTGAAACAAAAAAGTCTATATTTACTTGTAATTCTCCTGTTGTTGAGGCTTCGTATAGAACAGACGTCTGTTGGAGGCAATTTACGTTGGAGTCAGTGGTTAAAAGCTAGTAAGCAGTTTTAGGTGTCTAAACATTAACTGCAGATGGTAAACAGTTCGATAGTATTTTTAGCACTTAAGTCATGAAGTTAGTTCCCAATTCAGGTTGGCAACACACCTGGTCTCTGTTCTCTTTCAGCTTTGAAGGCCTGACATTTTTTGTCAGGTTCCTTTAGGTACATTTTAAAAGATGGTTTGGATAACTTTTGAGTCCGTTTGATAATGTATAGATTTAATTTTAAGGTCTCTGATCTGATCTTCACTTAAAATGTTTCTGATTTATATACTTTTTGAAAGGATCTAACTGAATTATAGCTCAGTCCATTATCTCGCCATCTTCTCTCTCCATCTCTGATAAACCTGGGTTCAGGTTCATGTTCCCAACATGCCAGCAACGTGATGTTCATTGGGGTTACTTTGTTACCAATAAAGCACATCTCTAAAGTAATGCTGTCCCATCTCTATGATTGATTCTTTTTGTCTGGCTTCCCCTTTTAGGTAGCGGTGGCGAAGCGGTGTGTGAGGCTGCAGTTTTCTGTTTTGGAGTGGAACAAACCATCACTGGACTTTTATTTTACCAAGGGTGCAGAGGACCTGACTGCCAAAGAAGGTTGGCACTTCTTACGGTTTCATGGACAAGCACTAGACCAATTAGCTAGGGAAGCACCTAATAATTAGATGGTTTTGTAGGCCTTGGTCTTAAAAAATTCCTCCTGTTCTTATAAAATATATAAACCCTAACCCTATTTGCTTTCTTGCATAACACACTATACACATTTTAAGTCACCCATTTGGACTATGGCATTACAGAGAGAATAAAGAATCATTATGAAAAGCCCTTATTCTGTAACGTTTTATTTACCGTGCTTTCAACACCACATAGACTGTCATGGTACTTGCACCATGGATGTAAGAGCAAGTGGATACAGACTCATGTGTATGACAAATGCACAAGAACAAAAGACAAGAATTCTCATGGATAAACAGTCGGCAGTAAATTGCAAACGATTGTTTTATAACGGTACAAACAACACACTCCAGGTGGCAGTATGCACCCTTTCAATTTATTTGCCAACTCATTCATGGAAGTGGTAGAATAAAGAAAAGGACTAGTTAAACATAGAGGGCTTCTGCCTCAGTGCTTTTACTGGTGCAAATAAGTCATGATTTCATTTATTTTAGCATCTTAAATACAGGCAGTAAAAAAGTTTTTTTTAAATATTTCAAGTAAGTATTTTCTTTTGAGGAATAAGTGGTTATTGTTCTGAGCGCATGTTAAAAACCACAGTCACTGACATACATTGTTTTGATAACAAAATAATGTTTAAAATGTGATTTTCAACTTAAACCCAGTACAAATTAATGTTGTTAAATGTTTTGGTTTTAAATTATTCAGTTGGGTTGAGTATTCAATGCATTACAATTTATATGCCCCAATATCTGAAAAAAATACGGAGCACAGCTACATAAACTTTGTTCAACACAATGTAATATACCTCTAAATTTACCATCAAACTACTATTAGCAGTAACAGTATTTATGATGCATAATACATACAAAATACTTGATTCAAAATATCAAAAGCAAGACTGGATGGTTAATTCTCAAACAAATGTGTCTGATAATTGTTTTTAATTGTTTAAAACCGTTTGTCTAGGTCTGTCCTGTTTAGCACGAGGTGAGATGAGTTGTGGTAAAGATTTGTGGTAAATTCCAATGCAATTCTTGGAAATAGGGCAGAATCGGAATTAGTTTTGAAATTGTTTGCAATCTTTGCAATTTTTCTAATGCTTGTGCAAACCCCAATAGTCATGCTGAATTCAAGTAACCTTAATGGATCCTTAATCCCTGTGATTAGCTGTTGTTCCCATAATTTGTTAGACGTAAGCATTCCTCCCATATTGGCTGAGTGTAATTGATGAGTGATGAGACTCTGGTGCAGCAGAATAAACTGTCCCTTTGGTTGGTGGCTGATAGTGGTAAGGCCTGGGAAAGAAAGAACGTGTTTTAGGGTTAAGTAGACACTAAGCAACCCGAAGTTGTCCAAAATTTTACTTTGATTTCGCTTTTACTTAATCAGCTGAGCCCCAATGAAAACCAGTTCTCATTTACAATAACGACCTGGCAAAAGGCATAACTACTGCAAGTCTCAGTTACACATGAACACGATAAAACACTTTGCACAATACAATTGGCAGGAGATCAATAAATTACACCACAACAGGTAATGCATATAGACAGTGATATATACAGTGCCTTGCAAAAGTATTGTAATCCCCGACCAACCAGGATAAAGAAGAGAAGTGGGAGGCCCCTGGTGCACAACTGAGCTAGAGGACAATTGCATTAGTGTCTAGTTTGAGAAACAGATGCCTCACAGATCCTCACTGGCATTTAATAGTACCCGCATTTAATAGTACCAGTCTCAACAACATCAGTGAAGAAGTGACTCAGGGATGCTGGCCTTCTATGCAGAGTTGCAAAGAAAAAGCCGTATCTCAGACTGGTCAATCAAAATTACAGATCCAGATGGGCAAAAAAACACAGACACTGGAAAGAGGAAGACTGGAAAAAAGTGTTATGGACGGACAAATCTAAGTTTGGGGTGTTCGGATCACAAAAGAAAAACATTCATAAGATGCAGACCTAAAGAAAAGATGATGGAGGAGTGCTTGACGCATCTGTCAAGCATGGTGGAGGCAATGTGATGGTCTGGGGGTGCTTTGGTTGTGGTAACGTGGGACATTTTTACAGGGTACAGGTTGTGGTCCAGCTTATGACGAGTACGAAGTACCCACTCAGTGCTCACAGCGTACAATGGATTCTTCTGAGGAGCTTAGCGTAGATAATGCTATAGCCTTTGTTATATCTGAACCGGAAGGTCTTGCTGGATTGAAGGAACATCAAGTTACTGAATTATGGTGCTTTGGTGTACATTGTTGTTGGTTTAATTAGTTGAAGGTGAATCCAATCGCATTTCAATTAACTTGTCAATGGTCATTGGAAACAACCCATGCCAAAATGGTTTGAATCACAGCCCTACCGGATTGATATCTGTGTAACATTTAAATGTAAACTTATAGGGTCAGCCGGCTGTCTTTGCTTACATTTTCTCCTCATTGGTCCCAAGCCTGCATGCACATACTAGACATGAACCTCCACAGATTGCCAGTGTGGCCGAGCACCAGCCAATGTAGAGACCATTCCCAATCTCATACCTGTAATTAAACAACCATGAAACATGTTAGCATACAGTATCTTACTTTCCAGACCAGACAGGTTATTCATGCAAGCTTTACAAAATAAAAGTTCACATATGTATTATTGCATCTTTGTCTGGCGCTAATATAGAATTGGTTCTATTTCAGATGTTAGATGTATCCCACTTTATACTTATTGGTTTTCAACAAACATACTAACCCACTTGGGATATGGAGAGAATGTACAAGATTTATTACTAAGAATTGACAATGAACATTTAATCTTACTATGAATAACTTGAGTTAGTTAAGGGGACACTGTGTAAAATCCTGCCTCTAACATTTAAAAGACATAATTTAGACAATAAAATAGATTGTCCCCTCTTCCCTAACTGAACAAGATCCGAATAGTATTAGCTAGTCGGGGGTTGGTTTAGGGTGAAAGGAATATTACTGTGGTTGTCTAAAACTAATATGAGGAGACAGCTAATGATAGCCGTCAAATGCGGGTAGAATTCGGCTGTTGCGTGTAACCATAGACTGTATATATAATGGACGACGCCCTTTCGCTCTTTTCCATTGGTGAAAAATGAAGCCACCAGTGTCCTGATACGGCGCTGACATCTTGGACTTGCGTCTGCGCAGATAGCGATCTTGGGACCAGTTCTGCGCAGTAGTTATGCGCAGTAGCGAGAAGGAAGTAAAGCCGTAAAGCCGCGAAATCAACGGCGCCACCCCTGTGCCCCGCCCTCACTCTCCCTTGCAGAATGCGCATACCGTAATCAATCGCAAGTCCAAGTACAGTACAACCTTTGCTTGTTAAACCTAGACGATATGTTATAGCCTAACTTACATCATGTTTAACCTTAATTTAGAATAGGCCTAATACAAAAATAATTGGTAACTTCTAGCTAACGATCACCTGCTAGCTATTAACATGGCTATTAACGAGGCTTGTTGTCTTTTAGCTAACGTTAGCTAGCCCATTACATTTATTTACTAATTAAATAGCTTATAAATGTAACTTACCGAAAGAAATTCAAAGATCGATTGGAAATGCCAGATCGGTTAGCACAATGTACTGCAGAACAACCCATTATGTCCGTGTGAAATTATATCAATTATAGAAATTTAGAGATTAAATGTAAAGTTCCAATCTCCTCAGTCCTCCGAAGATTCAGTGGCTCCTCGGCTCAGATAGCTGTCAATCACAGCTGTGAATCACGACGTCACACCACCGTTTTTAGAGCATTAAATAACTAACTAAAAACAAACTTATTTTAAAAACAAACTCTTGAATTTACATTAGCGTGATACAAACTACAGTAAATGACAGAAACCAGCTTCGGAAAAAATATATTTGAAGGGTAATTTAATTGTTTAGTTGATCTCGCGTCCCATTGAATAACATGGGGAGGGCGGGGTTTAAGACCTATACTGGGACCACTCACCAGGGGGCGATCGAGACGTTTTGGCTTCACTTTTCAGGGCTTGTGCGGCACGCTTGCGTGTAACGCAGACACTCTTACTAGCCACTTTGGCAGGTGGCATTCTACATATCTATACACAGGGTTTTTACTGCATTCAAAGCTCTAAGACGACAGCCTTCCCAAATTTTCGCACAGCCTCTGTGTGTTGGCATGGTAAAACATGATTTTGCGCTCATATATAAAATACCAGCGAAACACTGCAGTTAAAATGATGGTAGGAGGAAACTTTTTCAATATTGAGTGTTGCCAGGTGGGGGGTGTTTCCTAATTGGACAATTTTTTATGGGCTTTGGGCAGGTTGATTTTTTTCTGGAGTCTGTGGCGGAATAGTTTTACGGTCAATGAAATCTGCCAATCTTGCATACAGGACCACACGGGTCCAGACATCATGGAGATGAGTGAAGTCGGAAAAACAAGTGGATCCTAGTTTTCTTTTACACCCTAGCATGTCAAAATATTCTATTTAAACTTTATAGCCTCAAACTAAATCTAATCAGCATAAATTTTTTTTTAAGTTTCAGGTGACTTTCAGGTAGCGTAGAATTACAGATTTGTTTTTAAAGAGAGATTGCGAGACAAACGAAGATGACTGGTGAAAAGACCATCAGATTAGGGTATGTGCTATCACCAAAAACCTTAGGCTATACATGCAATGTATAGAGTAAAAAAAGTATAATTAACATTAACAATGTAAATATATGAACGTGAAGATGCTGGATCAGCGACAGCAGCAGAGCCTAGCACAGCTGAAGGAAGTCGAGGGAGATTTACGATGTGGCGTCAGTGCAAGGATGGGGAAAGAAATTACTTGACAAAGCTGTAATTAATACAGCTCTGTTTCGTTTTTTTATGCAAGTCTATATTAACAAGAATGTAGAATAACAAAAATAGACAACAATAATATTGACTGTGATTAATTATAAAGCTGATGAGTGATTTCATATTTCTTTTTAAATAACATGTTAATAGTTCTAGGTTATGTTAATAAATATATTGCTTGCATATTTTGGTTATAATTAGGGAGGACATTGTGTGCATTAGCTGCTCGGGTGGACATGGTCAACATGGCAGGTTTAACACTATAATAGTTGTCTTTTTCAAATGTGTAGCCACGTTATATGAAGTATTTCACAGAGGGGTGTCTGGTAAAGTGGGGTACCACCTTCGCCTAATTTTGAGCCTGGAAAACCCCTGTATGTATGTATGTATGTATGTACAGTGGATATAAAAGGTCTGCACACCCCTGTTAAAATGCCAGGTTTTTGTGATGTAAAAGAATGAGCCAAAGATAAATCATGTCAGAACTTTTTCACTTTTAATGTGACCTGTAATGTGAGGTCATTGGAAAACAAACTGAAATCCTTGAGAGGGAAAAATGAAAACCTTACAATAACCTGCTTGCATAGGTGTGCACACCATCTTATAACTGGGGATGTGGCTGTGTTCAGAATTAACCATGTACAAATTAAAAAATTATAGAAGTCATTACACACCTGAAATCATTTAAAGTGATTCTGGTTTATCAAAAATAAAGTTCTATTAGGATTTTCCTGACATTTTCTTAGTTGCATCTTAGAGCAAAAGCCATTGTCCGCAGAGAGCTTCCAAAGCATCAGAGGGATCTCATTGTTGAAAGATATCAGTCAGGAGAAGGGTACAAAAGAATGTACAACGCATTATATATACCATGGAACACAGTGAAGACAGTGATCATCAATAACTGGATGTCCCTCCAAAATTTATGAAAAGACGAGAAGAAAACTGTTCAGGGAGGCTTCCAAGAGACCTAAAGCAACATTCAAGGAACTGCAGGAATTTCTGGCAAGTACTGGCTGTATTCTATGGGGTAGGGTGGCAAGATTGAAGCCTTTTCTTACAAAGAAAAACATCCAAGCCCGGCTAAAGTTTGCAAAAACAAACATGAAGTCTCCCAAATGCACGTGGGAAAATGTGTTATGGTCTGATGAAACCAAGGTTGAACTTTTTGGCCATAATTCCAAAAGGTATGTTTGGCGCAAAAACAACACTGCACATCCCTACCCATAAAGAACACCAAAGAACACCAAACCCAAAGTGAAGCATGGTGGTGGCAACAGCATGCTTTCGGGCTGGTTTTTCTTCAGCTGGAACCGGGGCCTTACCAGGGTGGAGGGAGTTATGAACAGTTCCAAATACCAAGCATTTTTGGCTTGATCCAGAAAAGCGTGGCTTCACCAGAAAAAGATTAACGTTTTGGAATGGCCCATCCAGAGTCCAGACCTGAATCCAGTTGAACATCTATGGGGTGACCTGAAGAGGGCTGTGCACAGGAGATGTCCTCACAATCTGACAGATTTGGAGCGCTTTGGCAAAGAAGAGTGGGCAAATATTGCCACATCAAGATGTGCCATGCAAATAGACTCCTACCAAAAAAGACTGAGTGCTGTAATAAAATCAAAAGGTGAACTTTTTCCATTTAAGGTGGAAAAAGTTCTGATATGATTGACCTTTGTCTCGTTCTTTTCCATCACAAGAACCTGGCATTTTAACAGGGGTGTGTAGACTTTTTATATCCACTGTATGTACATACACATTTTACAATTGTAATGTCATTGCAATGACAGTAACACTACGAGCTACGTCCCTAAAACTCCCATGAGCACCATGAGTGTTTGAATTTGTTCCATTTGTTTTAAGCCTATTGCCTTGCGTGCCAGTGACCGAACGAGTGAACAAGACAGGCTAAGATGTAGCACACCATAGTCAAATTTAATCAAATGAAATGTAATTTCCCAACAACAAAATGGTGGCTACTGAAAATGCTGAGTGGCTAGTAACTTTGGTAAACCACTAGTCACAGTGGCTGGTGAGCAAAAAAGTTAATGTCAAGCGCTTGTTCCCATTCATTTTGCTTTATTTCCTATTCAAAGTAATTTAATGCATTTTTTTGTAGTGTTATGAGAAATTGAGGAGTGTGAGTATATTTAATCAAGAGGAGTGTGTGGCTACATCAAGTCTCCAACAGACCCTTGATGATGTTAATCAGGTGTCCTACATAACATTTGCTTCACTAAAGATCTGGCACAATAGGTTTGGGCCATCAGCCCCTCCCTCCTGAGCTTACCTGGAGAGGTGTGAAACTGACCTTGAATAGTGCTGGTATATAACTATTTGGTATTTTAAATAATTAGTATTGTATTACTTTTATATATATGGTTTACTATGGCATTCCTCGTTTATCTCCATACTTGTGTTTGTAGGGCTACTGACAATTACACACACACTCACCTAAAGGATTATTAGGAACACCATACTAATACTGTGTTTGACACCCTTTCACCTTCAGAACTGCCTTAATTCTACGTGGCATTGATTCAACAAGGTGCTGAAAGCATTCTTTAGAAATGTTGTCCCATATTGATAGGATAGCATTCTTGCAGTTGATGGAGATTTATGGGATGCACATCCAGGGCACGAAGCTCCCGTTCCACCACATCCCAAAGATGCTCTATTGGGTTGAGATCTGGTGACTGTGGGGGCCATTTCAGTACAGTGAACTCATTGTCATGTTCAAGAAACCAATTTGAAATGGTTCGAGCTTTGTGACATGGTGCATTATCCTGCTGGAAGCAGCCATCAGAGGATGGGTACATGGAGGTCATAAAGGGATGAACATGGTCAGAAACAATGCTCAGGTAGGCCGTGGCATTTAAACGATGGCCAATTGGCACTAAGGGGCCTAAAGTGTGCAAAGAAAACATTCCCCACACCATTACACCACCACCACCAGCCTGCATAGTGGTAACAAGGCGAGATGGATCCATGTTCTCATTCTGTTTACGCCAAATTCTGACTCTACCATCTGAATGTCTCAACAGAAATCGAGACTCATCAGACCAGGCAACATTCTTCCAGTCTTCAACTGTCCAATTTTGGTGAGCTCATGCAAATTGTAGCCTCTTTTTCCTATTTGTAGTGGAGATGAGTGGTACCCGGTGGGGTCTTCTGCTGTTGTAGCCCATCCGCCTCAAGGTTGTGCGTGTTGTGGCTTCACAAATGCTTTGCTGCATACCTCGGTTGTAACAAGTGGTTATTTCAGTCTTCATGATAAAAAATCTATACTTTATGGGTGCTCATGATAACTTATGAGTACACACTCGTACGTACGTCTAAGTGATGTGACCTGTCAAACCTGAGTCCAGCATTTCTAAACAGACTGGGTAGACCCAAGGACTCATGCCATTTTAATGCTAGGCCAGTGACGAAATGATTTGCTACCTTTCCTAGGAACTACCTGCATATTGTGATCACTTACAGCCATGGATATTTACATATATGGAATCAGATTATACACTATGCACAATTATTAGGCAAGTGAGTATTCGGATTGTATCGTTGTTTCTATGCACATGTTCCAGCTCCAAACTGTATAAACTTGAATGATCATTGAATTGAATCATTTTCAGGTGATAGTTATTGGTGTAATGAGGGAGGGTGTGGCAACAGTGAATAACACCTTATATCAAGGTGTGCATAATTATTAGGCAGCTTCATGACCTCAGCTAAAATGGGCCAAAAAAGAGATTTAACTGACACGGAAAAGTCTGAGATTTTAAAATGCCTTTCAGATGGATGGAACACTCTTGAAATAGCTAAACTATTGAGGCGTGACCACCGGACAATCAAAGATTTTGTTGCGAATAGTCAACTGGGGTGCAAAAAATGCTTGGAGAACAGATGCGAATTAACAGCAAAAGACTTGTGAAGAATTAAATGTGTAGCTACCAAGAACCCATTATCCTCCAGTGCCATCAAATTCCAGAGCTGCAACGTACCTGGTGTGTCCAGAAGTACAAGGTGTCAAGTGCTCAGAGACATGGCGAAGGTCAAGAAGACTGAAACACAACCACCACTGAATAATATTTTAAATGTACTGTATAGATTGGGCAAATAAATACCAGAATATACTTTTTTTCAAGGGTTTTATGGACAGATGAAATAAGTGACTCTTGATGGACCAAATGAATGGGCCCGTGGCTGGATCACTAATGGACACGGGCACATTTTCAGTCAGGCACCAGCAAGATGGAGGAGGGGTACTGGTATGGGCTTCTATAATTAAGGATGAGGTAGTTGGGCCTTTTCAGGTTGAAGATGGAATGAAACGCAACTCCCAAACCTACTGCCAGTTTCTGGAAGATACTTTCTTCAAGCAGTGGTACAGGAAGTAGTCTTCAGCATTCAAGAAGGCCATGTTCTTTATATAGGACAATGCTCCATCACATGGATCCAAGTACTCCACTGGTTGGCTAGCAAGCAAGGGCCTCAAAGATGTCTGAATAATGACCTGGCCCCTCCCTTCCTCTCCTGACTTAAATCCTATTGAGAATTTGTGGGCCCTTCTCAAACATGAGATTTACAGTCAGGGAAGACAATATACCTCTTTGAACAGCATTTGGGAGGCTGTGGTTGCTGCTTTAGCAAAAGTTGATTGTGAACAGATCAAGAAACTGACCGACTCCATGAATGGAAGGCTCAAGGCAGTTATTGAAAAGAATGGTGTTTATGTTGGTCACTGAATATTTTTTAAAAGGACAAACATTTTAATTTTCATTTTGTGTTACTCATTTGTTACACTTAAAACATTTAGAAAAAAGACGAGAGTTGGGAGAAATAATTTGTTTAATTAGTTGCCTAATAATTCTGCACACCAATTGTTGCCTAATAATTCTACACTTTTATGTATTCCCCCGGAAAAAGATCAAAACTCACTTTTCCTTTGTTAAACGTTCAGGTTTAAAGTTCAATTATATTTTGGATTGACTTAGAGCATTGTGTTTGTTCAACAATAAAATAAAACTTGAAGAATATGATTTGTCTAATAATTGTGCACGCAGTGTATATACACACACACACCAATCAGCCATAACATTATGACCACCTGCCTATACTCCACTAGACCTCTGAAGGTGTGCTGTGGTACCAAGATGTTAGCAGCAGATCCTTTTAGTCCTGTAAGTTGTGAGGTGGGGCCTCCATGGATCGAACTTGCTTGTCCAGCACATCTCACAGATGCTCGATTGGATTTAGTTCTGCAGAATTTGGAGGACAAGTCAACACCTTGAACTCGTTGTATTCCTCAAACCATTCCCGAACCATTTTTGCTTTGTGGCAGGGCACATTATGCTGCTGAAAGAGGCCAATGCCATCAGGGAATACTGATGCCATGAAAGGGTGCACATGGTCTGCAATGATGCTTAGGTAGGTGGTACATGTCAAAGTAACAACCACATGAATGGCAAGACCCAAGGTTTCCCAGCAGAACATTGCCTGAAGCATCACACTGCCTCTGCCGGCTTTCCTTCTTCCCATTGTGCTTCCTGGTGCCATGTGTTCTCCAGGTAAGCAACGCAAATGCACCCAGCCATCCACGTGATGTAAAAGAAAACATGCTTCATCAGACCCGGCCCCCTTCTTCAATTTCTCCGGGGTCCAGCTCATGTGCTCATTCTAAGCGCTTTCAGCAGTGGTCACAGGGGTCAGCCTGGGCACCCTGACTGGTCTGCGGCTATGCAGCCCTATAGGCAACAAACTGCGATGCACTGTGTGTTCTGACACCTATCAATGCCAGCATAACCCTTTTCAGCGATTTGAGCTACAGTAGCTCGTCTGTTGGTTCAGACCACACAGGCCAGCCTTCACTCCCCATGTGAATCATTGAGCCTTGGCCGCACAAGACCCTATCGCCAGTTCACCGCTTTTCCTTCCTTGGACCACTTTTGATAGATAATAAACACTGCAGACACCCCACAAGGGCTTTAGTTTAGGAGATGCTCTGACCCAGTCATCTAGCCTTCACAATTTGACCCTTGTCAAAGTCACTCAGATCCTTAAGCTTACCCATTTTTCCTGCTTCTAACACATCAACTATGAGGACAGAATGTTCACTTGCTCCCTAAAATATCCCACCCACTGACAGATGCCGTAAAAACGAGATTATCCATGTTATTCACTTAACCTGTCAGTGGTCATTATCTTATGGCTGAACGGTGTGTATATATATATGGTTATCATGAAAATGATATTCCCTTGTACTCATCTTCTTAGTTGTCCCCCCATTAACCTTCTAAGTGGTAAACTGTCAAACACCCTTAAAACATTTTTGTGTACATATGTATATACCGTGCTCCAAAAAATAAAGGGTACACTGAAATCATATATCGGGTATCGATTAAACAAAATATATTAAAGATCAAAATCTTTATTGTATATTGTGGAATGTGTAGAGAACAAAATGACGTAACAATGGTCAGTGGAAACCAAAATCACCAACCGATTGAGGGCTGGATTCAAACTCATCCCGAAAATAAAAGTATACAATTGAAGTCAAAGGTTGTCCCAACTTGCGTGAATTTCGTCTTGGCAATTCATAATGTGACTCAGTAGTGTGCCTGCATGCACTCTTGACAACACCTGAGCATGCTCCTGATGTTCCGGCGAATGGTGTCCTGGGGGATCTCCTCCCAGACGTGGATCAGGGCATCAGTGAGCTCCTGGACAGTCTGTGGCGCTACTTGGCGGGATCAAATGAACCGATGCATAACGTCCCAGAGGTTCTCAAGTGGATTCAAGTCTGGGGAACGTGAAGGCCAGTCAATGGCATCAATGCCTTCATCATCCAGGAAATGCCAACTCATTCTGGCAATATGAGGCCATTGTCCTGCTCGAGGAGGATCCCAGTGCCCGCTGGACGAGTGTAAGGTCTGATGATGTGAGTATTTCATCTAGCGTGTGGAGGTCTGTGCGACCCTCAAGGATATGCTTCCCCAGACCATCACTGAACCGCCGCCAAACTGGTCATGCTGGATGATGTTACCCGCAGCATAACGTTCATCACGTCTGTCACGTGGTCAGTGTGAACCTGCTCTCATCTGTTAAGAGAACGGGGCGCCAATGGCGGACTTGCCAATTCTGGAGTTCTCTGGCGAATGCCAATTGGCTGTGAGCACAGGTCCCACTAGAGGATGTCGGGCCCTCATGCAACCCTCATGTAGTCTGTTTCTGACAAGTAGCCTGCTGGAGATCATTTTGTAGGGCTCTGGCAGTGCTCCTACTGTTACTCCTCACACAATGGGGAAGATACTGGTCCTGCCACTGGATTGATACCCTTCTACGGCCCTGTCCAGCTCTCCTCATGTAACGGCCCATCTCCTGGTATCTCCTCCTTTCTCTTGAGACTGTACTGGTTGACACAGCAAACCTTCTTGCAACGGCACGTAAGGATGTGCCATCCAGGAGGAGCTGGACTGCCTGTGCAACCTGAATGGGCTGCAGGTACTGCCTGCATGCTATTAGTGACAAATACACTAACAAAATGCAAAATTAGAGTAATAAGTGCACCTGTTGTCACTTTCATTTGCACCAAAACAGGTGACACTGATTCACAATCTCTTATGCTTCCTAAATGGACAGATTGATATCCCTGAAGTTTAATTGACTTGGTGTTATACTATGATGAATGTGTTCCCTTAATTTTTTTGAGCACAGTATATTTAAGGTATTATACTACACACACTTTTATTTAACACTTACTACCCTTTAGTTTGACTTTCCGGTATCTAAGACTTGCACCATACTGTATGACACCTGTAAATGGCTAAAATTTGAGGTTTTAAGAAGAGATGAAGACTTTGGGTCTCTGCAATTGTAGAAATTATATTTACTGTATCTGTATCTGCCTACCTGTCCCTGCATACTTACTTGGTCCCTGCATAATCTGGGTTAAAGAACTCCTGGGTGATGTTGGAAGCATACCAAGACACCGAGATCAAGGAACACATACCTGTAGAAGACATACAAATAAAGCATTAGGACACTGCCACAAACAATCTAATGATGAATGCCGTATAGTTTTTTTTTGCATGAGAAGGTTACCCTGGAGAAGGAAGGACACTCCCCCGATCCCAGCGATCTTCCCCTTCAGAATGTAGTTCTCTCCTCCTATTTTGGAGCACTTCATCCCCACCAGAGTAGCCAGGATACCAAACGTCCCAAACACGATAGCAGTGATCATCAGAGCCCGGCATGCCTGGATGTTGCCTGTACAGGTTATTAATGACAGCCTATGGGCCATGGCCAGAGTGGCACACCATAAAGGGACTAACGTGGTGGGAGTCAAATACAATAAGATTTGAGAAACATTCTGTTGCCTCAGACAGTAATTTGATGCAATAGGATTAATACCCTACGAATGCTTGACCCACTGCCAGGCCACCATGTACTGTTTTTGAATCAGCTTCAAAACTATCATCACATCCATGAAGACGTTGAATGAAGAATGTTGTTGTATGCTTATATAAAATGATATTCACGTAAAATGCCACTTTAAAGCACCAATTAAGTAGGCACCAAATGCCTGAACTTTAAATGATTTGCTAGTAATTTCAAGCAAACAATTAAGGACATTTCTGCAGAGTATATAATAGTATATCAGACTATTTTTTTTTCTGAATGAGTTCTTACCAGTGTTCATTGGTAGGTATCTAGTGCTACTTGGTTTATGCTCGCTCTCTCAGAATTTAATAAGGCGTCTGATCCCTGCTGACCCAGGCTTTTGCAGAGGTGAAACAGTCAGGGTAAAGAACTAGCCAAAAACAGGTAGTTGCTACAGAGGGAGCTGCAGATCCTGTGTTGTGGGTGGGCATTCTGAGGCAGTCCTCACCCTACACAACTTCTATGCCCCCCAAATAAAAAACATGTCTGAATGACAATTTGCAAGATTTTATTTTTGCATGATACATTTCTTTATGTTGTTATAACACAAATGTATGTATGTATGATCATGAACACATTTTAAATTGGGATTACTTCAAACTGGGACCTTGTATCACTAACGAGTCACATGAGACCAGGGAGGGAAAATGGCTAATTGGACCCAATTTGGACATTTTCACTTAGTTTAGACATTAATGGCTATGTGTTGTGTTATTTTCGAGGGGACAGCAAATGTACACTGTTATACAAGCTGTACACTCACTACTTTACATTGTAGCAAAGTGTCATATCTTCAGTGTTGTCACATGTAAAGATATAATCAAATATTTGCAAAAATGTGAGGGTTGTACTCACTTTTGTGGGATACTTTACACTACAGTTCAAATGTTTTTGAAAAAAGCCATATCTTGGACTGGCCAATAAAAAGAAAAGATTAAGATGGGCAAAAGAACATGGACACTGGACAAAGGAAGAATCCCGGTGCCACCTCTTATATATTGAATATATACAGTACTGTGCAAAAGTCTTAGCTACCTGATAGTTGAAGTATGGCCATTTATTTGGGTAGTGTTTTAATTAATATATATATATAAGTATATTAATTTAATGTTTTTTTTTTTTTTACTATCCAAATAAATACATACGTTTGACTTTCAGGTGCCTAAGACATTTGCGTATGTATAAACCAAATGTGACAGATTTGAATTGGAGTGGTAAAAAGTGAGTCTGACTGAGTCAGGTGAATGGGAAGAAAGTGTGTTTTTGACATGAATTGGTCATTGTGCAGAAGTTGCTAATCAATATTTGTGGGTTGAAAAACGTGCCCGCACATGGAAATCAAATGCACGTCCAACACATTTGTTTTACCTCTGGGCCTAGGGAGTTGTCGACAGTCATAGAATTTCAACAACACAAAGACATCACCACTTATATTCTGAGAGAACAACTGGAGCCTAACTCAATCCTCACTACTCACCCATTGTATCCCTTTATCAGCCCTAACACTGTCTAACAATAAGCTTCCAGAACTCATACAAACTTAGCACAACAGTCCAGTAACCAGACCCAGAACAACTCCCCCAAAACAGCACATTCTTCTTTTAAGATAGGTGTAACAAGACCTCCCCAAGATCTACACATCCAAGCCTCAGAGGACCAGTGGTGCAATGCTGAGACTTTCAGGAAAGCATTCATCCATGAGGCATTCATCCTGTGTCAACAAATTGGAAATGTCCTTTATTGATAGGTATTTCTGTTAAAATGTGTCTTTGAAATTGAAATGTTTGGTTAAAAGCTTATTGAAGCCAAGCACATTGTTAGGTTATGTTGCCCCTTCAATGAAGACTGTAGCATGCAGGGCTGCGGAAAAAGTTGCTCAGCATTGACAATCTTAAGGCTAAAAGTCTTCAGAGACCTTGATATTTCTGTTTCCACTGTACCTAATGTTCTCAAGAAGTTTAAGGCCCGTGCCACTGTAACCAACTTACCTAGATGGAATGTTAAGGCAAGAGAAACCTAGATGGAATGTTAAGGCAAAGAATTGTTTGAATGTTGGAGAAAGCACCTTGATCAACTGCCTAACAGATTCAAGCTGACCTTCAGACACAGTATGTCAACTTGCGTCATCCATCGCTAACTCAATAAAAGTGGGTTGTATGGTAGCAGACCCAGGAGAACCTCACTGCTGAGAGACTGACATATGAACTGCATTTTTCCAAAACACACCTTAACAAGCCATAATCTCAGCTGTGACCATATTCAATATTTTTGGTAAAGAACATCATCTCTATGTTTGTAAAAAAAAAAATTAAGCCTTCCCCACAGTCCTACAATCTCTTGTACATGTGCATGGCATCATAAAATTTGAAGAATACCAAGGTATTTTAGAGCACAGTATTGAACCCAGAGTCATGGGTCTCTGTCGAATGTCAAGGTCTCCCAGCAGGACAGTAACTCCAACACACTTGAAAACACTCCCGGGATTGTTTAAAGATGCTGGCTTATTCTGAAGTGGCAAACAATGAGTCCACATCTAAATCCTATTGAAACCCTGGAGCAGTTTGTATAGAAGAGTGGTCCAAACTGCCAGCACAGAGATGCAGGAAACTCATCAATGGCTAAAGGAAATACTTCATTGCAGTTATTTTGGCCAAAAGCTGTGCTACAAAATATCAATTCTAGGGTATCAATCACTTTGTTAATGCCATTTCTGTGTATTTTCTGATTTAAAAATGTTTTAGTTTCTAAATAAAAAATAAAGATTCTATATATTAATATTAACATTGAAATAAAGAATTGTGGATATCAAACGCTTTGGTCAGTAGAAACCTATTTGTAGAGACATTTGTGAGTTATTTGAAGAAAGGGCAAGGGTGTCAATACTTTGGCCACAACGGTACAACTACCCTAAACTAAAAAGGTGTTTGCTCAGTAACTGAAGGAAACTACTTTGGGCAAAACAGTTGTCAGGAACTCTGCCACACATCCTTAAAGATCATAACAACCCACCCTCATCCCGAGAAGCCAACTTATACCACCTGAACCTATCCAGGGAGTCTAACAAAAACCTTAAACCACCTGCCCTCATTCAGAGAGTCTAACCTTACTCAACCAAAGGCCAAGAGAACATTATACTTTCTGCCCCCATTCAGAGAGGCTGGCGAAACCCTACACTATGTCTCATCTAGGGAGACAACACAATTCTACACCATTGGGCCCATTTAGAGTGGAAAATACCCTGCCAACTCACTGTGGGTCATGTGGAGAGAACAACACCCCAATTAGAAGGGACCAAACAGTCCAGTGAGACAGCTATTCTGACTTCTGACCAAAAATAGCAAAATAATTGATTAGTTCATGCTAGGTAATAATTTCAAATTATGACAAATAACAAAATATACAAAATTAAAGATACATTTAAAAATATGTCATTATGATTTCAGTTTTAGACAAGCTAACCAGGAAAGGGTTACAGGGCCCATTTTACAGTCAGTATCACAATGGATGAAACAAAGTTCATAAATTAAGCAATTTGCTAATCTCTGATAATATTAATATATTAGCCATTTCTAAAACTCATTTAGATAGCACTTTGATGATCCAGCAGAAGGTTGAAAAGGATATAAAGATATAAGGATTTAGCAAACTGTAAGTATTTGAATATTTGGTAAGGTTTCTGATACTAGAGAGATACTTTTTTACTTGATAGTTTACCAGAGAAGCCTTCTCAACTACCTCTTAAGGCACCCCCCTCTGTTCTAAAATGTGTATTCTGTTGTAGGAATTCATTTATTCCCCACTATGATAGTTTTACAGAACACAGTTTTATTTAAATAACCTTTTCATTTCATAAACCATTTTCAGTTTTCACTAGCAATATGCGCTATGCTTTGGCCAGACCACTGACATGGAAAGTATAGAAACTCACTGAAAATGTTGTTTACCTGGTAAATAACATGGCTATGTTGTTGCATGTGAGATGTATGTAGTTGATTCACAACCACACACATTTTTCTTTTCTGTTTATACTTGGGAGCAGGATCAGACTTCATACGTCATCACTTATTCTACTCCAATACAGACCGAGCAAGACATTGTCTATATACCTTAGTAGTCATGGGGAGTATCTGTCAGGAATGTGCACTACATAACCTTGGGAATGTAACGTGTGACAATTAAGAATGGAATCTGTTTACACAATAAAAAAAATTGCTTCTGATGCAAATCTGGTTTTGGTAATCTAGATAAAACTTAGCATTGTAATGACACATTAAGATATTTACACTTTATCCCCTCATTAAACTCCAGGGGCCGGAATGACCTATTTTATGCTTATTGTTGCGCTTCCTGTGCCCTCTCCATATGCTCCCTTTCTATTGTCCACAGTGCAGCCAGTCTGTCTTGCATTAGAGTTCAACTGGTGTTCTGTGAGGAAATGGTTGCACTTCCCATGCCTGTTTAGCGAGGTCTAGTATTGAACAGCACAGCTTCCCTGTGCCTGTTGATGCCTGTGGCCCTACACTGTGAGCAAACATAGTTGGGTAATAACATGTCTCTTCCCATCGTGCTCTGTCTGTATGTACAGTGGGGAGAACAAGTATTTGATACACTTCCGATTTTGCAGGTTTTCCCACTTACAAAGCATGTAGAAGTCTGTAATTTTTATCATAGGTACTCTTCAACTGTGAGTGACGGAATCTAAAACTAAAATCCAGAAAATCACATTGTATGATTTTTAAGTTGCATCTTATTTCATGACATAAGTATTTGATACATCAGAAAAGCAGAACTTAATATTTTGTACAGAAACCTTTGTTTGCAATTACAGAGATCATACGTTTCCTGTAGTTCTTGACCAGGTTTTCACACACTGCACCAGGGATTTTGGCCCACTCCTCCATACAGACCTTCTCCAGATCCTTCAGGTTTCGGGGCTGTCGATGGGCAATACAGACTTTCAGCTCCCACCAAAGATTTTGTATTGGGTTCAGGTCTGGAGACTGGCTAGTCCACTCCAGGACCTTTAGATGCTTCTTATGGAGCCACTCCTTAGTTGCCCTGGCTGTGTGTTTCGGGTCGTTGTCATGCTGGAAGACCCAGCCACGACCCATCTTCAGTGCTCTTACTGAGGCAAGAGATCGTGATACATGGCCCCATCCATCCTCCCCTCAATACGGTGCAGTCGTCCTGTCCCCTTTGCAGAAAAGCATCCCCAAAGAATGATGTTTCCACCTCCATGCTTCACAGTTGGGATGGTGTTCTTGGGGTTGTACTCATCCTTCTTCTTCCTCCAAACATGGCGAGTGGATTTTAGACCAAAAAGCTCTATTTTTGTCTCATCAGACCACATGACCTTCTCCCATTCCTCCTCTGGATCATCCAGATGGTCATTGGCAAACTTCAGACGGGCCTGGACATGCGCTGGCTTGAGCAGGGGGACCTTGCGTGTGCTGCAGGATTTTAATCCATGATGGCGTAGTGTTACTATTGGTTTTCTTTGAGACTGTGGTCCCAGCTCTCTTCAGGTCATTGACCAGGTTCTGCCGTGTAGTTCTGGGCTGATCCCTCACCTTCCTCATGATCATTGATGCCCCACGAGGTGAGATCTTTCATGGAGCCCCAGACCGAGGGAGATTGACCGTCATCTTGAACTTCTTCCATTTTCCAATAATTGCGCCAACATTTGTTGCCTTCTCACCAAGCTGCTTGCCTATTGTCCTGTAGCCCACCCAGCCTTGTGCAGGTCTACAATTTTATCCCTGATGTCCTTACACAGCTGTCTGGTCTTGGCCATTGTGGAGAGTTTGATTGAGTGTGTGGACAGGTTTCCTATATACAGGTAACGAGTTCAAACAGGTGCAGCTAATACAGGTAATGAGTGGAAAACAGGAGGGCTTCTTAAAGAAAAACTAACAGGTCTGTGAGAGCCGGAATTCTTACTGGTTGGTAGGTGATCAAATACTTATGTCATGCAATAAAATGCAAATTAATTATTTAAAAATCAAAACCTGGTCAAGAACTACAGGAAATGTATGCTCTCTGTAATTGCACACAAAGGTTTCTGTACCAAATATTGTTCTGCTTTTGTGATGTATCAAATACTTATGTCATGCAATAAAATGCAAATTAATCATACAATGTGATTTTCTGGATTTTAGTTTTAGATTCCGTCACTCACAGTGTACCTATGACAAAAATGAGTACCTATGACAAAAATGACAGACTTCTACATGCTTTGTAAGTGGGAAAACCTGCAAAATCGGCAGTGTATTAAATACTTATTCTCCCCACTGTATGTACTTGTTCCTATCTGTTTCAATTTGTTTAATGCACAGTGCATTTAATGCATATCAACTGGGATATGAATGGGGTTCCCTGGCCGGTCAGAAGATTTGGCAAACCATTTTTAACTTGTGCCAAACACTGTGCCAAAAGTATGCCTGGGTCTTGCAGCTGGGCGGTGCCAAACTGTCCCATTAGCTCCTCAGGAAAATGGAAGTCTTGACTGTCTGTTTGACCCAAATAGCCGTTTCGACTCTGGGGCCTCCACTCTCCATGAGAAATGATGTATCATTCCCTGTAGTTTCCTGGAATACATGTCTCAGCCTCTAAATTATGTTATATATAATTTTGTGATAACTACTGTTTTCCAAGACGCATGACGGTTTGACACTCTTGGTAGTGTAAAACACTACACATGTTGCTCGCTTGCAGTGGAAAGCAGACACAAAAAGGACCCAAAAGGTTTTCAAACTTCCAGGTGCAAAAGTGTATTATTGGTTAACTATAATAAATGAATTAGTCAATATTTGTATGTAGCTAGCTAGGAAAATTAATACTTCACATGTTGACATGCTAGATAACAAAGAAAGGAAAATGTGTCCAGCTAGCCAGCCAATTGCACTATGCTAGTCTGTCACATGCTGATTTAAATAATACAGAGGTTATGCCAACTTGGTACATTTTTCAAATAAAGTTTGGTTTAGTAATATACAAATATTCTTAATAGGCAAAATTAGTTTCACCAGGTATTCAAGCAGCTAGCTAAGGATGTTTGGTCTTTGACATATTGGGAACCATACTGATGAGCATGAAATGTAAGTGGACTTATTGCTGAAGTGTTTTTGTTTGACCTAGTTTAAATACACTTACAGATGATTGCAAAATAAACATAAATGCAATGTGTGTTAGTTACATTAAATCTGAACAACTTTCAATAGAAAATTACAGCAGTTGAAAACACTTATGTTTTTTAGTTGTAAATATTGAGGTTGCAGCTAGATCCATACAAGACATTTTACCTCACCATACCCACCCATACCGTATGTAACTGTCTAATATAAGTGTATAGTGAGAGCAATCCTTTAAAATAATTTCTTAATTTGTCGTTAGAGGAGTGTTAATATGCTTAGAACAGAAACTCCAGATCGAATGTTATGTGTTATCTTTGCTTGAAGAAGAAATCCATTTTGAATTTGATTAAATGTTTAGAAAACGTTTATGCACAGACTTTGTTTCCAGAGTGGTAATTTTGAGTCTGTTGACAAAATGTTGTTACAAGGCTGTTCTATCTTTAGCTTCTTATCTGATCTGTTTGGCCAGCTAGCAGATCCACTGTCTCCTCATCCTTGCTCTCCTCATCTGTCTCTTATTCTCTGGACTTCTCCTTCAGCTCCTCCTCCAGATCCTTCAGGTTCTAAATTTTTTCAGGGTCAATGTAATCTGTAGTGTTGTGACCTTCCCATATTCCAGGAATCATGTCATATTTCTCATCTTGATTAATCAGACTCCAGTATTTCTGGAGGTCAAGGATATAATCATCTTAAATTTCAACCTCATTTGTATCTGTACTAGGTTAAGTGGTTTCCAGAGAATAAAAAACAACTTTGAAGATTAACAATTATTTATCAATTTACTTTTTGTCTGCATAGGACTGAATTAACAGTGTTTATAAGACAAAGATAACCTTATAACAACACTATAACAGTATAATAGCACATTTATTAGCTAACTATACATGTATAATCTCTTCAGACATAACAATAGCTGTCTGGAACAAGCCCTTTATGGGAGCTTTCAAATGAACAGTGTGAAAGTGTTAGAGTGAAACATCTTAATTCATGATTGTTTAAAATCCCAGCCATCTGAGTCTTGTATTTAAGGCTTAAAATCTTGTATCTGGAACTGGGACTCTAATGTGTATCTGATTTATTTACGGAGGTCATCGCTAGTCAGATTGCATTCAGGCATGTTAAATACATTTCAGTAGTTGAAAAAGATTAGTCACGATTTTAGGTTTGTTTGGATTCTGTCATCAGTCCATGTTTTGCATTACTCTGTGACAACTGCTGGTATAAAAATGGCTTTAAAATATGCATTAATTTATTAATAAAATATTGTCAAAGGCCAACTGCATACAGACAACTTATTTTTTTCCCCATCTAGTGTACCTTGATACTACATTTAGTAGTATATTTTATGCATCACATATCTTCCATTTCACAGTGATGGAGCCCACTGTAATCTGGGGAATGTTCAAAGCTTTTTTCTTTATGTTTAACCTTCCCCAGATCTGTCTAAAAAAAAATTCTCAGAGGTCAACAGAGGTGGCTTGGTTTTTGCATCAACATTCACTGTGAAGTTTGACTTTATTTTGATAAGTGTTTGCCTTTGTAAATCGTGTCTAATCAATTTAATATTTTGCACTGATGGACTCCATTCAAGTTCTAGATACTGTATATCTCATGGATGATCAAAGGACACAGGATGCATCTGGCCTGAATTTGGAGTATCATGGTAAATGGTCTGAATACATCTTCAATTAACACATGTTTTTTCTTTGTCATTATATTCCTCAAAGATTTATGTAGAAATATATACTGTATATTTATTCAATTAAAAACTTAAGTCTATAACTCAATGTGTCGAGAAAAGTGAAAGGATCTTAATACTTTCTGAAGATACTGTAGATATGTGTGCATTTGGACTCAGGTCTTGTATAAGATCAAAACATTATTAATTATAATTCTCAATGTCTTATCTGTCAATCAAGTCCTCATAATTTTCCTCACTCAGACAACAATGTATATATATGACAAAGTAACATTTCCCATATCTAAGTAACTTAATTGTTACCCAATCAATGTTGTTATACTTAAGAATGATTAGTACAGGAAGCAAGAACATTTTAATAAAAATCTCATTACATTACATTAATGAAGTTAAGTAAAACTGGACTCCCGAAAAAGACTGTAAAACAACTGCAGCTCATTCAGAATGCTGCTGCTAGAATGTTAACCAGGACCAAGAGAACAGAGCACATCACTCCGATTGTTAAATCTTTGCATTGGCTTCCAGTCAGTTACAGAATAGATTTCAAAGTGGTGCTTTTAGTTTATAAATTTATGATTGGTTTGGTACCCGACTACATTTCTGATATGTTTGCAGAATATAAACCGAGCAGGGCTCTTAGATCCATGAACACAGGTCAGCTAGTAGAGCCCAGAGTCCAAACTAAACATGGAGAAGCTGCGTTTAGCACTTATGCTGTACACAACTGGAATAAACTACCAGAAAATCTTAGACGTGCCGCAAACGTATACATTTTTAAATCCAGGTTAAAAACACTTCTCTTCTCACGTACTTATGCCTGAGCACTTAAACTTAACCACACAGTTTAGCCTTATAGCTTCCTTAAGTTTTTATCCCATTTTTTATCTTTATGTATTTTTTATTATTAGGATGTATTAATTTGTTTTGATGTTTTCATTTGAGTATTTGTTTTTATGTTATTGTACTTATATTATATACTCATATATTTTTCTTTGTAAAGCACATTGAATTGCTTCGATGTATGAATTGTGCTATATAAATAAAGTTGCTTGCTTGCTACAAGAAACCCTTTGCCATTGATGTTTGATGGTTCCTCACTTTAAAGTAATGGGTCAAGAAAAACAAATCCATAGTTACATTTTCTTTAGAAACTACCTTTAGCCATTACTAACTAATTGATCAGCCTGAGATAGAGGTGATTTGGCAGTTAAAATAAAAACAAAATACCATCAAACCAAATATGGATATCAAAACCAAATATGGAGTTGATTTCTAGTGATTTGGGTTATTTCTAAACATGCTCACATAACTTCCAGTTATTATTTTTAACTAGCGATGGCTATAATATTAATAAATCGTAATGGCTGTTTACAGTAAACTGAACTATCATTTACAGTTTCTCATACTTTTGCTAGCATGAGGAACATCAAATTAAACTCTCCAGGACAGAGCCTCTGCTAAATTACTATTATGCCCACCTATTTTGTTTCAGTATGTTTTTGGCTGAGGGTAATCAGTATGAACATACCAAAATCTTACCAGACAACATCTTGTTTTTTTTGTCATTTGCTTAAATAGGGTAAAATATTCCCAAAATAATCTAAGCATTTTAATCACTACTCTTAAGTCAGAATAAGGACAATTTAAGAAAATGCTTCTGTTATGCTATTGCTAGTGTTTTTGTTGTTTTTAATATTGTTCATTTGTTAACTCAATATGCTTACCAGGCAACGCCAAAAGTGATGGAAAATCTCGACAGTTGTAGATCCCTGTCGAGTCACTGGCACACGACATCCACAGATTCTCGTAGATTGCTGAGGTAGTGATCACGCTGCCATCGGTGGTGGATTCCTTCCAACACGGATTGTTCAATGACAAGAAGATCATCACCCAGCTCACAAAACTAAATAGAAGTGCTACAACCTCTGTGATTTCCTGGGACATCTTCAACAGAATATTTTTAAATTAACAATTAAAAGATTGTGAGCGCAGGTCTCTGTTCTCTGTACTCCGGACTATAGGTTCCGAGGAGTAAAATTACTTCCAGGTTTTCTTAATGTACTCATAGACTATTTTGAACCTTGATCCAGGCAGCCTTTTTATCCACTGAGCTCCATATAATCTCACCGGCCATCTCTTTCTTCTCACATAAGGGAATGGTTGCTTGTTTGGTTAAGGAGATATACAGTTGGGCTCGTAAGTTTGCATTGTGAAATTATGGCATTGATTTTGAAAATATGAATTTTATTTAGGGATAGTGATAGCCCTTTATTGTCACATAGTTGTTTGGCTCCTTTCTAACTCATAATTATAATAGAAATCCAAATGGCCCAGATCAAAAGTTTACATACCCTTGAATGTTTGGCCTTGTTACAGACACACAAGGTGACACACACAGGTGAAAATGGCAATTAAAGGTTAATTTCCCACACCTTTTAAATTGCAATTAGTGTCTGTGTATACATAGCCAATGAGTTTGTTAGCTCTCACGTGGATGCACTGAGCAGGCTAGATACTGATCCATGGGGAGAAGAAAAGAACTGTCAAAAGACCTGTGTAACAAGGTAATGGAACTTTATAAAGATGGAAAAGGATATGAAAAGATATCCAAAGAACTGCAAATGCCAGTCAGTACTGTTCATTCACTTATTAAGAATTGGAAAATTCTGGGATCTCTTAATACCAAGCCAAGGTCAGATAGACCAAGAAAGATTTCAGCCAAAACAGCCAGAAGAATTGTTCGGGATACAAAGAAAAACCCACAGGTAACCTCATGGGAAATACAGACTGCTCTGGAAAAAGACAGTGTGGTTGCTTCAAGGAGAACAATATATGACGATATTTAAACAAAAATGAGCTGCATGGTCAAGTTGCCAGAAAGAAGACTTTACTGCGCCAATACCAAATAAAAGCCTGGTTACAACACCTTGACACACCTCACAGCTTGTTTGTTTTGGGGTGTGTGAACTTTAAAGGCATGGGGAATCTTAAGAAAATTGATTGGAAGATGAATGCAGCATGTTATCAGAAAATACTGGCAGACAATTAGCATTCTTCTGCACGAAAGCGACGCAAGGGACGCTCTTGGACTTTCCAGCATGACAATGATCCTAAGCACAAGGCCCAGTTGACCCTCCAGTGGTTACAGAAGAAAAGGGTGAAGGTTCTGGGGTAGCTATCACAGTCTCCTGACTTTAAAATCATCAAGCCACTATGGGGAGATCTCAAATGTGCAGTTCATGCAAGACGACCAAAGACTTTGCATGACCTGGAGGCATTTTGCCAAGATGAATGGGCAACTATACCACCTGCAAGAATTTGGGGGCTCATAGACAAATATTACAAAAGACTGTACAAATGTAACTCCTAGAAGGAGCATCCTCAGTAGAGTGCAGTAAAATGGTTATTGAGGGATAATTTCCCTTTTGTAGCTCATGATGTCACAAATTCAACTCCGGCCAAATTCATTCTGCAGATAATGATGTCATATTGTTCATTTATCTGAAGCAGATTTGGCAGAACCACAATAACATTAACACGCTAGAATACTTTACCACAATTTTCTGTCATACTTTTAGTCTGCATTCTTTACATATACAATCTTCCATGTCCACTTTGTTTCCTGATGCAAAATCGTGTGGGTGAAGAGTAAAGGCTGGTTCACAACTTGATTGTTTAAATAGTTTATTCTCTGGTTCAATCACCTCCACTCTCTTGAGATAAGTATAGCAACCTCACCCATAGTTGCTATAAATATACATTATTGGGCCTATATATTTACAAATTATTTTCATTGTCAAATGCACACAAGATCCAACATGAATGTTAATTCTGCCCATGACCCAACACCTACAAATTGGATAGGTGTGGGAGGGTAGTTTGGCATTTCAGGGGCTCTGGGAACAACTGGGTTTAAATTTCGTGTCCAAATGCAAAATTATGTATATATTTTTGGCCTTACTTTATTTAGCAACCCTATGGTTCCTGGTTCAAAGTGTTTAACCACTAGTCTAACTTAAGTCCAATTTGTGATATCTACTTATTTTCTAACTTGATGCTTATAACTTACAAATGCCTCATGAGCTTAGTTCAACCATATTACCCCTAAAATATGAAATATACAAAACAGTGTAGTCTCAAAACATGGATAAAATATTTATGTCTAATTTTGATGGATGTCATGGATTGTCAGTCTTTGCTTCCACAGTGCTTTGTCTCATAATGTATGTAACCAGACCCCTCACTTTTTTTATCACCAAAACAGGAGTTTAAGTGTCTAGCTCTTAGGATGGTGATATTACTCCTTAAATATTCACTGACACTACTTCACAATTTCACATGCCAACACAATGTCACTAGGTTCATGCAAGAGCTTACTTTATTGACCGGTAATAAAGCTCACAACACTAAATCCTGTTGATAAGAATAGATATCTATCCAGCTCCCATAAATGACTACAGTTAATCACTGTCATCATATAGTTTTATAGAACGGATTTTCTCTTTTGAAGTAAGGTCACCCATGCTCTAAATAAGATCCACCAGCTAGCTTGAAATACCACAGCTATACAGAAAATGTGGTCTAGCGTTAATGCTTCCATGTCTCTATGCACATGCAGTGTTTCACCACAGAGACTCGGGTTCAATCCATGACTACAACTTTCTAGCTATGTTTAAAAAAAAATGTAAGTGATTGTTTTGCTCTATACTATATATCTATAGCATATACTATATATCGTAATTTAGCATGACCTTTTCCAGGGCAAATTTAGGTCGTTATCATTTATGGCATACTATATTTATTGCAATTCAACTTTTTGCCATACTCGTCTTTTAGGACAAATTTACCACCAAACCTTTTTTTCTTTTTGTGCGTCAGTAATAATAATAAAAAAGGTTTAAATACAATATTTTAGGTTGTTCAGTAGGGAACGTATAAAAAAAGGAAAGGGAATAATAAATATGGCGTAATTGTAAACCTGACAATCAACCAATAACAGTTTAAGTAGAAGGCAATGTAGTGGGATGATAGTGTTCACAACATTAATTCAACAGTGTAGTGTATTCCCATAAAATGACATAAGGAACAGCAATGTTAATCAAATCAAATGTCATTCTTCTTACAATGAGCAAAACTTTTACTTTGAATATTAGAATTAAGTAGTGTGGCTTCTACTTACTATTCTGAACAGTAAACCGGCTGCTTGTTGATCAAAATTGAAAGTTGGTTTGGATGCATTATTTCTGTAATTCACCTAACTTCCACAAGGTGGGAGCAAACTAGGGATATCGACTTTAAAATACAAGGTCTCAAAAAAGGATTTTGAAAGTAATGTTATTTGACCGCGTTTAAGGGTATCTCACACAGCACAACTGAATGTGAGTCCCAGTCAAGATATTTAAACAAACAATCAGATAATGCATTCAATGGAATCTTGTCTATAGTCAGAGAGGGAAATTGAGGTGTCCGTCAGGGAAATTGACTTGAGTTGTTACTATTCTCTATTTTATAATGATTTGAAGAGAGGTAGCTCTGTTATAAACAAAATGTATAATACGTTTGCATACACTTAAAACGGACATGCACTACCAATCAGAAGGTTGAAGACTGACACTTAGAAATGTCCTTTTTTTTAAAAAGAAAAGCAAATATTTGGTAATTTAAAATAACATCAAATTGATCCAAAATACACTGTAGATATTGTTAATGTTGTAAATTACTATTATAGCTGGAAATGGCTGATCTATAATGGAATATCTACATAGACATTTTTTGCAACCATTGTTGCAAAAAAAAAGCCATCATTCAGACTGGCCAATAAAAGGAAAACATTAAGATGGGCAAAGAAACACAGACACTGGACAGAGGAAGAAAACTGCCTCGAAGGCCAGTACCCCAGCAACCTCTTCACTGTTGATGTTGAGACAGGTGTTTTGCTGATACTGTTTAATGAAGCTGCCAACTGAGGATCAGTGAGGCATCTGTTTCTCAAACTAGACACTCTAATGTATTTGTCCTCTTGCTTAGTGGTGCGCCGAGGCCTCCCACGCCTGTTTCTATTCTGGTTACAGACAGTTTGCGCTGTTTTGTGAAGGGCACAAGATCTACATACATTGTACAAGATCTTCAGTTTCTTGGCAATTTCACACATGGAATTGCCTTCACTTTTCAGAACAAGAATAGCCTGCTCAGTTTCAGAAGAAAGTTCTTTGTTTCTGGTCATTTTCAGCCTGTAATCGAACCCACAAACGCTGATGTTGAAGACATTGAACTAGAGTAAAGAAGGAAATTTTTATTGCTTCTTTAATCAGCACAACAGTTTTCAGTGGTGCTAACGTAATAACATTGATTAAGCTATTTTTGAGCTTTGCACGACATCAGCCCTGCCCCTAGGAGCCTGTTTTGAACCGTCCTCGCCATGCACTTCACCCCAGCTGCTGTTTGCCATACTTTTTGTAGGTCACTTGATGTCATCCTAAGGTTGTTGAGTGACATTCAAATTAGTTGACGGTCATCTTGGTCAGTGGACAGTCGTTTTCGCCCTCTGCCAGTCTGCAGCTTTGTTGTTCCCAATGTCTGTTGCTTGACCTTGTTCTCATGAATTGCCGTCTTTGAAATTTTAAAGATGGAAGCAACTTGACGCTCACTGTATCCCTCTGCCAGAAAGACAGAATTTAACCCTTCTTTTCCTCACTCAAAGCTATTTTTTTCAACTCTTTTGTCATGCTGAATTGAATAGTTATTTTTAAATTCAAATTACCTTTGAGGTACTACTTGCACTGTTTTTGACATCCAGCTGGTCCTATTGCAAGAGGATAGTGATGACCACAGCAGTGGTTTTTATACTTTCCTCGTTAAATTAGATTTGGTTCAGGTAATCACCTAATCAGTAACTCATTAAGTAAAATGTGTTGTGCTTGTGTTGGAATTTAAAAGACACTGGAATGGAATGGCTGCCATACATGTAGAGATGCAGATTTAAGAACATTTAGGAGTGGCCCCTAATTTTTTCCAGCTCCAAAAAAACAAAGAGACCACTGCATCTTTTTATTTCCTTTCCAAAAAAGTCGAAAAGGAAGATTTTGAGTGAGGAACAAAAGGGTTAAAATTAAGAGAGCACTGGAAATTGAACACTGTTCCTCACTCAAAACTTTCCTTTTCAACTTTTTTGGAAAGGAAAGAAAAATGTGCAGTGGTCTCTTAATTTTATCTGGAGCTGTGTATATATATATATATATTGTCCCCAAGGCTGTAACACCATCACATCTCAAAAAAAAAAAATACTGTATTTCCAGGCTTTATTAAACACTGATAAACATCCTTGCACTCAAAAGAAGCATACACTTTAAAGAAATAGTAGAAAGACTGGTAGCAGAGTTGCCATCTTAAAGCAGTCAAATTATAGGAAGAAATAGGAAGACAAAACAGAGTTTAACTACAAAAATATTTATGAAATTCATTGTTATTCACCTCCAGAAAGCAGATTATTATGTACTAATAATCAAAACATTTTGTTCTGAAAACAATACCAAGAATCAAGAACTGACATGAATGCTTTGCTCCCATGCAAGAATAATATTCTGTAATAATATTCACTCCACCTTAAAGTTCTTTGAGATCTCCGTCACCAACACGCGCACACGCACAGATGCATGATTTGTCAACCTATGACAGCCATGTTTACAAATTTGAATACTGTTAAGGCTTCTGGATAATTTGGTTTTTTTTAAGACCAACCAGGGGTCACACCAGTGTTTCTAGGCATGGGTAACACCATGGTCTTTATACGGTTTTAGTTACCATCTGTGTAAACGGTACCATATAATCTGTTATCAGCCTTTGGTTTGTTGGAAAATAGATTTTCTATTTTGTTGACCATTACAATGGGCAGATCTGATCTTAAAGGTGCCTTATGCACCATTTAACATTTAAAATATCCAATAATGACCCTTACATACCATCAGTTAATGTAAAAGAAAACAGTCTCTGGCAGAGTCTCTGGCAGACTGACACTATATCCGGGGCCATGGTTGCAAGTAAAACATAGAAGACCTGGGACATTTGTTGGCGTGTACTTTCTTAAAGTTATGTGAGGTGAAGGCCAATAACATGTCCGGAAACTAAAATATACGGAAGCAATGCGAGCACAAGACAAAAGACAATACATTTTGCATTTGATGGCGAGAGCTGAAGTTTGTGTGAACAGTGATGCAGAGTTGGTTATCTTTCTACTTGACAAATAGGTTACATCACCTCATTTAGCTAGTTGGCTAGATAGTCAAGGAAATCTGTGTAAGTTACATCTGGTTTATCTGGAAATCTGGTTTATTCTATTTGTATGAGCGCAGATATGTTTTAGAAAGGTTTCTCCAAAGTCTTTGGTTGAGACAATAAGCAAACGAGCTAAGTTGTGTCTGAGCAGACACTGCTTGATTCCATTTCTTGCTGGAAAATAGTGTTACAAAATGTAAAATAGTGTTCTCTGCTCAGAGCCTTTTATATAGCCTTTGAGCTAGGTTTAGGCTTGTGCGAACCGGTCGAAGTGCGCATGTTATTATTCCAGCTAGTGCTAGCTAGTACGATTATGGTTTAATGTTCGCTAGATAGCCATCAATGAGTCTCTGAATTATGGTAATGCATTTAACGCAATAGATAGCCCAGATGATGTTTTTATTGGTTTAGCTGTTTACTTTATTTATTCTGTGATCCGTAGTTATGGAAAGGGCCCATCAACTTACACCCCATTTGAAACGAAAGTCTGTGTTTATTGTACCAGCATCGACGGTTGGTAGTGACACTGCTTCAAACCGGTCAGTATGCTCATAGTTAGTAATGACAATGTCAGATCCTAATTGAGTTATATAACCGATATACAACTCACTGCCGATAGATGGTGATATGTTGCATAGGGCACCTTTAAGACCTTATCCCTGTAAATGATAATATAGATTGAAACAATTTAAAGTCCCAAATCCTTCTTTATGTCTTAAACAAAAAAGCAAGTTTAGTAAATGCTCTCAAACATGAAATTCTACACTTGGTAAAAGCCAAAAATGGCAACACGCGATGGTTATAAACCATCTATTACATACCCATCTGTTCTAACACTTAACGTAACATCGAATGTCTGAACCCTGGAGCCCTATTGTTAAACATCAAAGCTACCATAAATTACAAACCACACAACACCATACCATATACTTCACCCTCAGGACAGGCATACGTCATACAGGAACTTATACCTCTTAACATACGTCACACCGGAAGTACCACCCCCAGCATATGTCACACCGGAAGTCCCACCCATAGCATACGTCACACAGGAAGTCACACCTACTGAACCAGAAGTCCTGCCACAAACCGGAAATCCCACCCACCTAGCAATCAATCGTCAGAATTGACATTCCCGCCCTGATTTACTACTTATGTCATTTTGTTCTCAACGATTTACACAATGTACAGTAAAGATTTTGATCTTTCATATTTCATTCAGCGAGACCCAATGTATGATTTCAGTATTCTCTTAATTTTTTTGAGCAGTGTAGTTCTTGCCTAATTTGGAGCTGTTTTTTCAGTCATTGTCCTGATATAGGAGGAAACTGACTCCAATCAAGCGTTTTCCACAGGATATGCCATGATGCTGCAGAATGGATTGATAGCCTTCCTTCTTCAAGATCCCTTTTACAAATCTCCCACTTTACCATCACCAAAGCACCCCCAGACCATCACATTGTTTCCATGCTTTTTCAGATGGCGTCATCAAACACTCATCCAGGATCTTTTCATTTGGTCTGCGTTGGACAAATGTTCTTCTTTGTAATTGTAACACCTCAAACTTATAATCATCTGTTCTTAACACATTTTTCCAATCTTCCTCTGTCCAGTGTCTGTGATCTTTAGCCCATCTTAATCTTTTCTTTTTATTGGCCAGTTGGAGATATGGATTTTTCTTTGCAATTCTTCCTAGAAGGGCAGCATCCCAGAGTCGCCTCTTCACTGTTGACATTGAGACTGGTGTTTTGTGGGTACTATTTAATGAAGCTGCCATTTGGGTACCTGTGTGGCATCTGTTTCTTAAATTAGACCCTATAATTTGTCCCCTTGCTCACTTGTGCACAGGGGCCTCCCACTCCTCTTTCTATTCTGGTTAGAGCCAGTTTGTGCTGTTCTGTGAAGGGAGTAGTACACAGTGTTGTACAAATCTTCAGTTTCTTGGCCATTTCTTCCATGGAATTGCCTTCATTTCTCAGAACAAAAATAGACTGAAGAGTTTCAGAAGAAAGTTATTTGTTTCTGGCCATTTTGAGTCTGTAATCGATGCTCCAGATACTCAACTAGCCTAAAGAAAGCCTGTTTTATTGATTCTTTACTGAGCACAAAAGTTTTCAGCTGTGCCATTGGAACGTGACATTGGAACACAGGACTGATGGTTGCTGATAACGGGCCTCCGTACGCCTATGTAGATATTCCATAAAAAATCTCCTGCTACAAATGTCATTTACAACAAAGTCTACACTGTATTTCTGATGAATGTGATGTTACTTTAATGGACAGAAAATATGCTTTTCTTTCAGTAACAAGGACATTTCTAAGTAACCACCAACTTTTGAAGGGTAGTGTATGTAAAAAATGTTTATGGGAAATATACTGGAAAAGTCTTGAACTAAGTACAAAAAAATTTATAATTGTATGCCATGAGTTATATTTAGCTCTAAAATACATTTGTAATGGGTAAAAACATTTACCAAAATAATGTTATCATAAAATACAATTCCATCCAAAATCCCATCAGAAATGTATGATTAAAATGTTTTCATTATTAACCCATATTCCTGTATAACAATTTAAATATACCCCAATATTTACGAAAAAATAAATAAGCATAACTTCATAAACATATAGTGTAACGTTTTTTTTGATAGATACAAGATACATAAATACAATCAAAAGCAAAATATGTTTATGAATGCCAACTGAGGAATAGATGGTTTAAAAAAGCTGGTTGTTGGTAATTTGTTTGTCCAGAAGGTAGGTCTTTCCTGGTTAGAAGGAGTTATGGTGGGTTTGAGGTTTGAGATACAGTCCAGTTGAATCTTGAAACAGGCTTTTTCTCAAAGGGAAATTATATATGTTATGTGTGGCATTTTCTCTATGCTAAAGCACAATTGTCATTTTGAATTAGAGTAACCTTAATTATTCCCATTTTAACTTCAGATGTAAGCATTCCTCCCATATTGGCTGTGGGTGAGTGCTGAGGGATGAGATCCTGGTGCAGCAGAATAAACTGTCCCTCTGGTGGGAGACTGGTATGGGTAAGGCCTGGGGAAGATAATTTTTTATGGGTTGAACTGTTGCAGAGCAACACCACTATTTGAAATAAACTAACATAGATAAACAACTAAAAATCAATGACAAACGTGCAGATAACACATCACATTATGACAAATGAAAAACATACAGTTTCTTCTCACTGGACTTGAATCTGCATGCACATATCAGGCATGAACCAGCACAGATAGCGAGTGCAGCTGAGCCCCAGCCAAAGAAGAGGCCCTCTCCGATATCAAACCTGAAACAACAGAACCGTCAACATACAGTAGCTACTATCTTCCACCTACAGTAGACCAGACATTAAACGAGTGAGTGTTGCAGAAGTATATGTTATTTTCTTCCAAACGTTTTGTGTATGTCAACGACTGTAGCAAATCCCACCTCTCCCTTCATGAAATGCATACCAATTTACATAAACCACTGAAAGATGAACAAGGAGATATTATTTAAAGATAATTCACCAAAAACAATCTAGGTTTCCCCTTTATCTGTGGATTCATTCTCAGAGTACAGAAAATAAGTTGTATGGCTCCAAGTAAATATTCTTCAAAGATCGTGAATTACAACATCTTCCCAGTCAGAGATTAAGCCTAAAAAACTCAATGGGAATGCATTTGTTGTCCTGGATTAATTGCCCTTATATGTATTTCAGGTAAGAAAAATCGAAAACCCGATGTACAGTGGATACAAAAATTCTAAACACCCCTGTTAAAATGCCAGGTTTTTGTGATGTAAAGGAATGAGACAAAGATAAATAATGTCAGAACTTTTTCCACTTTTAATGTGACCTTAACTGTGAACAATTCAATTGAAAAACAAACTGAAATCTTCGGGGCAAAATGATAAATAAAAATCTTACAATAACCTGGTTGCATAAGTGTGCACAATCTCTTATAACTGGGGATGTAGCTATGTTCAGAATTAACCAAACACATTCAAACTCATGTTAAATATAAATCATTACACATCTGCCATCATTTAAAGTGACTCTGATTAATCACAAATAAAGTTCAGCTGGATTTTCCTGACATTTACTTAGTTGCATCTCAGAGCAAAAGCCATGGTCCACAGAGAGCTTCCAAAGCTTTAGAGGGATCTCATTGTTGAAAGATATCAGTCAGGAGAAGGGTACAAAATAATTTCCAAAGCATTAGATATACCATGGAACACAGTGAGGACAGTCATCATCAAGTGGAGAAAATATGGCACAACAAAGACATTACCAAGAACTGGATGGAGGCTTCCAAGAGGCCTACAGCAACATTAAAAGAACTGCAAGTACTGGTTGTGTGCTACATGTGACAACAATCTCCCGTATTCTTCATATGAATGGGCTATGGGGTAGGGTGGCAAGACGGAAGCCTTTTCTTACAAAGAAAAACATCTAAGCCCGGCTGAAGTTTACAAAAACAAACATAAAGTCCCCCAAAAGCATGTGGGAAAATGTGTTATGGTCTGATGAAACCAAGGTTGAACTTTTTGACCATAATTCCAAAAGGTATATTTGGTGCAAAAACAACACTACACATCACCCTAAGAACACCATACCCATAGTGCAGAATCATGCTTTGGGGCTGTTTTTCTTCAGCTGGAACCGAGGCCTTAGTCAAGGTGGAGGGAATTATGAACAATTCCAAATACCAGACAATTTTGGCACAAAACCTTCAGGCGTCCGTTAGAAAGCTGAAGATGAAGTTTAACTTTCAGCACGACAACAACCCACAGCACACATCCAAATCCACAAAAGCATGGCTTCACCAGAAGAAGATTAACGTTTTGGAATGGCCCAGCCAGAACACAGACCTGAATCCATCTGTGGGGTGATCTGAAGAGGGCTGTGCACAGGAGATGTCCTAGCAATCTGACAGATTTGGAGCACTTTTGCAAAGAAGAGTGGGCAAATATTGCCACATCAAGATGTGCCATGCAAATAGACTCCTACCAAAAAAGACTGAGTGCTGTAATAAAATCAAAAGGTGCTTCAACAAAGTACTAGTTTAAGGGTGTGCACACTTATGCAACCAGGTTATTGTGATTATTATTGAATTTTTTTCAAAGATTTCAGTTTGTTTTTCAATTGAATTGTTCACGTTATGGGTCACATTAAAGATTTAAAAAGTTCTGACATGATTTATCTTTGTCTCATTCTATTACATCACAAGAACCTGGCATTTTAACAGGGGTGTGCAGAATTTTTTTTAATACACTGTATATGCACTTAGCATGTTAATGTCATATTAACTTTGTTTTTTAACCAAGGCAATCTATCAACTCTGATCTTCCAAGCTTGGTTTTTGTTGTGAATTTCTGTAGTACTTTACTCCCAGTATCTTATTTTGCCATGTAATTATAGATAGGTTGTCGTATCTATCTACTTAATGTAGGTATGTTATTGTGATTCAAATATGCTAGAAAGTATTTTGGCGAAAAATGCATCATAATCTGATATCTACAAAAAGTACAGAATGACATTTCACTGATTGGCCCAATGGTAGAACAGAAGCGCTCAGTTTGCAGTGGTCTCTTAATTTAAACCCTTCTGTTCCTCACTCAAAACCTTCCTTTTCATCTTTTTTGGAAAGGAAAGAAAAAGGTGCAGTGGTCTGAATTTTTTCCAAAGCTGTATGTTTCCTTGTTCAATTTGTTTGGGTACACCTATTTGTTTCAATTAACTTACTTTGGATTCACTGGGTTCAACGGGTTAAAAAAATCCTGGGTGATGTTGACCGCATACCATGACACAGCAATCATTGTACACATACCTGGAGAGGACAGACAGATAAAGGAATAAGATACTTGTCTTACCGCAAGCCTGTAGTCTTAGAACAGCATTAGCAGAATGATGCATTACTAAACACTCCCACAAATAAAAACAAATCTCTCATGAAGAGTTAAAGATATTATTTAACATCTGGGTAACAAAAATCACAGTAATCTTGAGTGCAAATGTTGTGTGCAGTGATGTATTTTCTTTTTTAAAGCAACAGGAGGCAGTGTTACCCTGTAGAAGGTAGAACACTCCACCCATCCCAGACATCTTTCCCTTTAGGATGTAATTCTCTCCTCCTACTTTGGAGCACTTCATCCCCACCAGAGTAGCCAGGATGCCAAATGCCCCCATCAGGATAGAAGAAATCATCAGAGCCCGGGATGCCTGCATGTAGCCTGTAACGATGGATTAATGACTATGGGCCTTGGTCAGACGTATTGGACCATAAAGACACATGCTTCGCACGTCTGGTCCTTGAGTATTCCCAATAACACCATTGTTGGCCTTGCCTGTTGCCATTTGGCTGTTAGTCAGACACTGCGTGTCAATGAGAACTTATTTTTGTTGTGTATCATTATATTGAGTTGAACATAATAATAATCATCTAGTACTGTTTTATTCTCATTCAAAAGCAATCATACTGAAGCACATCCGGTAAATTAAGTACATACCCCTTTGCATCAGCCCTTTGGCAGAGGTTGTAACAGGCTTATATGTCTAATACATATAAGACATAGGGTGCATTTAGGGCAATCCAAGATTTTTATTGCTATCCAATCTTCTTAGCTGGCAGTAGTTACCAAGCCTCATCTAACACCAATGCAAAATAAGTTTTTTGACTGTTAACATAAATAATATATATGATTTGTTTAACATCATGAAATTATGTAAAATAATAAATTATAGTGAGCATTCTCACAATGTAAATATGTTTTCTTAGCAGGGTTATTTGCCAACGACATTAATAAGAGGAAAAATTTACTCGAATAAAATCTCAGTAAAATGTTTACTTCAGGCGTTCCTTCAAGTGCACGTTGCAATTCATAGCCTACTTATATCTGAAAAATGTTTTCCCCTGTCAGTTTCCAACAAGAGACAAGCTACAGCTGTTTTATTGACAGAATGGTTAATTGAAACCAGAAATTACCTACCAGACAGAGCAAGCAATGATGGAAACTCCTGGCAATCGTGAACCCCAAGCGAGTCAGCAGCGCAGGACATCCATAGATTTTCATAGGTGGTTAATGCCGTAATAACGTTGCCTTCATCCTGACCAACTTTCCAACTTCTATTCATTATGGTAACCCCCGCTAAAACCCAGGAAAAAAACCCAAGGAGAGATGCGACAGCCTCCACAGCCGAGTTCATTTTTTTACTGAATGTATAATGGTGTTTCATATAAATTCCCGCAGACGGTTCCTTTCTCTTCTGTAGCCTACGTTATCTGTGGGCAGTTGTGTGCGGAATCGTATAGGTGCAAACTACAGAGCGAGGCAGGTAGTGTTCATAATAGAATAGGTGGTGATGCTTTAAAAACTTCCCAATAGCCTACCCCACTCACAAATCTCAACCACTCCTTGATTTCCCAAGCACCTTAAGGCTCTGTACATTTTTTTAAAATTATATAGGCTACCAAAAATCATGATCTCTTATCTTTCTATGAGGTTAAAGCTGGGTAAAAACTATGATGAACAATGGTAAACCTGTGCGTATTTGCATTATTAGTTTCACCACGTCCCCAATTCACCCTTTTCGATTTCTCAGTGTTTAACTTCAAGTGTGTTGTATGTTTAACCAGCATTTTCAATCTGTGCTGCTATTTTAGCAATGTCTCTGTTTAATTTATTTTTAATCTTAATGCTGCTAACCTGAAAAAATAAACATACAAAACACAATAATATCAGTAATCCCTGGAATTGGCTAAACTTGTGTTGCATATTTTATGTAATGTACAGCTGTGTGTCGTAACCCCCTGGCCTAGGTATGGGCACTGCAATGCTGGGCTAGTTGGCTGAAGGGGCCGGTTGTTCAAAAGTTATCTACCTGGATTTGGCCTATGGGATTGGATTACTTATGAATAGAAAAGTGGAACAGATAAGTTGCTTGAAATGGGACTCTTATTCATTATTTCTACAGATTTAATCTTATCCAATAATCAAAATCCACGTCGATAACTTTCCATGCAACAAAAGATTAGTATTGTTTGTGTGCCCTTATTACATTCAAGTCACACCATTTATTGTAAGAATATTAAGCCTTTTATAACACAATGAAGTACAAAATTACAGTATATTTATTTAAATAAAAAAAGTCACCTAATGAGATTCGCAAGACGTCATGTCTCACTGGAACAGATGTTTTTAAAAAGTGACGCTTTGAGAAGTTTCATCCCCTAGATTTTAACAGAAAAAAAACAAAAGCACCATGTTTTTGGCCCATTTTTGTAGAAAACCCTATCTCCAGGCTATTAATCATGGTTTGCTAGATTTATTAGTGTCACTTTTTAATAATATCTGTGAATAGTAAGGAGATATTTATTTGTTGACATTTGTGATAGTGCCAAATAATCCCTTGTCTATGACACAAAGCTTAAAACCATGTTAAGACACACTGGGGTTATAGGAAACAACAATGCGATAAAAAAATTTTTGGCCTTTTGGACTGGACTGTAGAAAAGAAGACAATTGCTTTGAATAGCCATTTGTGAGCATCATAGAGGTATTTACTATATATATTTCATAGAGACACATACAGTACTATCCTATGAAGGTCCTAACAATGCACTTGAACTTAAGATGTTTTTAGGAAACCAAACTAGAAAAAACATTATAGTATTCCCCCAGCTATCCCCGGTTCCACATTGGCGAAAATATCCGCGGAAAGTATCCGAAATTCTAAAAACGCGCTAATTTCAGCCATCCATGCGTCGATCCGGTTAAAAGTCTTTCTATAAAAAAACCCCATAAAAACACTTTTATATATTTACAAGGGTTTTATACCTTCTGTACTATAATCATCTGTCGCAGTTTATAGTGACATGTTGAAAGACAAAGAAAGCGATCTCAGTTGCCAATCACAATGTTTTTACAATATTATCATACAATAAGACCATGGAAAGGGTAATGGGGCATTTTGTGTAGGGTAACTGGGGTAATGGGGCATGTTGTGTAGGGTAACTGGGGTAATGGGGAATGTTGTGTAGGGTAACTGGGGTATTGGGGCATGTTGTGTAGGGTAACTGGGGTAATGGGGCATTGTGTGTAGGGTAACTGGGGTAATGGGGCATTGTGTGTAGGGTAACTGGGGTAATGGGGCATGTTGTGTAGGGTAACTGGGGTAATGGGGCATGTTGTGTAGGGTAACTGGGGTAATGGGGCATGTTGTGTAGGGTAACTGGATGTTAGGGAGTGATTTTTAAGGGTGCGTCACTTATCCGCCATTTTCCACATCCGTGAGGTTCGCAGAACCGATGACTCGCGGATACGGGGGATGTCCTGTACTTTTTTACCCAATGTGCCAAGGACTTGAATGATAGACGGTTGGCAATTTTTTGGTTTGATTTCTTGACCAATTAGTTAGTTAAGCACCCACACATTTGTTTTATATGCTTTGTTCTAGTGTAGTTCTGCCCATAACATCACATCACATAATGCTAGTTAATTTTGGAGTGGCAGTGGGACATTTCAGCATAAGGGTGGAATTCTGTAAAATTAGGAAATTATGATGGAAATAATTATTGTAAATGTACTGCAAATCTACTCTATACTGTCCCAGTGAATGCCTCATACACTCACCAAAGGATTATTAGGAACACCTGTTCAATTTCTCATTAATGCAATTATATAATCAACCAATCACATGGCAGTTGCTTCAATGCATTTAGGGGTGTGGTCCTGGTCAAGACAATCTCCTGAACTCCAAACTCATCATCATCATCATCTTCTTCCGCTTCATCCGGGGCCGGGTCGCGGGGGCAGCAGTTTAAGCAGAGATGCCCAGACTTCCCTCTCCCCAGACACTTCCTCCAGCTCTTCCGGGGGGACACCGAGGCGCTCCCAAGCCAGCCGGGAGACATAGTCCCTCCAGTGTGTCCTAGGTCTTCCCCGGGGTCTCCTCACGGTGGGACGGGACCGGAACACCTTCCCAGGAAGGCGTTCCGGAGGCATCCGAAACAGATGCCCAAGCCACCTCAGCTGACCCCTCTCGATGTGGAGGAGCAGTGGCTCTACTCTGTGCTCCTCCCGGGTGACCGAGCTTCTCACCCTATTTCTAAGGGATCGCCCAGCCACCCTGCGGATAAAGTTCATTTCGGCCGCCTGTATCCGGGATCTTGTCCTTTCGGTCATGACACAAAGCTCATGACCATAGGTGAGAGTAGGAACGTAGATTGACCGGTAAATCGAGAGCTTTGCCTTACGGCTCACCTCTTTCTTCACCACGACAGACCGATACATTGACCACATTACTGCAGAAGCTGCACCGATCCGTCTGTCAATCTCCCGTTCCATCCTTCCCTTACTCAAGAACAAGACCCTTAGATACTTAAACTCCTCCACTTGAGGCAGGCACTCTCCACCAACCTGAAGTGGGCAAGCCACCCTTTTCCGACTGAGGACCATGGCCTCAAATTTGGAGGTACTGATTCTCATCCCCACCGCTTCGCACTCGGCTGCAAACCGTCCCAGTGCATGCTGAAGGTACTGGTTTGAAGGGGCCAACACGACATCATCCGCAAAGAGCAGAGACGAAATTGTGTGGACCCCAAACCTGATACCCTCTGGCCCCTGGCTGCGCCTAGAAATTCTGTCCATAAAAATTACAAACAGAACCGGCGACAAAGGGCAGCCCTGCCGGAGTCCAACATGCACTGGAAAGAAGTCTGACTTACTGCCGGCAATGCGGACCAAACTCCTGCTTCGGTCGTACAGGGACCTGACAGCCCTTAGCAAAGGACCCAGGACCCCATATTCCCAAAGCACCTTCAACAGGATGCCGCGATGGACACAGTCGAATGCCTTCTCCAAATCCACAAAACACATGCGGACTGGTTGGGCAAACTCCCATGAACCCTCCAGTACCCCATAGAGGGTATGGAGCTGGTCCAGTGTTCCACGGCCCGGACGAAAACCACACTGTTCCTCCTGAATTCGAGGTTCTACTATCGGCTGTATTCTCCTCTCCAGTATAATGGCATAGACTTTCCCGGGGAGGCTGAGAAGTGTGATCCCCCTGTAGTTGGAACACACCCTCCGGTCCCCCTTCTTAAAAAGAGGGACCACCACCCCGGTCTGCCATCCCAGAGGCACTGTCCCCGACTGCCACGCGATGTTGCACAGGCTTGTCAACCAAGACAGCCCCACATCATACAGAGACTTGAGGTACTCAGGGTGGATCTCATCCACCCCCGGTGCCTTGCCACAGAGGAGTTTCTTGACTTTCTCAGTGACTTCAGCCCGGGTGATGGACGAGTCCACCTCTGAGCCCTCAGCCTCTGCTTCCTCAATGGAAGACGTGACGGCGGGATTGAGGAGATCCTTGAAGTACTCCTTCCACCGCCCAATGACATCCCCAGTTGAGGTCAACAGCTACCCACCTCTACTGTAAACAGCGTTGGTAGGGCACTGTTTCCCTCTCCTGAGGAGCCGGACAGTTTGCCAGAATCTCTTCGAGGCCAGCCGATAGTCCTTCTCCATGGCCTCAAAAACTCCTCCCAGGCCCGAGTTTTTGCCTCCACAACCACCCGGGCTGCAGTCCGCTTGGCCTGCCAGTACCCGTCAACTGCCTCAGGAGTCCCACAAGCCAACCAGGCCTGATAGGACTCCTTCTTCAGCTTGACGGCATCACTTACTTCCGGTGTCCACCACCGGGTTCGGGGATTGCCGCCTCGACAGGCACCGGAGACCTTACGGCCACAGCTCAGAGCGGCTGCTTCGACAATGGTGGTGGAGAACATGGTCCACTCTGACTCAATATCTCCAGCCTCCCTCGGGATCCAGTCGAAGCTCTGCCAGAGGTGGGAGTTAAAGATCTCTCTGACAGGAGACTCGGCCAGACGTTCCCAGCAGACCCTTACAGTACGTTTGTGTCTGCCGAGTCTGTCCAGCTTCCTCCCCCGCCATCGGATCCAACTCCACCAGGTGGTGTTCAGTTGACAGCTCCGCCCCTCTCTTCACCCGAGTGTCCAAGACATACGGCCGCAGGTCAGATGAAATGAGCTACGACCGACACCCTTATACTTGAACATGGTGTTCGTTATGGACAAACTATGACTAGCACAGAAGTCCAATAACTGAACACCACTCGGGTTCAGATCAGGGGGGCCGTTCCTCCCAATCACGCCCCTCCAGGTGTCGCACGATCTCAGGCTCCTTCCCCGCCAGTGAGGTGATGTTCCACGTCCCTAGAGCTAGTTTCCGTGTCCAGGGATTGGGTTGTCGAGGCCCCCGCCTTCGACTGCTGCCTGATCCTCTCTGCACCGACCCCTTATGGTCCCTCCTGTAGGCGGTGAGCCCACGGGAAGGCGGCCCCACGTCGCTCCTTCAGGCTGAGCCCGGCCGGGCCCCATGGGGAAAGGCCCGGCCACCAGGCGCTCGCATACGGGGCCTCGGCTGCGCCATACCGGGCGACGTCACGGTGCTCGAAATGTAACTCATCATTGAAGGGTTTTGATCACACAGTTGCTTCAATGCATTTAGGGGTGTGGTCCTGGTCAAGACAATCTCCTGAACTCCAAACTGAATGTCAGAATGGGAAAGAAATGTGATTTAAGCAATTTTGAGCATAGCATGGTTGTTGGTGCCAGACAGGCCGGTCTGAGTATTTCGCAATCTGCTCAGTTACTGGAATTTTCATGCACAACCATTTCTAGGGTATACAAAGAATGGTGTGAAAAGGGAAAAACATCCAGAATGCGGCAGTCCTGTGGGCGAAAATGCCTTGTGGATGCTAGAGGTCAGAGGAGAATTGGCCGACTGATTCAAGCTGATAGAAGAGCAACTTTGACTGAAATAACCACTCGTTACAACCGAGTTATGCAGCAAAGCATTTGTGAAGCCACAACACGCACAACCTTAAGGCTGGTGGTGGTGGTGTAATGGTGTGGGGGATGTTTTCTTGGCACACATTGTTTCTGACCATGTCCATCCCTTTATGACCACCATGTACCCATCCTCTGATGGCTACTTCCAGCAGGATAATGCACCATGTCACAAAGCTCAAACCATTTCAAATTGGTTTCTTGAACATGACAATGAGTTCACTGTACTGAAATGGCCCCCACAGTCACCAGATCTCAACTCAATAGAGCATCTTTGGGATGTGGTGGAACGGGAGCTTCGTGCCCTGGATGTGCATCCCACAAATCTCCATCAACTGCAAGATGCTATCCTATCAATATGGCCCAACATTTCTAAAGAATGCTTTCAGCACCTATTTGAATCAATGCCATGTAGAATTAAGGCAGTTCTGACACAGTATTAGTATGGTGTTCCTAATAATCCTTTAGGTGAGTGTATATGCATCTAAATATAATAATTACTGTAATAATTACTTTTTTCCTTCACAATAAATAAAGTATTTGTTTTGTCTAATGTATATTAAAGCCGTTTCAATCAAAACCAGTAATTTAAACTCATACATTTTGCCAGCTTAGAAAAAAGAGACAATATATCAGCAATATTGCACTGTCAACTAATCGGTTGAGCATTAGTTTAAGCATTGTTTGAGTATTACCCTTTTACCACTTGAGGGTGCCAAATCATTTGTGAGAGCACACAAACCACCTTTTTGCAGCATGATTTCCATCTTCTAGGAATAAACGGTGTTCTTCATTTGATGAAAAGCTAATGATTGTTCTCACTATTGGCCTGTTTTCCTGTTTTAAATGCCCCAATATTTATACAAAATAAGCTTAGATACAAAAATCTACATTACTTTTGCCAAAATTCAATATACTTCTAAATTTACAATCAAACAGCTTTTAACAGCTACAGTGTTTCTCAGGCATTGTACATACAAAGATACAATATCAAAAGCATGACTTGTTTGTTAATGCTATCTCTGAAACAAATTTCTGTGGTTAAAAAATGTGAGTCATTGTTCACTTGTTTGTCTAAACATGAAGTTGGTCCAATTTTGAAACAGTTAAGATGAGGATGAGAATAGGGGTACATTCCAAAAACCATATATTCTATACTATCTATGCCATTTTTCACTGCTAAAACTCAATTGTCATTCTGAATTTGAATAACCCTTTCTTGACCCTTAATCCCTGTGAGTTGCTGTTGTTCTAATATTCTATCAGACATAAGCATTCCTCCCATATTGGCTGGGGATGAGTGCTGAGGGATGAGATCCTGGTGCAGCAGAATAAACTGTCCCTCTGGTCGGAGGCTGGTGTGGGTAATGCCTTGAAGAGAGAAGAAATAGATGTTTGGGTCAAATAGTTGTAAAGTAACCTGAAAATGCCTCCTTTGTAATCAAGACTTAAAGTAATCTAAAACTGATACCTAAACAACACATGCCCAAAAAATGCTGATAACACCACATATAAACGTACACTTTATCCTCATTGGTCCCAAACCTGCATGCACATGTCAGGCAGGAACCTGCACAGATGGCGAATAAGCCTGAGAACCAGCCAATGAAAAGGCCATCTCCAATCTCAAACCTGCAACAACACACTTGTCAACATAGCTACTATAAAACTTGGAGTATTGCTTAGGGTCTATTCACATCAAGAAGACAACATTCCAATTAATTTCAACTAACATTTAAATAACACTATAAGGCAACAAGAGCCAATATGCACTATATACCATGTACAATTCACCTTACTAAATATGCTTAACTATAAACCTTTAAGAGCTGATTAACAAAGGTTAATCTATAGAATAATATGACAAGATACTTGCAGATCACTGCAATTGTATTTATAGTACATATGTCACATGACATTTCTCAGACCCCACTAGCCCGATTCAGACAAAACTTTGGTGAATGATGCATCTTGCCATATCGACACAAAACAAAATTCCACTGATTGGCCAAAAAGTTCACTATTATATTAATAAACTGAAATGAAATTATTTTGTCAAAAAAATCTCAGAAACCACATGCTTAACTTTGACCAAACTTGGAATGACGTGTCTTACTATAGAGAATTTACAAAATTACAATTTGCCTTGTTTTACTTATATGGGTTCTTATGGGTGTTTAAATGTAACTTACTTTGTTCCTTGGTAAAACGGGTTAAAGAAATCCTGCACAATGTTGGAAGCATACCAAGACACAGCGATCATGGTACAAATACCTGACAGACATATAAAGCAATAAGACACATGACTTTCTATTATGAAGGATAAAATCTGCTGCATGATGAAATAATATATAAAGCTTTCTTTCCTTTCCAAAAAAGTTCAAAATTAATGTTTTGAGTAAGGGACAATTCACTGATTGGCCCAATGGCGGAACAGAAGCATTACATTTACAGTGGTCTATTAATTTTAACCCTTCTGTTCCTCACTCAAAACCTTCCTTTTTGACTTTTTTGGAAAGAAAAGAAATAAGGTGCAGTGGTCTCTTAATTTTTTCCAGAGCTGTATGTAAAATATTAAATACAAAACAAAATGAATGAAGTCAAATAACAGGAGAAATAGTTATATTTACAATATAATATACCCTGAATAACAGATGAGTGTTTTGTACCTACCCTTTCCCTTTGACTAAATGTTATTTCGTATTTTGGGGGGAGTGCGTTCATGTTTTGGGGAGTAGACATCTGCAGTTTGTTTTTAGTAAGTGTTTCAAATAATATTTTTCTACAAAATAGATTCAAACGCCTGAGATATTCTCCATTTAAACTTTCTTGTTGGTCCGTCTATCAGTTTTGCGTTGACTTGGCTTTTGATCCTCACAGTACTATCCTTCCCATCCTAAACCACCCTAGATTGGCTTATACTATTCCGGTCTCGTTTGGTAAGAGAAGATGAGGAGGATACACGTTGTGTTATTGTTACTAAGCAAGATTCTACAAAATGCCCCTTTAAGACATTTACAGATGTGCTAAAATTTGTTGGTACCCCTCCACAAAAAATGAAGAATGCACAATTTTCCCTGAAATAACTTGAAACTGACAAAAGTAATTGGCATCCACCATTGTTTATTACATGTTTAATAGAAATCAGACTTTGCTTTTTTTATTTTTTATTCAACATAATATTGTAAATAAGAAAACAAATGAAAATGGCATGGACAAAAATGATGGGACCGCTAACCTAAGATTCCGTTGCACAACCTTAAGATGCAATCACTGCAATCAAACATTTTCTTTAGCTCTCAATGAGACTTCTGGACCTGTTAACAGGTAGTTTGGTCCACTCTTCCTGAGCAAACTGCTCCAGCTGTCTCAGGTTTGATGGGTGCCTTCTCCAGACTGCAAGTTTCAGCTTTTTCCATAGATGTTCGATAGGATTCAGATCAGGACTCATAGAAGGCCACTTCAGAATAGTCCAATGTTTTGTTCTTATCCCTTCTTGGGTGCTTTTAGCTATGTGTTTTTGGTCATTATCCTGTTGGAGGACCCACGACCTGCGACTGAGACAAGCTTTCTGACACTGGGCAGTACGTTTAGCTCCAGAATGCCTTGATAGTCTTGAGATTTTATTTTGCCCTGCACAGGTTCAAGGCACCCTGTGCCAGGTGCAGCAAAGCAGCCCCAAATCATAACTGAGCCTCCTCAATGTTTCACTGTAGGTATGGTGTTCTTTTCTTTGAAAGCTTCATTTTTTCGTCTGTGAACATAGAGCTGATGTGACTAGAGCTGATGTGCCAAAAAGCTCCAGTTTTGACTCATCTGTCCAAAGGACATTCTCCCAGAAGGATTGTGGCTTGTCAATATGCATTTTAGCATATTGTCCTCCTGGTTCTTCTTCCATGGAGCCCACTTTCACTCAAAAAGCGACAGATGGTGCGATCAGAAACTGACGTACCCTCCACCTTGGAGTTCAGCTTGCATCTCTTTGGCAGTTATCCTTGGTTCTTTTTCTACCATTTGCACTATCCTCCTGTTCAATCTGGGGTCGATTTTCCTCTTGCGGCCGTGCCCAGGGAGGTTGGCTACAGTTCCATGGACCTTAAACTTCTTAACAATATTTGCAACTGTTGTCACAGGGACATCAAGCTGCTTGGAGATGGTCTTGTAGCCTTTACCTTTACCATGCTTGTCTATTATTTTCAAACAACTCCCTCCTTTGCTTTCTCTGGTCCATGTTCAGTGTGGTGCACACAATGATACCAAACAGCACAGTGACTACTTTTCTCCATTTAAATAGGCTGAATGACTGATTACAAGATTGGAGACGTGTGTGATACTAATTAAAGAAACTAATTAGTTTGAAATATCACTATGATCCAGTTATCTATTTTCTAAGGAGTACCAACAAATGTGTCCAGGCCATTTTAGAATATCTTTGTAGAATAAGCAATAATTCATCTCTTTTCACAGCTTCTTTGCTTTATTCTATGACATACCAAAGGCATGCAAGTATACATGATACAATAGCTTTCAATTTCATCACTTTTCAGGAGGAATGAAGCATTATTTCAGTGAGCTGTAGGGGTACCAACAAATTTGAGCACGTCTGTACGTTTGCTACTAGCCATGAAGCTTTACTGAACTGTAGCTCCGGTATCAGGGTCAAATCTCAGTGTTCTCAGTGTACAACAATGCAGTCCAATCAGAACAGCTCAAACCTAACTGAAAGTCCTACCCTATAAAGCATTTGTATTATCATTGCATGCACAATATGGAAGCAACAGCTGAAATGAATACATACATTTTGTATGTTCATTTAACTTTTTCACAATTGACCTTACTATTTTGTTATTCTCTAGGTGATTATAATTGTTTTCAGTTCATTTTTTCATATTTATTTAACTATTTGACTCATTTAGTCTTTATTCTATGTATTCATTTAATACTTAATTTACTTATTTATGAGAGAATCACTTTTGACTATACAAGATAAAATAAATATCAGATTCTGAGAGAATGAATGTTCTTTGTAGCAAAAGGAAGCAGTGTTACCCTGGAGAAGGAACAACACTCCCCCGATCCCAGCGATCTTCCCCTTCAGAATGTAGTTCTCTCCTCCTATTTTGGAGCACTGCATCCCCACCAGAGTAGCCAGGATACCAAACAGCCCAATCACAATTGCAGCAATCATCAGAGCCCGGCATGCCTGGATGTAGCCTGTAATTGGAGAATAATGACTATGAGCCTTGGTAAAATGTAGTGTACATTATAGAGAAGGGTTTCCCAACTCCAGTCATTAAGCTCTTACTCTGTGAGCTGTATTGAAACCAGCGCAGTACATTACTAAAATGTCTGTTGTTATTGCTATCCCATTTAGTTAAAGGTTGATCACTTATTCTCCCACCAATGCTTATTAAGAGGATTCTTGACAAAAACAGGTTTGTGGAACCCTGGTTAATGTATGAAGGATTTCAATGTTTACAATGTAGGGACATACTACAGCATATCTTACACAAAGTATCTTAACATTCTGCCACAGAGTATATTAATACTCTGTCTTATATTATAAAGCAAGCATTGAACAGTCTGGTCACTTTATCCACTAGCAACAATAATGACCATCAGCAGTCGATACTCTGATAAAATGACATTTTGTAGACGATTATCTGTACCTATGTACTTTAGGAGGATGCTTCCTACTTAAAAATACAGTATAGATTTTTTTCCTCAGTGGAATCTGTTGTCGACCAATTGAATTTGAATATGTTGGGTTTCTGTTGAGGTAAAGAGACAGTGGTTGTATTTCAGAATGCTTTTTTATTTTAAGTATGAATTGTATCACCATTCTACACAAAAGGTTTGTGGTGGAACAATGTACTTTTAGAAACTCATAAATGAGCTGCGAGCTAATGGTAGATTGCGATCTATCTGTTTAACACCACGTGTATACACTCACCTAAAGGATTATTAGGAACACCATACTAATACTGTGTTTGACCCCCTTTCGCCTTCAGAACTGCCTTAATTCTATGTGGCATTGATTCAAATAGGTGCTGAAAGCATTCTTTAGAAATGTTGGCCCATATTGATAGGATAGCATCTTGCAGTTGATGGAGATTTGTGGGATGCACATCCAGGGCACGAAGCTCCCATTCCACCACATACCAAAGATGCTCTATTGGGTTGAGATCTGGTGACTGGGGGCCATTTCAGTACAGTGAACTCATTGTCATGTTCAAGAAACCAATTTGAAATGGTTTGAGCTTTGTGACATGGTGCATTATCCTGCTGGAAGTAGCCATCAGAGGATGGGTACATGGTGGTCATAAAGGGATGGACATGGTCATAAACAATGCTCAGGTAGGCCGTGGCATTTAAACGATGCCCAATTGGCACTAAGGGGCCTAAAGTGTGCCAAGAAAACATCCCCCACACCATTACACCACCACCACCAGCCTGCACAGTGGTAACAAGGCATGATGGATCCATGTTCTCATTCTATTTACGCCAAATTCTGACTCTACCATCTGAATGTCTCAACAGAAATCGAGACTCATCAGACCAGGCAACATTCTTCCAGTCTTCAACTGTCCAATTTTGGTGAGCTCGTGCAAATTGTAGCCTCTTTTTCCTATTTGTAGTGGAAATGAGTGGTACCCGGTGGGGTCTTCTGCTGTTGTAGCCCATCCGCCTCAAGGTTGTGCGTGTTGTGGCTTCACAAATGCTTTGCTGCATACCTCGGTTGTAACGAGTGGTTATTTCAGTCAAAGTTGCTCTTCTATCCGCTTGAATCAGTCGGCCCATTCTCCTCTGACCTCTAGCATCAACAAGGCATTTTCGCCCACAGGACTGCCGCATACTGGATGTTTTTCCCTTTTCACACCATTCTTTGTAAAACCTAGAAATGGTTGTGCGTGAAAATCCCAGTAACTGAGCAGATTGTGAAATACTCAGACCGGCCCGCCTGGCACCAACAACCATGCCACGCTCAAAATTGCTTAAATCACCTTTCTTTCCCATTCTGACATTCAGTTTGGAATTCAGGAGATTGTCTTGACCAGGACCACACCCCTAAATGCATTGAAGCAACTGCCATGTGATTGGTTGTTTAGATAATTGCATTAATGAGAAATTGAACAGGTGTTCCTAATAATCCTTTAGGTGAGTGTAAATGCAGCCATAGTAGACCATCATTACATAATTTGTCCAACGGGTTTACATACATAGTTCGGTAGTAACAATAAATTTGGTTTCCAAAGCAGTCGGTGTAGGCTTTTTGCCGCTCATATCCACTCTTTTGGAGATAACTGACTCAAGACTATATTAGTCAGAGAGGGCATAGATCTTGATAGTCTAGCAGCACATAATCTCCCAGGAACATATTTGTAGATGTTTGCATCCTTCAAATCTCCTCAAGAGACAGAGAGATTTGGCCCATAGACTTGCTGAGAGGGAAGGTGGAGTTCTTTGTTCCGGTTCTGCCCTTTACTCCAATCTCAAAGTAGACAGCCCCTAAACCCTACACCCTCAACCCTTCAAACAAGAGACAGTGATGATCAGAGTTGACAAGGAGTCTGACCAATGACATCTGAGCATGACACAAGAATGTAGTTGTAGTTGACCAAGGGGCCAGGGTTACAGTCAGCAGGCACATATTCCTGGGCTCTGTGGTCGGAATGGGTACTGCAACCAATGGCTTATCGAGTCCAAAAAGACAGTTTCAATATAAAGTCCTGTAGAGAAGTCATTTTTCGAAATTTCCAAAATGATTTTGATATTTATTTTGTGGAAAAATATCCTTAGAATATTTCCACGAATTTTCCATGGAGACGATTTATTTCATCACACACAAACGAATGTATTAACGTTTTTGGTTTATTCTGTAACATGAACGAGTTTCAATCACAGTTACAAGCAGAAGGAAAAACTGAAAATCACTCACACGCAGATTGTAATCTTGTAATGGTAGATTTGGGTACATTGCCCAAGGCATTTTATCCTGTTTTTAACCTGTTACCATTAGACAAAGCAAGAAGCACTACAAGATAAAAATACCTGTGTTGCTGTCAACTGCACCAACCATTTGGACTCGCAGCTGCCAAGGAGTAAGTCATTTGTTTTATGGATTTGGGTTATGATTTTGAGTTCGACATGATTTTTCTAAGATGCCTGTTGATCGAGAAATTTATCAAAATCAGAATCAGAGATTTATTGCCAAGTAAGTTTCACACCAAACAAGGAATTTGTTCTGGCCCGTTGGTGCAATAATTTATACAAAAGGAATAAGGGAAATTAAAATAGAACAGTGGACTGAGCATAAAAACAGTAGACTGAGAAAATGTTGGCAAGTAAAGAAATGTTTACTTGGCTTGGCTGAACTAAATTTCAGCAGAACTGGGATTGTGAAACAAGAACTAGTTAATATGGTAGCGCCCATGAATCTGTGGCAGATCACATTGAAAATGAATTGCCGCCATCTTAGAATCTGTCCCCTTGTAGTTGACACGTGACTACAATTTGCATTTAATTGTGGGTGATATCAACATTGTTCACTTATTCCTTCAAGCTAAATCAAGGTCTGGGGGGAAAGTTTTGTAAATTGGCAGATAAGAATAAAAACTACAATGGTTTTGATAAACATTCCCCTAGTAGTGGTTCTCAAAATAATTTGGACCAGCACCCACCTATTCACTATCTAGGTCCTTTACCGCCCCCCCCCCCCATTGGATATGATGCAGGCTAATTGCCCTGAATATGAATGATTATTATTATTATTATTATTATTATTATTGATGTTATTATTATTGCTGTTACTATTGTTATCATCAAAAATCATAAAAAAGCACATCATTGAATTAAAAACAACAGATTAATTAGTTTCCCAGGGAAACAAACAGCTGCCAATCAGAAACAGCTTGCAATTTAACATTAAAATCTTAATTAAACAACAGCCAATCAGAAATGCCAAACAATAATCATTCTAATGAATTGTTCCAACGGAAAACAAGCTGGCACATAAACTGGCAGACTTGTTGCAGACCAAAGTTTTTTGCAAGTAGTTGAAACTTGAAATTCGTATTGTTGTGAATCTTCGGTGTAAAATCGCCTTAAAACAAACACCTCCATGCCCCCCTTTCCAGAATATTGCTTCCAGCACCCCCGTCGTCCTCTGAACGCCCCCAGGGGGACAGTACCACCAATGTTGAGAAACACTGCCCTAAGGGAAGGTTGCTAAGCAGGGCTGGCTCCAGGCACAGGCAACATAAGACGTCGCTTAGGGCCCCCAACCACTAGGAGGCCTCCGACTGCTAGGGAGACCCCAACCGATAGGGGAGAGGGGTACCCAAATGAAATTTTGCTTTGGGCCCCAAAAGGCTAGGGGCGGCACTGTGGCTAGGGGAAGTGCTTAGGGACTGTCTACTTGCTGAATTGAGTCCAGCCCTGATCTCCTCTGCTAACACATGGATCCAGAAAATCATTAAGCATCTGACATATTATGCATTAATTTCGTTATTAGGTAAGACTGCAGACTACAGACTGACAGATTTTTTTTATATATTCCAAATGTTTTTTTTCACCAAGTATCTACAAATGTGAATAATGGTCACTGTGTACTGGAGTATGATAACTTTTAAAATACTTACCTAAGTAGAGCAGTCACAACTAACACAGAACGTTCCCTTAACATTCCCTAAATATTTTTCTTTGGTTCTTAGAAAAATTATTTTCACAGAACGTTCTGAGATGTGTTTTCCTTTCTAATTATACAAAGCATAATGGGTGTTTATAAAAGCGTTATGAGTCCAAACAATATAAACCTTGTATTTGTATCAGTTTAACAGGCTACAAAAAGTCAATGATGCATCATAGAACAGTACTAAGCGATGAAGTGTGTGTGTGATTCTTTTTCTCATTTATTTATCATTTATATAAGTCTACTAGTTAAATATTAGCAGGTTTACCAAAAAGTGTATTTTCATATAGTGCAAGTAGGGTAGGAATTTTAACCTCTGAAAGGAGCAGCAAGGCCACTAAGAGTTGGGAACTCACAATCCTAAGTACCCTGATATTAGTGTAACTTATATTTGTGTAAAGAAACACAATCTTATTTGCCTATTGTCTTATCCACACACCAAACTTTAGAAGCTAAAAAAATGCTTTCAGAGAACCTTCAGAAAACATTCCCAGAATCTTCCCAACGTTGTAACCTTCAGATAATGTTCCCAGAACATTATCAGTACGTTCTCAGAACATTCCCAACTTTGTAACCTTCAGAGAACATTTCCTGAACGTTGTTAACTATGTAACCTTGGTGCATTGTTCAAGCAATGTTCCCCTAAACCACAATAAACTTTTCCAGAACGCTCTGGGAACCAACTTTTGTTAGTTGGATTGTTTTCTCAATTAGTTCCCACCGAGACATAGGTTACAGCTTCATTAATTGACTGAATTAAACCGTAAGTAACATACCAGACAGAGCAAGCAGTGAGGGAAATTCGCGGCAATCGTGAACTCCAAGCGAGTCGGTTGCGCAGGACATCCATAGATTTTCATATATAGTTGATGTTATAATAGCTGCTCCATCGTCTGAATCGATTTCCAATATCGATTTTGTATTGAAACCCCTGCCAACACCCAGGAAATAAAACCAAAGAAAAGGCTACAGCCTCAACGGTCGCGTTCATGGTTCTTTTATGAAAGCATAGCGTTTTCCATCACTACATAATATCTGCGCGCAGTCTGCGTGAGATTCCGGGGGAACGCGCACTTGTTCTTGCGCGAGGCAGGCACTGTTCATAATGGAACGATTGGTGATGCTTGATAAACAGAAACTGCTCCACGGGCTACCCTACGCACACCTACCACTCCTGTATCGATTCGTGCCTATTCTCATTGCATCTTTTTCACAGAACTTTCATATTTAGTGGCAGACAACTTGTGATGGTGAAACATGAATTATTTTTAACATTTTCACAAACATGGGGTGAATATTATTATTTAAAGAATATGTACAATGCTAAAATAAGCTTTCCAGTAACTTCTGCTGCCAGCAGCAGCTCTGTGTGTTGGGCCTGATGCCCAGCACATGGATTGCATAGCAAATGCTTGTTATGGGCAGGGGCGGACTGGCCATTTGGCAATTCTGGCAAATGCCAGAGTGGCCGGACCATCTGTTTTGGGTGGGCTGATCAGATTATTTTAAAATATATATATAAATAAATTATTTTTTACAGGCCGACGGTGCATAGGAGGGTTTTTTATGGCTTGCACAATTTTACTGTGGTTATAAAACTCCATATTAAGCATTTGTCCCAGTGGGCAACGGCTGGCCTGGTCCAAAGATGGGCCGACCAGATCAGAGTTTGCTCAAATTGGTACATTCAGTCAAAATCAAACACGTCATCAGAGAGAGTGCAACACAAGCTGATATTGATATTGTCAGAACAGAAAACAATAGCTAGATAATGGACTGTAAAAAAAGGAAAGGTAGTGCTGAAAACGTTTGAGAAAGCAAAAAAGGGCTCTTAAATCCAATGCTGCCAAATGCATGAAATTAACCAAACTATTTTTGAAAGGTTTAACGGTGCCCTATACAGCATTTTCCATTTAAAATTTCTCGATAATAACCTTTATGTACCATCAGTTAATGTTAAAAAACAGTCTCTGGCAGTGTCAGGACTTACACTATCCCCAGTGCCATCATTGCAACTAAAATGTAGTAGGCTGGGACGTTCCTAAGCTTGTACTTCCTTGAAGGTGTGTGAAGTGAAGGCCAATGAAAAGCTTTGTTTGGGTTCATGTAACCTACACTGAACGCTCCAGAAACTAAAATATATGGAAGTAACGCAAGCATAAGACAAACAAGGGTAACATTTTTCATTTGATGGCGAGAGCTGAAATTTGTGTGAGCAGTGGTGCAGAGTTAGCTACCTTTCTACTTGACAAATAGGTTACGTCACCTCATTTAGCTAGTTGGCTAGATAGTCAAGAAATCTATGGTTAAGTTACTATATTGATGTTGATGGAGAACAATTATACATAGGACACTATTTGATGTTCTTATTTTATTCTGTTTGTATGAGCGCAGATATGTTTTAACAAGGGTTTTCCAAAGTTTTGGTCAGAAATAAACTAACAAGCTAAGTTGTGTCTGAGCAGACACTCATTGATTCCATTTCTTGCTGGAAAATAAAGATACCACCTGTTGTTCTCTGCAAAATCTTAAGAACAATGAACATGCATTGTGGTTGTTTGACTAACCCAGTGAGCAATCGATGGCTGCGCGCCAGTGTTTGCTGCTGCGGGCCGCCGGAGGCTATAATGTCCAACAGCCAGCGGGCCACCAGCTTTTGACACTTTTCTCCTGATCTCAATTTGCATGAGCTAATTGCATCTCTGGTGGCTTTCCACCCGACTGCTTTACACTGGCGGCTAGCCAGTGAGTGCGTGCACTGTGATGTGCCTAGCTCGTGTGTAGTCTTGCCATTTTCTTCCAGCAGAGATGCCATTACCCCTCTTATTCTTTTATTTGTATTAACTTTATTATAAAATAGTTTAAATGTTAGTGTACAGAATGTTGGTCAACATTGGTAGTTTAAGTAAAATAGAATCAGAACAAGAATAATACGGGTAATGGCATCTCTGCTGGAAGAAAATGGCAAGGCTACACACAAGCTAGTCTATTGCTTGTGTAAATGACCTTTGTGTAGACATGTACAGTAAACACATTCATGAACCACAATAGCTGGTTTTTGGTTAGTCTAGATGCTTGAAATAATCTCTGTGGTAAACACAAGCTTAAGAGATTTTCACGTTTTGTTCTATGACACACTGTTTAGAAACAGCCGTTTTTTGCCATTGCTTACCAAAAATTATTTCACCTAAACTAATGTCTCTTTCCACTGCATGGTACCAGCTCAACTCTACTTGCCTATCCTCGACTAATTGCATCATGGGGGGATAGTTCTTTACTGTGTTTAAACACTGACGTGTCCGTAGATAGCGCTGTAGAGAATATGAATTGCAAGCAAGTCACAATACAACTTTGCTCACACCGACAAGAATGCTAGCTAGCTAGGAATCCCACGCTTCAAAGTAGTGATGTGAAAACTGGATCATTTTAGTGACTTGGTTCTTTAAGTTTTGTTTGGGAAAATGTAACCCTTTTTCAAAGGGTGTAAGGTATAAGCTATATGCTCTGAATTGGACAATACAACATGTAGATTATGACATTGTTTTACTACAATTTGATGAACTCCAAAAACAGACGAAAATCAAGATCAAATCGACTGAAAATGATTGAACGCAGGGTCACTAACTACAGATGCGTTCTGTCTGCGTTATTACAAATAATTAACGTTAAGTGTTTGTTAGGCTGCTGAGTAAGAATGTCATGTTTTGCATTAAACAATGGACTGTTACAATATTCTATTAAGATTTGAATTCTTTAGTCAAGTCACTAGTAGCTGACCGGACGTTATAAACCAAAGGCGGTAAAAACAAGTAGTAGAAAGTGAGCTTGGTGAATAAAGTGGAGGAAAAAAATGTGTTGGCCTGTGATGAAATACCTAACTCTTGTGTTTCTTCGTTTGTCCACAAGTTTGGTAGCTTACTATTTTGTGTTTCTTTATTTATCCTCAAGTTTGGATGTTTTGGACTTCTTGGCATATCAACAGTTATTGTAATGTTAGCAGGTTTGGTAACGTTAGCTAACTTAGCTAAATATGAAATAATATATGTTTCATGGAGTATCAACAACAGTATCAACAATAATACATGTTTCATAGAGTATCAACAAGTTAGAATATGTTGTGCTTATTCCTCATATGCTATATCAACTGGTACGTAACGTTAGCTAAATTGTGTTTCTTTGTGTAACGTTATCCACATGTGCGATAGCTAACCCTTGGCAGTAACATTGTCTGTTGTTAGCTAGAATAACTAAACCTGCACTTGCTACAATTCCGTTATTGAGGTGTCTTGTGTGTGTGTCCTTGTGTACTCACAGTGCTCCTTTGCTAGCCTGTGTGTTATGCTGCTGTAACACTTTAACTGGCTGTTTTTCTAAAACTCTTTTCTAACATTGCTTTTAGATCATTACGTTTTTCTGTAGTTTTGTTCCCGGGGGAGGACCACTGTATGGCAGTAGTTCCATGCCTGTGGCTGAAAGGGGGACTTTGCTACTGGCCGCCACACAGCATCACCAGCAGGAAGTCCTTCAGCCATGACAAGTTTGCCAGAACTTTAGACACCTGGGAGACTGTCCCTTATTAACTCATAAAAAAATGTAAACATTTGAAACTTGGGATGAAAAGTTCTGTGTACAACAGATGGTCAAAAACCAGTGGGTGGTACATTTCATGTTTTATGATGCCATAGGTGGCTGGCATGGTCTGTGTATTTAAACCACACAGACCCCAGGTGTTGGTCATTCAGACTAGCCTGAGTAAACTGTTGAGAACATGATTTTGGGGTGTCTCATACCCCCTCATTCTTAAAAAAGCCTAATCAATGGGTATGTAATTTCAACATTGTATACCTTGATTGTTGCCCCCGAGCGTTTATGCAAAGCGTCTGGCCAGCGGGCTGCCGGCAGCAGCCGTTTTTTTTTAATAGCGCATGTCGCAGTCGGGCGGTGGGCCACTTTCATGACAATGCCTTCTAACAATACCCTGATCAGCGGGTCTCCAGCGGCCCGACGGCGGCTAGCCGCTTTTATGCAATAAACCCAGTGGGATGCCTCACGCCCCAATATTAGGTTTTATTTAGAATAATCCTTTGTAATAATTTTGGTCATATAACAAATGACAATGAACTGAATAAAATCTAAACAATTTCATTCAAATAGTGCAAGATTCATACAAAAAAACTTGCATTATACAGCAAGCATACAAAATAAACATGTGCAAATGAATTGAAATAAATATTTTACAAAATCAAATAGTGCAAGAAAACGTGTCCAGCAACAGAACCCGAAACAGCCGATCTTTAAGTGGAACTTAATCGTGATTACTGTCATGGTGCGGTGAGCAGCAGCGCCACCGTGCCATAGTTTCTCAGTTCCCATACCTCACAAACACATCCCGGACTGTCACATGTTTCCAATCTTCCACACCAGGTCCCAATTTGTATCGTTTGTATGTGTATATGTTTCCCCTCTGCTCCCCACATTGTGGATCATTGTTGCTGTCGCTGTCATTGTTTTTGCTGTTTGTTTGTTAATCGGTGAGTGTTGTTTAATGTACTGTTTGAATGTTAATTGTTAAGACGCATGTTGCGCACTTTTATTTCATTCAGTCATTAGTATTGTTTCCGTTCGTGTTTGTTTTTTTTGTTGTTTAATAAAACCAACGAACGTGATATCTGCCTGCGCCTGGTTCCCTCCAACACTACACCACGACGAGTCGTTACAATTACACACATTGATTACACACAAGTTCCAACAATCCCCTGATCAGCGGCCCGGCAGTGAATTGAAATAATGAATTATGCAAATTAATTGAAATATATATATTTTTTAAATCAAATAGTGCAGGAAAACATGTCCAACAAAAGATATAGTCAAATTACAGTATTTGAATCAGAAAGTACAAAATAAACATAATACAATAAAAAATAAACAAGGGCTAGAATGGCAGTAATATGACATATGTTTGGCAGCAATGGAAATTGTTATTGAATATCATAGATACATCAGTGCAATAAGCTTATGAATGGTGCCACAACAATACAACTACAGTAAGAATTAAGAACATTCACACAGAGCTATAAATATATTAAAAGGATAATGCAATCATATATATATATAACACTGTACGTAGCAGCAGAAAAAAAAAAGAAGAAATACAGTACTGCAGCTTAGCAGCAATATTGGTTGTGCTGGAGATGTCATTCAAATTCACGGCAGGTCCCTTGTACCGCCGCGACATCTCCCTTTCTCGTACCTGGGGACCTGGTTCTGGACAGCCTCATCAGTGGCATCCCGGTTGGAAAGATTCTTCCTTATCGCTCCTGTAATACAGTAATCAGATATTGTACTTAAATGGTCTGAAATGATTTTGAGAATTGCATGACATTCAAGACAAATGACATGTTTCATGAAGACAACATCCTAGCGCAACTATAGTCTTGTTTTTACCTGATTGTTGAGCCAGCTGTGCCCTCGGCTTGACATTCTTTTCAGTCAGACGTTCATCAGAAGCTAAAAAGCACAATGAAATGTCAATAGCGTAATAGTGAAATAAACCAAACTGCCATATACATGTCATTTCAGAAAGGCTGTACAGTATTGCATTTCAGTAAAGGGCACACGTTCAGACAAATGCAGTTTCATTAAGACAAGATGCTAGCATAACTATAGTCTTGTTTTTACCTGATTGTAGAGCCAGCTGTGCCCTCAGCTCGACCTTCTCTTCAGTCAGCCACTTGATCTTCTCCAAATGTTCTGAAAGTAAAGACAGACAGTTAATTATTCAGTCCTAAATATCTGGTAATTTTACAATCAGAACTCAAATCACAGTGTCTGCCAAAATGTTCATTCTTACCTTCATGTGCAGAGCTAAAACTTCCCCTTACCTCTGCCTTCTTGCCCTTAAAAATAAATAGAAAAATTGGAAGCAACAGGCTTTAATAACAAGTTAAGCATCTGGGTTAAGTGAATGAACCCCACACTTACCTATGTGGCCATCCTCTACATGGTGGTGTGGAGTACCTCTCTTGGTGACGACGAGACCAAGTCGCCAAAATTAATGTTCCTTCTAGTTTTCACGGTACTACAGCGTGGGATCCAAATGGCGATTGTCTGCCTTAACATGTGCAATTCGTTATAGCGCCATCTACGGACACGGCGGTGTATAAACACAGTAAAGAACTGTCCCCCATGAAGCATTAAAGTCGAGGCTATAGACTAGTAGTTGAGCCGGTACTATGCAGTGGAAAATTGCCATTATTTCGGGAAAATATTATGGTAAGCAATGGCGAGATGTGTTTACTGTACATGTCTACACACAAGCAATAGTGCAATAGTCAAAGTCTATTTTATTTATAAACTACCAATGTTGACCAAAATTCTGTACACTAAGATTTAACAATATTAAAATAAATCAAATAATCAGTACAAGAATAAAAGATGTACAGAAGCATCTCTGCTGGAAGAAAATGGCAACACAAGCAGATACAGCAGACTAAAGCGCACGCCCTCTTTTCGGCGGCTAGCCGCCAGCGAAACGCAGTCGAGCCGCTGGTGGAAAGCTGCCTGAGATGCAAATTAGCTTATGCAAATTGAGATCAGGAGAAAAGCGGCATAAGCTGGTGGCCCGCTGGCTGTATGACATTATAGCCGCCACCGGCCCGCCAGCGATTGCTCACTGGGATATTACTTCCTGCAGCACAATACTGTCCATTTATCCTCAGAGTGTGTAATAATACAGTCTGTTCCAATACTACATTTATACAGACAGAGGCTTTGTAAGTAACCAACATATGTTGGGACACCTGTAGGAATTGTTAGCATCAACTTTTAAGGATTTTCTAAATTCCATTGATGCAGAACGGCAGGTAGTTGTTAATATATTACTTGCACCCTGAAAAAGGCCTTGTTTATAACTATGAAATGTGCATTATTTTTAGGTTTTTGATACCCAAAACTTTTTTTAACCTCTGGGAGTTTATTGCTTACCTTTGTAGAATTACAGGTTATTCACTGGACTTAAATTTGAACTGATTACATTTCAATAAAAACTGGAAAAATTGGGGTGTTCTAAAACTTTTGACCTACAGTATAGCACCACAGAACAACTCGGCACAACTGTCTTTGTTACAGCAACAGTCTTATTTGCAAGCGACAACCCTGACACTAGACAAAATGCAGCTAGAAGCTGCCGCTTGAAGAAGTGAAGTGGCCTAAATACTCAGCGGGCCAAAGCACATCCAAAATCATCAACTTCACCAATATTTTGGATATTTACAGACTGTCGCATTTTATGTTGGTGGTAAGCTGTTCTTTCCCTTATTTAGATTATGTGCAGACTCTGAAAATCAAGTGACTGATTGTTCACATACTGATTCAGAGCTTTAACTGGTACCAGGGTTTCTATTGAGCTGGTTAAGGCTGTTGAGAATGGTTATCCCATTGTGAAAATATTTGCCGCTGACCTGGTCAAACAGAGTTATTGTTGATTTAATGTAGACATTTATAGGTTTTATTATATTTTAACTATAAAAAATATCCAAGATGGCAGACATGATAGGTTCTCGATGCAGTTTTGTAAATCCTAGGGAATGAGGCATGTACACAAAGAATCAGCAATCTAGGTCAGTCAGGATGGAAATTGCATATTTGTGGGGAAAATCCATTAAGGCGTGGCCTATGGCACCCCTTGTTGAGGAATTGGGTCAGGTATCTGTGTGGATAATATACCTGGTCTGTATTTTCATTATGCCATAATGTAATGCACACATGAAGTGTATGCATCCATAAGTATTACACTTGTCAGTCATTTTGTCCGTAATAATATATCTCTTTGCCCTTACCACCCTATTTGGAGATATGTATAAGACATTGGTATGTCGTTTGCCAGGTGAATCAGAGTTATTGTTGATTTTAAATACATTTTTATAGGTTTCATAAAATGTTCACTGTACAAAATATCCAAGATGTTCTTGATGCAGTGTTGCAGCTCCTGGGGAATGAGGCATGTAGACAAAGAATCAGCATTCTAGTCCAATCAAGGTGGAAATTGTGTCATTGTGAATTTAATTAATTAGGACGTGGCCTGTGGTGCCCCCTGTGGAGAAATAGGGTCCAGTGTCTTTGTGGTAGGTATACATGGTCTATATTTTAATTGTGCCATAATGTAATACACTCAAATTTTTTGAATGCATTTGTTTTACACTGGTCAGCCATTCTCTCCGCCATCTTGTATTTTTTTCTTAACTGTGAGCACTGTTGAAGTCTAACACTTCCCCGAGTTGGTTTATTGGAAAGGAGAATAACACACCAGGAGTCAGGTCAATTACCGTACCGCATATTCCGTTTATTACAAAAGCTTTTGGAGACAAGTGTCGCCGCACAATGTCTGAAAAGGAACAGTCACATCAGCATTATTTATACTTCAAATACGCCTAAAAAGTGGAGGCGTTAAGTTAGCCAAGCAAGTGTGCCATTGGTCCAATTTATGTTCTATACCTTATATGTGTAAATGCAGCACAAGCGTCATCTTGCCCTTTGTGGTTTCTGTCTATTCTTAATTCCCCCTGCCCAAAATATGTGTGTGTGTTGTTAATCTGTCCCCCTCTGTTTCCTGTAGTCTGACACACAGGCTCAGTCTGCTCTCCTAAGATTTCCTGTTTTCTACTTGCAACATTCAGTTTCAGCTTATGATACAGACATTTAATATGTTGCCTGAATGCTCACAACAGTTTAACAACTTATTCAATCAATATATCCACAGCACTCTATAGGGAGACATGTATAAGACACAAGTTTGCCGATTGTCAGGTAAATCCAAGTTATTTTAGATTTTATGTAGATTTTAATTGGTTTCATGAAATGTTGAGTGTACAAAATATCCAAGATTGCAGACCTGATAAGTCCTTGAGGCATATTTGCATCTCCTGGGGAATGAGGCATGTACATAAAGAATCAGCAATCTAGGGCAATCGGGGTGGAAATGGCATAACTGTGGAAGAAATGCATTATGTGGCCTGTGGAGGAACCGGGTTGGGTGTCTGTGTGGATGTACCTGATCTGTATTTTCATTGTGCCATTATGTAATGCACACATGAAGTGTATGTTTCGATACGTTTTCTACTGGTCAGCCATTATGTCCAACATCATGTAATATATCTCTTATTCCTTACAACCCTATAGGGAGGCACATATGAGACACCTGTTCACCAACAGTCAGGTTAATCGGATTACCGGTTGATATTAAGGAAATGTTCATAGTGGTCATTAGAGTTAGCATAAAGGGCTAACTTCGTGAAGACATTGTTCAGTCGACTTTTGACATAACAACTAGTTTCATTACCAGCCCTGTTCAGAAGTATGGCCTAGAGTCTGAAAATGTACTGGCAAGTAAATCTGATGTATGTTTCAGGAGAAGAAGAGTTGCAAATGCATTTATTAGCATTAGCATTAGCTTGTGTTGAAAACAGTCAGATTTCTGGCAGCTACCGTTTCGCAGTCCTTAGAGATATCAGCAAACAAATTCACTTGGTGTTTTCTGGGGGTGGTGTCAGAAGGCACATTGAATATGAAGTGCATAGGTTATTGTTTCAATAAAGAATTGCACACATACACATTGTGCATACATATATTATACAGTATTCAGCCATTTTGTCCGCCATTTTATCCTGAAAAAAATGAAGGGAGGCACGTATAAGACATGTATGCCAAAGGACAAGTCAATTGGATTTACGGTTCATGAGAAGATTTTTGTAATTCTGGACACATTTTAACTGTACATAAAAATCCATCATGGTGAACTTCATGGGTTCTTGAGGCTTTTTTTGTTCATCGTGAGAATTGAGGCAGGTACACAAAAAAAATCTGCATTGTAGGACAAACGGGGTGGAAATAGCATCATTTAGAAATAAGCAAATGTAATTATGTACTATAGCACCCCTGGTGGAGGAATCAGGGCTGGGGTCTGTATGGTTGTTACATGTGGACTATTTTAACAGTAAGTTTACAACATTTTCTACCGTGGACTTTTTGAGTTGTTAAGCATTTTAGACACCAATAATAATAACAATAATAAAAATACTAACAATAACAACAGGGTTTCTCCTACTGGAGAACCCCTAAGTACAGATCTGGAAGAGTTTAGCCACTACCTTTTTTCCAGTGAAATAGAAGTTAATAAATTCTCTTTCATCTCAGACACAGTTGCGATTGTACAGTGGCGTTGCACAATGCAGACACAAATCAAACCACGTAACGGCAATATTTTTATTGCTACTTTCACAACTGATTATGCTAGACTCAAGTTGTATTCACTCTTGGAGAAGTTGGATAGACGTGTACTCTACATAGACACTGATTCAGTAATCTTTGTCACACGCCATGGAGATTGGGTGCCCCTTCTTGGCCTGTCCTTGGGTGACTTGACAGATGAGTTACCAGATGGTAACAACATCGCACAATGTTTAGTGGTGGCCCAAAGACATACGGTTACAAACCGTTAAAAGTCTGACCTGTCTCAAAGCAGAAGGCATTCCGCTCAACAGCTACCACTTGGGTATTGTAAATTTGGAGATGCTAACAAGACTGGTTGATAACTTTGTACAAGGTAAAGGTGGTGCTGTTAATCATGTCCTTGTTAATGCAGACACAATTGCTAGAGATAAAAGAGCGTTCACATTGAAAAACAGCAGTGTCCAAGCGCTTCAGAACAAGCGTGTACTGCTCCCCAATTAGAGCCCAAGAATTCACGGATACATTCTAGGATGGATAGTGACCATAGCGTGTTTGACCCATGACTACAACACCCATTCAGCTGTATCATTAGCGGACCCAGTAAAACTTATTTTGTGAAGATGTTGCGGGATAATGCAGATGTTGCTTTCTCCAAAGAAATTCAGAATATAGCCTGGATTTATATGTCTTGGCAACTGTTGTATGATGAAATGTTGAAGTTGAGAGAAATCACTTTAATAGGTTTACCAGCATTGTTGTCTGATGACAATCTGTTACCAATTCAGAAAAACAACCTTTAAATTATTGACGATATAATAAAAAGTCAGAGAGTTTGGAGATGGAGAGAGTTTTCACACAATATTTACACCACTGTAATCTGAGTGCCATCTACCTTGTCCAAAACATGTTTGTTAAAGCCAAATCTAGAAGAACTATTAACTTGATAACAAATTCTCATCTTGTTTAAAAACCCATGTGACAATCAGCAGATTAGTATTTTAGGAAGACAAATATACCCCGGCCTCGGTTCTTCGTGGAGAGTTTTAAAGATGGTTAAAGATGGTTATTAACTTAGAGACTTTAAGGCTAAAACACCAGAAGACTATCGTCTGATAATAGGATTGTTTTCCGGGGATTGGCCTGTTGTGTACATTCCTAAGAAAGTTTGATCATGTCTAAACCCATTCGTAGAAATCTACCACTTTCGAAGATACTATTTAAGGCACCGCTGAGTCAACAAAATAAGTTATTTTAGAAACCACTTACACAGACCTCATTCAATCACTCTGTGAAATTGCTCTTAATCTAAGGCACGGAAATATACCCTTGACAGAATCACAGCTGCATAAAGTGAAGAGAGAAAAATCCAACATTATATACAGTGGGGAGAATTTTTTTAATCATAGGTACACTTCAACTGTGAGAGACGGAATCTAAAACAAAAATCCAGAAAATCACATTGTATGATATTTAAATAATTAATTTGCATTTTATTGCATGACATAAGTACTTGAGCACCTACCAACCAGTAAGAATTCTGGCTCTCACAGACCTGTTCTTTTTCTTTAAGAAGCCCTCCTGCTCTCCACTCATTAACTGTATTAACTGAACCTGTTTGAACTCGTTACCTGTATATAAGACACGTGTCCATACACTCATTCAAACAGACTCCAACCTCTCCATAATGGCCAAGACCAGTGAGCTGTGTAAGGACATCAGGGATACAATTGTAGACCTGCACAAGGCTGGGATGGGCTACAGGACAATAGGCAAGCAGCTTGGTGAGAAGGTAACAACTGTTGGCGCAATTATTAGAAAATGGAATAAGTTCAAGATGACGGTCAATCTCCCTCAGTCTGGGGCTCCATGCAAGATCTCACCTCGTGGATGAAGTGAGCTGGGACCACAGTCTCAAAGAAAATCTTTAGTAACACACTACGCCGTCATGGATTAAAATCCTGCAGCACACGCAAGGTCCCCCTGCTCAAGCCAACGCATGTCCAGGCCCGTCTGAAGTTGGCCAATGACCATCTGGATGATCCAGAGGAGGAATGGGAGAAGGTCATGTGTTCTGATGAGACAAAAATAGAGCTTTTTGGTCTAAACTTCACTTGCCGTGTTTGGAGGAAGAAGAAGGATGAGTACAACCCCAAGAACACCATCCCAACCGTGAAGCATGGCGGTGGAAACATCATTCTTTGGGGATTTTTTTCTGCAAATGGGACAGGACGACTGCACCATATTGAGGGGAGGATGGATGGGGCCATGTATCTCGAGATCTTGGCCAACAACCTCCTTCCCTCAGTAAGAGCATTGAAGATGGGTTGTGGCTGGGTTTTCCACCATGACAACGACCTGAAATACACAGCCAGGGCAACTAAGGAGTGGCTCCGTAAAAAGCATCTCAAGGTCCTGGAGTGGCCTAGCCAGTCTCCAGACCTGAACCCAATAGAAAATATTGCCCAGCGACAGCCCCGAAACCTGAAGGATCTGGAGAAGGTCTGTATGGAGGAGTGGGCCAAAATCCCTGCTGCAGTGTGGGCAAACCTGGTCAAGAACTACAGGAAACGTATTATCTCTGTAATTGCAAACAAAGGTTTCTGTACCAAATATTAAGTTCTGCTTTTCTGATGTATCAAATACTTATGTCATGCAATAAAATGCAAATTAATTACTTAAAAATCATACAATGTGATTTTCTGGATTTTTGTTTTAGATTCTGTCACTCAGAGTTGAAGAGTACCTATGTTAAAAATTACAGACCTCTACATGCTTTGTAAGTGGGAAAACCTGCAAAATTGGCAGTGTATCAAATACTTGTTCTCCCCACTGTACATGTTTAGGTACAACACTTCAGTCGCAAAGAAAAGAAAAAACATTGCATGACATAAGTACTTGAGCACCTACCAACCAGTAAGAATTCCGGCTCTCACAGACCTGTTCTTTTTCTTTAAGAAGCCCTCCTGCTCTCCACTCATTACTTTAAAAAAGAAAATGACAAGTCATACAGGTTTAGTATTAAAATAAAACGAACTAACAATGATAATATGGTACAAGAAAACGAATGTGGTGACATCGTTTTTGTAAGTAAAGATTCATTTTGGAATCTGAAAAATCTCTCGGAAACACGAAAGTGTGCTACGTGAACACGCTGGGAAGACAGCAAAAGGTTAGCAAATTGAATACTTGTAACAAAGTTTAAATTAAATATAGTGTAATATTCAAACAAATTCGTTTTGTCATTCAAGTAGGCCTAATTGTTCGTGTTATTTAATTTGTGTCGTCCGTGAATTTGTATTTAATAGAGCGAGTTGAGGAATTCAAAAGTTTCTTCACTGTACGCAAAGGCCCAACAATAACAAAGGAGAGAAAAGGAGAGCTGGATGTAGCATTTTTTAAAAGGGTTGTGGTCTGAGCTAAAAGTGAAATCTACATGTAGATTTTTTCCTTTTTTGGTGCGAGTGGGGGGCGATTTGAGTGGAGCGCGAAGCAAATGCGTTGAGCGCTGAGCGATAATGAGCGGAGTGGCCTGATGTGGCTTTGAGCGGGAGAGCGGAGGGGTGAACAGTTCCGTGAGCGATGAGCTGAGATTCTCACCGCTCCACTCTGCTCATGTGCTCTGATATGTACAGTTCTCAACTCTTTGATAATCAATTATATCTGTGTAGATTTATAGTGTGTTTAAACAGAGGTCTCAAACCGGTTCCACGGAGGGCCATGTGTCTGCAGGTCTTTGGGTTTTCCCAATTGGTTCCCAGTTCACACCTAAACAACCAGGTGGGGGTAGAAACGAACCAATTAGTGACCTAATTAGTCAGTTAAGTACAAGGTGAGAGCGAAAACCTGCAGACACTCAGCCCTCCGTGGAACCGGTTTGAGACCTCTGTGTTAAACCCTGCGGAATATCTGCAGGGAATGGGGCGTACCACGGGGCGTACCATTTGCCTGGTTTTAAGCTAAAAACTAAAATAGGGCTTGCCTTTTAGAAACATTCTATTTTTAAGATTCATCATACCCCGCCCATACGTCATATGGTTTAAAAAATATCTATTATCTCTGCCACTAGTGTTCCTATGCCAATGTTATAACCGGTGGAGAGTTCATATTATACGTTTTGTCGTGTTTCGAATCATGTATATTAAATGCGTTTTCACCCCATGAGAAAAAGTATTGGAATTCTATCAAAGACACTTCGCAATCACCTTTCAAATCTCTACCTTTGGCAAATTTTGCGGTACAATTGAATTTGGATAGATATGCCTCGATGAGTTACTAGAGTTAGGGATTTAGGGTTTTTCCTAGCCACTGAAATTCAACACTACTGTGGTTTGCTCCTTGGGGTTTAAGGCCGTGTGTCTCTGTAAAAGCACTTTGTGACAACTGCTGTTGTAAAAAGGGCTTTATAAATACATTTGATTGATTTGATTGATTGACTAGGCAGTGTTATGTAGAAACCGCCGTCACCCATGCTGATCGCAGTCGCTGTAAATGACGCGGTCCAGCAAATCCTAGTGCTTTTATCCTGTTTGTAGGTCAAGGATTTGCTCCGATGCTATCCAACTGTTGAATTTCTCAGGCCAACCAAGCTATTTCACCAAACAAATGTTTTTCCCTTTCTGTACTTTCTCGTCCAGAACTGCCTCCACTTTAAAAGTTATATCCTTCATCTTAATAGACCGATGGTAGCTATGGTTGTAACCACGAACGAAATCTTGAATCACATCAACATAACGATGTGTGTTGGCTGATACAATTATTTTGTACCCTTCTCCTGACTGATATCTTTAAAAAATGATATCCCTCTGATGCTTTGGAAACTCTGCTGACCATGGCTTTTGCTCTGAGATGCAACTAAGAAAATGTCAGGAAAATCCTACTAGAACAGCTGAACTTTATTTGTGATTAATCAGAGCCAATTTAAATGATGGCAGGTGTGTAAGAACTTTGAATGTTTGAATGTGTTTGAATGTGATTGGTTAAGTTGAGTTTAAATTTTTTATTATTCCCCCTCAAAGATTTCAGTTTGTTTTTCAATTGAATTGTTCACATTATAGGTCACATTAAAGGTGGAAAAAGTTCTGACATGATTTATCTTTGTCACATTCTTTTACATCACAAGAACCTGGCATTTTAACAGGGGTGTGTAGACTTTATATCCACTGTATGTCACACCGGATGTCCAACCCCCGAGCATATGTCCCACCCCCGAGGAAGTCCCACCCCTGCATAAGTCACACAGGAAGACCCACCTACCAAACTGGAAGTCCCACCCCCAAACCGGATGTATACCTGTCAATCAATCATACAAAAGTGACAGAAGCCATCCTATATTAACTACTCACAAGGCCATATCTGGTTATTGTATTACAGGAGAAGTTAGGTAGAATCCTTCCACCTGGAATGCTGCTGATAAAGCTGTCCAGAACCAGATCACCAGGTAGCTGAAAGGAGTAACTGACCGTGAAGGTGGGAGAAGACGTCGGAGGTACAAGGAAGCTGATGTGAATATGAATGACACAGCTCCAGCACAAAGCCACAACATTTGTACCTAATATTGGGGCATGGGGCATCCCGATGAGTTTAGTGCAAAACAAGCAGTTAGCTGCTGTTGTAATGCAAGTGGCCTACCGTTGGCGGCCCGCTGGCCAGACGATTTGCAGAAAAGCTTTGCGGTTGCAGCGTCAAAAAACTAGTGCGCCACTGGTGACCTGCTAGGTGCATTGCTTGCTGGGAAACCTTATGCATAATATTGCTCGGAAGAAACAATTATATTGCCTTTTAGCAATATTTTACCTAGTTCATGTGCACATCGAATATTTCCAGCCAGGGCTAGCTGGAACGATTATGGTTTCATGTTCGCTAGATAGCCATCAACGAGTCTCTGAAATATGGCAATGCATCTAATGCAATAGATAGCCCTGAATACGTTTTGATTGGTTTAGCTGTTTACTTTGCTTATTCTGTGTTCTGTAGTTATGGAAAGAGCCCATAAACTTTAACCCCATTTGAAATGAAAGTCTGTGTTCATTGTACCAGCATCGATATTTGGAGTTGACACTGCTTCAAACCGGTCAGTATGCTCATAGTGAGTAATGACAATGTCAGATCCTAATGTAGTTATAGAACCGATATACAACTCACTGCCGATAGATGGTGTTAAGTTGCATAGGGCACCTTTAAAGTGGAACTGAAACGATTTATGAAGTATGGCCCCTATTATTAATGTAATATGATCACAAAACTTAACCTGGCAACTAAAAGAGCAAAATTGTGCATTTGTAAATAAAAACGTGTTCCATTTACTACTAAACTATAGGGTGCGGCCATCGTAGAAATCGCCACGTCAGTGACGTAACGAGCATGGTTACTTCTCACTGACAGCTAGCAGGCATTATTAAACACAAGATTAAATGATTGATAACCAGTTGTTAAAAATGGCTTCAAACAAAGCGGATAAAAGAGATGCAAAGGGGGATCATATTGTATAGCCCCAGGTTGTACAAATAAATTTTACACAACAGAAGGTGTACACTACCATGTCCTACCTCTCAAGCGGCAACCAGTGTTGCAAAAATGGCTTGTAGCTATGAAGCACCAAAGCCGGCCTGTTGCCCCCGGGTTTGCAGTGAACACTTCATAGCAGAAGATTATATTTATAAACCTGTGTTCAATGCCTCAGGGATGCTAACTAAGTTAAAGACCAACCAGCTTAAAGCCAGATCCTATACCTTCAGCCTTCAACTTCACAGGATACAGTGTGGGAAACACTGACAGACCCGCAACGAAGACGAGCCACTCGTTTCAGCGTGAAGAGAGAGCGCAAAGACACGCTAGATGACTAGAGGAGGTATGGTCTGTAGCTGCTAGGCATAGTGTAGATATGTATATAGTCTAAGATATATAGACTGTAGCAAAATAATTGGTGGTTCCGATACGTATTTTCATGCATACTGCTAATTTCAAAATGATGTAGCTGGCTCATCAAACACAGATGTTCTGCAGTGTGGTACGCAATTAGCTAACATCTGTTTGGCTTAGGCTGGCAATGCTTAGCCCAACTATCCATTATAGCTAGACCATTACTGTAAGGTTTACAGTACTAGCACCCGATCTGTGTTTTAAACCTACATTTCACGACTGCTGTATCCTAGTTGGATTACAAGTAGTTTTAGATCAGTTAGTCAATAAATAATTGTTAAATAATTATTGTACCAACTAGGCAACCACTTTCACACACTCTTTAACCTCACATCACACATCTTCTTCCGCTTCATCCGGGGCCGGGTCGCGGGGGCAGCAGTCTAAGCAGAGATGCCCAGACTTCCCTCTCCCCAGACACTTCCTCCAGCTCTTCCAGGGGGGACACCGAGGCGTTCCCAGGCCAGCCGGGAGACATAGTCCCTCCAGCGTGTCCTAGGTCTTCCCCGGGGTCTCCTCCCGGTGGGACGGGACCGGAATACCTTCCCAGGAAGGGACATCCGAAACAGATGCCCAAGCCACCTCAGCTGACCCCTCTCGATGTGGAGGAGCAGCGGCTCTACTCTGAGCTCCTCCCGGGTGACCGAGCTTCTCACCCTATCTCTAAGGGATCGCCCAGCCACCCTGCAGAGAAAGCTCATTTCGGCTGCCTGTATCCGGGATCTTGTCCTTTCGGTCATGACCCAAAGCTCATGACCATAGGTGAGAGTAGGAACGTAGATTGACCGATAAATTGAGAGCTTCGCCTTGCGGCTCAGTTCTTTCTTCACCACGACAGACCGATACATCGACCGCATTACTGCAGAAGCTGCACCGATCCGTCTGTCAATCTCCCGTTCCATCCTTCCCTCACTGTGAACAAGACCCCTAGATACTTAAACTCCTCCACTTGAGGCAGGCACTCTCCACCAACCTGAAGTGGGCAAGCCACCCTTTTCCGACTGAGGACCATGGCCTCGGATTTGGAGGTACTGATTCTCATCCCCACCGCTTCACACTCGGCTGCAAACCGTCCCAGTGCATGCTGAAGGTCCTGGTTTGAAGGGGCCAACATGACAACATCATCCGCAAAGAGCAGAGACGAAATTGTGTGGTCCCCAAACCTGACACCCTCCGGCCCCTGGCTGCGCCTAGAAATTCTGGGCAGTAAGTTAGACTCTTTAACCTAATTTTGCATAATTTGATCATCACAATTGTTTTGCTGTTGAATAACCCCAATTTCTTTCCCCATACCGCAACTGCCTGAGATACAACATCTGACTGTATGAGGCTTGTGAAGCCACTAACCCAACTTGCTTAGAGCCATCATGATGGTTACAAATGTAACCCGTTACGGCTTTATGCTGAAACATGTTCTGTACTTTATAACTAATAAAGACGGTTTTAAAATTTCCAAATAAGCTTTGTGACTTGACCTTGGATTCCTCAGAGCTTTGTTATTGGGCTCATTTAGCAGTCCTATAAGAACAGTGTAAATTGTTTCCTGAAAGACCTATTTCAAAGCAAATCTGCATTAGGTGAAGTACATTTCATGTTTTTGCTTGTGTTTATGTAAACTTCGTAAAACCTACGAAAGTAACCATTGTTCTATATTGTGAAGCTTTGCCCATAGGGGCTTCGCTCCTATTGGTTTAGGGCAAAGCGAGCGAGCCCAAGATGTACTCCCTGCCTGTCACCCACCTCACCAAAGAGATAAGTGCCAAACAGGACGGCCCAGGCGTGGAAACCACGACACAGAACCACTTCCATCCTGCACACACTAAGCACATACGGTTGCACACTGATCACAGCCCCCAAACGAATGTACACACAGCACCAACCCAACCGGTACCTCCTCAATCAGCCTCGACTGAATCGGAGCGTCCGAGGCCAGCCCATAGAACATGCCGAGACCCGGACTCGGCGCACAAGGAGACGCTCCAGCACACAAAATGCGAGCGTCACACAACAAAGCGCCCAGGTACCCTGGAGCAGCGGACGGACCCACGTCAATGGTGCCATCCCAGCAGCTCAACGGACCTAACTCACACCCCAGACTCAGCCACAATGAGCACAGAGTGAGCCAACGTGCCTGTGGCCATGTCACGCAAGTAAAATCGGACAAACGGCGACGGTGTCCCCCAAGACGCGGCAGCACAAATGTCCCCCACGCCCCTAAACAGTGTGGCTGAGGCCGCCACCCCACGTGTGGAGTGGGCCCCCGAATCCACTAGGCGTAGGAACACCACGTGACGTGTAGGCAAGATCAATCGCCTCACACAACCAGTGAGACAGACGCTGTTTCGACAACGGCTGGCCCACCTTGGGGCCACCGTGACACACAAAGAGCTGGGGCCCGGGCCGCACCGCGGCCGTGCGCTGCACATGCTGTGCCAAAGCGCGGACCGGACACAAACGATGCAACTGCTCCTCCCTCGCACCCGCATGGGGAGGGTGAGAAAACGCCCACAACACCATCTTCATGGAACGAAAAGACACCTTGACCACCTTGGGCAGAAAGGCAGGGTTAGGGAGCAACACGGCCCTGCTGCCATCACCATTAATGGTGAGACAACCAGGCTACATCGACAGCGCACACAGGTCACTGACCCTCTTAGCAGAGGTCAGAGCCAACAAAAGCGCAGTTTTAAGGGACAGCATCCACAACGGTATTTGATCAAGTGGTTCGAACGGCGTGTCACACAGCACCTCCAGAACCAAAGCCAAATCCCACTGAGGCAACGTCCGCCTGGCCACCGGCCGTAAACGGCGGGACCCCAACAGAAACCGTTTAACCAAGGGGTGGCTAAACACAGACACTCCATTGAAACCCTCATGACACGCCGAGATCGCACAAGCGTACACCTTGAGCGTGCCAGGGGACCTTTGCTGCTCAAAAAGACTCTGCAGGAACGACAGGACACTGCCCACGTCGCAACAGAGGGGGTAAACCCCCGTGCCCTCTCACCAGTGGGCAAAGATACCCCAGCGGCTAGAATAGCTAGCCACCGTCGAGGCTGCCCTCACGCCCTGAATGGTTGCGACCACTTCTGCAGTCAGTCCCTGACGCCGCAGCCTGGCCCTCTCAGGAGCCAAGCCCACAGCGGCTGACCCAGTACAGGGAATGCCCCAATCGAGCCGTTCGCCTGCGACAACGCCCTGTGGCGGTATGGGATCGGCCACGGCGTCCCCACCGCCATCTGGGCCGCCTCTGCAAACCACAGGGCACCCGGGCGAAAGGGGGCGATCAGTATGACAGGGACGCGTCCATAAACACGGGGACTCGAACCAACACTCTGCCCATGGGAACCCCACGAAGCAGAGTGCACGGGTTCCTCCAGAAAGTAAAATCCCGCTCCAACGAGACCGGGATCTTGGCTAACCGTCACCGGTGGCCTACCAGATCCAAACGGAGGCGGGCAAACCAGCGTTGAAGGCCTCTCATGTGTAGCAGACCCAGCGGGACCACCGCATGGGCCGACGACATCAGGCCCAGGAGAGACATGACTGCCTACACCGACACCGTGCGTGACAGCCGGACATGAGCCAAGACCCGTAGAGTGGCCTCCCTCCGCACCTCGGATATCCGAGCCCTCATAGAGACTGTGGATAACTGGAGCCCCAGAAATAACCCAGTTGACTGGGCTGGGGGGCACTCTTTTTCCAGTTCACAGCAAAGCCCTGTTTCGCTGAATGCGCCAGAACCAACAGGTCGTCCAGGTAGGCCAGAACCCTGACCCCCTGGCACCTCAGCAGTCCAAACGATGCCTTTACGCACTTGGTGAAAATGAGGGGGGCAAACACGTACCCGAACGGAATTCTCGTGTACTCGTATGCTTGACCCTGAAAGGCAAACCGCAGGAACTTCCTGTGGCGCGGCAGAACAGGAACATGAAAGTAAGCATCCTTCAGATCAATGCTGACGCAAAAATCCCCGGGATGCACACACTCCAGGAGATGCCTCGTCGTGAGCATGCGAAACGGCCGTTTTGACACGCATTTGTTCAAAATGCGCAAATCCAGAATCGGCCGCATGTCCCCCGTCTTTTTGGGCACCAGGAAGTAAGGGGAGTACAGCCCCTTCTCCCTCTTTCCCAACGGGACGAGGGACACAGCCCCCTTTTCCAGAAGGTCCGCAATCTCCCCCTGTAGGGCAGCGACCTTCACAGGAGACGTCATGACGGTCTCCACGACCCCCAAGAACAGTAAATGCATTGTTAGTCACAATGTCTAGTTACTGGGCCAAAAGGAAAATAATATTGAAAAGAGTTGAGAGGGAGAAACAGGACATTCACTTGAATGCTACAGAAGTTGCATCGATTCCAGAAAACCAGGAAAATGTTGAGCCATCTGTAGACTTCAGAGCTGGTATGTAAAATGTATTGCTGTGATGCTTAATTTGTGATCCTGTAACTAAACTCTACACTTTGTTAGATTTTCAAATTTCTGTTCCCTCTTTCTCAGAACCAGGTTTCTCCCCAGTAATCCAGACTCCACTTCACAGAGCCAAGAGTTTGAGTACAAGTAAGTGATGTTAGTTGTGACGTTTTTTGTCTTGGAAACTATCGCTTCTATTTAAAATTAGAAATCCTTTTATCCATAATCTGTTTTTCATTAGGGCACTTGACTTTCTGGATAAAAGGTGTTGAGGTGTGTTGTACATATCATTAGCTTTGCACAGTTCAATTATTGTTTCATTACTGAATATGCAATCTCTGCAGTGAAATTAAAGCTGTTATGTTTGTTCCCCAAGCTCGTCAAGTACTAAGCTTTACACCACCAGCAGCAAATTTACCCTGGCAGCATATGGGTGAAAACGCTGGAGGTATGTAATACGTTGCGCTAAACTAAGTTTTACATTTAAGTCCAATTCATTAAATGTGTGCAATTACTTGAAACATATTTTTACGTCAATGATTATCAATAGGAGAAAGTCATCGCTTTGTTATTGGCCCTTGGCATCTCGTGTACAGCACAAAGTTTTCAGCTATGAAGGTATATTCTAGGCCTATGTCTTATTGTCCAGTGTTTTAACAGTATTGAAAATATTGCCTTTAGTAGTTTTTTTATTTATTTTTATTTATGTAGATTTACAGAGACTCCAGAATGAAAATCAAGCTCTGAGGGAGGAGAACCAAGCCCTGAGGGAATGCAATGCACAAGCAGGTGAGAACGTGCACTGTTTCTTAAATTTTACTTTTTTGTGTGTTATGTAGGTTCAGAATTACCATATGCCTTTCATTTTGTAGCTTCGGATGACAGCGGCTCACTTCAAGAGCAGGTGAAACAAGTAGGGACAATGTTGTAGACGTTTGCTCTAACTGGGCAATCAGGTACAACTTGCAAACAACACCTGTGGTTGTTAATTTAATACCTGTACATGTAGTAGACCTAGATAGAAATGTCGTAGTTTAGTATTTGAGGGACCAGGACTGACTACTTTATTCTTTTATTCTGGGAACCCCTGTAGATGCGTTACCTGAAAGGAGCATCTGACCGTGAAGGCAGAAAAAGGGGCCGCACAGCTGAGAAGGACCCACAGCCGACCCCTTAAACCGTTAGTTACCTATTGTAACTCCGGTTATATGAGTGGAGCGGAGCCCCCTAGAGGGGCTTTAGCTCCTAGTGGTTTACCCGTGCCGAGTTAGCGGCCGTACTGAAAACTCATTATGCAAGATGCCTCAGCCAATCAGGGCACGCCTGCCCCTATATATGACCCGTGAGCCCAGAGAACGTCCTCCCGAGATTTTTCAGCATAACTCAGGGCAACAGGTCTAGGGGGCTCCGCTCCACTCATATAACAGGAGTTACAATAGGTAACTAACGTTAAATGTCGTGGAGCTCCGCCCAATAGAGGGGCTTTAGCTCCTAGTGGTTCACGGCGGAGCGAGCGAGTCAAAAATGTACTCCCTGCCGGAACACCAGTAAGCTCACAGGATCAGTAAAAACCGACCATAATTACTCCAAGACGAAACATCCCCGACAGCTGACAATGTCAGAAAGAGATGCTTGAATGCGTATGAAGGAATCCCCCAGCATAGGCTTATGAACATAAGCCACGCAAGGAGGAGGGATGTTCAACTCAAGCGAGAGGGAAATGTATCCGTTCAGCACAAGCACAACAAAAATGTCCATGCACCACACATCACGAGATGAGGGGCATGAAGATATAGAAAAAAAACGAAATTATAAGTAGGCCCAGAAGGGAGATGAACCCACACCATTCATATTGGTAGGCAGTGACAATACTCATGAGCTAACAAATCTCTGGGTAGACACTGAAAATGAGAGGATAAATCAAGACAAGCGCGTGATTATGTAGTAAGTTCAGAGGTCCCGGGCAGCCGCCCCAAGGAAAGAATGAATGAGGGAAGACGGAGACACGTCTAGCAAATAGAAACGCCGAAGGCGACGACCACGACGGCGCGGCGCAAATGTCATCCACTCTGACCCCGTGGAAAAGGAAAGGAAGAGGCAGCAACACCCCGCGCGGAGTGTGCACGGAGACCCTCCGGAACAACGGAGCCCGACGCTCCATAGTTACAAAGCCAATGGGACAGACGCTGTTTGGAAAGCGGACGACCCCAACAGGAGTCCGAATAGCAAACAAACAACTGGGGAGTCAATCTGATAGACCTGGTGTGTTCCACGAATAGGGCGAGAGCGCGCACCGGGCACAAACAGTGAAGCCCTCTCGTCCTCCTCACGGACGTGCGGAGGAGGGAAGAAGGCCTGTAAATCAATGGTCTCGACCGAAAATAACTTGTGATAATTTTCGGTATGAAGGACGGATTAGGTCTCAACGTAGCACAACCCAAGTCCTCTCTGATGGCCAAGCACCCGGGGCGCACAGAGAGCACGCGGAGATCACTCACCCGTTTCGCAGAGCACAGAGCGATAAGCAGGGCCGTCTTAAGGGAGAGCAACTTGAGAGAGCACTGCTGTAAGGGCTCGAATGGAGGTGCGCAGAGAGCGCCTAGCACCTTAGCAAGGTCCCATTGAGGAGCGCCCAGTCTGGCCGTCGGGAACAGACGGCGCGTCCCTGAAAGCAAACGGCGAAGGAGAGGATGGCTGAAAACCGTGTTTCCAGCAAAACCCTCATGACATGCAGAGATGGCAGATGCGTAACCGCGGATGGTCGAAGGAGATCTATCAATATCGAAGAGATACTGTAGAAATGACAGAATCTCCTCCACAGGACAACACGAAGGGTCCAAGGACCTCTGCGTGCACCACGATACAAACATATTCCAGCAAGAGGAATATAATTTGAATGTAGACGATGCCCTAGCGCCCTGGATGGTGCGCACCACGGCAGCGGACAAACCCCTGTCCAAAGCCTGACCCGCTCAGGTGCCAGACCTTGAGAGCTCCCTGAGAGCACTGGAGGATGTAGAATCAAGCTCTCCGCCTTGGGACAGTGCATCCTGCCTGGGCGGAATCGACCACGGACGGTCCACCAGCAGCTGGATCATTTCCGGATACTAGATAGCTGTGGGGCGGTCGGGTGCTACCAGGATGACCCCGAAGTCCCTCCATCCTGATCTGAGCCAGCAGACGCGCTATGCAGCGTTGTGGAGGGAATCTGCACAAGGGGCCCTGAGGCCAGGGGTGGTTGCGCGAAGCGTTCCACCCCCAGAGGGGGGCGATCTGTCTGGGACAGGGAGAACCACAGGCAACAGTGTGCGTTACGTCTGGACGCAAACAGGTCCACCTGAGCTTCCCCAACCTCAGCCAGATGAGGGAGACGATATCTGGGTGGAGACGCCATTCGTCGTGATGAAGGCCGCTCCGAGTGTTGTGGAAATTTCTTTATACAATGTATTCTCACTGAGTAAAGGACTGAGTCCCACTGTTAAGATAGGTAGAGGAATGTGGGGGATCTGGTATTTGCACAGGGGGCATCTATTGTCTGTCCAGATGCAGATCAATGGGTTTTAGGACGGGATAGGAGAAGATACACAACAGGGGGAGTAAGGTCAGTTGGCCCCTTTGGGTAAACACAACAGTAAACATTATGGCAGGAAGGATAAGGTGGGGGAGGATAGCATTTGACTTGTGTGATAGAACAAAGGGAATGTGTTGATTGGACATGAGACAGATGGCAGCATCTTACCACACCCCTTTTTCCTATGTATAAATACTGTCGAAATGATGTTTTTATTCAGAGACTATCCACTGTTACCTTGTAACCTGTATACTTTCTCCTTGCAAGTAAAATTAAAACTGTTTATTGCGCAATTGATTTCTCCTGTCTTACCTACCATTTTCATAGAACTAGTGTGAGAGCGATAACACCAAATTTAACACACCTGCTCCCTATTTACACCTGAGACCTTGTAACACTAATGAGTCACATGACACCGGGGAGGGAAAATGCGTAATGGGGCCCAATTTGGACATTTTCACTTAGGTGTGTGCTCACTGTTGTTGCCAGCAGTTTAGACATTAATGGCAGTGTGTTGATTTATTTTGAGGGGAAAGCACATGTACACTGTTATACAAGCTGTACACTCATTGTAGCAAAGTGTCATTTCTCAGTGTAGTCACATTATAAAGATATAATCAAATATTTCCTTCTGGTGTATGCCTCGTTGGTCAGAGGTTCATCCTACAGCAAGACAATGACCCAAAACATACCTCTAGACTATGTCAGAACTACCTTAGAAGAAAAGAACAAGATGGTAGGCTTCAAATCAAGGTATGGCCATTGTGAATTTCAATAAAAACTGGAAAATTGAGGTGTCCTAAAACATTTGACCAGTAGTATACGTATGAAAGGTTTGGACACCAACTCATTCAAGGGTGTCTTTATTTTTTAATCTTCATTGACTACAAAACAACATCCGTTGAAGGAACTGGATTTTGATTAGGATTAATTCCAAATAGGATTAAGATTAATTCCAAATAGTCAATTAATTAATGTAACCAATTAATTTAATATATAAAGAGAGTATTACAATTACAGTACACTTATCAAAAACAAAAGTTCTCTGGAGATTGAAGATGCAGGCTGGAGTTAGGAAAATGCAAGAGAGCTTTCCCAAACTCCACTCTGGTTTATATCCCCTAACCAAAGGTGTGGGAGTTGGTTTACTGACCTAAGGATAACAAAAACTAGTCCTGAAGAATAGACCCCTTATCAATTAGGGACACATTATAATCTGAAAAATCTGGAAAGTTTGTTTATGGAGTAAGAATCAGAGATCACCAATGGGATATCATCAAATTGTTACAAAAATTAATTGAAATAGTCAATACAATATGTTGTTACTTGATACACCTATTACGATGCTCTTGCACAACTTATAGAAATTTTAACTGTTGGTAGGAATGGATTGGCTGGTCATTCAGTGCTCGTGTAAACACAGGTAATGAATGTTTTTAGGTCATCCAGTCCTTGTCCAGTCATGCTCCTGATTTCCCTTTTAGTTGAATATTGGCTGAATAGTATTTGGTTACGCTTTCATTCATAGAGCATTATGGAACACTATTCCTAAGAGATTTTGTAGACTCAACATCGACAACAATCGGAAATACAACCTAACTCTTCTATCTTGGAGATGGAAGCATTTGTGAGAACCATGAATAGGCTGGTAATAGAAGAGGACCTGAAAGGTAAACAGGGTGTGGTTCACAACCTGGTTTTGTACACTTCCTTAAATGTTTAATACAACAGTCTGCTGCAATGTTTGCAATAACTAAACTGCATAATAATGATGACTCTCTGACTTAGATCTAGAATAGACACAAAGACACTGGTGTTACACATACCCCAGTATACTAAACAAAAATATAAAGATAGTGGCTTCACAGGACCTCCACATCTGGTTTCTTCACCCGTGGTATTGTTTGAGACCAGCTATCCAGACAACTGATTAAACTGGGTTTGCATAACCCAATAATGTCAGCAAAAACTGTCAGCTTAAAATTTTGGCACATTCTTCTGGGCACATTTACTTCATGTTGTTCGAGTTGTCTGACAATATTTGTGGACAGGAATTTTCAAATAGTGCCATATATTCTCAACACAATTGAGATTGTGCAGTATTCACAAAATATCTTAAGGCTGAAAGTAGCTACTAACTTGCTTATTTAGGAGTAACTCCAAAAAAAATGGGCGTCCTAAATTTAGGACTCCTACATTTTTGGTCTAAGAGTATTTCACAAAGCGTTTTAGCACTAAAACCAGCTCCTGAATCTGGGAAAACTTAATCAGAGTAATCAAGTGGACTGCTAAGTCACTAAGGCCAAGTAACAAACAATCCTAAAAGGGCTGCTTGACGGCTGCCCACCTCATAATCAGGTAGACGTTTTAGAAACATTTATTGATACTGAGCTTATGACAAAGTATCTCCTTAATCGTGAGGGTATTATGGTCATAGTAGAGCTAGCCAGGGATACAGTCACTTCACCAACAAACAGAAACAACCCCATAACATCGTACATCAAGGTTGTGACAACTTTAGGCTACTTGGCCACAGGGAAAATGCAGCTACAAAGTTCAGACGTACTACATAAATCTCAGTCATCTGTCAGTAGAATATTACATCAAACAATAAACGCCCTCCCCAGACCCCATGTCATACGACAAATCATTCGGTTTGTTCATGATGTTCGACAATTTCAAAGAATCAAAGCCGATTTCATGGCCATAGCTCGACCACCCAGTGTAGTTGGTGGTACAGGGGCGGAGCTTAGCTTTCTCTAGCCCCCCCCCTGCCGCTAAAATCTTACTACTGCTATCAGATTTCCCAACTGAAAGATGGAAGCAGATAATATTAATATTGAATACTCCCAAAAATATGTACGTTTCATGTACCATGATGAACAGACTTAATAGGCTACAACAAAACCTACCTGCAGTTACAAAACTTTGGTGCTAGTTGCTGTTGGACCTGGATCATAACTAGCTGCTCCCTTCATTGTAAAGTCAGATCTATCCATCTTCTCATGCATCTGCTGCTCAACAACTTTGCTAAATACTTTTTTCAAGGGCACATATCATTATATTATTATCTTATCATGTAATGCTTTTCTTTTCTCTGAGTGGCAGACATATATCTAAGTTCCATTTTTATGTTTTTTTACTTTAGCAATCTTCTACAGTTCAAATCTTTAGCAAATGAGCCGACAAGTTCCAACGTTACACCTAGGGTTGCCATATATCACTGACATTATGCCCAATCACCCTGTGGATTCCACATAAAAACTGAACAAACGCTATTTCTTCTATGCAACAATCTGGAAACCTCTGCATTTGGCAACACTGGTTACAGCCCCACTGTCACATGTTGGTCATCATACAAATGCATTATGGAATAACAAAAAAAATAGAGATGTTCATCACTTCAGTGTCACCTGAAGTGTATCTAGCAAAAGATCATAATATAATTTTATTTTGCTTGCAATATTTTTTTTAAACCATCATGTAAACTTCTTGTGGGACTTCTTGCCCCAAACCCATCGCACCCATTTAAGCTCCGCCTCTGTGGTGGTGAGACACAATTGCATGAATTATTGCACCCACAAAGATTAACTCGCATTTCGTCATGAGCTGCCAGACATGTAAGAGACTGACAATTAGCTGAACATATCTTAACTAGTCAGTATATCATTCTTGGTTTCATGTTTTATTAGTGACACATTTTCAGTGCCTACATTTTAATTTTAATATCTTTATTTCAATATTATGGCAACATGACACATTCTTCTACAATATTGCTGTGATGAATTCACTGACAAAGACACCTCCCCTCAGCCAATCACTGTGGGCATAGTAACTAAGCTTGCTCGTGGAACACATCCTTAGCAACGGGGTCAACCCCACCCTTTCTTTTAGCTTAAGACTTCTCCCCATTCCTTAGTAAAAGTTGATCTTAGCACCTTTGTGAATAGGAAACTCTTAGCAGGGAACTTTTAGTCCTCCTAGTGGTAAGATAAAATGTTTTGTGAATGCGTCCCCAGGACTTTAGCTGGCCCACTGTTAGAAATTCACCTTTTTTCTTTAGAGACACTACAATTTTGCCTTGGCCTCGTTCTTGGGATCATTCACCTTTTTAGTTTTGAGACACTACAATTTTGCTTTGGCCTTGTGCTTGTGTAAATTTCCTACCAAGCATATTTTTTTTACTGAAGCAGGTTGTCTTGCAGTATTCTCTTGTATTTTGCGCCATCCATTCTTTATTTAGTTTTAACAAGATTCCCAGTCCCTGCTAAGGAGAAGAATACTCTTGACAATAGGGGTGGTTTTGGTTGAGGCGTTTTCCTTCAGATTACCAGTCTGACCAGTCTGGCAACTTTAAGGGCAATGGTAACGTGTCCTCATTAGGACAATTTCTTTCATCTGTGTAAACTAGGTGCTGCAGTAACACATTTCTGTTTTTATTATTATTATTATTAATATATCCCAACATACAGTGCACTGCGAAAGGATTCAGACCCCTTTATCCACACTATATCATGCTACAGCCTTTTTCTAAAATGTATTTCAATGAGTTTTTTCCTCATCAATCTAATCAAAATCAGGTTTTTAGACCGTTTAGCAAATTTATAAAACATACACCCAGAAATATCCCATTTACATAAATATTCAGAACCCTTTACTCAGTACTTGGTATGGAGCACCTTTAGCAGCAATTACAGCCTTGAGTCTTCTTGGGTATGATGCTACAAGTTTGGTACCTTTATTTGGGGAGTTTCTCCTAATTTTTGCAGATCCTTTCAAGCTCTGTCAGGTTGGATTGGGAATGCTGCTGAACATCTGTTTTCAGGTCTCTCCAGATGTGTTTGATCAGTCCAGACCAATCAAGAACATTCACAGGCATATCCTGAAGCCACTCCTGCATTGTCTTGGCTGTGTGGTTAGGGTTGTTTTACTGTAAGGATGGTTTTGGTCAGGTAATGAGCGGTGCCTGTTGCCTGTCATTCAGGCCAAAGAGTCCAATCTTGGTTTCATCAGATCCAGAGATGGTTGTCCTTCTGGAACATTCTCCCATCTCCACACAGGACCTCTGGAGCCAAGGTGACCATCTGGTTCTGGGTTATCTTTTTGACCAGAGCCCTTATCCTCTGATTGCTCTGTTTTGCCAGGCAGCCAGCTCTAGAAAGATGTTTGGAGGTCCTTATCTTTTTCCATTTGAAAATGATGGTGATCACTGTGTTCTTGGGGACCTTCAATGATCCACAAATGTCTTTGTACATGACAAAGATCTATGCCTCGACATAATCCTGTCTCAGATCTCTTCGGACAATTCATTCAACCTCATGGCTTGATACTTTGTCTGACATGCACTGTCAGCTGTGGGAGCTTATTTAGACAGGTGTGAGCCAATCCAAATAATGTCCAATTAACTGAATTTAAGTGGCCTCCAATCAAGTTGTAGAAACATCTCAATGGAAACAGGATGAATGTGAGCTTATTTTTATTTATATCTATTGTAACAATTTGCAGGCTTACAAGTTGTTAGGGTTAGACTAATAATTAACTTCAATTGGGGCCTCCTGTTCTAGTCATTATTTTTCCATGCATTTGTTTATCCGATAAGTGGGACCCAGGTGGAAACATTTGAAAAAGTGGACCCAGGTATTATAGCTTTGTGTTTCTATTCATTCTGGGGATTACCTTCCTGTGTACCTATCACAGCTTAGCATGAAATTCGAGAACATCCGTTGTACAAATTGTGCCTTTGGCAAGTGTTTTGCTCTGCTCCATCTGTACTGCAACTCCTCTAATAGCATGCTTTCTAGCTGTGTTTTTAGGTTGTGATTGTTCGGATAATGGGGGTATTTCAGAAAGCAGGGTTAACATACTTTAAGTTGAAACTACAACTCTAGGTTGACTGACTCTGAGCTGTCAAACTCAGTTGACGGTTTCAGAACAGGTGGTAACAATTAGTTCAGTTAACTCTGAGTTAAGTTAACCCTGAGTAAAGAACGTGCACGAGGAGATAAAGAAGCCCCCATCAATGGAACGCAGATAACGTGATTCATCATGGAAACAGGAGAAAAAGCTCAAGGACCCTGTACTTCTCCCCAGTGGAGTTGGATATATTCATAAATGCACATGCAGAATATGTGTATATATTTAAGAAAAAAGCTATACAGTATCAGTAGCAAAAGAATGTTTGTTAGCGTGAAAGAAAATGAGACAATGCGTGAGTATTAATTGAAAAAAAATAGAAAGTCACATCTTGAGTGTTCTACTCAATAAACCTTTATATAATGTGTGCGTGTGGGTGTAATATCAAGTTCAGAGTTTATTTATCAAATGCACCGAATAACACCGTCATTCTGAACAGTGATGTTTTTGTGACATGGTACACATCTACATACAGTAGTAAGAAATAAGAAATACATAAAGCAAAAATATAGCATTAATATACATTTCATGAGGGAAGAAAACAGTGTCTGGAAGTGCGTGCTCCAATGCTCCGGTAGTGTCAACATCTTTGAGGATGTTCAGTGCTTTCCTAAGGCATACTGTGTGGTAGATGCCTTGCCCGGAGGGTGGATGGCAGCTGATGACGCGCTCCGCAGACTTCACCACCCACTGGAGGGACTTGCGATCGGAGCAGCTGCCGTACCAGGCAGTAATGCAGCCTGATAGGATGCTCTCAAGGGTGCACCTGTAGAAGTTGGTGAAAGTTTTTATAAACATGCCAAACTTCTTGAGTCTCCTCAGGAAGTATATTTGCTTTTGGGCTGTTCTCACTGCGATTTACAGGTGCTGGTCATATAATTATCATCATAAAGTTAATTGATGTCAGTAATTCCATTCAAAAAGTGAAACTTGTATATTATATTCATTCATTACACACAGACTGATATATTTCAAATGTTTATTTATTTTAATTGTGATGATTATAACGGACAACTAATAAAAATCCCAAATTCAGTATCTCAGAAAATTCGAATATTACTTAAGACCAATACAAAAAAATTTTTTTTGAAATGTTGGCCAACTGAAAAGTATGAACATGAAAAGTATGAGCATGTACAGCACTCAATACTTAGTTGGGGCTCCTTTTGCCTGATTTACTGCAGCAATGCGGCGTGGCATGGAGCTGATCAGTCTGTGGCACTGCTCAGGTGTTATGAGAGCCCAGGTTGCTCTGATAGTGGCCTTCAGCTCTTCTGCATTGTTGGGTCTGGCGTATCTGTGGAATGAATGTATACATTATACAAGTTTTACTTTTTGAATGGAATTACTGACATCAATCAACTTTATGATGATATTCTAATTATATGACCAGCATCTGTATATTGAAGGACACCTACTACGGTCGGCCTATAGGGGGCAGTTTGACGTGGTCGTGTTGCGTTGGGACTGTTAATGATCAAAACACCTGCGCGTTCTCATAACTCTTCAAGGAAAAACCATGTCTTTCTCATCATTTATCCTGTTTTCCTGGTCGGTAAAGTACAAAAGTACACTGGACCTTTCGATACATTTTGATAACTTGCCTGTTAAAGTGTATGTAGAGGGTTGGAAAAGTGTGGTAATTGTATAACTATGACAAAGACACTCATGTCTATGTAAAATACCGTGACGGTGGTGCAATCCTTTGAAAAAAACTAATTTATTACTGTACTGTACTGATAAAAAAATAAATAATCTAAAACAACTCTTGACAATATCCCTAGGATTAATATAATTACATTTTGGGACTGTATTGTTTAGGAACTTTGCAATCGTTGCACTGTAAGAGTGATTATATTATGAACAGTTTATATTACTTAGGCTATTGTTCATGCAAAGAACTAGGTACCGTACATTAATGGATGTCCTGTATCAACCTTAACAAATTACAGTATTAACTGTGTTCTTGCAAAAAACGACATGAGTTTACATCCTGTGTCAACATGAACAAATCACACTACACTCTGTTAATGCATTTGTAAATCATTAATAAAGTAAGGGTTATCATTGTTAATCGTTTGTTCATGTCTTGTTCGTCATTGTTCATCAATGTTCGTTCAAGGTAACTACTGCATTTGTTAATGGTTGTTGAAGTACCCTTATCGGAAAGTGTTACCAAAGTAGGATTGTTGAAAGTAGTTTTTTTTTTTAGGAAACATTTGTTGTGCAAAAACAATAAACTAAATGTATTGCTTTTGTTATGGTATTTAAAAGCATTTGACAGTCTTAATTACATCTTTTTGACAGTAATTGACAAACTTAATGACATCTTTATGACAAGTGCAAATTAAACCACTGTACTTGAGGTCAAGAAAAATATTCATGACACTGTTATGAATGCATTTGACAGTGTTACAACATGTCATGACAACTTTATGACAAGACCAAATTGTACCACTGTACTTGAGGTCATGAAAAATATTCATGACACTGTTATGAATGCATTTGACAGTGTTACAACATGTCATGACAACTTTATGACAAGACCAAATTGTACCACTGTACTTGAGGTCATGAAAAATGTTCATGACACTGTTATGAATGCATTGACAGTGTTACAACATGTCATGACAACTTTATGACAAGACCAAATTGTACCACTGTACTTGAGGTCATGAAAAATGTTCATGACACTGTTATGAATGCATTTGACAGTGTTACAACATGTCATACAACTTTATGACAAGACCAAATTGTACCACTGTCCTTGAGGTCATGAAAAATATTCATGACACTTTTATGAATGCATTTGACAGTGTTATAACACGTCAATACATCTTAATGACAAGTCCAAATTAGGCCACTTTACTTGAGGTCAACAAAAATATTAATGACACAATTATAAGGGTCTCATGACAACCAATGTTAAAACCATCCACATATGACAGTTGCTATGACATGTTTATGACAAACTGTGCCACAGCATGGTTTGGCGTGTGCTCCGTAGCCAACTAGAAGGCCCTGCAATGGCTGGTGGAAACCGCCCAGCACATCACTGGTACCCAGCTCCCAGCCATCGTAGACCTCCAGCACAAGTAGTGTCTGCACAAGGTGTGTGGCATCATCAGGGACCCTTCACATCCATGCCACAAACTTCCCTCCTTCAATCAGGCAGGTGGTACAGGTCTCTTTGTTCCCGCACCAGCAGGCTCAGGATCACTTTCTTTTCATCTGCTGTATCCCTGCTGAACACTGTGACCCAACACTAACCATATCCACCCTTTGTACTACTGGACTCTGACACTGCCTTGCAAAGTCTGACGTTTTCAGTTGTTACAGGAACATGTCTACCTCTGGAACCTCATTGCTGCTGTCCCTGCATTTCAGTTGCACATGCTACCCTACTTCTTCAATTTCATTGTACTGTACTTCAAATACAATAAAGTTGAATCTAATCTAATGTTGTCGTGGTTAATGTCAAGTTGTCATAAAAAAGAAGTATGGTGACCAGACTGCTCTCTTTACTTCAAGCTGCAGTATATTTTCAGAACTAAGTGTTAGCTTCTGTTCACTTTTGATCCATGAGCAGAATCGTAAAACAAACAAGCCAGGGGAGAATCTTTATTTATTTGCATGAGTCAAAGATCAGTGGTCAGTGTTCAAAGCCAACCATTACACAGATTATTATGAGAAAGGTTTATCCTACAAAATACCCTTGTATGGCCCTCCTATTCCGACCTATGACCCAAGGGTCTATTCATAGAGTCCTATGACAGTCACATACACAGTTCCTAGCAGGTGGTATGGACATTAATGGGGCATCATATGTCCTACCTAGTGTCCTTCATACAGAGATAGTTAGTACTCTCAAACATTGTGTCAAGATTAATTCAATTACTTTCCATGCCCATTATCGCTCATAAGAGATAAAACAAGATATCAGGGGTTGGTTGCATCCTCTTCAAATTGTTAAAGTTGCTCCACATACCCAGGAGCATTGTAAAACAGACTGATGGCATTACTGCCATTCTTAAACCTACACTTTTTTCTCCAGAAGACTGAGCTATAGCTATGTGCCCCAGCCTTTCACATCTTCCACTAACATTTTGCCACTGGAGACCAAACAGTGCAAATATAATTTTTTGGAATATAGGACCATCCTGAAAGTCTTAAATAAAAAAAAGAAAAGACAACTAAAAAAACATCAGTGTGTCGTAGTCGGGTTTGGGTTTTGGTTGCTGGGGTTCAGCCATGACTGCTGCAGCTGAATGTGTGACATCACAGGCTTTGGCTTTCTCTTTATAGACCAGATCCCATTGACAGGCAACTCACAACACAGAGGACCCCCAAATCCCTAGTTGAGGCAGGATGAGACCATAGAAATAGAATCTGTAGATGGGAAATAGCCCCTCAGACTACAGCAATTGTACTGTTCCCTCATGCATGTCAGGAATTATATCTATAGAGACCCCTTGCTGCCTGCTGAAAAAAAGACGTGTGCAGCACTTACAAGGTGCTTCCAAAATACAGAGGGAAGAAGGTCAGCTGTATCAGGAAATGAGGACTGATGGATGCTTAGGATGATAAAAAAAATACAGTATTTGGAGACAATGTTTTGGTTTTAGTTTTAAATTACATTTTTTGTTTTGTTTTTTTATCAAATATAATATTACTATTGGTTTAAATTGCAGACTGAAAGCTTTTTTAAAGGGATTTTTTGTAATCAGAATCAGATGATAGCTTATGATCAGCTTATAGCTCCCCAGCTCTGCTGCCATGTGTTGGAGTTTACCCCGGTGAATGAGAGGGTCGTTTCCCTGCGCCTACGGGTCGGGGATAGGTCTCTCACTGTTGTTTGTGCCTACGGGCCGAACGGCAGTGCAGAGTACCCGACCTTCTTGGAGTCTCTGGGAGGGGTGCTGGAAAGTGCTCCAACTGGGGACTCTATCGTTCTACTGGGGGACTTCAACGCCCACGTGGGCAACGACAGTGACACCTGGAGGGGTGTGATTGGGAGGACCGGCCCCCCTGATCTGAACCCGAGTGGTGTTCAGTTATTGGACTTCTGTGCTAGTCACAGTTTGTCCATAACGAACACCATGTTCAAGCATAAGGGTGTCCATCAGTGCACATGGCACCAGGACACCCTAGGCCGCAGGTCGATGATCGACTTTGTTGTCGTTTCATCTGACCTGCGGCCGTATGTCTTGGACACTCGGGTGAAGAGAGGGGCGGAGCTGTCAGCTGATCACCACCTGGTGGTGAGTTGGATCCGATGGCGGGGGAGGAAGCTGGACAGACTAAGCGTACTGTAAGGGTCTGCTGGGAACGTCTGGCCGAGTCTCCTGTCAGAGAGATCTTTAACTCCCACCTCCGGCAGAGCTTCGACTGGATCCCGAGGGAGGCTGGAGATATTGAGTCCGAGTGGACCATGTTCTCCACCGCCATTGTCGAAACGGCCGTTCGGAGCTGTGGCCGTAAGGTCTCCGGTGCCTGTCGAGGCGGCAATCCCCGAACCCGGTGGTGGACATCGGAAGTAAGGGATGCCGTCAAGCTGAAGAAGGAGTCCTATCAGGCCTGGTTGGCTTGTGGGACTCCTGAGGCAGCTGACGGGTACCGACAGGCCAAGCGGACTGCAGCCCGGGTGGTTGTGGAGGCAAAAACTCGGGCCTGGGAGGAGTTCGGTGAGGCCATAGAGAAGGACTTTCGGCTTGCCTCGAAGAGATTCTGGCAAACCATCCGGCGCCTCAGGAGAGGGAAACAGTGACCTACCAACGCTGTTTACAGTAGAGGTGGGCAGCTGTTGACCTCAACTGGGGATGTCGTCGGGCGGTGGAAGGAGTACTTCAAGGATCTCCTCAATCCCGCCGTCACGTCTTCCATTGAGGAAGCAGAGGATGAGGGCTCAGAGGTGGACTCGTCCATCACCCGGACTGAAGTCACTGAGGTGGTCAAGAAACTCCTCGGTGGCAAGGCACAGGGGGTGGATGAGATCCACCCTGAGTACCTCAAGTCTCTGGATGTTGTGGGGCTGTCTTGGTTGACATGCCTGTGCAACATCGCGTGGCGGTCGGGGACAGTGCCTTTGGGATGGCAGACCGGGGTGGTGGTCCCTCTTTTTAAGAAGGGGGACCGGAGGGTGTGTTCCAACTATAGGGGGATCACACTTCTCAGTCTCCTCGGGAAAGTCTATGCCAGGGTTCTGGAGAGGAGAATACAACCGATAGTAGAACCTCAGATTCAGGAGGAACAGTGTGGTTTTCGTCCGGGCCGTGGAACACTGGACCAGCTCTATACCCTCTACAGGGTGTTGGAGGGTTCATGGGAGTTTGCCCAACCAATCCACATGTGTTTTGTGGATTTGGAGAAGGCATTCGACTATGTCCCTCGTGGCATCCTGTGGAGAGTGCTTCGGGAATATGGGGTCCTGGGTCCTTTGCTAAGGGCTGTCGGGTCCCTGTACAACCGAAGCAGGAGCTTGGTCCGCATTGCCGGCAGTAAGTCAGACTTGTTCCCAGTGCATGTTGGACTCCGGCAGGGCTGCCCTTTGTCGCCGGTTCTGTTCATAATTTTTATGGACAGAATTTCTAGGCGCAGCCAGGGGCCGGAGGGTGTCAGGTTTGGGGACCACACGATTTCGTCTCTGCTCTTTGCGGATGATGTTGTCGTGTTGGCCCCTTCAAACCAGTACCTTCAGCATGCACTGGGACGGTTTGCAGCCGAGTGTGAAGCGGTGGGGATGAGAATCAGTACCTCCAAATCTGAGGCCATGGTCCTCAGTCGGAAAAGGGTGGCTTGCCCACTTCAGGTTGGTGGAGAGTGCCTGCCTCAAGTGGAGGAGTTTAAGTATCTAGGGGTCTTGTTCACGAGTGAGGAAAGGATGGAACGGGAGATTGACAGACGGATCGGTGCAGCTTCTGCAGTAATGCGGTCGATGTATCGGTCTGTCGTGGTGAAATGAGCTTTCTCCGCAGGGTGGCTGGGCGTTCCCTTAGAGATAGGGTGAGAAGCTCGGTCACCCGGGAGGAGCTCAGAGTAGAGCCGCTGCTCCTCCACATCGAGAGGGGTCAGCTGAGGTGGCTTGGGCATCTGTTTCGGATGCCTCCGGAACGCCTTCCTGGGAAGGTGTTCCGGTCCCGTCCCACCGGGAGGAGACCCCGGGGAAGACCTAGGACACGCTGGAGGGACTATGTCTCCCGGCTGGCCTGGGAACGCCTCGGTGTCCCCCCGGAAGAGCTGGAGGAAGTGTCTGGGGAGAGGGAAGTCTGGGCATCTCTGCTTAAACTGCTGCCCCCGCGACCCGACCCCGGATGAAGCGGAAGAAGATGTGATGTGATGTGAGAATCAGATGAAAGATTAAAGCATGATTTTTATAGCACTCAATCCTGGCTGCAGGATAAAGTGTTTGAGGTGGCAGTTGAAATCAGCAACAGGGCTAATTTTCTTTCAGTGGTGGCTCCTGATTGGCTGTGTACTAGGGGCGATGTCAATGGTGGTGGAAGGCCAGGTGGTTAGTCTAAGTATGATTACACAAGAAAGCAAAAAAAACGTCAGCATACTTAGTATTTTCCACCTTCCCTATATGCCCAAGGCTATAAATGCCTAGCGCCAGTGGTGGACTCACATTTGCGACCAAAGAAGCTATTTTCTTCGGTCGCAAATATTTTTATTTCTCTACAGAATTAGCTTTTGATTTAAATGATTAAGCATAAAAAATAATTTAAGGGGTGTTCAATGCAGGCATACATTCAATTAAAACGTTTTACGTTAGAGTCTGGCTTTGTACAAAATTTGTTAATTATTTTGTACTTTGTCTGTAAGTGGCCCACTACCTGAAAATATAAAACTCAAATATGCATTATAATTACTATACATAAAATGTAACAATAAAGGCTACCCTCTGGTTATTGACTTATTTACAATATATAATCAAGACAGTGTTTAAAAAAAATCTATGCCACTGAATTAATATTACCTCTTGATAAAAGAGTTCACAATAATCCACAAAAAAAGGATAAATCTGTAGAACAGGGTCAAAATTATGACAAAATTAGTGGCTACTGTCAGACTGTGCTATAACAAAGGGGAGAGACAAGTATGCTATTCCAAGAATTATCAGAATAAATGTAATACTCAAACAAAAAGGCACCCATCCTAGTGGGAGGTTGATGTCCGGCTGACCAAGAAGTAAATCAGCCTTGATCAAGCAGATATTATTTATCTGTGAACAATCTATATTATCATATTTTTCTTTATGCATGACTTATTAGGCAGATTTCTTATGGAGTATGCACATAGGTGTACAGAGGCCTATGATCAGCAACCATCACACCTGTGTTCCAATGACATGTTGTGTTTGCCAAGTTTATCATTTTACAAGGCTAATTGATCATTAGAAAACCCTTTTGTGATTATGTTAGCACAGCTGAAAACTGTCCTTTAGACTAGTATCTTCAGCATCAGCGTTTGTGGATTCAATTACAGGCTCAACATTCTTATTCTGAGAAATTAAGGCTTTTCCATGAGAGAAATTGCCAAGAAACTAAAGATCTCGTACAATGATGTGTGTTTCTCCCTTCACAGTATAGCGCAAACTGGCTCTAACTAGAATTGAAAGGAGTGGGAGGCCCCAGTGTACAAATGAGCAAGAAGACAAATACATTTTAGTGTCTAGTTTGAGAATGTCAACAGTGAAGGGAGGCCACTTCCGGGATGCTAGCCTTTTAGGCCAGAGTGGCATATCTCAGACTGGCCAATAAAAGTAAAAGATTAAGATGGGCAAAATAACACAGACAATGGACAGAGGAAAAACTCTTCCTATAAGGCCAGCATCCTGGAGTTGCCTCTTCACTGTTGACATTGAGACTGGTGTTTTGCGGGTACTATTAATGAAGCTACCAGTTTCTCAAATTAGACACTCACTAGACACCTGCTGGCCACTTCAGCTATAGTCAATTGAGCAATATAATTTCAAATAAGATAATGATTTGGGCTATTAATGGTGACATTAATGAAATATGAAAAAAATATCAATTGATGAAGTGGGATTGGAACAACCAGAAAACTCACACTGGATGGTTCAAAATAATATACGTTTATATATCTTCCCTCCTGCAACAATGGTAAGAAAAAAAGCTAAATGCTTTCCAAACTATTTGTTTCCTGAAAAGCGAATAGGTTATTTCATAGTATAAACTTGTGAAATTGCTCTCTCAAACCGCTATGCAAAGTCCCCGATGTTTTCTGCCAAATGTCACACATGCGAAATGCCTTGTGCAAGTAAAATTACACATCAGTTAGAATCGTGATTAAGGAACTCGACTCACAAACCAAGATCCTTATCAAATCAGTCAGAAGGCAGATGTTGATCCCCAATGATGTGAACAAAAAATATAAAAAAGAAAATTTGAGATATTGTAATACATATTATTTCAGAATGATGACATTACGTACAGTGATATAATTGTCTATCTGAAGTCTGCTTCCATCTGACAAATCCCACCTTACAAAAACAATAGTTGGTTTTCAAGACAAAAACCAATGCTACTTGATTGAAAGCAGTGCATCCCCCTCCCAAAACATGCTGCACAACTTGAGCTAATTTTGTGAATGGAGGTGAAGCTGTACATTTGAGACAGGGAGAGGTTACTTTGGAACATGTTGAGGTCCCGTTTTAAGAACAGTTTGCTAATGGAAAATGCTTGGCCATTTGACAAGGGAGATCAGGTGACTGACTGTTTTTGCCCTTCAAAGTATTTCTGATACTTGTTTGAAGACAATGATCCCTATTGTTAAAGTGGAAACTTTAAGATCTGGTCACCATTTTGCTGTATATGGGTGTCTCCAACAGGGCCAAAAGGCAAATAATTGTGAATTGATCTGGGCTTGGCAACAGTAACAAAAGGTGATGTGTAATGACACTATATTGTACGTTGCTGGGATTACTAACAACCAGAAATAAGCTAGGGACTTTAGGTGACCAAATGTTGACAATGTACTAAAAAGATGCTAATATTACATCACATGTTTTGTCATTTCTAATGTTCAGTTGTACAGAATGCCATTTTTAATAGTTAAAAGTGAATTTTAAACACATATTTATGTAGATAGAGGTCTCAGTTATCAAACCATGTAAAGGAACAGATTGTTTATTTCAACACTTTTTATGAAAACCAACATTATTCACATATAACTTGATTCATGTCAACTCTGTCAGCCAGTTTAAAAATAATTGTATTTTAATTTGTTCTGTGCAACATGTCTAAAAATTATTAGGTATTTCAACATGATATTTGGTTACTCAAATATGTTATTTAATGATCCATACACATTTTTATTTAAATTAAATACTATTAATACTATTCTGAAAAAATATAGTTGGAGTAAATTATTATTATTAAACTTTGTTTTTTCATATTTAAAATAATATGGGGAGAACAAGTATTTGATACACTGCGATTGTGCAGGTTTTCCCACTTACAAAGTATCTAGAAGTCTGTAATTTTTATCATAGGTACTCTTCAACTGTGAGTGACGGGAATCTAAAACAGAAATCCAGAAAATCACATTGTATGATTTTTAAGTAAATTGATTAGCATTTTATTGCATGACATAAGTATTTGATACATCAGAAAAGCAGAACTTAATATTTGGTACAGAAACCTTTGTCTTGCAATTACAGAGATCATACTTTCCTGTAGTTCTAGACCAGGTTTGCACACACTGCAGCTGGGATTTTGGCCCACCTCCTCCATACAGACCTTCTCCAGATCCTTCAGGTTTCGGGGGTCTCGCTGGGCAATACGGACTTTCAGCTCCCTCCAAAGATTTTCTATTGGGTTCAGGTCTGGAGACTGGCTAAGCCACTCCAGGACCTTGAGATGCTTCTTATGAAGCCACTCCTTAGTTGCCCTGGCTGTGTGTTTTGGGTCGTTGTCATGCTGGAAGACCCAGCCACACCCATTCTTCAATGCTCTTACTGAGGGAGGAGGTTGTTGGCCAAGATCTCGCGATACATGGCCCCATCCATCCTCCCCTCAATAACGTGCAGTTGTCCTGTCCCCTTTGCAGAAAAGCATCCCCAAAGAATGATGTTTCCACCTCCATGCTTCAGGGTTGGGATGATGTTCTTGGGGTTGTACTCATCCTTCTTCCTCCAAACACGGTGATTGGAGTTTAGACCAAAAAGCTCTATTTTTGTCTCATCAGACCACATGACCTTCTCCCATTCCTCCTCTGGATCATCCAGATGGTCATTGCAAACTTCAGACGGGCCTGGCTTGAGCAGGGGGGACCTTGCGTGTGCTGCAGGATTTTAAATCATGACAGCGTAGAGTGTTACTAATGGTTTTCTTTGAGACTGTGGTCCCAGCTCTCTTCAGGTCATTGACCAGGTCCTGCCGTGTAGTTCTGGGCTGAGCCCTCACATTCCTCATGACCTTTGATGCCCCAAGAGGTGAGATCTTGCATGGAGCCCCAGACCGATGGAGATTGACCATCATCTTGAACATCTTCCATTTTCTAATAATTGCGGCAACAGTTGTTGCCTTCTCACCAAGCTGCTTGCCTATTGTCCTGTAGCCCATCCCAGCCTTGTGCAGGTCTACAATTATAATCCCTGATGTCCTTACATAAGCTCTATGGTCTTGGCCATTGTGGAGAGGTTGGAGTCTGTTTGACTGAGTGTGATTTTTGTTTAGATTCCATCTCTCACAGTTGAAGAGTACCTATGATAAAAATTACAGACCTCTACATGCTTTGTAAGTAGGAAAACCTGCAAAATTGGCAGTGTGTCTAATACTTGTTTTCCCCACTGTATATACCAGGGGAAACTATAGTTATTTCTAAAAAAATATATTATTTACTATGTGTCCCTGAAGTTATCTTCTACCCTGTTAGGTTGTAGTTTTCTAAAAAAAAAATATAGATATATAATTCCAGTTGAGACCATTTTCAGGAACTTACTTATTATTTTGGCGGGAATTCAAAGGAGCAAAGTGAGGTGAGCGGAAACTTTCATATTTTTTTCCCTAGTTTTATGATTTTAACCAAGAGTTGAGTTGATATCAAGAGGATGGATTGCTGTGGATATTTCTCTAACCAATGTATTCTCACTTATTAAAGAACTGAGTCCCCTTGTTCAAATTAGAAAAGGAATGTGGGAGAGTGGGGATCTGGTATTTGCCTAGGAGGCATCATTGACTGCTATCAGCAGATGAAATGGTTACTCTTTTATCTGCACATCTGTATAACTCATCAAGGCATCTATTGTCTGTCCGGGTGCTGTAAGAGCTCTTTAGAGTTCAAGAGGTTACCCATAGGTGGGGGGACAGCCTGGCCTTTGGGTAAAACCTATGTGACACAAGACAGATGGCCAGCAAATTACCAACACCCCTTTATTTCCACTATAAATACGAACTGTTCATGTATTAAGTTAGAGACTCCTCGGATGATTATGTTTAAATGTGTTTGACGTGTCTCTCTATTTGCAAATAAACTATTAAACTGTGCCAAGGGAATTTTGTCTCTGTACTTCCTTCTTTAAAAGTTCTGATCGATGAAATTGCCATCACACTTGTCACACTCTTAAAGTTCCACCCTGTTAGGCTAAGTTGTTTAAAAAACAACAACATATTTGATATAGTTATAAAAGTTTTATTTTATGTGTTAAAGGTTAGCTGGCTAAATCTGGATCACTCATAGAGCTGTGGCTAATGGAAATTCTAATGTTCAGTTGTACAGAATGCCTTGATGCTGGACTACCTCCTATAAATCACAATGGCTGAACATTTTGAAAATAAATGATTTACACAGGGATGCATTTATATGAAAACCACATTAATTACATACTGTGTTGTGTTACTGTGTTTTAGGCAGTGACAAAAAGGTCAACGTCAGAAAAAAGAAATAAGAGAAGGCTCCACAGAGAAATTGAAAAGCTCAAGGTGGCCTTGGCTAATGAACAAATGTAACCTGCAAAAGTTCCCACATCTGAAACCCAGCGACCAGAGGTAATTACCATCAACCATGTTGGCAGTTGGTGTCTGGTGATATACAGTTGTGCTCATAAGTTTGCATACCCTTGCAGAAATTGTTACATTTTGGCATTGATTTTGAAAATATCAAAAAAATATCAAATATTCAAAAAATCTGTCTTTTACTTAAGGATAGTGATCATATGAAGCCATTTATTATCACATAGTTGTTTGGCTCCTTTTTAAATCATAATGATAACAGAAATCTCCCAAGTGCCCCTGATGAAAAGTTTACATACCCTTGAATGTTTGGCCTTGTTACAGAGAAGGTGACACACAAAGGTGAATTTCCCACACCCGTGGCTTTAGTGTCTGTGTATAAATAGTCAATCAGTTTGTTAGCTCTCATGTGGATGCACTGAGCAGGCTAGATACTGATCCATGGGGCGCAGAAAACAACTGTCAAAAGACCTGCGTAACAAGGTAATGGAACTTTATAAAGGATGGAAAAGGAAATGCCAGACTGTACTGGTGTGTGAGCTCTAATTTCAAAAACAACTAAAATATAGCAATAATATACATGACAATGTGAACTAGCGGCAATTTTAAAAAGAGTAGGGAGGGGAATATGAACAATATGGGTAGAAGCATTGAATATTTGAGATGTAGCAAATAATATACATAATATTAACTAGCAGCAATTTAAAAAAATAGATAAGGTAGAGGAATATGAATGATATGGGTATAATTATTGAATATTATAGATATAGCAAGTATAGCAATAATATACATAATGTAACTAGAAGCAATGTTAAAAATAGAGTAGGATGTAAACTATATGTTACAATATACATAACAATGTAAACTAGCAACAACTTTAAAAATAGAGTAGGATGTAAACTGTATGTAACAATATACATAACAATGTAAGACTAGCAACAACTTTAAAAATAGAGAAGGATGGGTAATATGAACAATATGGTCTATTTTTGTATCTATAAATAAAGCTGAACTTGTTCTGTTTTGCAAGCATTGGTTCACTGATTTTACTAAGACAATTTCCCCAAACAGACATCTTAGTCCACCAAATTATTTTTTGTGGACTAATATGATCATGGCGCAGCCGGGGCCCCACCCTGGAGCCAGGCCCGGGGTTGGGCTCGTTCGCGAGCGCCTAGTGGCCGGCCTTCCCCCATGGGGCCCGGCCGGGCCCAGCCCGAACGAGCGACATGGGGCCGCCCTCCCGTGGGCTCACCACCCACAGGAGGGACCATAAGGGGCCGGGGCAGAGAGGATCGGGGCGGGCAGTCGAAGGCGGGGGCCTAGACAACTCGATCCCCGGACACGGAAACTAGCTCTAGGGACGTGGAGAGTGTCACCTCGCTGGCGGGGAAGGAGCCTGAGTTAGTGCGTGAGGTTGAGAGGTTCCGACTAGAGGTAGTCGGGTATCACCTCTACGCACGGCTTGGCTCTGGAACCACACTCCTTGAGAGAGTTTACCCCGGTGAACGAGAGGGTCCGTTTTCCCTGCGCCTACGGGTCGGGGATAGGTCTCTCACTGTTGTTTGTGCCTATGGGTCCGAACGGCAGTGCAGAGTACCCGACCTTCTTGGAGTCTCTGGGAGGGGTGCTGGAAAGTGCTCCGACTGGGGACTCTATCGTTCTACTGGGGGACTTCAACGCCCCACGTGGGCAAGGACAGTGACACCTGGAGGGGCCGTGATTGGGAGGAACGGCCCCCCTGATCTGAACCCGAGCGGTGTTCAGTTATTGGACTTCTGTGCTAGTCACAGTTTGTCCATTACGAACACCATGTTCAAGCATAAGGGTGTCCATCAGTGCACGTGGCACCAGGACACCCTAGGCCGCAGGTCGATGATCGACTTTGTTGTCGTTTCATCTGACCTGCGGCCACATGTCTTGGACACTCGGGTGAAGAGAGGGGCGGAGCTGTCAACTGATCACCACCTGGTTGTGAGTTGGATCCGATGGCGGGGGAGGAAGCTGGACAGACTCGGCAGGCCCAAGCGTACTGTAAGGGTCTGCTGGGAACGTCTGGCCGAGTCTCCTGTCAGAGAGATCTTTAACTCCCACCTCCGGCAGAGCTTTGACTGGATCCCGAGGGAGGCTGGAGATATTGAGTCCGAGTGGACCATGTTCTCCACCGCCATTGTCGAAGCGGCCGCTCGGAGCTGTGGCCGTAAGGTCTCCGGTGCCTGTCGAGGCGGCAATCCCCGAACCCGGTGGTGGACACCGGAAGTAAGGGATGCTATCAAGCTGAAGAAGGAGTCCTATCAGGCCTGGTTGGCTTGTGGGACTCCAGAGGCAGCTGACGGGTACCGACAGGCCAAGCGGACTGCAGCCCGGGTGGTTGTGGAGGCAAAAAACTCGGGCCTGGGAGGAGTTCGGTGAGGCCATGGAGAAGGACTATCGGCTGGCCTCGAAGAGATTCTGGCAAACCATCCGGCGCCTCAGGAGAGGGAAACAGTGCCCTACCAACGCAGTTTACAGTAGAGGTGGGCAGCTGTTGAACTCAACTGGGGATGTCGTCGGGCGGTGGAAGGAGTACTTCGAGGATCTCCTCAATCCCGCCGTCACGTCTTCCATTGAGGAAGCAGAGGATGAGGGGCTCAGAGGTGGACTCGTCCATCACCCGGGCTGAAGTCACCGAGGTGGTTAAGAAACTCCTCGGTGGCAAGGCACCGGGGGTGGATGAGATCCGCCAAGTCTCTGGAGTACCTCAAGTCTCTGGATGTTGTGGGGCTGTCTTGGTTGACACGCCTGTGCAACATCGCGTGGCAGTCGGGGACAGTGCCTCTGGGATGGCAGACCGGGGTGGTGGTCCCTCTTTTTAAGAAGGGGGACCGGAGGGTGTGTTCCAACTATAGGGGGATCACACTTCTCAGCCTCCCCGGGAAAGTCTATGCCATGGTTCTGGAGAGGAGAATACGGCCGATAGTAGAACCTCGGATTCAGGAGGAACAGTGTGGTTTTCGTCCAGGCCGTGGAACACTGGACCAGCTCTATACCCTCTACAGGGTGATGGAGGGTTCATGGGAGTTTGCCCAACCAGTCCACATGTGTTTTGTGGATTTGGAGAAGGCATTCGACTGTGTCCCACGCGGCATCCTGTGGAGAGTGCTTCGGGAATATGGGGTCCTGGGTCCTTTGCTAAGGGCTGTCAGGTCCCTGTACGACCGAAGCAGGAGCTTGGTCCGCATTGCCGGCAGTAAGTCAGACTTGTTCCCTGTGCATGTTGGACTCCGGCAGGGCTGCCCTTTGTCACCGGTTCTGTTCGTAATTTTTATGGACAGAATTTCTAGGCGCAGCCAGGGGCCGGAGGGTGTCAGGTTTGGGGACCACACGATTTCGTCTCTGCTCTTTGCGGATGATGTTGTCGTGTTGGCCCCTTCAAGCCAGGACCTTCAGCATGCACTTGGACGGTCAATCTACGTTCCTACTCTCACCTATGGTCATGAGCTTTGGGTCATGACCGAAAGGACAAGATCTCGGATACAGGCGGCCGAAATGAGCTTTCTCCGCAGGGTGGCTGGGCGATCCCTTAGAGATAGGGTGAGAAGCTCGGTCACCCGGGAGGAGCTCAGAGTAGAGCCGCTGCTCCTCCACATCGAGAGGGGTCAGCTGAGGTGGCTTGGGCATCTGTTTCGGATGCCTCCGGAACGCCTTCCTGGGAAGGTGTTCCGGTCCCGTCCCACCGGGAAGAGACCCCGGGGAAGACCTAGGACACGCTGGAGGGACTATGTCTCCCGGCTGGCCTGGGAACGCCTCGGTGTCCCCCCGGAAGAGCTGGAGGAAGTGTCGGGGAGAGGGAAGTCTGGGCATCCCTGCTTAGACTGCTGCCCCCGCGACCCGGCCCCGGATAGGCGGAAGATGATGCTATGCTATGCTATGCTAATATGATTTTTTTTCAGATGCATTATGACCTCAGTTTGTTATTTTAAACTGGTTTTGTATCACCCATATATGCTAATTCATAGAATTGTAAGAGATTAACAAAGCATTTACAATCAAGACATAATAAAGTTACAAAATAAAGCATCCAAGACGCACCCATCTTAAGAGGCTTAGCTAAATGTATTGTTATACAATCTTATTCCCAGGAAAGTAGCAGTGAAAAAGCAAACCAGCCAGCAATTCCTATAAAAGGGCTCACCACTGTCTCATGCCCTAGGCATAGACTGAGCAGAAGAAATAATGCCTAAGTTACCTTGACCAGATAAAATGTACCACATTAATCATGCATTTATATATACAGTCAAAAGTTTGGAGGTACTTGCTCATTCAAGAATATTTCTTAATTCCTTACTAATTTCCACATTGTAGAATAATACTGAAGAATCAAAACTATGAAATAACACATAGTGGCCTCTTTCAGCAGGATAAGGCTCCCTGCCACACTGCACACATTGTTTGGGAATGGGAATACCATGGGAATACAATTCCATCAGGGAATACCATTACCATGAAGGAGTGTAACTGGTCTGCAACAATGTTTAGGTAGGTGGTGTTAGAAATCAGCCGTTTTGTATAGTGGTTGAAATAATTATCGCATACCCGGTTGTCAAGGGAGAGAGAAATTCAATTATTTTTTGCAGCATTAGATTGTCTTGTTCATGAGGTTACAGACCTGACCTTCCTTACACAACCTCAATCTCATTGGTTACAAGCTGATATTAACATTGAACAGTGTGTTTACCTAGCAAAGATCAGGTTTCCAAGAAAGTAACCCCCCTGCCAAACGGTCAAAGTAAACATTCCTGAGGTTATCAGAGCACAACCTACAGAAAGATAATCTAAACAGAGGTTTCTGTTGTTGTCATTATCTAGGCACATTCACTTCCAATGAAACATACATTCATATTGTAATTATTAATGCCCAGATTCCACAGTGGCATGTGTCAAATTTACATCCAGAGCATCACACTCCCTCCACGGGCTTGTCGTCTTCCCACAGTGCATCCTGGTGCCATCAATTCCCCAGGGAAACAGCGCACACGTACAGACATCCACCTGATGTAAAACAAAACGGGAATCATCGGACCAGGCAACCTTCTTCCCCTGCTCCAAGGTCCAGTTCTGACACACACTTGTGAGTGCTTTCTACCATACAGGGATCCTCATGGACACTCTGACAGGTCCGCGACTATGCAGCCCCAGACACAGCAAGGTGATGCACTGTGTTGCAACACATTCCTCCCGTAACAGGCATTAGCATTTTCTGTGACTTGTGCCATAGTATATCATTGTCTTCACACATCGATGTGTCACCAGTTTGTGGTTTGTTCCTCCTTGGGCCACTGTAGGAGGTACTCACTACTGCTGACGGAGCACCCACAAGCCTTGCAATTTCAGAGATGCTCTGACCTAGATGTCTGGCCATAATTTGGTCCTTGTCCCCCAGACCTTGACATTTGACCTTATTAGATGATCAACATTATTTACTTACCATCCCCCCAGACCTTGACATTTGACCTTATTAGCTGATCAACATTATTCACTTACCAACCCCCCAGACCTTGACATTTGACCTTGTTAGGAGATGATCAACATTATTCACTTCACCTTTGAGTGGTCATAATGTTTTGGCTTATCAATGTATACATTGTTTGCTAGTTTACTCAGGACTGTTAGGGTTTTCATCTTTCCCACTGAAGTATTCTTCTATAATGGACTTCCTTGGGCTACCAGTTTCTCATGTACCAAACCGTAAACTTGGACAAATCAACTGTTTTCGCTGCGTCTTTAAGCAATTTACATTTATCCACCTGAATTTTGAGCTTGGTTTGCATGGACATGTTTGGAAATTAGCAACAGACTACAAATGCAAAGCCTAGAATAAAGACTATACATTAACATCTCCTGTGCATGCACTAAAGACAAATAAAAAAAACATGGCTTTCACTGGAGAGGTTAAGATGAGATATTTCCAAGAATAAAGACCAACAAAGGAAAACACTATTGTAAAAAGTAATTTAATATAACATGTTTTCATTATGAATTGAATTCCATCATGGTGAAGGATTAATTTATAATAACCACATCTCGTTAGCATTTGAATTCTCCTTCGGCATTACAATGTGTCATTGTAATCACTACTATTAAGTGCAAAAAAAATAATAAATGCAACTGGTTCCACACACAGTTAATTTAACCAGCAATAATTCTAGTGTCACATTCATTTTATATCAACAGCTCTGCACTCAGCAGACTCCTGGCTACATACTGGTCTTTGGGTGTGTAAAACAAACACTTACTGCTGTTTGAACATTTTACCCAGTTATTGAAATATTTTTTCAGCTTTTTACATCCAAGCTGCCTTCTAGTTCAAACCCACTGCCAAGAAAGTGCCCACACTTTAATGGGTGACAGTGTGTACAAACTTGTCACTGGTACTGTACATCCAAGTGCATGTATCTCAAGACAAAGCCTCTAGAATTTGCAAGAGAAACCAGAGTAGGGAAAGCTTTCAGGACGTTTTGCCCAGAACTGTTCTTGAAATCCTAAACCAGATATTGCCCTCTTGTGGTTGAGCAGCACAACTACAACATACCAGTCTTTCCACAAACTTCTGAACAAACTATGAGATACTCATGCATATACTTTTGGTTTATGCATTTTTCACATCTTAATATTTCCCCCTATTAGAAGTAGAGATCAACATCTCAAAGCATCTAATGTGGCAATTAAAATAATTGGGACAATTAGCCCCAGAAATGCATTTGAAACCTTTCTAGATTTTATGTAAGATGAATTGCTTAGTTGACTCACGCGTGTGTTATGGTAACTGAAATAGAATGAATTAATATGTTTGATTAATATAGATTATATTTTTACCATGTGTACAGGTTCAGTTAAGCCACTGCATCACTAAAACACTAAAAGTGGTTGCAGTTCAAACTAGGTTGTCTCTATGCAGCAATACTAAAAATGTCTTATGTAACAAAAACAGCTGTGACCCAACATTTGACTTTAATGTTCCCTTTTATAAGCTATAATTGCACTTCTGGTTAGATTACAAAGAGATAATTATTGGTATTTATATTGAAGAGATGGATTATGTTTTTAAAGGAAAGGATTGTTATACTGTACTCCGCTGCATTGCATTGAGGCATTCTGAGTATATGTGGAAGGGCTTGGTGGTAGGGTTGATTTTTAGAGCTTCTTTGACACAGCCATTCCAATGAGTGCAGCCAATCCAGCAACGCCAAGGCCCACTCCTCCAACTATTCCTCCCACTATAGCCATGCCGACCAAACCATCTGAGGAGACCAAAGACATAATGCCGTTATGTAACACATTCAAAACAAGCCAATCCCATGGTAAATCCCAAATGAACCCCTTCATCATCCAGTCCACCCTCAGCCCTACTTTTGCACATCTCTGCCATATGCAGAAGTGTCCTAAAGCTGAGGGAATTAAAATGACCAAGGAAGTATGGGTAAATTACACTCTCAAGTGGCCCGTGCGTGTGCAACAGGGCTTCTGCAATACATTGGACTGTCAAAAGGCCCATTGTTATTTTTGAGCTTGCGCAATTTCACAAACAATAATGGATGGGTGTGCCTAATGATGACAAGGTGCATTTGTTTTCATCCGATTAATGAGATTGACACAAACAAAATGAAATGTCTAGAAATAATTATTCACCCAATTTTCTTATTAGAGAATAATAGGGATTTGTAAATTAGTATTTAAAATCTTGTTTAATTAGTTGACACTGAATTGCATCATTCTAGCCACAAGTGTGTCAGGAAGTTGATGAGTTTATAAAACCCTAGCTACTCTGGAAACACCCTAGTTTCGCAAGCAACATGTGAACATAGAGTAGACTCCGTGCATTGGGCCTCAGTTTTGAGCATAGGCCTCAGTTTGAGCATGGGCCTCAGTTTGAGCATGGGCCTCAGTTTGAGCATGGGCCTCAGTTTGAGCATGGGCCTCAGTTTGAGCATGGGCCTCAGTTTGAGCATGGGCCTCAGTTTGAGCATGGGCCTCAGTTTGAAATTCACCGCCGGCAGGGTCAAATTATTTTCAAAGCATTCCATTCATGTAAAACTGCACCTGGTGTTCAAACTCACCTGCTAACTGCATATAGACTAAGCATGTCACAATACAAGAATATACAGTGAGGGAAACAATTATTTGATCCCCTGCTGATTTTGTACGTTTGCCCACTGAAAAAGAAATTATAATTCTATAATTTTAATGGTAGGTTTATTTGAACAGTGAGAGACAGAACTACGTTTCTTCTAGTTGGCCACCAAGGTTTGCACACATCTCAGGAGGGATTTTGTCCCACTTTTTTGTCCCACAAGTCATTAAGGTTTTGAGGCTGACGTTTGACAACTCGAACCTTCAGCTCCCTCAACAGATTTTCTATGGGATTAAGGTCTGGAGACTGGCTAGGCCAATTCTTCTTGAGCCACTCCTTTGTTGCCTTGGCCGTGTGTTTTGAGTCATTGTCATGCTGGAATATCCATCCACGACCCATTTTCAATGGTTCTCACCCAAGATTTGACGGTACATGGCCCCGTCCATCGTCCCTTTGATGCGGTGAAGTTGTCCTGTCCCCTTAGCAGAAAAACAGCCCCAAAGCATAATGTTTCCACCTCCATGTTGAAACATGGTGGGGATGGTGTTCTTGGGGTCATAGGCAGCGTTCCTCCTCCACCTGTACATGTGCTTTCTTCAGCAGGGGGACCTTGCAGGCCCTGCAGGATTTCAACTACACGGCGTAGTGTGTTACCAATTGTTTTCTTGGTGACTATGGTCCTAGCTGCCGTGTAGTTCTGGGCTGATTCCTCACCGTTCTCATGATCATCGCAACTCTACGAGGTGAGATCTTGCATGGAGCCCCAGACTGGGGGAGATTGACAGTTCTTTTGGGTTTTTTCCATTTGCAAATAATCGCACCAACTGTTGTCACCTTCTCACCAAGCTGCTTGGCGATGGTCTTGTAGCCCATTCCAGCCTTGTGTAGGTCTACAATCTTGTCCCTGACATCCTTGGACAGCTCTTTGTTCTTGGCCATGGTGGAGAGTTATGGAATCTGATTGATTGCTTCAGTGGAGAGGTGTCTTTTATACAGGCAACAAACTGAGATTAGGAGCACTCCCTTTAAGTGTGCGCTCCTAATCTCAGCTCATTACCTGTATAAAAGACACCTGGAAGCCAGAAATCTTTCTGATTGAGAGGGGAGCAAATACTTATTTCAGTCATTAAAAGGCAAATCAATTTATAAAATTTTTGACATGCGACTTTATGGATGTTTTTGTTTTTTTGTTATTCTGTCTCTCACTGTTCAAATAAACATACCATTAAAATTACAGACTGATAATTTCTTTGTCAGTGGGCAAACATACAAAATCAGCAGGGGATCAAATACTTTTCCCCCTCACTATAGAACTTTGGTACAATAACAATGAAATTACACAATTCTCAAAATCTACTTCGATACCAATAAAAAGGTAAAATAAATCAGGTGTACCTTTTATGAACAATCATCTTTAAAGCGTAATTTATTTTAAGGAACATCAGAGTTGTGAAGTTATTAAATGCCAATATATTCAGTCTTGACCATCTTGGGTTGCAAATGAATCCAGATGCTCTGAACTGCTATCTCGCAGAATGGGCATGACAACTCACTAGTGTTCAAGATAGACCAGGCCTCACCTTTCCTCAAGGCCTTCACTATGAGCTGCTCCAGGTCCAGAGCCTGAGTGTTTCCTGGTTCATTCTTCAGGAGAATCCGGATGTACTTCAGGCCCCGCTCATACTCCTGTGAGAATACATTATCAAATGAAGGTAGTGAATGTGGGTGGCTCTCTGTGTAAGGAAGAGGTCAACCATGAACAAAATACAATTCTTGACACCTGTACAGTTTATCTCCCAGTGCAGTGGCCCTCACCAACTTGTCGTTGGTTCCAAACACTGCTCATTCCATCAAGCCACCTCCCAAGAGTTAACTAACGATATGAATTATACTGCAATCAAAATCATGCAAATTTTTCTCCATCTAGAAATACTACATGGAAACTGGAAATGCATAAAGCTGGAAATTCATGCAAATTTACTTATCACATATCCCATGAACTTACAGTTCATACTTAATAACTTAGTCAACTTTGTTTAGATTATGTATTCTGTCCCTATAGGTTGTCTGCAACACTACCATGAAAACAGACCCAATAGTGGGTGTCACCAAGTGTCACCCAGACCTATAAAATCAACCAGCCAAGACCACTCCAATAGTATGCAGAAAAAAAAAACATTCACCTTCAATTTGTAGTTCCCAATAGCCAGGTAAAACAAGTAGTCCCTCTGGTCATCCTTTGTCCCCTTGTGAACAAGCTCTTTCAGGGCAGAAAATATAATTAACATCCATTTATACTTAGACAATTAGCTACAAAAAGGCTCTATAGTGAAACAATTCCACTTCAAGTGTAATTTATTGACAGCATACAAAGTACATGCAGTGTTCATATGTACCGCCACAAAATATCCAATACTAATGTCATGCAATAAAATGCTAATTAATTATTTAAAAATCATACAATGTGATTTTCTGGATTTTTTTGATTCTGTCTCTCACAGTTGAAGTGTACCTATGATAAAAATTACAGACCTCTACATGCTTTGTAAGTAGGAAAACCTGCAAAATCGGCAGTGTATCAAATACTTGTTCTCCCCACTGTATATTGTGGATTGTGACCAGATGCACAACTGTGCCTGTCTTAGGTTGTCCTGACATCACAGTTGGGTTCTTACCAGTCATTGGGTAACTAGCCTTCTTCACTAGCGACACTTATTGGGGAGGATTGGAGGATGTAATATGTCACAATAATTATTTGCGAGCAGCCCGTAGCACACAGCAGTTTTATCATGTGTTACAATAAAAGAAAGTACACCACCCACATGCGTGCCCATCTGAAGTCCCCCAGAGTGCACGTAAATTGCCATGACAGCATACCTTAGGGTAAAACATATTCACCTTTTGTAGTACGGGTTAATCAGGAAGTTACAACTGACATCACAAGTTACCTGAATAAGCCAGTTACCTCACTTCAAAGTATACACCTCTGGTACACAGAAAAAAAACAATGCTTTTTCTTGTACAATAAGGATCAAGGAAAAAGTTGCAGTGGAGAGAAAAATTAAAAACTTATTAGCTTGTAACAAAATTCAATAGTAGCTCTCATGTGGAAAGGTTGGGGACTGCAATATAAATCGATGCATGTTCAGCTATTTGTAATGGTCAATAATTGTTTATTTTTAGGACTAGACAAAATTAAAAGACAACCTGTACAAATTCATTGTGCTCCTAAATATATTTGTTTGCACCTAGATTTTTCTGCGCAAGTGCATATTTGTTCCTTGCAAAACAAATGTCATCATAAAGCCTAGAACCAGAAAATACTTTCACTAGAAATGTTTACAGGGTTGCCTGCTCCCAGACCAGTTTGGAGCACCTACAGTCGACAACTTGCATTAATGTTAATACATTTGATGAGCAATCAATTTCAGTAAACAAACAAAACTGAGTTTTGGAGGAGAACAAGTATTTGATACACTGCCGATTTTGCAGGTTTTCCCACTTACAAAGCATGTAGAAGTCTGTAAATTGTATCAAGTCCGTAAGATTTTAACAAAAATCTAGAAAATCACATTGTATGATCTTTAAATAATTAATTTGCATTTTATTGCATGACATAAGTATTTGATACATCAGAAAAGCAGAACTTAATATTTGGTAGAGAAACCTTTGTTTGCAATTACAGAGATTATACGTTTCCTGTAGTTCTTGACCAGGTTTGCACACACTGCAGCAGGGACTTTGGCCCACTCCTCCATTCAGACCTTCCCCAGATCCTTAAGGTTTCAAGGGCTGTCGCTGGGCAATATGGACTTTCAGCTCCCTGCAAAGAATTTCTATTGGGTTCAGGTCTGGAGACTGGCTAGTCCACTCCAGGACCTTGAGATTCTTACGGAGCCACTCCTTAGTAGCCCTGGCTGTGTGTTTTGGGTCGTTGTCATGCTGGAAGACCCAGCCATGACCCATCTTCAATGCTCTTACTGAGGGAAGGAGGTTGTCGGCCATGATCTCGCGATACATGGCCC